>NC_083815.1:12564508-13164508 GCF_015708825.2 Lethenteron reissneri
TCACGATGTTTCGGGCGCAACAATTTCTAAAGTGCTTCAATTGTTTCTTGCTGTGGTTGTCCCACCTGATGACGGACGCTTGTGTTGCGCCCGAAACGTCGTGATTTAATTGATTTTATTTTATACCTACGCGATTTAAAAAAAAATTGAAAAAAATTGTAATCTCTCCAGTGTGCGGCCGTGGTCATCCCGAACGACCGTACAACATATGACAACGTGACGCCCGATGCACAAATAAGGAGACATCACAACGATTCACTCCGCTGCTCCTCGCCGGTTATCTGGGCTTGATCACCTACACGTGACATTGTAGCTGTTGCGCTGCATCTACATCAGCCGTACAAAAGAAGACGGCTGCTGTACATTTCCACACGTTGAGCTATTATTTGCGGCCAGGTCGCTTCTGAACAAGAGCTTTATATCGCAGTGGGCCTTACATGGTAAAAAAAAATATTTTAGTTTAGTTTTACCTGTTTGAGTGACCAGTTTTGAACAAGCCACAGCTGGGATGAGCCCCTACCAGACCAGTTAGGTTGGTGTTGACTTTCCTAAACCGCATTTGACTATTTCCTCCCCACAAATAGCAACGTTGTTGCCAGTGGTGAACAAGCGCCTCCGATTAGCACAGTTAGCTACGTACGGTGCGAAAGAAGTTCAACGTACACACGTGCACACCACTAACGAAGGCCTCCCTACACTGTGTCGATCATCGGAGATGTTTGACCGTACTTCCCCTTATTGTGAGTGTGGATTGGTGAATGGGTCTGTCTGGTGCAAACGTCATTCACCAACGACTTTGGCACCACGACTGGGAATAAAACTTGGGTGACCAGGTTCGTAGTGCACTGCGCTAACCACGTCACCACCGCGTCACCCCGTCACTTCTCTAACGTATCAGGCAATGGCCCTCCAGCTCACTGCCTCCCTTTGAACATCACTCAATCTCTCTCCCTGCTTCCTCACCTCTCCCAACCCTACTACCGGCCCATGTGGTTTAATGGCCTAAACACGTTCAGTGAGTAAACTGAGCGGTCAGGGTTTGTGGTTCCAATGGCAAAAGAAGTGGATACACCTGTTTAGTTCATTTTCACCAGGCGAGGACTCAACCTGCCGGGATATACAGTCGATCATCGATGCATTATCCGGTTGCTTCCAACATTACCAGGCGGTCCCGGGCCGATAATTTCAGTGTCTTATTGTGTACAGTACATTATACACATACAGCACTTGATGGAAATACTGCATTTACATACATCACCCCATGCAGAGTCGGCGAGATTGGAGTGGTAAGTACGGTAGAGTAAATGCAGGATTTGAAGCTTTCGTGACTGCAAGAATTCATATTCTTAGGTTTTTTCGGTAAAGTCACGTAGGTAAAAACATTAAAAAGTAAAATAAAATGAAATAAAAATCACGACGTTTCGGAGGCAACACAAGCTTCCGTCTTCAGGTGGTACCGTCACAGCCACGAAAGCTGTATCAAGTAAATGAGAAATTGCAGGAGCTACCACTCCGTTTATATAATGGTTGGAGAAGGTGGTGGGGCAAGGGCCGCATACTTTTTATTAATGGTAAGGTGAGCCTTAAGACTAAGAATAGACTGTATAACAAACTGAGCCTTTGTTTGGAGAGGCACGGCTTGTGACTCAACCTGTGACAGGGAGACACCACTAAACATGGTAAAACTGTAATATTTGTCTGTTAAATAAGTGTAGTTAAATCTTTTTTGCATGGTTAATCACATCTTTCCAATGATTACTCAGTTTGTAACCGTCATCACGGTTGAAATTATGTCTGTGTTTGTATATTTGTATGGCTTCGTGTACAAACCTTTGATGGTAGCCGAGACCAAGGTTCTCTGCAAACCTCCTTGTTATGCAGTCTATTCTTAGCATTAAGATCTTCACCTTACCATATTAATAAAAAGTATGCGGCCCTTGCCCCACCACCTTCTCCAACCATTAGATAAACGGAGTGGTAGCTCCTGCAATCTTTCATTTACTTGATACAGCTTTCGTGGCTGTGACGGTACCACCTGAAGACGGAAGCTTGTGTTGCCTCCGAAACGTCGTGATTTTTATTTCATTTTATTTTACATTCTAGATTTGAAGCTTTCGTGAACTGCAAGGATTCATATTCTTAGGTTTTTTCGGTAAAGTCACGTAGGGTAAAACGTTGCCGATCATTGATACAACTCGGTGGGCTCTCATGAAATTGTCTTTTCCGAGACCAAGGTCTCTGCAAACCTCCCGGCTACCATCAAAGTTTTGTACACGAAGCCATACAAATATAATAACACAGACATAATTTCAAACCGTGATGATGGGTACAAACTTAGTAATCATTGGAAAGATGTTATTAACCACGCAAAAAAGACTTAATTACACTGTTTTGGACCATCTTATTTGACAGGCACTATCTTACTTTACTTTACCGAGTGTTAACATCCCCAGTATTTAACAGTACTCTCTTCATTGTTCAGCCAGCATTGGTATAAACATGGGCATTTTGTTCTTTCTATCATGTGTGTAATGCGGGCGTGGACGACCTTCCGGAGGTGACGTCATGGGGGGAGGAGTTACGTCACGTGGGGGAGAGGGTTCAGGTCTATAAGGGGGGAAACCGGAAGCAGTAGGGGAGTGATCGGAGACTGGGAAAGTGTAAGGCCACGCAGGGCGGAGTGGGGAAGAGAGAGAGTGGCGAGATCGCCACACACACAGACCCCGAGGATCGGCACCGTCGGCCAACGGTGACCGACCCCGGGGCTGGAGGAGCAGCGAGGAGGCTGCAAAGAGAGCAGCGGGTCTGCAAGGGTGGAGTTGGGCAGCGGGTGTCTGCACGACGAGACAGCAGCGGGTCTGCAAGGAGGGAAGTGGGCTACGTGAGCAACAGCAGCCTGGGGGCTGCAGAGCGAAGAGTATATAGGGGAGTGCTGTGAAGTGGGCTACGTGAGCGATAGCAGCCTGGGGCTGCAGAGCGAAGAGTAAGGGGGAGTGCCGTGAGGGAAAAGAGATCGAACCCAAATAAAGGACACAGGACAGAGAGAAGCGTCCGAGTCTTTTATTACATGTGTATCAGGCCTCCCCTCCCCCTCTCTGTCCAATGCGTTGGCGTTGTGCAACAGCAACAGCGTCGATGCCGTCGTGCACTCTTTGGCCCCTCCCCCTCCCGATGCGTTGTATGTTGGCACTCCGTGCCGTCTTTGAGCCCCGCCCCCCCTCCCTCCCGATACGTTCCATTCATTGGCTACCACATTCTGATTAGCTCCCCCCTCTCTCCTCCCCCTCAACTTGCTTGTTAAGGGATTACATCTTGAATCATTGCCTCACTTGATGCAGCTAATCCGGCTGTGACGGTCCCACCTGATGACGGAGACTTGTGTTGCCTCCGAAACGTCGTAATTTTGTTTTATTTTATTTTTATTAATTTTGATGTTTTACCTACGTGACTTTATTTTACATTTGAATGTTTTTTACCTACTTGACTTTACCGAAAAAACCTAAGAATAAGAGTAAATGCAGTAACTTTTTCAAGTAGGCTATTTTTTATTATCAATTTGCATGTTTGTTTATGCCAATTTCATATCGTAAACTATTTTAAAACACAAAAACACACATACAACAACCCCTTAATTACTTAATACATTACTTCATTCAAGAATGTGCAAACATAAGCTGTTTTAGATAAGAATTAGATGTTGATTATCCAGCTCCCCCCCCCCCCCCAGCCGCTGGATAATCGATGATCGATAGAAGTCTCATTTGCAAGAGTGACCTGGGCGCCGTCGACTGCGCTACCGCTCCAGACGAGTTGGAGACCGGGCACAGGCGCTGCCTCTGCTGCGCAGGAATGTCGGTCAGGGCGTTGGGGGAAATGAATGGCAAGCGATGTGCAAATACTATGCCTTTGGAGTATGAAAAACAAGAACATGTTTAATCCTTTCTGGGAATAAGTATTAAAAAAAAAATTAAACACGCTTTAATTAAATGTACCGTACTCGTAATGGCAGAACTCCACGACTCCAGGAAGTGGCCTGTGGTGATTTATTGGCAACGTGAGTTGAGCGTGGACAATTAGACCCAAGCCGAAACTTAACATATAAAAAAGAATGTTAGAACATATTTATTTTATTTTATAGAGTATAGTATTGTCATCAGTATGACATACGTTTACCAAGTTTGCAGTCGATACCACATTGGGAAGTGGGTTAAAATTGAGTTACAAGATTTGAGGATACGACAACAACAACAGTGGGTTAAATAAAAGCGTGTAATAATTAAACGGGAGGTGTTAAGGGGTTCAAACACTAAATCGATACCGTTTTGCAAGGAATCAAGTCTACATTAACCACATACACTACTTGTGGTGAACAGGCAAACAAACATGCTCTGATAAAAGATGCATTGTCTTAGAAACTGATTGGCCTACACCAGAGACAGTCTTCTTTATGGCCTCGTCTCGCCACCAATGTCAGACCAGAAAACGCCAAAAGGCAAACAGGACAAGGCCACACGTATCAGAGCATTCATAGATCGGGGTGAGCAACTACATCATGGGACCTTTTTGCCAGTAAAAACTCAACACATTTGTCAATAAACGTTGTGCAGCCTCTACGCAAAAACTATCGGTGGCCATTCTACATAGCACGTGTCAAAACAAAGTTTAATGTAAGATAAACGGACCCTAAATTTTGATTTAAAGCTTTCGTGACTGTAGGGATTCATATTCTTGGTTCTTTCGGTAAAGTCACGTAGAAGGGAAATAATATTTATTTTATATTTTTATTATTTTATAATTTTATTATTTCCCTTCTACGTGACTTTACCGAAAGAACCAAGAATATAAACATACCCCGTTTTGTTTGTAAGATACAATATTCAGCTCACACGCGTGTACATATTTTTTGGAATGTGACCCCGCATTTTTTTAAAGTGAACAAGTGATGTCACAGCTAAAAAAACGATCTGTAGATGCTGCTGGTGCACAAGTAAAAGTCAAAAGAAGCACTGTGGCCGTAAAAGAAAACAAAATAGCCAGGAAAACCCTTACCAAGCCATACATAGTGCATTCACATCACACGTTAGCTCCCGTCCAGCGGTACACGTAGGACCAGAGGAAATACTTTTTGTCTCTCTCACAACTATGATTCGTGTTATCCGATTGGTCAAGGAATCTATCCAAATTCTCAATTAATCCCAGTTCTACCGTACTTACGAGTCGCTTACCTTACCCTGCCATCCTCTGCATGCACCTCCACTGTCTTCAAACTCAACACCAAAGCATGAAGCCAAAAGCTGTCCACCCACATTGATGATTTAGCACCGTCTGCCACTGTTGGCATTCTCTTGCAAACCTTTGCTTCATCTTCTTTTCCTGCTGATGTTCAGTGCTTTGAATGCACCTCTACATATTTGTAGTGTCATAGCGCCGTCTGTTGTCCAGCAGTGGCAACTGCGGTGAACGAGCAGTACACGCGCCGGTGAGCACTTATGCGGGTGTGTCGGCAGGGCAAAGTAACTGGAGCAAAGGTCACAGAGGTCCTGTCTGGAAGCCCCTGCAACCCGCTAGTGGGTTCGAGAAGGGAGGCGTGGCCAGAGCAGAGCCAGGCCGCGCTGAGTAGGATAAAAACAGCGGAGAGCGAAAGCTCGTGGCTGCCGGTTCTGGGAAGTGGACTCGTCTCGTCGTTGCTGTCGTCTTCGCCGCCTTCGTTACTGCCGTATTTACGGTCAGGGTTGTGTCTAAGCTAGGCTATACGGCTTGAGAAAAGCGAGGGCGAACCTGTAAACCTGAAGGTGTCAAATAAAGAAGGTGCCTCCTCAAGAATCCTGTCTCCCACTCCGTTGACACTACATATTCATCAGCTCAAGCCTCCCATAAATCACGTGGCTTCTGTGTGGCCACTCCCACTCTCAATCCCTCCCCTGTCCCTACCCCTTGTGAAAACAGACGCTGCTCAATGCAGCATCGAGCAATGCACTTTTAAATCTCAATTGAAAACTCTGTTGTTTAGAACTGCTTTTTGTGTTTAGTTTGTCGTCCATGGTTGGCTAATTGTTTCTTCATACCTTCGTGTTTCCTAATACCATTGGTTCCATTTTTCCATTTAATGTCCTCTTATTTCCCATTCGTTCTCGTCATCCCATTCCATTTCCTTATGGCACACCCTTGACTATTCCCCTTTCTGTGGTACTGCCACTGGCAAAACGTTTCTAGTTGTAAAATGGATATCACCTATATATTTTGCAGGTAAAACGTACAATCTGCCACCAACCGTTACCCTGATTACCGTGTTGAGCAAGGTGTATGTATGTTGAATTATTTCTCACTCTACGTAGCCAACCATGCTACTTGGAGGTGTGGGGGAAGGCCAGCAAAACTAAACACAGAAAGCAGTTCTAAGAAATTAGTTAAAAGTGCATAGCTCCAGTTGCTTCCTTTTTATGGGAAGGAAGAGCGTTCCAGACGGACGCAGAAGAGCATCTCAAAGTGCACGATGCATTGACCGTCTTTGTTCGATGGTTAGCCCAAAAGCCGCTGCGAGAGGATGCGTGATGGCTTGAAGAGCTGTGTACCGCGTGCATTTTTAACACAAGTGATGACCTATCAACAAAACAGCTCGCAAACACGAAGTTTTTAATGTTTAACTTCACTCGTTTTTTTCTTTCAACCAATCATATTCCAGTCAGCCTCATATCTACTTATATGCAGGGGCCCTTTGTCAATGCACCTCGTGCAGGTCGCGTGGCTATCATGGGGGTTGGTTGGCGTGGTAGGGGGTTACTTGACCATACTGCACGTAGGTGTAAGCACGTGGATGTGTAGCGTGCACTGCCCTCTGCTGTCCAGCGCCCTGCCCCGCACTCCGCGATGGCGTTGTGCCACGGCCGGGTCTGCGTGTTTGTCAAGGGCAGGAGCATCAGGGCTCCCTCACAATCACGGTGGTGTGGCATTTCACACAAACCAATCCCCAACAATACACGCCCAAGCACCGCAGTGACTAATGCCACTGAACAGCAGGATCCTCAACAATAGGCGACGTTTCGGAGAATGTCCCTTCTTCATATTTCTGATGGCCAGGTCGCTTCTGAAAAATAGATGTATAGCTAAGTGGGTCTTACCTGGTAAAATAAAAATAATAGTTTTCATAGAGGGCAGAGAGATACAGTGAGGCCTGGTCATAATAAAATAAAAAAGTTTTCTGATTACCGGTTTTCAAATTGGCGTGTGAAGTTACCTAATAACAGATATTGAGTAACAGACACTCCCTTTAATAATTCAAGGATTACTATAACAATTGCATGACACGTTGAACACATCCGCGCGAGCGCACACGTAAACAAGCATTGACAATTACACTTGATATTGTGCGATGATCGCAGCTTAGCACTGCACTATCGGGCAACCTGGTCAGCTGCGATCTATTCATCAGTGACAAATGATATCTGAAGAACCTCCCCCCTTCACTCACGCGCAATAACCAGCGTGGTTAAGTATGCTCAAACATCCAGCAGTGGAAGATGTGTAAGTTTGTTGTATCATTACATCCCAGTATCAATGGCTTAATAGAGATGCCTGACCATTGTCGTGTCTTGAACACGATGAAGTTGACATTTGGTTTCATTCACGTGGATAAGGTTGCCAATGTTTGGCGATTAAACAAATGCATTCCGCAAGTTCATGTATGAATGTGCTCGTGCACACTTTGTGCCCATGGTCGTGCTTAACGTGCAAATGATACAATAAGACCGCTTAAGGCTGTTCTTGGCACAGATGCTGTGTCACGCCCCATGCGCTCCGAACTCGGCGTTCCGACTTCGTTTTTCTCGCTCACGGCCACCAACACCACGGTGACGATTATCGGAAACGATCCTGGGCCTCCCCTAGGTCGACTCAGCCCCGAATGAGTACCTAGTGCGGTGTGTAAAGAAACGTTGCCACTGGGAAGACAAAAGGCGGTCGGGCGTGGTGCTGGCCACCCACCCCCTCGTGTGCCGTGCCCCGTTCCGTTCTTCATAAGTGCTGGATCTTTGTCTTTGTAGAAACATTGGGCAGCAGCAGCACTGTGTAGTAACAATGAGTAACAGCACTGTATAGTAACAATGGGCAACAGCACTGTATAGTAACAATGGGCAACAGCATTGTATAGTAACAATGGGCAACAGCACTGTATAGTAACAATGGGCAACAGCACTGTATAGTAACAATGGGCAACAGCACTGTATAGTAACAATGGGCAACAGCACTGTATAGTAACAATGGGCAACAGCACTGTATAGTAACAATGGGCAACAGCACTGTATAGTAACAATGGGCAACAGCACTGTATAGTAACAATGGGCAACAGCACTGTATAGTAACAATGGGCAGCAGCAGCTCTGTGCAGTAACAATGGGCAGAATTAGAACTGTAGTAACAATGAGCAACAGTAGCACTGTGTAGGAGCAAATGGGCAGCAGTAGCTCTGTGTATTTACAATGGGCAGCAGCACTGTACAATAGGCATTATCAGAGGTGTGTTGTAACACTGGGCAACAGCACTTTGTGCCTACAATGGGCAGCAGTGGCAGCAGGCTGGCTGTATTAGTGAGGATGGGATGTTACTGCCTCGTCTCACCCTCGTCTCGCACTCTGCGCCCAGTCTGCAGGCACAAGCCGGGTGTGCGGACATAAAGCGCCGCTGTCAAACAGCTGGCAACCGGCCCTGGCCGGATGAATCTTGTTGCTGTGGAATATTGGAGACGCTTCGTACCCGAACTGCTCCACCCCTGGGTTCTAATCCAGGTTTCGGCCGCCCAGGTTCAAACAAGGTATTCAAGTGTAGCGCGTTTACGGTGTCAGCGTAAGCTCGTAATATTCCAGCTCTGAGAGATTTAAATCGGTTGAGCTATGCGAGGTATGGGCCCTGGTGGAACGAGGGGACCTCCTTCGTGCATTCCCTTCTCTTTGCAGCCCGGCGCCTTGAGCACCCTTCCCACCTTTTGGCCCCCGTGCAGTTGCACCGCCTACGCGCTCGATAGCCACCCCAGTGGCGTGAGGAGGGCAGCGCTATGTGCGTGCCCATGTCCGTAATGTGGATGAAGAGGCGCCGAGTGGTGGGATTTTGTGAGAGTGGCTCTGTGATCTGGTTTTGCGGAGTCGTGCAAGGGCACCGTGGAGCACTTGCTCGCTGCAAGAGTCTCACGTGAGGATGCACTCGTCTCGAGAAGTGCAATTATTAGGTGTAAAACACTAAGCACGTAATGAAATTACCGCAACAAGAAAGTATTTAATGTAATTCAGAGACATCGTGACCAACAACACCGAACATTTTACGGAAAAGGGCGCAAAGAAGGATGGACAAATACACCCTCGGGATTCCACTGACGAGGCAGAAAGATGATTAGAGAACTTACGCAAGTCTTCTTGGTTCTTTCGGTAAAGTCACGTAGAAGGGAAGTAATAAAATAATAAAAATAAAACATAATAAAATAATTCTCACGACGTTTCGGCCACAACGCAAGCAGCCGTCCTCAGGTGAAGACCAGGTCTGTCGGGGAGACAGCGTATGAATGAAACACCACCAGGCTTGGAGCGTATATTTAAGCTGGGTTGGAAGGGGGGGAAGGGCGCCTTGACAAAATAATTTGCATATCAAGAGGAATTTAGCATATTTATGGGAAATGCAGGTATTTGATTAGCACTACTTGTGAAATGCGTAGGAGGTGGGCGGGGGGTTTCAAAGTCATATTATGCCCGTGCATTATGCAGGATTATCAGCATCAAAGGGAGGGGATAATGCTAGTTGCTCTTAAACTAGTCCTGAATACCGCCAAAACCAAGGTGCTATGCTTCTCACCAGGACTAAAACGGGAAGTAATTTATCCACAATTACATTCCTTAAATAATTATCAAATACAGCAAGTCAACCTGCTGGATCTCCTCACTGTTTCGAAGAACAAATGTGACCTAAGGTCTTCGCTCATTTACCAGCTTCACATTCCTTATTGCCGTACAAATACTGGAGGAAGGTCCTTTGCTATTGATACCCCCAGGGTCTGGAATGCTGTCGCCAATAAACTGCAACTTGGATCACTACCTGTGAGACCTGCACTCAAAACTGCACTTGAGGAGCTGTACACCTCCCGCTGCCACTGCGATGCAGAGTGGCCTGAAATCAAATGCACCGCTCCGGATGTCCGCTGCAAAGTATGATCTTGAGTTTCAATTATAGTGTGCTGATCTTTAAAGGTGAATTTAAATTTTTTGATGCTCCTACTGATACTCCTGCTGTTATGGAGTGACTCATGCTGCCAGCTATGGCTGCAAAGTTTAATCGTACGTGTTATGTATATCGTTTATTGTTAAATTTGAATCACAGTTCCTATGATCACTGTTACATTATTTTTATATCTTTGTTTTGGTGATATTCGAAAAGGTATGGTTAAGTCATGTTTGTTTGTTGAAGTACGGATTTAACTTTATCTAAATTGTCTTATGGTTGTAGTTGTTCGACTTGCATCCCATTGGGATATTTGCACACAACGTTGATGTACGGCGCTTTTTTCTGGAAGATTTACTGTTTTTACCTTATGTTTCTGTTGTTTGTTGCGGTTGCACCCGAGTCAAGAGCCCCATGGCTCACAGGGCTATACCTAATAAATGAAACTGAAATAACACTTTACGGCCAGTTGTGCCTTATGAATGGGTTCTGTTCCTGGGGCCCGTTCATTGGTCCAACTCACACTCAGTGGACGAAAGCCCCACTTACGACAACACAGAGAACACATTCCGTGAAGAAAAAACTTTCAATACAACTTGCATACGCCTACTCGCACTGGCGAAACTAACCACCCAACTACTCGAGCTGAGAGTCCTCACATCACTGCTGGGAGTGTGTGTGTTGAGAGTGTGTACGCGCACGCGTGTGTGTGTGTATCTGTGTGTGTCAGGAGCGGGAGTGTAGCGGTTAGCGCTACGCTGCGATACGAGCCCAGGGACCAAACCCAGTGACGCTTATCTGAACCGGTTATGAGCCTCCCCGAGGTTGACTCGGCCTAAAATGAGTACCAGATAGCATTGCCATTTGGGAGACAAAGGCGGTCCATCCGTGGTTCTGGCCACCCACCCTCTTGTGTGTCGTGCCGGCCTTCATAGGTGCTCACTAACAGCACTTGCCCCGACAGTCTATCAAAGCTACACGGGGGATCTTTGTCTTTCTCTTTGTATGTCGTTAGAACAGATTCCCTTCGTAAATCGAGGACTGCTCAAATCCTCGCCGAAGTTTCGCGAGTTGCTGCTGATATTGATAGCAATACCGCAATTACATGTAACCCGCCCGTACTGGACATTTGTAAAGAAGAGCTTCATAGCTCATCGGATCCCTCCAGCCTAAATAAAGATTCTGATTCTGATGTTAGGGAATTTATAGTAATGGTGCAATTAAATTTTGATTTAAAGTTTTCATGACTGCAGGGATTCATATTCTTGGCTCTTTCGGTAAAGTTACGTAGAAGGGAAATAATAAAATAATAAAACAATAACATTATCACGACGTTTCGATTGCAACACAAGCAATCAACATCAGGTGTGAAAACCACAGCAAGAAAATTTGAAAAAGTGGCGTTTTTTTCTTAACGTCAGCACCACGGACAGCAACTAGCGGTCGTTCAGACGGACGAGTCCATCTATGCTCGGAACGGAGGAGGGGGGAGAGAAGGAGAATGGAATGCGGTCTGAAAGTCACCGTAAGCGTGAACACAATTAAGACCCGAAATGGTTTATCACATCCAATGATTGCTAAGCCAGAAGAGATTCGTTCATGAGGCTATCCACATATACAAACACAGAGACAATTTCAACCGAGAAGATGGATTCTGGCTTAGCAATCGCTGTCCTGGGTTTCTAAAGTTAAGAAAAACGCCACTTTTTTCAAATTTTCTTGCTGTGAATTTCACACCTGATAGTGATTGTTTGTGTTGCAGTCGAAACGTCGTGAGAATTGTGTTGTTTGATATTTTTATTACTTTATTATTTCCCTCGTACGTGACTTTACGAAAAGAACCAAGAATATAACACAAACAAGTGTTGTTGTTATGTAACAACAACACAAACACGTGTTGTTGTTGTCATGTAACAACAACACAAACACGTGTTGTTGTGTAACAACAACACAAACACGTGTTATTGTTGTCATGTAACAACAACACAAACACGTGTTGTTGTGTAACAACAACACAAACACGTGTTATTGTTGTCATGTAACAACAACACAAACACGCTGTTGGGGACGCTTGGTGCATCGCCCGTTGGAGAGCCCCGCCCCGCACGCCCCCCCATCCCCCGCAAGCCCCTCCCCCTCACAACCCTCCCCCCAATCTCCCGCGCCCCTCCCCCCACAGACACAGGCCCCGCCCACCGTCGCGTGACGTCACGCCCAACTGCCGCCCGTTACGCGACATTGCAGTGGAGGCTCCCGCTCCAGTCGGTTCACTCCGAGACTCACGACCCCGAGACTCGCCTCTCTGGGGGAGCCTCTCACTCGCCTCGCTCTCCCAGCTTCACTGAAGACCCTTCTCGCCGACTTGCTGCCGCAGACGGTCGAAGGATGAGAACATCTCCGAGGTGAGTGTGAGACGGCACTGGGGAGAGAGACAAAGACGGCTGTGACACGTGTGCAGCGGGCGTGATTTGCTTACCTTTCCTGTACTCTGCACTCCTATCGTGTTTTTGTTTTGTTGTAACTTTTGAGCAACCCCCAACTAGACATCTGTGAATAGGGGCCGTCCTTAAATGACGTCACGCGATTTTGGCCGTTTTTCCCCCCCCCCCCCTCGTCACACGGCGTCACAAAAAGTCAGACCCCCCTCAAATATGACGTCACTAGGCTCTGCCCCCCCCCCCCCCCAACCATATTTACATTTTGAAACTAAAACATGCTTCAAATCACTTTAAACTATTATCATTGTCGTGCGTATTTTACGTGGCGCTGCACTTATAGGAGAAACATTTATTTAAAAGGAGGCATTAGAAAGATTAAATTTTGCATAAAATTCACTTACAAATATTCAACGCCTAAATAAATCTGCAGATGTTCAGAATATTATATTGAAATTTTCTTATGATTATACATTTTTTTAGGTAATTATAACTATAAAAAATAGTTTAAATTTTGTAGTAGAAAGAAGCAAAATGGAGAGTACAATTATTACAATCACATATTCATTCCACAGAATGAAAAGTCCTGGTAGAATCATTAGAATCAAAATGTTTATTAACAATAATTCAAATTTTTTATTAATTTATGTTTCTCCATTTTCCCATGGAGAAGCAAAATGCTCCTTCATGGAATAAATAAAAAGGGGACCTTAGTAAATATAAATAATCGAATAGGTAATAATGAAAATTGATCAAAATTAGTATTATAACAATTCTATTTAATTAAGTTTATTTAAAGTTGCGCATTTTGATGTGACGTCACATTTATCAAAACCCCCTCCCCCCCTCGTCACACATCGTCACAAATGTCTAACCCCCTCCCTCCCCCTAGGTGCGAGACGTCATTTATGGACGGCCCCAAAATAGCTTCATAGTTCATCTTCTTGGTTCTTTCGGTAAAGTCACGTAGAAGGGAAGTAATAAAATAATAAAAATAAAACATAATAAAATAAAATAATTCTCACGACGTTTCGGCTACAACGCAAGCAGCCGTCTTCAGGTGAAGAATGAGACACTGCCAAGCTAGGAGCTTATATATAAGCTGGGTTGGAGGTGGAAGAAGAGCGCCTTAACAAAAATAATGTGCATATCAAGAGGAATTTAGCATATTCATGGGAAATGCGTAGGAGGTGGGCGAGGGGGTTTCAAAGTCATATTATGCCCATGCATTATGCAGGATCAGCAGCACCAAGGGAGGGTGCAGTGAGTAGCATTAACAAAGGAAAGGAATGTTAATATTATGTAGCTCCAGTTACTAAACAACCACGTAGAAAAACTAAAGTATAAACTGCATAACAAACTAAAGTATAAACTACAAGTAATACATTACAATTCTACGTCATAAAAATTATATAATATACTTCCATCTAAACTCTATTCTCTTACATCACACGAGCATACACCGTACTATATACTGCCATAGACAAACCCAACATTAAATTATATACTGTATTGCTATAAACCACCACTATACCTTATACATTTTAATATAACACTATGTATTATTCTACCCACCCTAATGTGTATCACACTGCTATATGTTTAATATACAATTACGATACTATATATTTGTACATTGTATTAAACATATAAATGTTATACTATTTGTTATTATACACTGTACCATTGACCGTCGTGTCAATGGGTGAGTCGTGGGGGGAAAACTTGCAGCGGAGCAAAGAATCCATTCCCTGCGGAGAATGCAATGCCAGTGAGTGGAACGCGGTCTGAAAGTCACCGTAAACGTGAACACAATCAGTTAAGATCCGAAATGGTTTATTACGTCCTTCCAATGATTGCTAAGCCAGAATCCATCTTCTCGGTTGAAATTGTCTCTGTGTTTGTATATGTGGATCGCCTCATGAACGAATCTCTCATGATAGCCAGATGGCTTGCAGAGAACCTCTGTCTTGGAGAAGTCAATGTCATGTGAGCCCACTGAGTTGTAACGGTAACATAATTGTATATTAAACATATAGCAGTGTGATACACATTAGGGTGGGTAGAATAATACATAGTGTTATATTAAAATATAAAAAATGTATAAGGTATAGGGTGGTTTATAGAGGCAAACTATCACCGGGACGTCGTGAAGAATGGCACTTGGGCAAGTGGCCTGTGTCCATATGTTCACCGCGTGCTGATTTCCTATTCTCCCTACTGCAGGAACTCGTGAACCCGGACACGATGGTCGTGGATACAAGTGGTGTGCTGTACCTTGACCGGGGCACTTCCAGCAAGCCACGGCTAGCTGATTGGAAGTTTGGCCATGAATCGGTATGGAGTTACTTGCATATGCAAATACATACAGAACTGTAAAAAAGACAAAGATCCCCTACAGAGCCTATAAGACTTTTGGAGCAAGTGCTGTTAGCAAGCATCTATGAAGGCCGTCATTGTGGCACACAAGGGGGTAGGTGGCCAACACTATGCCCGGCCGCCTTTGTCTTCCCAATGACAATGTTGACACACTTCACAAAGTACTCATTTGAGGCTCAGTCGACTTCGGGAAGCCCTAGGACCCATTCAGATAATCGTCACTGGTATTGTCCATAAGCGGCCATAGAAGTCGGGCCACCGGGTTAGTAGAGCAGCGCGCTATCCGCTACACTACTGCTCCGCACGTACATACACACACGTACAAGTACCAACATATGCGTACACACACATGCAATGACAGCCATGTTAAGGTGTTCGCTGTGAAGCCCAGAGCATGGGTTTCGGATGTGCGAGCGAATCGCTCGTTTTCCTCTGGCGTTCTCGACGAGCTAATGTCCATGGCGGTCTCCTTCACAGGTCTCCCAGCCCCGGGAGGGAGATGCTTCCCCATTGTATGAAAACCAACAGCCACCGGGGTTCGTCCAGCAGAAGGACGGCCACAGGTGAGACGCACACGCGCATACACACAAACGAACGCACGGTCACGAGAGCATCGCCCTTCACACCCGGCGCCACATCCCGTCCAGGCACGGACACGGGACCTCTTTTTTGCCTCACCCCCGCGCCATACCCCTCCTGCTGCGCTGACTCAGCTTGCGTGTGTCAGGTGGGAAAGATGGGAGGGGGGGGTGGCACCAACGGACTGTGCGGCTTGACGCTCGTTTTCTTCCGCAGATTTATCAACGTTGCGCCTTGCGCCAGCCAACTATGGTAAGCAGGCACGAGCGTCCGCCTCACCCCGACCCCGCCGCCTGCGAGATGGGAGATTGAGCGTGTGCTGCTGGTTCGGCACCTCCGGTGAACACGGTTCTTCCGCTGGGGAACTCTGGGAGATCGCTCCTCATGCGTATTCTGCCACTGCTGACAGTTGTATTTGGGAGTATTTGATATTGATTGGTGTTCTTTTGGTCGTGCTGATCATTCGTCATGTCTGCACAATATAGCATTTGGCACAAGTGCAATTAATCCGTTGCACACCTTCTTTTGAATGCTTCGTTAATAAATCTTCAGTACTAGATAATAATTTATATATGTTTTGTACCATGCCAAATCTGACTCGGATGTTTTGTTTTTCCAAAAATATCACTAGTTTATCCATTACTCCCACAATGTACGGTATTTTGAATAGTTGTAACTAATAACACGAGTTAAACTGACCAAGTAATTCAAACTACTAAAATACCAAACATCAACTAGCCAGATTTTTGGAAAAAACAAAACATCCGAATCAGAGTTGGTACAGTACAAAAAATACAAAAACTAATATCTTGTACTAAAAATGTATTACCGAATCTTGATTTGAAGCTTTCGGGACTGCAGGAATCCATATACTCTTTGGTTCTTTCGGTAAAGTCACGTAGTTAGAAATAAAATTAAACAAATCACGAAGTTTCGGGTGCAACACAAGTGTCCGTCATCAGGTGGGACAACCACAGCAAGAAAACATTTGCTGAAGTGGACGAGAGAGCTGCCGTGGCAAGAGGATATATAGGAAAGAGAGGGGGGAGCAGCAAGGGGGGAGAGAGAGAGAGGGGGGGGGTATGGGGTAGGGGGAGGGGGGCGCAGCGTGAGCATTCGGGGGAGAGAGAACATGAGGTGGGGGGGGGAAGTGGAAAGCTGGGGATGCGGGGAGAAATTAACTCGGAAAAATAGGCTAGTACCTGACAGATATGATGGAAACAACTATAAACGGTTAAGGTTTTACCTGGTTAATAACATCCTTCAAATGAGTGCTCTATTTGTATCCATCTTCTCGGTTGAAGTTATGTTTATATATCTGGATGGCTTCATGAACAAACGTTTTATAGTAGCCGGAAGGTTTGCAGAGTACCTTGGTCTCGGAAATAACAATATCATGCGAGCCCACAGCGTTATAACAATGGTCAGCCACTGTAGAGGTATTGGTTCTGCCTTGTGTTCGCGAACACAGTCCGAGACATGTCGTTTCGTTTCCCCAATGTAACTGCTACCACAGGTACAACTCGATTTGTAAACTCTAGGATATTGCATATCAGGAATGACATCCTTCACAGATGGAATTCGATTGCTGATTTTGTGTACCGTATTGAATCGGACCTGGATCTTGTGTTTTTTTAATATTTTTGAAATCTGTTCGGTAACACCTGCTATGTATGGTAATCTGATAGTTTTGATCGGCTTCTCAGGAGGTTGTTTCTCCATGGTTGGAGAAACAGCTTTTGCGAATAATGCGTCCTGAGTACCCATTCATCTTGATGGCCTGGTGTACGTGTTCCAGTTCACTGGCAAGGTGGTATCGGTCGTAAATGCAGTTGGCCCTATTGTGTAGTGTTTTGATGAGATTTCTTCTGTACCGGATGGGGGTGTGAATCAGGTTTCAGATAGGAATCTGTGTGGGTAGCTTTCCTGTAGACAGTGTCCCAACGAGCCGTCAGGTCTCTTCTCAAACAAAACATCCAGGAATGGTAGCTTACCATCCTTCTCCGCTTCCATGGTGAATTTGATGGATGGGTGTATGGAATTGATGTGGTTGAGAAATTGGTTCAATGCTGGCAGGCCAAATACCGAGAGTGTCATCTACATTTCTCTTCCACAATGAAGGACGTAGGGTGGATGTCTGGATGGCATCTGCTTCAACTTTCTCCATGAAAACATTCGCAATCACTGGTGATAAGGGGGGGAACCTTCATTTTGTTTGTAGAAAGTACCATTCCAGGTGAAGTAATTGTTGGTAAAGCAGTGCCTAACCAGAGTATGTACATCAGGATTCAATCCATGTTGGACTAAGTCTTATATTATTGCTAAGGTGTCAGGTACAGGAACCTTGGTGAACAGCGAAACTACATCAAAGCTGACGAGCAAATCATCTGGGGACAGTGAAATGCCCTTGATTAGAGAGCCCAATTGAGCTGAGTTATGCAGGGCTGAGGTGGTTTTGCCCGTGAATGGAAGCAAGCTATCAGACAGACAACGGGCCAGTTTGTAGGTAGGTGAGTTGATAGTGGAAATGATGGGCCGAAGTGGAGTACCTTCTTTATGGAATTTTGGAAGACCATAGAATCTGGGTGGTCTAGTAGCAGAAGGTTTTAGGGAGAGCTGTTTGAATGGCTCTATTAGAGGAGTTGAACTGGTAATGATATTGTTGATTTTTGTAGCCAGGCGGTTAGTGTAACTTCCATGATTAAGAAGTTCCTGGATTTTGTTGTTGTATGTGGTTTTATCCATGATGACAGGAGCATTGCCCTTGTCGGCTGAGAGGATGACTATGTCATCTCTCTTTTTCAATTTGGCGAGTTCAGAGCACTCATCTTTGCTGATGTTACTAATGGGTTTCTTAGCATTTTTAAGGATGGTGGAAATTTCAGATGTTGCCACGTCTGTCGGGATGTGTCCCAAGCATTTGAGGGCTACATGTACCTGGGCAATTATATAATCCACTGGGATGTGTTTGGGGGTGACAGCAAAATTCATCCCTCTAGCTAGTACCGATTTTAGGTTATTGGAGATTGTGCTGCTACTCAGATTGATAACAGTTTTGTCAACATCTAGCTTTTTAATGTGTGGATCTGATTTCTTTTTTGACAAGTTATTGAATTTAGCAATAAGGTTAACTTTCGATTTAAAGCTTTCGTGACTGCAGGGGTTCATCTTCTTGGTTCTTTCGGTAAAGTCACGTAGAAGGGAAGTAATAAAATAATAAAAATAAAACATAATAAAACAATTCTCACGACGTTTCGGCCACAACGCAAGCAGCCGTCCTCAGGCGAAGAATGAAGCACCACCAAGCTTGGAGCGTATATTTAAGCTGGGCTAGAGGGGGGGAGGTAGGAAGAAGAGCGCCTAAACAAAATAATTTGCATATCAAGAGGAATTCAGCATATGGAAAATGCGTAGGAGGTGGGCGGGGGGGGGGGGGGTTCCAAATCAATACTATGCCCATGCATTATGCAGGATTAGCAGCATCAAGGGGGGGGGGGGAGGGGGTAGCATTAACAAAGGAAAGGAATGTTAATAGTATGTAGCTGCAGTTACTAAACAACCACATAAAAAAACTAAAGTATAAACTGCATAACAAACTAAAGTATAAACTACATAGCATCATCAGTATACTTACTATACTCTACAATAAGTTGAGTTACTAACAGTAAGTAATACATAAAAAAATGTTCTACGTTGTAAAAAATTATATAATATGCTTCCATCTAAACTTTATTCTCTTACATCACACGCGTCTATACCGTACTATATACTGCCATAGGCAAACCCAACATTAAATTACATACTGTATTGCTATAAACCACCCTATACCTTATACATTTTAATATAACACTATGTATTATTCTACCCACCCTAATGTGTATCAAAATGGTTTATTACATCCTTCCAGTGATTGCTAAGCCAGAATCCATTTTCTCGGTTAAAATTGTCTCTGTGTTTGTATATGTGGATCGCCTCATGAACGAATCTCTCATGATAGCCAGATGGCTTGCAGAGAACCTCTGTCTTGGAGAAGTCAATGTCATGTGAGACGGACGCCATCCAGACTGCCACTCTACGCCCGACCTTATGGAAGAGGTACGTAGACGACACTTTTGTCATCTGGCCACATGGCCGACCTGCTCTAGACCAATTTCTCGACCACATCAATTCCATACACCCAGCCATCAGATTCACCATGGAAGTCGAAAATGATGGCAAGCTACCCTTTTTGGATGAACTAATCAAAAGGAGACCTGATGGTTCAATGAGCCACTCTGTCTACAGGAAAGCCACCCACACGTATGCTTATCTAAAACCGGATTCCCACCACCATCCATCCCAGAAGAATTCCCTCATCAAGACTCCTATATCATAGAGCCCAATGCATCTCCGACCATGAACACATTTCCAGTGAACTCAAACACGTACGCCAAGCTCTTAAGGCTAATGGTTACTCCGACTACACAATCCGCAAAGCCATCACTCTAACCATCAAGAAGGATCCTGTTGAGGAGCCTTTCAAGACCATCACCTTACCCTACATTGCTGGGGTCACAAAAAAGATCTCCAAAATCCTGATTAAACACAAGATCCAGGTCCGATTCAACACAGTACATAAAATCCGTGATCTGGTACCGTCTGTAAAAGATGTGGTTCCAGACATACAGTACCCTGGTGTCTACAAACTAAGTTGCCTCTGTGGTAGCAGTTACATTGGGGAAACCAAACGACATGTCTCGGACCGCATCCGTGAACATAAAGCTGACCTGAAACACGGTAGGACAAACACCTCAGCCGTGGCAGATCACTGTTACAACTCAGTGGGCTCACATGACATTGACTTCTCCAAGACAGAGGTTCTCTGCAAGCCATCTGGCTATCATGAGAGATTCGTTCATGAGGCGATCCACATATACAAACACAGAGACAATTTTAACCGAGAAGATGGATTCTGGCTTAGCAATCACTGGAAGGACGTAATAAACCATTTTGATACACATTAGGGTGGGTAGAATAATACATAGTGTTATATTAAAATGTATAAGGTATAGGGTGGTTTATAGCAATACAGTATGTAATTTAATGTTGGGTTTGCCTATGGCAGTATATAGTACGGTATAGACGCGTGTGATGTAAGAGAATAAAGTTTAGATGGAAGCATATTATATAATTTTTTACAACGTAGAACATTTTTTATGTATTACTTACTGTTAGTAACTCAACTTATTGTAGAGTATAGTAAGTATACTGATGATGCTATGTAGTTATACTTTAGTTTGTTATGCAGTTTATACTTTAGTTTTTTACGTGGTTGTTTAGTAACTGCAGCTACATACTATTAACATTCCTTTCCTTTGTTAATGCTACCCCCCCCCCCCCCCCCCCCTTTGAGGCTGCTAATCCTGCATAATGCACGGGCATAGTATTGATTTGGAACCCCCCCCCGCCCACCTCCTACGCATTTTCCATATGCTGAATTCCTCTTGATATGCAAATTATTTTGTTTAGGCGCTCTTCTTCCCACCTCCCCCTCCTCTAGCCCAGCTTAAATATACGCTCCAAGCTTGGTGGTGCTTCATTCTTCGCCTGAGGACGGCTGCTTGCGTTGTGGCCGAAACGTCGTGAGAATTGTTTTATTATGTTTTATTTTTATTATTTTATTACTTCCCTTCTACGTGACTTTACCGAAAGAACCAAGAAGAATAAGGTTAACCTTACATTTGGAGGACATTGTTGCGGCAGAAGAAGCAGTCATGTTATCTACAAGGTTCTAATCAAATGCGGACATTTTATCTGTTAATGTTAAGTGTGATTGTAGGAGACATTTGTCTAAATTATCAAGTTCAAGATGGAGTAGTCTTATCCTCTCTGAGATTTAAGAAAGACTAGCTCTAAATTAGATCCATTTGGTGTTAGGAGTAGTGACAAGGTAATACCGACCACAGTGTAAATGTGGTCGGTATTACCTTGTTGTCGCAGCATCTCTTCAGAAAGGTGAGAGACTCGATCATGTGAGCCACCTTGTCTCGTAGTCTGTTAAAAGCTCTAACAGATGTGTGAAAACCCTCCCCGTAGAGGTGGTTCAATCTTGATTTTAAGCTTTCGTGACTGCAGGCATCTATACTCTTACACTCACATCTACTTCTGTCTCTTCTAACGCCAAACTAATCTTATTCAGAGCTAGCCTTTCTCTAATCTCAGAGAGGATAAGACTACTCCATATTGAACTTCATAATTTAGACAAACATACACCAGGCCCTCAAGATGACAGGGTACTTGGACCGCATTATTCCCAAAGCTGTTTTTCCAACCATGGAGAAACAACCCCCTGAGAAGCCGATCAAAACTATCGCGTTACCATACATAACAGGTGTTACCAAAAAGATTTCGAAAATCTTAAACAAACACAAGATCCAGGTCCGATTCAATACAGTACACAAAATCCGTGATTTAATCCCATCTGTGAAGGATGTCATTCCTGACATGCAATATCCTGGAGTTTACAAACTTGCGGTAGCAGTTACATTGGGGAAACGAAACGACATCTCTCGGACCGTGTTCGCGAACACAAGGCAGATCTGAAACATGGCAGAAAACCAATACCTCTGCCATGGCTGACCTTTGTTATAATGCTGTGGGCTCGCATGATAATGTTTTTTTCTGAGACCAAGGTACTCTGCAAACCTTCCGGCTACTATCAAAGGTTTGTTCATGAAGCCATTCAGATATATAAACATAGACATAACTTCAACCGAGAAGATGGATACAAATTTAGCAATCATTGGAAGGATGGTATTAACCAGGTAAAACATTAACTCTTTATGGCTGTTTATTTGTACTAGCCTATTTTTCCGAGATAATTTCTCCCCGCATCCCCAGCTTTCCCAGCTTTCCCAGCCTCCCACTTCCAGCCCTGCCCACTCCCCCCACCTCTGGCCTCACATCCTTTCTCCCCCGAGCACTCACGCAGCGCTCCCCCCCTCTCTCTATCTCTCTTTCCCCGCTTTCTCCTCCCCCCTTTCTTAACTGTATAACCTCTTGCCACGGCAGCTCTCTCGCCCACTTCAGCAAATGTTTTCTTGCTGTGGTTGTCCCACCTGATGAAGTTCGCTTGTGTTGCGATCGAAACGTCGTGATTTATTTTATTTTACTTCTAACTACGTGACTTTACCGCGGTCTGAAAGTCACCATAAACGTGAACAACAATCAGTTTCAGACCGCAGTCCACTCACTGGCATTAACTGTGTATCTTGTGTTCTCCACAGGGAATGCATTATTTGCTCCGCTGCGGGTCTCCTGCCACCGTTCTCCCATTCACATGTTTCATTGCTTCTACATACTATTAACATGCCCTCCCTTTGTTAATGCTACCCCCCCCCTCCCTTTGGTGCTGCTGATCCTGCATAATGCATGGGCATAATATGACTTTGAACCCCCCCCGCCCACCTCCTACGCATTTTCCCATGAATATGCTAAATTCCTCTTGATATGCACATTCTTTTGTTAAGGCTCTCTTCTTCTTCCACCTCCAACTCAGCTTATATATAAGCTCCTAGCTTGGCAGTGTCTCATTCTTCACCTGAAGACGGCTGCTTGCGTTGTAGTCGAAACTTCGTGAGAATTATTTGATTTTATTATGTTTTATTTTTATTATTTTATTACTTCCCTTCTACGTGACTTTACCGAAAGAACCAAGAAGATGAATCCCTGCAGTCACGAAAGCTTTAAATCGAAGTATATGGATTCTTGCAGTCACGAAAACTTCAAATCAAGATTCGGTAATACATCTTAAGTACCAAATATTAGTTTTTGTATTTTGTGTACTGCGCCAACTCTGATTCGGATGTTTTGTTTTTTCCAAAAATCAGGCTAGTTGATGTTCGGTATTTTAGTAGTTTGAATTACTTGGTCAGTTTAACTCGTGTTATTAGTTACAACTATTCAAAATACCGTACATTGTGGGAGTAATGGATAAACTAGTGAGACTTTATGAAAAACAAAACATCCTAGTCAGATTTGGCATGGTACATAAAATACATGAACTAATATCTGGTACTGAAGATTTATTAACGAAGCATTTAACAGAAGGTGTGTAACGGATGAAATGCACTTGCGCCCAATGCTATGTTGAGCAGACAGGAAGAATGATCAGTACGAGACTAAATTAACACCAAAGAAATATTAAATACTCCCAAATACAACTGTCAGCAGTGTTAGAACACGCATGCCAACAAGGACACTCATTGACGTTCTGTGCAAGACTAGTTACTACTGGCCAAGACTAATTAGAGAATCTATCGAAATGGAGATAAATACAAATAATTAATAATAAAGATTTTTGGGTTTTATCGCGTTATTTATAAATGTGTCGTAACCCTCCACCACCCGACACAGCCGAACAGTAAAAAATTGTTACGTTGACAAAAGACAAATAGTCGTGAACTATTTGACTTTTGTCAACGTGACTCAATTTTGGTGGAGGGTTACGACACATTTAAATAACGCGATCTAACCCAAAAACCTTTGTTATGAATAATATTGTTCGCGAAAGTCTACGTGTTACATACAAATAATCTTAACCATTCGGATAGCTACAGCCTTAGCGCTGCACAGAATTGAATGTTCAAATAATTGTTTAAATGCATGCCTATACAGGTCACCATACATAAATGGGGATCAACTGTATGCAGACAATACCAGGTGCTGTTATTTTATTGCACTCAAACGACAGGAGGTACAAGAATAATGCTCATGCACAATGTACGTTGATTAACATATCAATAACCCAACCGGCAATGGATACCCCCATTGTTATTCATATGCATACATTAATCCTCCCCCTTCGCACAAGAAGGGCTCACAAGTGACGTCATCACATCTATCCCTCTTGAAGGAATGAAACAGGAGGATTTATACACAAAATCTCCTGTCGCCTGATGAAGCTATTTGTAATTACTGGCCAAACGTCATATTCAGATTGTAAATGATGTGGATTTACTCTCCAACACACCGGTGTGCTGTACTTCTAATGAATTGGCATGTTCTGTTTACGTGACAAACCTTACTGTGTCGGGTGGTGGCGTGTTCCACAACACATTTATATTTACGCAATCTAACTCATAAAACTTATGTTATGTATTACCAACTGTAAATAAATTGTCTTGATAATTCACATTGACTTGAGTTCGTTTGTATGTATGTTGAATTTCTTTCGCATAGCCAACCGTGCTAATCAGAGTAGCAATTTGCATTGCTATTCTTTTTGCATTGCGAATTTGGTAAAATGTTTGACACCAGCAGCTCACAGGCAAGAGGCAAATTTACCTCTTGCAACAGGGCTCATTAACATATTTTTTATTTAGCGCCATCGCACAGGCTGAGTGGCTGCTTGCTGAGTGATATGTCACGTATACATGCCCTGTAAACGTGAAGATACAAACTTGCGATAGATAAAGGTGAGACCCTATCCATGCAACAATTAATAATCCTGTGCTGCAAAAAAGCTATATTTGCAACTCACCGTCATAACACTTTACGGCCAGTCCCCGCTTCACGAACAGGTTGTGTGCCTGAGGCCCGTTCATTGATCCAACTCATTGTAAGTTGACACTCAGTGGACGAAAGCCCCACTTATGACAACACGGAGATAACACATTCCGTGAGAAAAAAAAACTTTTAATAACAGCTTGACAACGCCGACTTGCACTGGCGATACGAACCACCCAACCATTTGGTTTGGCGGAGCCAGCTGTAATGAGTCTTAACATCATCGCTGAGAGTGTGTGTACGTGTGCGCGTATGTATGTGCGACAGGGATGTTCTCTGGCTTCAACATTATTTAACATCTAATAAAGAATAATTATTTCATATTTGAATAGCAAATGCTAAGACATACATATTCACCATCATTTACAACAAAAAAACTGAAGGTACCCAATGGGTTCTCCCTTATATCCGGTTGTAGCCAATATTTTCATGGAAATATTTGAGACGGACGCCATCCAGGCATCTACTCTACGCCCGTCCTTGTGGAAGAGGTACGTAGATGACACGTTTGTCATCTGGCCACATGGCCGACCTGCTCTAGACCAATTTCTCGACCACATCAATTCCATACACCCAGCCATCAGATTCACCATGGAAGTCGAAAAAGATGGCAAGCTACCCTTTTTGGATGTCCTAATTAAAAGGAGACCTGATGGTTCAATGAGCCACTCTGTCTACAGGAAAGCCACCCATACGGATGCTTACCTAAAACCGTATTCCCACCACCATCCATCCCAGAAGAATTCCCTCATCAAGACTCTATACCATAGAGCCCAATGCATATCCGACCAGGAACACATTGCCAGTGAACTCAAACACGTACGCCAAGCTCTTAAGGCTAATGGTTATTCCGACTACACAATCCGCAAAGCCATCACTCCAACCATCAAGAAGGATCCTGTTGAGGAGCCTTTCAAGACCATCACCTTACCCTACATTGCTGGGGTCACAAAAAGATCTCCAAAATCCTGATAAAACACAAGATCCAGGTCCGATTCAACACAGTAAATAAAATCCGTGATCTTGTCCCGTCTGTAAAAGATGTGGTTCCAGACATGCAGTAACACGGTAGGACAAACACCTCGGCCGTGGCAGATCACTGTTACAATTCAGTGGGCTCACATGATATTGACTTATCCAAGACAGAGGTTCTCTGCAAGCCATCTGTCTACCATGAGAGATTCGTTCATGAGGCAATCCACATATACAAACACAGAGACAATTTCAACCGAGAAGATGGATTCTGGCTTAGCAATCATTGGAAGGACGTAATAAACCCTTTCGAATCTTAACTGATTGTGTTCACGTTTACGGTGACTTTCAGACCGCGTTCCAATCACTGGCATTGTATTTTCCGCAGGGAATGGATTCTTTGCTCCGCTGCAAGTTTCCCATGACTACTCTCCCATTGACATATTTCGTTGCTTCCTCTTAGTATCTTTCACACGACGGTCAATGGTACAGTGTATAATGACAAATAGTATAAAATGTATATGCTTAATACAATGTACAAAGTAATATATAGTATCGTAATTGTATAGTGAATATACAGCAGTGTGATATACATTAGGGTGGGTAGAATAATACATAGTTTAATATTACAATGTATAAGATTTATAGCAATACAGTATATAATTTAATGTTGGGTTTGTCTCTGGCAGTATATAGTACGGTGTAGACTCGTGTGATGTAAGAGAATAAAGTTTAGATGGAAGCATAATATATATATTTTTATGACGTACAATTGTAATGTATTACTTACTGTTAGTAACTCAGCTTATTGTAGAGTATATTTAGTATACTGATGATAGTTTAACACGTAGGCTTTCGCGACCAATGTTATTCATAATCAACGTTTTTGGGTTTAAATAAATAACGCGATCTAAACCCAAAAACGTTGATTATGAATACTGATGATAATATGTAGTTTATACTTTAGTTGTTTACGTGGTGGTTTTAGTTACTGCAGCTACATACTATTAACACTCCTTCCCTTCATTAATGCTACCCCTATCCCCTCCCTTTGATGCTGCTAATCCTGCATAATGCACGGGCATATGCAGTACTAATCACATACCTGCATTTCCCATAAATATGCTAAATTCCTCTTGATATGCATATTCTTTTTTCAAGGCTCCCCCTTTCTTCCTCTTCCCCCCTTCCAACCCAGCTTATATACATGCTCCAAGCGCGTGTGCTGTTTCATTCAGACGCTGTCGCCTCGACAGACCTGGTTTTCACCTGAGGACGGATACTTGCGTTGTGGCCGAAACGTCGTGAGAATAATTTTATTATGTTTTATTTTTATTATTTTATTACTTCCCTTCTACGTGACTTTACCGAAAGAACCAAGAAGATGAATCCCTGCAGTCACGAAAGCTTTAAATCGAAATTTATACTTTAGTTGTTTACGTGGTGGTTTTAGTAACTGCAGCTACATACTATTAACACTCCTTCCCTTTATTAATGCTACCCCTATCCCCTCCCTTTGATGCTGCTAATCCTGCATAATGCACGGGCATAAGTAGTACTAATCACATACCTGCATTTCCCATATCCCCTCCCTTTGATGCTGCTAATCCTGCATAATGCACGGTCATAAGTAGTACTAATCACATTCCTGCATTTCCCATAAATATGCTAAGTTCCTCTTGATATGCAAAATCTTTTGTCAAGGCGCCCTTCCCCCCCCCCCCCCCTTCCAACCCAGCTTAAATATATGCTCCAAGCATGGTGCTGTTTCATTCAGACGCTGTCGCCTCGACAGACCTGGTTTTCACCTTAGGACGGCTGCTTGCATTGTGGCCGAAACGTCGTGAGAATTATTTTTATGTTTTATTTGTATTGTTTCATTACTTCCCTTCTACATGACTTTACCGAAAGAACCAAGAAGATACAACTACACTATGAATGGCTACGTATGCATATTCACACTGTTAGTGTCAGTAGCATAACTGTCAACCCCTTATCAGTGCCCTACCTTATTACAGACCAATTCAGAACTTACTGATCACCCCGTGCCCCTTTTACATATCAACGTTCATCCTGCAAAGTCCCATCACAAGGGAGAAACACAAACAAATAGGCACATTATGTTACTCAATGTCCCTGTACAATAATACGAGTAAACCGTATGGGTTGACAGTATGCTATATCTATGTATCTGTGTGGGTCTCCATGTATCTCTCTTGGGTCTCTATCTATCTCGTTTAGGTCTCTATGGGTCTCTGTCTGTAATCATACCTGTCAACCCCTTTATCAGTGCCCTACTTGATCACAGACCAATTCAGGCCTTTTTGGTCACCCCCATGCCCTTAGAAATGTCAACGTTCATCCTATACATTATACTACACTATACACTACACAGCTGTCAACCCCTTATAATCCCATCACAAGGGAGAAACACAAATAGACACATTTTTTTGTACGCCCGTACGGACCTAAGAACTCAATTTGCCTGTGCAAAGACCACGACGGGGTAAAACCGTGATGGGGTTCGACAGCTCCGCAATAGTCGAGTGTGAATAGTCGCTATTGGTTATCAGAGGTTACCCCCACAAGCAAACAACGTGGGCGGCCATTTTGGATAGGGGGTGTGGGGGCCTCTCCCTTACCAAGATGGCCGTTTCCACCCCAAGAGCCACGTGGTGTTGACATTTCGCGGGCTTTTTTTAATTGGTCAGCTCCGTTGCACGTGACATTGAACTTTATTTCATAGCCCGAAGTAAGGCCCATGGTTAATAGCATAGACTAGATAAGGCGCG
This sequence comes from Lethenteron reissneri, assembly GCF_015708825.2. Lineage (NCBI taxonomy): Eukaryota > Metazoa > Chordata > Hyperoartia > Petromyzontiformes > Petromyzontidae > Lethenteron > Lethenteron reissneri. Next base: position 12,593,409 of record NC_083815.1, read on the forward strand.
GCTGCGTTTCAGACTATACCAAGTATGGAGGGGGTGGATGAAAAGCATCAACTCAAGACGCGCTGAAAAAATGTAGCGAACTTGTTTATAGTTTTATTGTTTCATCCATAGCGACAAGAACCAAGACGGATCGCTAGCGTTAGTGGAAGGTGGCGTTTGCTGTCTACCCCCTTAAATTAAAACAATTTAAGTTCGCCGATTGAATTCACCCCTCCCGCGCACGCCGCTCGAGTTGGTTTCGCCCACGCGGCCCTCTCCCTCAACCGCCACCAACAAACCGTCGCGATTTGGCGGGAGAAGTGGAGCCTAACGACCAGCACTACCACAACATCTATAATCACAAGTATAACGACTATAATAACATCTCCCACGTCTATAATCATTACTATAATAACAACTACAACAGCTATAATAATTATAACACTAATAATAACATCAATAAAAGAAACAATTACTACTACTATAGTAATAAAAACATGAACTGCTGTAATAACTAATACTGTAACTACTATAATAACCACAACATCTATAATCACAACTATAACACTAATAACATCAATAAAATAACATAAACAACTACTATAGTAATAAAAACACGAACGGCTATAATAACTTAATACTGTAATATCAACTACTATAATAACTACTACAACATCTATAATCACAACTGTAACACAAGTAATAACATTACATAAACTACTACTATAGTAATACAAACATGAACTGATATAATAACTAGTACTGTAATATCAACTACTACTATAATAACAACCACAACATATAATCACAACTATAACTATCATTAACATCAATAAAATAACAAACAACTAAATTTCGATTTAAAGCTTTCGTGACTGCAGGGATTCATCTTCTTGGTTCTTTCGGTAAAGTCACGTAGAAGGGAAGTAATAAAATAATAAAAATAAAACATAATAAAACAATTCTCACGACGTTTCGGCCACAACGCAAGCAGCCGTCCTCAGGCGAAGAATGGTGGTGCTTCATTCTTCGCCTGAGGACGGCTGCTTGCGTTGTGGCCGAAACGTCGTGAGAATTGTTTTATTATTTATTATGTTTTATTTTTATTATTTTATTACTTCCCTTCTACGTGACTTTACCGAAAGAACCAAGAAAACAAACAACTACTACTATAGTAATAAAACATGTACGGCTCTACTAACTAATACTGTAATATCAACTACTACTATAATAACAACTACAACATCTATAATCACAACTATAACACTAATAACATCAATAAAATAACAAACAACTACTACTATAGTAATAAAACATGTACTGCTATACTAACTAATACTGTAATATCAACTACTACTATAATAACTACAACATCTATAATCACAACTATAACACTAATAACATCAATAAAATAACAAACAACTACTACTATAGTAATAAAACATGTACTGCTATACTAACTAATACTGTAATATCAACTACTACTATAATAAAACAAGGGCGGTGAGAGAGAGTGGAGCCAATCTCACACGCGCCTCTGTAAGCCTCACACAGCCTGTCAGAGGAGCTACACGGGGAGACATTTGTATTGTGTCTGCCTGTGTGTGTGTCTCTGTGTGCGTCTTTGTTGCCTGTGTGTGACCCTCTGTGTGTGTGTGTCTGCCTGTGTTTGTGTGTGTGTCTGCTTGTGTGTGTGTCTGCCTGTGTGTGTCTGCCTGTGTGTCTGCCTGTGTGTGTCTGCCTGTGTGTGTGTCTGTCTGTGTGTGTCTGCCTGTGTGTGTGTCTGTCTGTGTGTGTCTGCCTGTGTGTGTGTCTGCCTGTGTGTGTCTGCCTGTGTGTGTGTCTGTGTCTGCCTGTGTGTGTCTGCTTGTGTGTGTATGTCTGTGTATGTCTGTGTGTGTGTCTGCGTGTGTGTGCGCCTCTGTGTGTGTCTGCGTGTGTGTCTGCCTGTGTGCAGTCTCGGCTCGAGTCATGATTCCCATCGGAGCCCTGACCTCCTCCTTCTCATTGGAGGGTCACCAGGACCTCAAGATCCTTCAGCCCTGGTGGGACGTGTTGTGCGACATGCTCTCCGTGCCCATGTTCATGATAGGCATCTTTGCCGGGATGCTGCAGGTACGTCGTTCCAACGCTCTAGACTCTAGACCAGACATGTCCAAAGTCCGGCCCGCGGGCCAATCACGGCTCGCGGTCAGATTTCACACGGCCCGCAGCTTCGGTCTTATAAATTATAAAACTTTAAAGATGTTATTCTTCCTTTCACCACACGGTGGCAGCACCATTCTAATTCTATCTGGCTCTGCATCCGTGCCGCAAACCCTTCTCGAGTCATTTCTGCCATGGCGACTGCAAAAAAAGAAATGCGGTCATTCGCTAAGAAAATGCTGAGCTTATTCGGCTCCACATATTTGTGTGAGCAAACATTCTCAGTCATGAACTTAAGCAAGAACCGATTGAGGTCAAGGAAGAGCGACTCCCATTTGCGTGGCATTTTACGCATCTCAACCACTGCCCTCTAGCCAGACCTGGTCTCTTTACTGAAATCTAGATCTCAGTATCACCCTTCTCATTAGTGTCAGCAAGTTATCTGTTCCTTGATCAATCTGAAATTGAGTGTTTTGAACGGTAACATCTGTCACTATTAACAGTGAAAAGCCTAAAGCACACAAATGCACTTGGACTTATAGCACTTGTTTTATTAAACTCTTGAATAAGATTTGGTTATAACTGTTGATGTTATGTACCTGTAGATGTGACACAAACTATTGCTTTCTGAAAGATCTTGTAAAAGACAAGGGCAAAATTCGCTTGTTTTAAAGTTTAATGATAACAGACCACTTTCCATTACTTATAGCTCATGTTTAAAATGTTCATGAGGCACAGATATTTAACTCATGGAAATTTAAGGTATTCTATACAGTTTGTTCAATGTTACCTGACTGAATGAAAGGCAGAATTGTGTTTTTAGAGGAGTTCACGTCTGCCTGAGTGGCTTATATTTGGTTACATTGTCATTGAAAAATAAAGGTAATTGTGACAATTTTTTTTTTTATAAAACAGTGTGTATTTTCAAGTAACATTTGTGGTTAAAAAATGTCAGAAGGAACTATTGGCCCCCGGGCATCTTCACTTTATCAAATTTGGCCCTCTTTGCAAAAAGTTTGGACACCCCTGCTCTAGACTCTACAGAGTCCCCACGCACATTCATCAATGTCGCCGCCATGCTATGGATAACACATAGGCTTTCACGACCAATATTCATAATCAACGTTTTTGGGTTTAGATCGCGTTATTTATAAATGTGTCGTAACCCTCCACCACCCGACACGGCCAATCAGTAAAAAAGTGTCACGTTGACAAAAGACAAATAGTTCACTGCTTTAGCCCACCGGTGTGTTGAAGCGTGAAACCACAACATTTACAATTTGAGTACGACGTTTCGCTGGTATTTGCATCCAGCATCATCGGGCAATTCGCCAGAATGGTGAGGCTCTGCTGTGTCTCCCATTCTTATATAGAGCAGCAGCAGGGTGACGTCATCATTAACTCATCAGGTGCAAAGATTTGAGGGTGGGGGGTTATTGTAATGATATACTTTGCCGTTACCCCACGCACAATTCAAGTGGATTAGCTAATTGCTGAGGTAGAATCAGCAGTAAGACTCCTTCCACATAATGAGGCAGAGATGACTAGACACGAGGTTGCCAAAATAATTGAGAATAGTAAAGTACCAATAGTAAATATTAGCTCGAACGAGGCAAAAGCCTTAAGAGAGCTTCGTCTAAATAAAGATATTCAAATCCTAGCAGCTGATAAGGGCCACACTACTGTAGTGATGTCACGAGCTGATTATGATAATAAAATTAAAGATTTATTAGAGGAAAGTACCTACATTAAAATTTAACGAGATCCAACTAATACTTTGGAACGTAAGACTACTGCGATCATTGCAAATTCATTAATCCCAAAAAATGAGCAATTCCTAATTAAGCCAAGGGCTTCAAAACCACCTAGACTGTATGGGCTACCAAAGATCCATAAAATCGGCATCCCTTTACGACCCATAGTCAGTACAATTGGCTTTGCCACATATAAATTAGCAAAATATGTAACTAAGCAAATACAGCCCTACATCGGTAGGACATCATCATTCATAAGAAATTCAGAACATCTTGTGAATATGATCAAACATATTAAACTTAACCCTAATGATATTTTGGTGAGTTTTGATGTGATTTCGCTATTCACTAAGGTTCCAGTGAGCGAGTCGCTTAAATTACTTGATACACTGGTAAAGAATACAGGTTTACCAAAAGATATTCCGAAACTCACTGACCATTGTTTAAATAACACTTACTTCTTATGGAGAGGTGAATTCTTTAAACAAAGGGAGGGAGCAGCAATGGGCTCTCCTTTATCTCCTGCTATAGCAAATTTGTACATGGAAAACTTTGAAACCAGAACACTTGCCTCGAGCACATTAAAACCATCCTTTTGGTTTAGATATGTGGATGACACTTTGGTTGTCTGGCCACATGGTAAAGATACACTTAACGATTTTCTAAATCATCTCAATGCCCAAAACCCGGCCATTCAGTTCACCATGGAAATGGAGGTGAATAACACACTCCCGTTCCTGGATATTTTACTTGGGCATGGCCTAAATGGTAAAATAACACACAGCGTTTACAGAAAGCAAACGCACACTGATGCCTACCTGAATGCAGATGCGCATCATCACCCAGCTCAGAAATCCTCTCTTATCAAGACGCTCATACATCGGGCTAAAACAGTGTCAGATGGTGAAAGTCTAGTGAGAGAGATTAAACATGTTAAAGAAGCACTAAGACAGAATGGCTACAATAATGCTCAAATTAACAGAGCACTAAATGCCAAATCACGATCGCAAAGCAATACTGCTGAAAGCGATCAGATTATTAAAACAATAATAAGTATAACCCGTAAAAACAAAGTTTTTCACTATAAATCCTTTATATGCATGGCAGCGAACTTAATATAAAGGATTTAAAAATATATTCGCCTGTGAAGGACGCGGGGATCGATCCCGCGACCTTTGGCATGGGAAGCGAGGGCGCTACCAACTGCGCTACTCCGCCACGGCCTGTGGAGGGGTTACGCTCTGGGCTCTTATACTGTGACGTTCAGCCAAAGCGTTGAATGAGTTCTATTTGAATATATGTAAAATAATTTTTTTTGCCTAAAAAGTGTAACATTTTGGGAATTTTTTTTCACGAACATTAATTGTCTGGCACAACGATTCTGTGTGGAAAATGTCAGCTCGATTGGATCACGGGAAGTGGGTTAAAAAACGACTGAAAGATTTGCACGGTCGTAAGCAAGCAAGCACGCAAGCAAGCAAGCATGCGAACATAATATAAAGGATTTAAAAATACCATTTATCTCAGGAGTAACTGACAAATTAGCCCGTGTTTTGCAAAAGCAAACCATTACAGTAAGATTTGGTACAGTACACAAAATTCAACAACTAGTAACGTGCACTAAAGACGAATTACCTAAATTATCAACAGCAGGTGTATATCGGATTAATTGTGTATGTGGCAGATGCTATATTGGACAGACAGGGCATAACGTTAGTATAAGACTAAAAGAACACCAGAGAAATATTAAACTATCGCAAACACAACTGTCGGCAGTGGCAGAACATGCATGCCAACAGGGACACTCAATTAATTTTGACAACGTGTTGTGTAAAACTAGTTACTACTGGCAAATACTAATTAGAGAATCCATTGAAATTGAGAGAAACAGAAATAACTTTAATCGCTCAGACAGCTACAGGCTTAGTGCGGCCTAGAGGCGTATTATTAAATAAGATACATTACAATTCCTTATAAGGGAAACAAACACTAACTGATTACTAATGTAGCATAATCACAATAAAACACATTCCAAATGATTACTAATCTACAACTCGCATCATAACAATAGCCTGATTAACAATCTAGTATATAATTACAATAACCCCTCCCCTCAAATCTTTGCACCTGATGAGTTAATGATGACGTCACCCTGCTGCTGCTCTATATAAGAACGGGAGACACAGCAGAGCCTCACCATTCTGGCGAATTGCCCGATGATGCTGGATGCAATTACCAGCGAAACGTCGTACTCAAATTGTAAATGTTGTGGTTTCACGCTTCAACACACCGGTGGGCTAAAGCAGTGAACTTTTTGTCTTTTGTTAACGTGACACTTTTTTACTGATTGGCCGTGTCGGGTGGTGGAGGGTTACGACACATTTATAAATAACGCGATCGAAACCCAAAAACGTTGATTATGGATGCTATGGATAACATTGCAGAGATGTTGACGACCTCGCCTGGTACGCAGGAGGCCATAGGTTCCATCCCGACCCCTGCTGCATATTTGGACTTCGCGTGTGTCTCATCATCACAGTGGCCGGGAGATGTTAACTACCTCGCCTGGTACGCAGGAGGTCGTGGGTTCCAACTCGACGTACGAGCTCACTCAAAGCGCTGGCTAGAGAGCACATCTTGGGTCGATATGGGTTGCCTCCCCCTCCGTACACACCGGGAATCGCGCAAAGTGAACCTGAGTGGAGCGACGTCTTCAAGGAGACCACACGGCGCACGTCATGATCACGTGGTACCCACTTCCCCCACCTCCGCCCAGAACATGAACGAGCGCATTCTGTGTGTGCCGGTGCCGAGAGGCTTCGACGTGGATCTGAAGGAGTGGAACGAGACCGTGCTGAGGAAGCTCGTGGCCAACCCCAGGGCCCACACGGTGAGGTCCCCCCTCGGGCCGGCTCGACACGACCATGCGGGGGGGGGGAACCGCTGGTTGCCAGCGGTAAGGCCGGCTGCGCCACCGGCAATTGCCCGAGGAATAGTGTAATGTACAGTATAGTGCAGGGGTGGGCATACTTTTTCACTCGCGGGCCACAATGGGTTCTAAAATTTGACAGAGGGGCCGGGCCAGGAACAGATGGATGGAGTGTTTGTGTGAACTAATATAAATGACATGTAAACTGATTACATGAAAGGATTTGGCCTTTAACAGGTAGCAAAGCATTTATTTGCAAGGCAATTTAACAAATTGCACGAACATGAACAATACAAAAACATGTCGTAACGTGACTGATCAAACATCATGAAAACATCTGAGGCCTGCGCCCAAACCAATTACCTCACTTGAACTTCTTTATTATCTACATTAACAGGTGAGAGCAGCCACGCAGGCTGTGTGATGGAGATTTGGCTCCAACCTCGCTGCAGCAACACATAATCAGTTTCAGTGGGAACAGTGTTGTTGATCTCCCATTTTTGCCAGTGCATCCAAGTCTGGAGTTATTTTGGTTGTGGCAATTCTCTGGATAGATCTGAGGTGCTGATCCGTTAACTTTGATCTGTGACGGGCTTTGTTGGCGTTCATGACGCTGAATATCTGCTCACACACATAAGTGGAGCCAAACAAAGTCAGTATCTTCTGTGCAGTCCTCCGGAGGTTTGGAAACGTGGCTCTGTTAAGTGAAGCATAAAAATCATTTAGTTTAACAGAGTTGAACTCCTTTAGGACGGAGTCAGACTGAAGATCTATCAGTTCCAACTGCAGCTCCTGTGGTGCTGTTTCAGGGTCTTATGACAGGGGACAGGACACCAGCTGAAGTGACTGTTCAATGTTTTCGAAATCAGAGAACCTACGGCAGAATTCTCCGTGCAGGTCCTCAAGCGATTTGCTGTATTTTTTTGCGTTTCGCGGTGCCTCTTCCTGCATGGCAAGTGTGGGGAAATAAGCGAAAGATTTGTTCGCAATTTGTCCGGAGAACAAAGTGAGCTTGGATTTGAAGGCTTTCACATGTTTGTACATGTCGTGAACAAACTGATCTTTCCCCTGCAGTTTCACATTCAGCTCATTCATGTGTGAAAATATGTCCACAGCAAACGCAAAGTCACGAAGCCAGTTCTTGTCACTTAGCTCAGGGAATTCGTCAGATTTCCCCATCAACTCCAAAAATGCGATGACATCTTCTTTCAGCTCCCACACTCGTTGTAACACTTTCCCCAAACTTAACCAGCGGACACGAGAGTGGTACAGCAAGTCCTGATGATCCGCATCAGTTTCCTCCAGGAAGGTAATAAACTGACGGTGCTGAAGTCCCCTTGCTCGTATAAAGTTCATAAGTTTTACGACTGGATTCACGACATGATTAAGCTGCAATACAGGGATTCCTGATGGATGATGCATTGAAGGAAAATAAGATCCTGGACAGGGTTTTCCTCTTTCACTTTATCCTGGATTATTTTCAGCAGCCCAACATTTAAATTTGGCGATCCATCCGTTGTGACATTGACAAGTTTACTCCAAGGTAGCGTCATTCTTTTGATGACAGCAGATACCTGGTTATACAAGTCCTCTCCCCGCGTTGTTCCTTTCAGGGACTCCATGGTGAAAAACTCCTCTGTTATCGCAAAATTGTCTTCAATGCCTCGGATAAAAATGAGGAGCTGAGCTGTGTCTTTTACGTCCGTACTTTCATCCAGTGCTAGTTAATATAATTCAAAGGAAGCAGACTTTTTGTTTAATTGACTGACTATATTTTATCAATAAGTTCCACATGGCGAGTCACAGTCCTGCGTGATGAACTGACTTTTTCAAATTTGCTTTTGATCTCCCGACACAAGATGTCTGCTATCTGTACCATGTTTTCTTTCACAAACTTACCTTCGGAGAAAGTGGTAATGAGTGGTAATGTTGGTAAGAAGAAGTTTTTAAAGAAAATTTAAATCGAAGTGAAGAAGGAAATAATTGAAAAGTTTGTATAATTAATGATTTTTCAAACTTTAATTATGTTTTCTGTGGTTAAAACTCTTTAAAAAACTGTGGGGTCTAGAACGGACTCGTGAAATTCGGAGAGAACTCGGAGTTAAGTTTTGTTTGTTTTCTTGAATTACACAAAGCGTAACAGTTATGTATATAACTTTTGTTATATAAAATTCCTAGTAAGATATTAATTTCGTGATGTAGTCATACCCCTCCCCCTAATTTAGAGAGCGAAAGCGCCGAGAACGTAAATCGCTAACATAAGAACCCGTTAATCTCTTCTCGCATCATTCATACGATGATGATGCGGTGAAGTAAACGTTCATACGATATTACAGTGAATGCTTCCAAAAACAATACTGTACCCAAATATTACTGTTAACTTACTTTCAATAGAAACATGAATTGCTCATACGAATATTCTCTCTCTCTCCCCCGGTCAAAGTGCGCCATCTATTGGGGAAATGGGGGCATTACAGGAGGAAGGTAAAATTTTATTTAATAATAATAATATTTGGACAAGTTCGGCGGGCCGGATTAAAAAGCCCAACGGGCCGTACTTTGCCCATGTCTGGTATAGTGTATAGTGTAATGTATAGTGTGGTGTATAGTGTAATGTATAGTGTAGTGTAATTTATAGTGTGGTGTATATTGTAATGTACATTATAGTGTAATGTATAGTGTAGTGTATAGTGTAATATCCTAGTACAGCACACCGGTGTGTTGGAGAGCAAAGCCACAACATTGACGATCTTGAGTACGGTGACGTTTCGCCAGTAATTACAACCGGCATCATCAGGCAAAAGCCAGATTTGAGCTAGCTCTGTCACCGCAACGGAGGGCATGTGACATCACCGCCACGCCAGTTAATTTTGCCCTTCCCACACTCGCCCAGGTTGGCTTCGACCAGTACCAGTACCGGTTGATCAACCAGTTCTGCTACGACAACGCGGTGCTGTGGATCAGCAAATACTTCCCGCACCTCGTCGTGCTGCACACGCTCATCCTGACGGCCACCAGGAACTTCTGGTTCAGGTTCCCGGAGACGAGCTCCAAGATTGAGCACTTTGTGTGCGTGCTGGGCAAGTGCATGGATTCGCAGTGGACCACGCACGCCGTGCACGAAGCCGCGCTGGACGGGTTGGCGTCAGCGGCGGCGGCGCTGCAGCCGCCACCCGCCCGCCACGGCGGGGAGCTGCAGGTTAGAAGGGGGCTGACTACTAAGAGACGGCCCACGGATCCTTCCTTCCTTTGTCATCCCTTCCCCCCTTAAGTAACAAAATTTAAAAAGTTCCCCTTTTCTCCTTTCGGGGGGGACCCTCCGTGGGTTTGGGGCAGAGGTCGCAAACGGGTTTTGATTCCTTACCCGTACCCGGCCGCACCAGGGTCACAAATGGGTACCCGTACCGAGCCGGGTACGGGTACCCGTTCCCTACCCGTACCCTACCCGAAATGAGTGACAAACGGTTACTCACCAGTGACTCACGGCCTACCCGTACCCGTACCCGGCCGCATCAGGGTCGCAAACTGCTACCCGTACCTGTACCCGGCCGGGTACGGGTAGCCGGGTATTGGGTAGGGTACGGGTATCGGGTACCCGGTTGCGACCTCTGTTTTGGGGCAGCGAGCCTGTTCACGCATCTTTCTATCCGCCTGCTTTTCATAACCAGTTTGGCTTACGGTTGGCGGTGTGTGTGTGGGGAGCGGTAGTGAAGCGGTTAGCGCTACGCTGCGCTATGATCCCGGCGACCCAGGTTCGATTACCGCTCATGGCCAACACCGGCGACGATTATCTGAAACACGTTCCTTCGGAGTGGGCACGTAGTAACTTGGTTGGACAGCGCGTTTGTGCACGACAGACAAATAATCCCTGGTGGGCAGTATGGAACCTGTTCATACTTGTACCAGCTTTGGGCCTCTCCTAGGTCTACTCAGCCTCAAATGAGTACTTGGTGTGGTGTGTAAACATCGCCACTGGGGAGACAAAGGCGGCCAGGCGTGGTGCTGGCCACCCACCCCCTCATGTACAGTTCCAGCCTTCATAAGTGCTCGCTAACTCGATAACAGCACTTGCCCCTATAGTCTGTTAAGGCTATACGGGGGCTCTTGGTGTGCGTGTGTATGTGCGTCACGATGTGGGTGTCTGAGTCTGTATGGGTCTCTGGGTTTCTGTGGGTCTCTGTGGTCTCTGCGGGTCTGTGGGTCTTTATGGGTCTCTACGGGTCTCTGTGAGTCCTGATAGGTCTCTGCGGGTCTCCATGAGTCACTATGGGTCTCTGGGTTTCTGTGGGTCTCTGCGGGTTTCTGTGAGTCTCTATGGGTTTTTGTGAGACTCTGTGTATCTTTGTGGGTCTCTGCGGTTCTCTGTGAGTCTCGATGGGTCTCTGTGAGTCTATATGGGTCTCTGTGAGTCTCTATGGGTCTCTGTGCGTCTCTGCGTCCCACGCTCGCAGCGACCCGAGATCCGACGAACTCCCCATGGAGAAACTGCCTTCTGAGTCTCCGCCGGCACCGCCCCGGCCTTCCATCCGATTCGTCGACCCCGGCGAGGCCGCCCCGCCCCCGACTGGCCCCCCCCGGAGCAGAACGAGGGCCGGCGGACGCCATCGGATGATCGCATCCTGGACAAGAAGGAGGGCGAGCAGGCCAAGGCTCTCTTCGAGAAGGTGAAGAAACTGCGTGCTCACACGGAGGCGAGCGGCGGGCTCCACAGGCTCTACGTGTGGCAGACGGGGGCCCGCTTGCTGCAGGCGCTGGTGGTGCTTGCGTACACCGGTTACGCCGGCCCCAACATGCGCTACCACATCCACTGCGTGGAAGACGAGTACATCACGGGCTACGGAGACTTCTATTGCGTCCACGGGCTGTGGCGCATCTTCCGCATGATGTGGATGGCCTACGCGACCACGATGTGCGTCTACGCGCTCACCTGTGCCTACGTCTTCTACTGGGTGGTGACCGGCAGGTGAGAGGGGGGGGCGGCGGGCTGCCGCAGAGCGGTTGCGTGGCACCGGATCGCCGTGCGGCAGCCTTCTGACTTTGGTCTGCGGGCTTTTCGCGGACGGCGACACCGCTACGTATATCTAATCGTAACGTTCTACCGGTGGCTTCGTGGGAGATCTTCCGCGTTGGGACGAGGGTCGACGATCGCTGAGTTCTCTGTGCTGGGGGGGGCGCTGACACCGCAGGCTCAAGGAGTACAGCTTCGCGGAGGCGCGCCAGGAGACGGGGGTGGACGACATTCCGGACGTGCGCAACGACTTTGCCTTCCTCCTTCACCTAGTGGACAAGTACGACCCCTGCTACGCGTGCAAGTTCTCTGTCTTCCTGTCCGAGGTGAGGAGAAGCCGCTCGCAGAGCGCGCTGTGCGCTGCACGCAGAGCGCCGCACGTTTGACGGAGCCGACCGCGCCGATCGGAGATGCGGGGTAAGGACAACAAACTGTGGGTCTCTGTGTGGTGAACGTGGTGCTGGCCACCCACCCCCTCGTGTGCCGCCTTTCTGGCCTGCATAGGTGCTTGCTAACGGCACTTGCCCCAACAGTCCGTCGAGGCTATACGGGTGATGTTGAGTCTTTGGGTCTCTGTCTGAGTCTATGGGCCGTGTTAGTCTATGTGTAATGACCTTATGGGCAAGTTATGTAATGACTAATTATAAGGGGGGCGTATCGGTGGTGAAGGTCAAAGGCTGAGTGAGACCACAAGCTCCGGGAACCTGCTTGAAGATTCAGGAAGGGGGCGTGGCCGGAGGCGGGGCTTGGCCGCACCGGGGTGTATATAAGGGGGACCGAACCAGAGGTTCGGTGCTGTTGCTGGTCCTGGGTCCAGGCTGCATCGCCGCTCGCCGTCATCTCTCTTCGTCGTGGCCGATCTCCTGCAGGGCTCTCATCGTCACTGTCGCTGCGCTAGTCAAATAACCGTGTAGTTGGACGCCGACGATGGGGTTGTGTAGAAGGGTTGGCTATGTGTAGTTACGTAGAGACGTTGATATTTCTGTATCGTCCAGTGTGAGAATAAATAAGAAGGCCTCTACACGATGCGTCTCGGAAGTCGCTCACTACATGTGTATAACGTCTTTACCGTCATGGGGCGTAACGGCTCATTGGGCCCTCGCTGCTGAAACAAATAAAATCCATCCACGCGTGGCTGCTGGTGCTGTTGCTGCTGCTGCTGCTCCAGGTGAGCGAAAATAAGCTGAGGCAGGTGAACGTGGATCAAGCGTGGACCCTGTCGCATCTGACGGAGCTGCTGGCGATCAATGCGCAGGGCGAAAGCGAGCTACATCTCTCCAAGCTGGCAGCGGTGCCAGTGGACACATACCGGCTCACTCAGATACAGGTGCCCGTGGACACACCCACTTACCCACCCACCTATGCACCCACCCATCCACACCCGCACACCCACTCACCCACCAATTCACTCACCCACCCACCTCACCCAGACACCCACTTACCCACCAACTCACCCGCACACCCACCCACCACTCGCGCACACACCCACCCACTTGCTCACTCACCCACTCACTCGCCAACACACCGCCCACGCACACACCCACCCACACACCCACTCACTCACCAACCCACACACCCACCCACCCACACACCCATGCACCCACCAACTTACACAGCCACTCACCCACTAACTCACTCACCCTCATACCCACTGACCCACCCACACACCCACTCACCCACCAACTTACTCACCCTCGTACCCAATCCCCCACCGAAGGTGCTGACGCTGGACTCGATGCACGGGTGACGCTGGGGGCGGCGGTGGTGCAGATGGTGAATCTGCACAAGCTCCGGCTGCTGAACTGCACCGTGGGCGTCGACAATCGCGCACTCGCCTTCCTCAGCGAGGAGCTGCGCCAGCTGGAGGTGCGTGGGTGGATGGGCGGGCGGGCGCGAGGGTGGCTCGGTCTGAGCGGTCCATTCGGCTCCACTGATCCGGGCCGTGACATCGCCAAAAAGTCACCTCCCCCACCAAATGTATTTAAGTCACAATGTCGGGGACCGAAATTCACCGTCCGCCCCCCCCCCCGCGCCCTCTCGCAGGTGAAGTTTGCAATCAAGGCGGAGGTCCCGGGCTGGCTGCGTGACATGCGCCACCTGGAGGAGCTGTCCCTGGAGGGGCCCCTGACGCCGGCGCTCCTCAAGCCGCTGGGCGGCCTCAGGCGCCTGCAGGGCCTGCGCCTGACGACCAGCGTCGCCCGCCTCCCGCCCGGCCTGGCCACTGTCGCCAGCGGCGGCGGTGGCCTGCGCGCGTTCGCCCTCGACAACGGCGGCGCGCGCCTCGAGTCGCTGGCGCCCCTGAGCAAGCTGCGCGGCCTGGAGACGCTGCGGCTGACGCGTTGCGGCCTGGAGCCCGCCGAGCTTGCGCGGCCCCTGCTGGCGCTGGGACGCCTGAGCGACCTCGACCTCTCCCGCAACGGCCTCCGCTCGCCGGGCGACGGCGACGACGCGGCGATGCTGCCGGCGGCCGCCTGCAAGCGCCTCGCCGTCCTGCGTCTCTCGGACAACGCCCTCGCGAGCGTCCCGCGCTTGGCGGCGGCGGGGGGGGCAGGCTCGCTGGCGCTGCGCTCGCTCTTCCTCGACGGGAACCTCATCGGGGGCGAGCTGCCCGCTGGGCTGTTCCGTCTGCACGGCCTGCAGGTCCTCGACCTGAGCCGCAACGCCATCGCCGCCCTGCCGCCCGAGGTGCGCCAGCTGACTCGGCTGAGCACCCTCCGTCTGTCGGGCAATGCCCTGCGGAGTCTGCCTGACGAGTTGTTCCGGTGCGAGGGGTTGCGGACGCTGGCACTCGCCAACAACGAGCTGCGCGAATTGAGCGGCCTGGTCGGGAGGCTGTCGAGGCTGCGCCGCTTGGAGCTGGTCGGGAACCGGCTGACGGAGCTGCCGGCCGAGCTGGGGGAGTGCGCGGAGCTGAGGCGCGGGGGGCTGCTGGTGGAGGAGGAGCTGTTCGAGTCGCTGCCGGCGCAGGTGAAGGAAGCGATGCGGGGCGAGCCCAGTGGCGCGACGCAGAGCCCCCCTGGAAGCCGGGAGAGAAGTCCAAGGAACTGAGAGAGAAATCCGAGAAAGTGAGAACCCGAAGACACCGAGAGACTTTCACCGGCAATTACAACCGGCATTGTCAACTCCGACTATACAGCAGTAGGCAGCGTCAGGGTTGGGATCGAAGCCACGACCTCCTGTATAACAGGTGAGGTAGGTAACATCTCAATTACCAAGACCTGTATAACAGGTGAGGTAGTTGACATCTCAATTACCAAGACCTGTATAACAGGTGAGGTAGTTGACATCTCAATTACCAAGACCTGTATAACAGGTGAGGTAGTTAACATCTCAATTACCAAGACCTGTATAACAGGTGAGGTAGTTGACATCTCAATTACCAAGACCTGTATAACAGGTGAGGTAGTTGACATCTCAATTACCAAGGCCTGTATAACAGGTGAGGTAGTTGACATCTCAATTACCAAGGCCTGTCTAACAGGTGAGGTTGTCAACATCTCAATTACCAAGACATGTATAACAGGTAAGGTAGTCAACATCTCAATTACCAGACCTGTATAACAGGTGAGGTAGTTAACATCGTAATTACCAAGGCGTGTATAACAGGTGAGGTAGTTGACATCTTAATTACCAAGGCGTGTATAACAGGTGAGGTAGTTGACATCTCAATTACCAAGGCCTGTATAACAGGGGAGGTAGTTGACATCTCAATTACCAAGGCCTGTATAACAGGGGAGGTAGTTGACATCTCAATTACCAAGGCCTGTATAACAGGTGAGGTAGTCGACATCTCAATTACTAAGACCTGTATAACAGGTGAGGTAGTCAACATCTCAATTACCAAGGCGTGTATAACAGGTGAGGTAGTTGACATCTCAATTACCAATGCCTGTATAACAGGTGAGGTAGTCAACATCTCAATTACCAAGACCTGTATAACAGGTGAGGTAGTTAACATCTTAATTACCAAGGCGTGTATAACAGGTGAGGTAGTTGACATCTCAATTACCAAGACCTGTATAACAGGTGAGGTAGTTGACATCTCAATTACCAAGACCTGTATAACATGTGAGGTAGTTGACATCTCAATTACCAAGGCCTGTATAACAGGTGAGGTAGTTGACATCTCAATTACCAAGACCTGTATAACAGGTGAGGTAGTTAACATCTCAATTACCAAGACCTGTATAACAGGTGAGGTAGTTGACATCTCAATTACCAAGACCTGTATAACAGGTGAGGTAGTTGACATCTCAATTACCAAGGCCTGTATAACAGGTGAGGTAGTTGACATCTCAATTACCAAGGGCTGTATAACAGGTGAGGTAGTCAACATCTCAATTACCAAGGCCTGTATAACAGGTGAGGTAGTCAACATCTCAATTACCAAGACCTGTATAACAGGTGAGGTAGTTGACATCTCAATTACCAAGGCCTGTATAACAGGTGAGGTAGTCAACATCTCAATTACCAAGACCGGTATAACAGGTGAGGTAGTTAACATCGTAATTACCAAGGCGTGTATAACAGGTGAGGTAGTTGACATCTCAATTACCAAGGCCTGTATAACAGGTGAGGTAGTTAACATCTCAATTACCAAGGCCTGTATAACAGGTAAGGTAGTCAACATCTCAATTACCAAGACCTGTATAACAGGTGAGGGAGTTAACATCGGAATTACCAAGGCGTGTATAACAGGTGAGGTAGTTGACATCTTAATTACCAAGGCGTGTATAACAGGTGAGGTAGTTGACATCTCAATTACCAAGACCTGTATAACAGGTGAGGTAGTTGACATCTCAATTACCAAGGCCTGTATAACAGGGGAGGTAGTTGACATCTCAATTACCAAGGCCTGTATAACAGGTGAGGTAGTCGACATCTCAATTACCAAGACCTGTATAACAGGTGAGGTAGTCAACATCTCAATTACCAAGGCGTGTATAACAGGTGAGGTAGTTGACATATCAATTACCAAGACCTGTATAACAGGTGAGGTAGTTGACATCTCAATTACCAAGACCTGTATAACAGGTGAGGTAGTTGACATCTCAATTACCAAGGCCTGTATAACAGGTGAGGTAGTCACATCTCAATTACCAAGACCTGTATAACAGGTGAGGTAGTTAACATCTGAATTACCAAGGCGTGTATAACAGGTGAGGTAGTTGACATCTCAATTACCAAGACCTGTATAACAGGTGAGGTAGTTGACATCTCAATTACCAAGACCTGTATAACATGTGAGGTAGTTGACATCTCAATTACCAAGGCCTGTATAACAGGTGAGGTAGTTGACATCTCAATTACCAAGACCTGTATAACAGGTGAGGTAGTTAACATCTCAATTACCAAGACCTGTATAACAGGTGAGGTAGTTGACATCTCAATTACCAAGACCTGTATAACAGGTGAGGTAGTTGACATCTCAATTACCAAGGCCTGTATAACAGGTGAGGTAGTTGACATCTCAATTACCAAGGCCTGTATAACAGGTGAGGTAGTCAACATCTCAATTACCAAGGCCTGTATAACAAGTGAGGTAGTCAACATCTCAATTACCAAGGCCTGTATAACAGGTGAGGTAGTTGACATCTCAATTACCAAGGCCTGTATAACAGGTGAGGTAGTTGACATCTCAATTACCAAGGCCTGTATAACAGGTGAAGTAGTTGACATCTCAATTACCAAGACCTGTATAACAGGTGAGGTAGTTGACATCTCAATTACCAAGACCTGTATAACAGGTGAGGTAGTTGACATCTCAATTACCAAGGCCTGTATAACAGGTGAGGTAGTTGACATCTCAATTACCAAGACCTGTATAACAGGTGAGGTAGTTGACATCTCAATTACCAAGGCCTGTATAACAGGTGAGGTAGTTAACATCTCAATTACCAAGACCTGTATAACAGGTGAGATAGTTGACATCTCAATTACCAAGACCTGTATAACAGGTGAGGTAGTTGACATCTCAATTACCAAGGCCTGTATAACAGGTGAGGTAGTTGACATCTCAATTACCAAGGCGTGTATAACAGGTGAGGTGGTTAACATCTCAATTACCAAGGCCTGTATAACAGGTGAGGTAGTTGACATCTCAATTACCAAGACCTGTATAACAGGTGAGGTAGTTGACATCTCAATTACCAAGACCTGTATAACAGGTGAGGTAGTCAACATCTCAATTACCAAGGCCTGTATAACAGGTGAGGTAGTTTACATCTCAATTACCAAGGCCTGTATAACAGGTGAGGTAGTTGACATCTCAATTACCAAGGCCTGTATAACAGGTGAGGTAGTCAACATCTCAATTACCAAGGCCTGTATAACAGGTGAGGTAGTTAACATCTCAATTACCAAGACCTGTATAACAGGTGAGGTAGTTGACATCTCAATTACCAAGGCCTGTATAACAGGTGAGGTAGTTGACATCTCAATTACCAAGACCTGTATAACAGGTGAGGTAGTTGACATCTCAATTACCAAGACCTGTATAACAGGTGAGGTAGTTGACATCTCAATTACCAAGGCGTGTATAACAGGTGAGGTAGTTGACATCTCAATTACCAAGACCTGTATAACAGGTGAGGTAGTTGACATCTCAATTACCAAGACCTGTATAACAGGTGAGGTAGTTGACATCTCAATTACCAAGACCTGTATAACAGGTGAGGTAGTTGACATCTCAATTACCAAGACCTGTATAACACGTGAGGTAGTTGACATCTCAATTACCAAGGCCTGTATAACAGGTGAGGTAGTTGACATCTCAATTACCAAGGCGTGTATAACAGGTGAGGTAGTTGACATCTCAATTACCAAGGCCTGTATAACAGGTGAGGTAGTTAACATCTCAATTACCAAGGCGTGTATAACAGGTGAAGTAGTTGACATCTCAATTACCAAGGCATGTATAACAGGTGAGGTAGTTGACATCTCAATTACCAAGGCCTGTATAACAGGTGAGGTAGTTGACATCTCAATTACCAAGGCGTGTATAACAGGTGAGGTAGTTGACATCTCAATTACCAAGGCCTGTATAACAGGTGAGGTAGTTGACATCTCAATTACCAAGGCCTGTATAACAGGTGAGGTAGTTGACATCTCAATTACCAAGGCCTGTATAACAGGTGAGGTAGTTGACATCTCAATTACCAAGACCTGTATAACAGGTGAGGTAGTTGACATCTCAATTACCAAGGCCTGTATAACAGGTGAGGTAGTCAACATCTCAATTACCAAGACCTGTATAACAGGTGAGGTAGTCAACATCTCAATTACCAAGGCCTGTATAACAGGTGAGGTAGTTGACATCTCAATTACCAAGGCCTGTATAACAGGTGAGGTAGTCAACATCTCAATTACCAAGACCTGTATAACAGGTGAGGTAGTCAACATCTCAATTACCAAGGCCTGTATAACAGGTGAGGTAGTTTACATCTCAATTACCAAGACCTGTATAACAGGTGAGGTAGTCAACATCTCAATTACCAAGGCCTGTATAACAGGTGAGGTAGTTGACATCTCAATTACCAAGACCTGTATAACAGGTGAGGTAGTCAACATCTTAATTACCAAGGCCTGTATAACAGGTGAGGTAGTCAACATCTCAATTACCAAGACCTGTATAACAGGTGAGGTAGTTAACATCTTAATTACCAAGGCCTGTATAACAGGTGAGGTAGTCAAAATCTCAATTACCAAGCCCTGTAAAACAGGTGAGGTAGTTGACATCTCAATTACCAAGGCCTGTATAACAGGTGAGGTAGTTAACATCTCAATTACCAGGGCCTGTATAACAGGTGAGGTAGTTGACATCTCAATTACCAAGACCTGTATAACAGGTGAGGTAGTTAACATCTCAATTACCAAGACCTGTATAACAGGTGAGGTAGTTGACATCTCAATTACCAAGACCTGTATAACAGGTGAGGTAGTCAACATCTCAATTACCAAGGCCTGTATAACAGGTGAGGTAGTTTACATCTCAATTACCAAGACCTGTATAACAGGTGAGGTAGTCAACATCTCAATTACCAAGGCCTGTATAACAGGTGAGGTAGTTGACATCTCAATTACCAAGACCTGTATAACAGGTGAGGTAGTCAACATCTCAATTACCAAGGCCTGTATAACAGGTGAGGTAGTCAACATCTCAATTACCAAGACCTGTATAACAGGTGAGGTAGTTAACATCTTAATTACCAAGGCCTGTATAACAGGTGAGGTAGTCAAAATCTCAATTACCAAGCCCTGTATAACAGGTGAGGTAGTTGACATCTCAATTACCAAGGCCTGTATAACAGGTGAGGTAGTTAACATCTCAATTACCAAGGCCTGTATAACAGGTGAGGTAGTTGACATCTCAATTACCAAGACCTGTATAACAGGTGAGGTAGTTAACATCTCAATTACCAAGACCTGTATAACAGGTGAGGTAGTTGACATCTCAATTACCAAGACCTGTATAACAGGTGAGGTAGTTGACATCTCAGTTACCAAGGCCTGTATAACAGGTGAGGTAGTTGACATCTCAATTACCAAGGCCTGTCTAACAGGTGAGGTTGTCAACATCTCAATTACCAAGACCTGTATAACAGGTGAGGTAGTTAACATCGTAATTACCAAGGCGTGTATAACAGGTGAGGTAGTTGACATCTTAATTACCAAGGCGTGTATAACAGGTGAGGTAGTTGACATCTCAATTACCAAGGCCTGTATAACAGGGGAGGTAGTTGACATCTCAATTACCAAGGCCTGTATAACAGGGGAGGTAGTTGACATCTCAATTACCAAGGCCTGTATAACAGGTGAGGTAGTCGACATCTCAATTACCAAGACCTGTATAACAGGTGAGGTAGTCAACATCTCAATTACCAAGGCGTGTATAACAGGTGAGGTAGTTGACATATCAATTACCAAGACCTGTATAACAGGTGAGGTAGTTGACATCTCAATTACCAAGATCTGTATAACAGGTGAGGTAGTTGACATCTCAATTACCAAGGCCTGTATAACAGGTGAGGTAGTCAACATCTCAATTACCAAGACCTGTATAACAGGTGAGGTAGTTAACATCTTAATTACCAAGGCGTGTATAACAGGTGAGGTAGTTGACATCTCAATTACCAAGACCTGTATAACAGGTGAGGTAGTTGACATCTCAATTACCAAGACCTGTATAACATGTGAGGTAGTTGACATCTCAATTACCAAGGCCTGTATAACAGGTGAGGTAGTTGACATCTCAATTACCAAGACCTGTATAACAGGTGAGGTAGTTAACATCTCAATTACCAAGACCTGTATAACAGGTGAGGTAGTTGACATCTCAATTACCAAGACCTGTATAACAGGTGAGGTAGTTGACATCTCAATTACCAAGGCCTGTATAACAGGTGAGGTAGTCAACATCTCAATTACCAAGGCCTGTATAACAGGTGAGGTAGTCAACATCTCAATTACCAAGGCCTGTATAACAGGTGAGGTAGTTGACATCTCAATTACCAAGACCTGTATAACAGGTGAGGTAGTCCAACATCTCAATTACCAAGGCCTGTATAACAGGTGAGGTAGTTTACATCTCAATTACCAAGGCCTGTATAACAGGTGAGGTAGTTGACATCTCAATTACAAGGCCTGTCTAACAGGTGAGGTTGTCAACATCTCAATTACCAAGACCTGTATAACAGGTGAGGTAGTTAACATCGTAATTACCAAGGCGTGTATAACAGGTGAGGTAGTTGACATCTTAATTACCAAGGCGTGTATAACAGGTGAGGTAGTTGACATCTCAATTACCAAGGCCTGTATAACAGGAGAGGTAGTTGACATCTCAATTACCAAGGCCTGTATAACAGGGGAGGTAGTTGACATCTCAATTACCAAGGCCTGTATAACAGGTGAGGTAGTCGACATCTCAATTACCAAGACCTGTATAACAGGTGAGGTAGTCAACATCTCAATTACCAAGGCGTGTATAACAGGTGAGGTAGTTGACATATCAATTACCAAGACCTGTATAACAGGTGAGGTAGTTGACATCTCAATTACCGAGATCTGTATAACAGGTGAGGTAGTTGACATCTCAATTACCAAGGCCTGTATAACAGGTGAGGTAGTCAACATCTCAATTACCAAGACCTGTATAACAGGTGAGGTAGTTAACATCTTAATTACCAAGGCGTGTATAACAGGTGAGGTAGTTGACATCTCAATTACCAAGACCTGTGTAACAGGTGAGGTAGTTGACATCTCAATTACCAAGACCTGTATAACATGTGAGGTAGTTGACATCTCAATTACCAAGGCCTGTATAACAGGTGAGGTAGTTGACATCTCAATTACCAAGACCTGTATAACAGGTGAGGTAGTTAACATCTCAATTACCAAGACCTGTATAACAGGTGAGGTAGTTGACATCTCAATTACCAAGACCTGTATAACAGGTGAGGTAGTTGACATCTCAATTACCAAGGCCTGTATAACAGGTGAGGTAGTCAACATCTCAATTACCAAGGCCTGTATAACAGGTGAGGTAGTCAACATCTCAATTACCAAGGCCTGTATAACAGGTGAGGTAGTCAACATCTCAATTACCAAGACCGGTATAACAGGTGAGGTAGTTAACATCGTAATTACCAAGGCATGTATAACAGGTGAGGTAGTTGACATCTCAATTACCAAGGCCTGTATAACAGGTGAGGTAGTTGACATCTCAATTACCAAGACCTGTATAACAGGTGAGGTAGTTAACATCTCAATTACCAAAGCCTGTATAACAGGTGAGGCAGTTGACATCTCAATTACCAAGGCGTGTATAACAGGTGAGGTAGTTGACATCTTAATTACCAAGGCGTGTATAACAGGTGAGGTAGTTGACATCTCAATTACCAAGGCCTGTATAACAGGGGAGGTAGTTGACATCTCAATTACCAAGGCCTGTATAACAGGGGAGGTAGTTGACATCTCAATTACCAAGGCCTGTATAACAGGTGAGGTAGTCGACATCTCAATTACCAAGACCTGTATAACAGGTGAGGTAGTCAACATCTCAATTACCAAGGCGTGTATAACAGGTGAGGTAGTTGACATATCAATTACCAAGACCTGTATAACAGGTGAGGTAGTTGACATCTCAATTACCAAGGCCTGTATAACAGGTGAGGTAGTCAACATCTCAATTACCAAGACCTGTATAACAGGTGAGGTAGTTAACATCTTAATTACCAAGGCGTGTATAACAGGTGAGGTAGTTGACATCTCAATTACCAAGACCTGTATAACAGGTGAGGTAGTTGACATCTCAATTACCAAGACCTGTATAACATGTGAGGTAGTTGACATCTCAATTACCAAGGCCTGTATAACAGGTGAGGTAGTTGACATCTCAATTACCAAGACCTGTATAACAGGTGAGGTAGTTAACATCTCAATTACCAAGACCTGTATAACAGGTGAGGTAGTTGACATCTCAATTACCAAGACCTGTATAACAGGTGAGGTAGTTGACATCTCAATTACCAAGGCCTGTATAACAGGTGAGGTAGTTGACATCTCAATTACCAAGGCCTGTATAACAGGTGAGGTAGTCAACATCTCAATTTCCAAGGCCTGTATAACAGGTGAGGTAGTCAACATCTCAATTACCAATACCGGTATAACAGGTGAGGTAGTTAACATCGTAATTACCAAGGCGTGTATAACAGGTGAGGTAGTTGACATCTCAATTACCAAGGCCTGTATAACAGGTGAGGTAGTTGACATCTCAATTACCAAGACCTGTATAACAGGTGAGGTAGTTAACATCTCAATTACCAAGACCTGTATAACAGGTGAGGTAGTTGACATCTCAATTACCAAGACCTGTATAACAGGTGAGGTAGTTGACCTCTCAATTACCAGGCCTGTATAACAGGTAAGGTAGTTAACATCTCAATTACCAAGGCCTGTATAACAGGTGAGGTAGTTAACATCTCAATTACCAAGGCCTGTATAACAGGTGAGGTAGTTGACATCTCAATTACCAGGGCCTGTATAACAGGTGAGGTAGTCAACATCTCAATTACCAAGGCCTGTATAACAGGTGAGGTGGTTACCATCTGAATTACCAAGGCGTGTATAACAGGTGAGGTAGTTGACATCTCAATTACCAAGGCCTGTTTAACAGGTGAGGTAGTCAACATCTCAATTACCAAGGCCTGTATAACAGGTGAGGTGGTTAACATCTCAATTACCAAGGCGTGTATAACAGGTGAGGTAGTTGACATCTCAATTACCAAGGCCTGTGTAACAGGTGAGGTAGTTGACATCTCAATTACCAAGGCCTGTATAACAGGTGAGGTAGTTGACATCTCAATTACCAAGGCCTGTATAACAGGTGAGGTAGTCAACATCTCAATTACCAAGGCCTGTATAACAGGTGAGGTAGTCAAAATCTCAATTACCAAGCCCTGTATAACAGGTGAGGTAGTTGACATCTCAATTTCCAAGGCCTGTATAACAGGTGAGGTAGTTAACATCTCAATTACCAAGGCCTGTATAACAGGTGAGGTAGTTGACATCTCAATTACCAAGACCTGTATAACAGGTGAGGTAGTTGACATCTCAATTACCAAGGCCTGTCTAACAGGTGAGGTAGTTGACATCTCAATTACCAAGGCCTGTGTAACAGGCGAGGTAGTTGACATCTCAATTACCAAGGCCTGTATAACAGGTGAGGTGGTTGACATCTCAATTACCAAGGCCTGTATAACAGGTGAGGTAGTTGACATCTCAATTACCAAGACCTGTATAACAGGTAAGGTAGTCAACATCTCAATTACCAAGACCTGTATAACAGGTGAGGTAGTTAACATCGTAATTACCAAGGCGTGTATAACAGGTGAGGTAGTTGACATCTCAATTTCCAAGACCTGTATAACAGGTGAGGTAGTTGACATCTCAATTACCAAGGCCTGTGTAACAGGCGAGGTAGTTGACATCTCAATTACCAAGGCCTGTATAACAGGTGAGGTAGTTGACATCTCAATTACCAAGGCCTGTATAACAGGCGAGGTAGTTGACATCTCAATTACCAAGGCCTGTATAACAGGTGAGGTAGTTGACATCTCAATTACCAAGGCCTGTATAACAGGTGAGGTAGTTGACATCTCAATTACCAAGGCATGGACACCAATGAAGGTGCAGACAACCACCAGACTGAGTTTGGGCCGAGTGGGTCTAGGGCGGGCCCAATACTGCACGGTGTTGCGTTTGTGTTTTATTGATCGAACAGTTGGTTAATGTAGCCGCAAACTACAGTTATGCGCATTGAATAATCTGTGGCTGAAAGTCACCTGATTATAGTGAGTGGAGTTTGTATGATTAGGGGTTGACAGGTCTGGGTGTAGACACTGATAAGGGGTCTAACACCTAAATAAATAAAAACTTGTATTAGGGGAAGCCACCGTTGGCCAATTTGGACCCCCGTTTTTGTTTGTTTTTCCCCGTTGTTGTTTGTTTTTCCCCGTTGGCTCCAAGCGCTTGATCATAGCCCCCAGCTTTTAAGGGCGGTCCGTGAATCGCCGCTTCTCGCCCCTTCCGCCGGGATGCCCGAGAGCGTGAATGCAAACATTAAAACGTTTCTCCGTCTTGACCGGGCTGTCTTTGTTTCTTACGTCCTGTTGATTGCGTTGCCTTGAGCGGTCTGTTTGTCCCCGCGAGGCCATGCCGCCCGGACCCTCCCTGAAGAGACACACGGGGCCAAAGGAGATGCTGCTTATACACATGGACCCAGGGCTGGAAACCCAGGATCTCGGATGTCTCCGTCTTAACCATTGTGAATCCCCCGAGAGACACAGCCATTATGAATCCACTGAGAAAGAGAGACTGCCATTGTGAACCCTCTGAGAGACACACCCATTATGAATCCTCTGTGTGTGTCAGTTTGTGTGAGTTGTGGGGGATGGTGGTGTAGCGGTTATCGATACGCTGCGCTACGAACCCGGCGACCTGGGTTCAATTCCCGCTCACGGCTAATACCAGTCACGATTATCTGAACCGGTCCTGGACCTCCCCTAAGTCGACTCGGCCTCAAATGAGTACCTGGTGTGATGTGTGAACATCGTCACTGAGGAGACAAAGGCGGCCGGACGTGGTGTTGGCCGCACCCCCCCTCGTGTACCATCCCAGCCTTTATAGGTGCTGCTACTCGCTAACAGCACTTGCCCCTACAGTCTGTCAGGGTCGTTTGTCAGCCCATGAACCCATAATGAAGGGGGCCATTTTGGGTTCGATCGCATAACCCAAAAAATAACCTTGGATTGGTATAGTGAAAACCTACTTGTTAAACGAAGGGGCCGTCCATTAATGACGTCACGCACCTGTTGGGGGGGGGGAGGTCAGACATTGTGACTGTGTGACAAGGGGGGGGGGGGTTGATAAATTTGACGTCACATCAAAATGCGCAACTTTGATTAAATATAGACGACACGTTCTACTGAATTAAATAGACTTTTTAATAAATGTTTTATCCTACGACATCAGAGTGCAGCGCCACATTAAATACGCACTGCAACACACTTTTTCTGGCATAAGGTATTCCAACGATTTTAAGGTAATTTTGGGGTGCTGATTCCAAATCTGGCATCAGTTTTTGTCTATCACATCAGGTTTTTTGAGATATCAAATATTGCATTTTCAATAAAAAACTGCAGTAGAAAAATATTAAGTCAATGTGGATATCTACATAAAATGATATTATAAACACACTATCCTAAAAATACAGCACCATATTTTAACCATAAAGCAATCACTGACTCGCAAAAACTTGCAATCATAAGTGACGGAGTTAATTTCGGGTAAAATCAATGAAAATGGGGTATGCCGATAGCATAAAAATGAGATGTGATAGAGAAAATCTGAGATCAGATTTGGAATCAGCACCCTGAAATTAGTCTAGAACAGCTGCAAAAGTCCAGGCCAGAAAAAAATATTTTTTGTTGTTGTTGACCAGTGCAACAGTAGACAGATCCCCCGTGTCGCCCCTGCAGACTCTAAGGGCAAGGGCCTCGATTGTTTGTGTTGCGACATTTTAATTATTTTTAAAATTATTTTATTGTTATTATTTTTTCTACCTACGTGACTTTACGGAAAGAACCATATAATATGAATTCCTGCAGTCACGAAAGTTGTAAGTCAAAATATATTAAACTAGATTCGAAGCTTTCGTGACTGCAGGAATTACTCTTTAGTTCTTTCGGTAAAGTCATTTCGAAAAAAAAGTTAATTAAATAATAATAGAATACGACGTTTCGATTGCATTATATTTCTAAGTTTGCTTTGTTTTCTCATTCATTCGTACCTGAGGATGGTTGCTTGTGTTGCAATCGAAACGTCGTATTCTATTATTATTTAATTTATTTTCTTTCTACGTGACTTTACCGAAAGATTCAGAATATATTCCTTCAGTCACTAAAATCTTTTAAAGTTAATATGTATGCTGGTAGTGATGACAGTGATGGGCCAGCTTCATGGTGATTATGGGACTCGAGTTGGTCGGGTGATGCGGATGGAGTGATGGAGATTGGTGATGTTCGTGGGGGTTGGAGAGGGTGATTGCAGGAAGGATGGGGGTCATGCTGATTGGGAGAGTCGCTGAGGTTTGATGGGGAAAGCAACTGCATACATGTCAACCCCTTATCAGTGCCTACCTCATGACAGACAAATTCAGACCTTATTGGTCACCCCGTGCCCTTATAAATCTCAACGTTCATCCTACAAAGTCCCATCACAAGGGAGAAACAAACAAATTGATAAAAAGTCTTTTTTTTTATCTGTAAGAAATATGAAAACATTTGCCCATATTAAAACGGCTTTACGCCTTATGGACCTGAAAACTCAATTTCCCCATACAAGAATACAGGTAAATCGTATGGGTTGACAGGTATGCAACTGAGATGTGGAGGGGGTACAGTGTGATGGGATTGGGTAGGGAATGGTGATGGGCGGTGATGATGGAGGACATTGGGGGACATCGTGATGCGAGTGGAGTTTTGAAGTCGCGTCCCGCTCCTCTTCACAAAATCCTCACGGGAGATCCGCAGGTTCCTGCTGAGGTCGGCCTCCCCGAGGTCAACCTCATCTTCATTGAGCACCGAGTGCGGTGTGTCAACATCCCCACTGGGTAGACAGGCAACCGGACCCATTGCTGCCCATCCACCTCGTGTGCCGTGCCGGCCATCATAGATGTTGCTCTCTAAGTGCAACATCTATGGTTGTTTAGTTACTGCAGCTACATACTATTAACATTCCTTCCCTTTATTAATGCTGCCCCTATCCCCTCCCTTTGATGCTGCTAATCCTGCATAATGCACGGGCATAATATGACTTTGAAAATCCCCCGCCCACCTCCTACGCATTTCACAAGTAGTACTAATCACATACCTGCATTTCCCATAAATATGCTAAATTCCTCTTGATATGCAAATTCATTTGTCAAGGCGCCCTTCCCCCCTTCCAACCCAGCTTAAATATACGCTCCAAGCGTGGTGGTGTTTCATGTTGCTTCCTCTTAGTATCTTTCACTCGACGGTCAATGGTATAGTGTATAGCAGATTGTATAATAATAAATAGTATAAAATTGTAATGTTTAATATAATGTATAAGGCAATATATAGTATCATAATTGTATAGTGAATATACAGCAGTGTGATATACAGTAGGGTGGATAGAATAATACATAGTGTAAT
Organism: Lethenteron reissneri; assembly: GCF_015708825.2. Taxonomy (NCBI): domain Eukaryota; kingdom Metazoa; phylum Chordata; class Hyperoartia; order Petromyzontiformes; family Petromyzontidae; genus Lethenteron; species Lethenteron reissneri. Next base: position 12,621,957 of record NC_083815.1, read on the forward strand.
GTTATGCTATGTATTATTCTAAGATACTAAAGATGCTAATAAGTAAAGACGCCCCACCCCCGCTAACTTCGAGATAATGATTCCGAGTTTTCACGCAAAATGGTATACTGTAGTGTAATATATTCTGATATAAAGTACACATTACTCAATTGGGATTATACATAGCCATCCCCCTACTGTGAAAACTGGCATATAGTATCGTAATTGTATAGTGAATATACAACAGTGTGATTTACAGTAGGGTGGGTAGAATAATACATAGTGAAATATTACAATGTATAGTCGAAGGTTATAGGGTGGTGTATAGTAATACAGTATATAATTTAATGTTGGGTTTTGTCTATGGCAGCTTATAGTACGGGGTAGACCCTTGTGATGTAAGGGAAAAAAGTTTAGCTGGAAGCATATTATATTTTTTGCGACGTAGAATTGTAATGTATTACTTACTGTTAGTAGCTCAGCTTATTGGAGAGTATATTTAGTATACTGATGATACTATGTAGTTTATACTTTAGTTTTTTACGTGGTTGTCTAGTTACTGTATCTACATACTATTAACATTCCTTCCCTTTATTAATGCTACCCCTATCCCCTCCTTTTGATGCTGCTAATCCTGCATAATGCACGGGCATAATATGACTTTGAAATCCCCCGCCCACCTCCTACGCATTTCACAAGTAGTACTAATCCCATATTTGCATTTCCCATAAATATGCTAAATTCCTCTTGATATGCAAATTATTTTGTCAAGGCGCTCTTCCCCCTCCAACCCAGCTTAAATATACGCTCCAAGCCTGGGGTGTTTCATTCAGACGCTGTCTTCCCGACAGACCTGTTCTTCACCTGAGGACGGCTGCTTGCGTTGTGGCCGCAACGTCGTGAGAATTATTTTATTATGTTTTACTTTCATTATTTTATTATTTCCATTCTACGTGACTTTACCGAAAGAACCAAGAAGATGAATCCCTGCAGTCACGAAAGTTTTAAATCGAAAAGCCTCATAATAATCACGATCATACTTGACACCACTCGCTTTTGGCCGTCTAATGCGTATTGTCTCCGTGGCACAATAGCGCGTTTAGTCCAGCAGGGGCTGCTCCGGCAATGTTGTTGACGCACGTGTTGGCTTTACGTGCTATGAAGAAGAGCAATTGACCAGATGTCGCGTATTAAAAAATAAGTACTTTTAAGTTGTCATTGCACTGCAGCACGTGACTTGTTTTTTTTATCGAGGTCAAGAGTCATAACATAGGCAATGTGCAATTCCAAAGACCCCCATGGGTGATTCTGGTGGGTGTTTCAGATTGCCATCAAACACCCGACCTGTGTCACGCACTGGATTATATATTTTAAAAAATCTGAGATAAAATTCATACGTCGTACAAAGTTCACATTTAATACCATAGCCAGCTGGATTAATACGGTCAAAATAAGTTATCTTCCGACTCTATACTTTGAGAACTACTCAAATTAATGCTGTGAACACACCGGCTTATGTAAGCCGATTCATAATCTGTGCCATAACTCACACATGTCTCCCTTTTTTCCTCTCCAGAGGCTGGCCTCACTCCTTGCCTTGGCCTCGCCCCTCCAACAGTTGGCCCTGTTCAGCTCCATCCACCACATGAACCACAGATTTTTCTTTAAGCTAGTTTAGAGTCTATCTGCAGTTGTTATAGGTCGTTACCAATACCATAGGTTATCGGTTTCTGGTTAAAATCAGCTGGACCGTAAAATGAAAATTACAGGAAGCCCTCGACTTACGAACACCCGACGTATGAGCACCCGCCTTAGGAACACCTGCACTTAAGACTCGGCCTAAATGAGTACCAGTAAACATCGCCATTTGGGAGACAAAGGCGGTCCGCTGTAGTGCTGGCCACCCACCCTCTTGTGTGCCGTGTCGGCCTTCATAGTTGCTCGCTAACTGCACTCGCCCCAACAGTCTGTTAAAGCTATGTGAGGGATCTTAGTCTGTGTGCATGTGAATGTGCCTTAACAGCTGTGACGATTATCCCCGAGCACCTAGGTCTACTTAGTCTGAAATGCCTACCTGGTGCGATGTGTAAACAACGCCACTGTGGAGAAAAAGGTGGCCGGGCGTGGTGCTGGCCACCCACCTCGTGTGCCATTCGGTCCTTCAGATGTGCTGCTCGCTAACAGCACTTGCCCCACCAGTCTGTTAAGGCTATAGGGGGATCTTTATCTTTTTTTGTGTGTACGTGAAAGTTGGGTCGGGAGCAATAGTGTAGTCGTGAGCGCTTTGTTGTAATGAAGACGTTAGCGCGCTGCACTACGAACCCGGCGACCCGAGTTTGATTCTCGCTCACGGCCAACACCAGTGAGGATTATCTGAATGCGTCCTGGGCCTCCCCTAGGTCGACTCAGCCTGAAATGAGTACCTGGTGTGGTGTGTAAACATCGCTACTGGGGAGACAAAGGTGGCCGGGCATGGTACTAGCCACCCACCCCCTCGTGTGCCGTGCCGGCCTTCATAGGTGCTCACTAACAGCACTTGCCCCGACAGTCTACCAAGGCTACACGGGGATCTTTGTTTTTCTCTTTGTATGTTGTTAGAACAGATTCCCTTCGTAAATCGAGGACTGCCCAAATCCTCGCCGAAGTTTCGCGGATTCCTGCAGATATTGATAGCAATACCGCAATTACATGTAACCAGCCCGAACTGGACATCTGTAAAGAAGAGCTTTATAGCTCATCGGATCCCTCCAGCCTAAATAAAGATTCTGATTCTGATGTTAGGGAATTTATAGTAATGATGCAATTAAATTTCGATTTAAAGCTTTCCTGACTGCAGGGATTCATATTCTTGGCTCTTTCGGTAAAGTCACGTAGAAAGGAAATAATAAAATAATAAAAATAAAACTATACAATTCTCACGACGTTTCGATTGCAACACAGGCAATCATCGTCAGGTGTGAAAACCACAGCAAGAAAATTTGAAAAAGTGGCGTTTTTTTCTTAACGTCAGCACCACGGACAGCAACTAGCGGTCGTTCAGACGGACGAGTCCATCTTTGCTCGGAACGGAGGAGGGGGGAGAGAAGGAGAATGGAATGCGGTCTGAAAGTCACCGTAAGCGTGAACACAATTAAGACCCGAAATGGTTAATCACATCCAATGATTGCTAAGCCAGAAGATATTCTTTCATGAGGCTATCTACATATACAAACACAGAAACAATTTCAACCGAGAAGATGGTTTCTGGCTGAGCAATCGCTGTCCTGGGTTGTTAAAGTTAAGAAAAAACGCCACTTTTTAAATCCTTCATATTAAGTGCGCTTGCTTGCTTACGACCGTGTAAATCTTGCGGTCGTTTTTTAACCCACTTCCCGTGATCCAATCGAGCTGACATTTTACACACAGACTCGTTGGGCGTGACAATTAATGTTCGTGAACATTTTTTTCCAAAATTTTACACTTTTTAGGACAAAAATATTATATTTAATCACCAATTGCTTAATGGTGGCATGCAATCATCTGACCCATACGTGGCAGCCATCTCAAGCCAGAGGACGAGAGGACTCTAGCCGCCACGCATATAAAGGATTTATAGTGAAAAACTTTGTTTTTACTGGTTATACTTGTTTCAGAGAACATCTCCGAGCTGAGTGAGACGGCACTGGGGAGAGAGACAAAGACGGCTGTGACACGTGTGCAGCGGGCGAGGGAGACGACGGCCCTGGACACGGCACACGCCGCCTGTGTTGTGGCCGAGGCCTTCGTCAGATCGCTCGTTGCTTTCAGAGGGACATTGATACAGACCGTGAGGGAGACACGTGGACACAACAGAGACACAGGAGGCAGACAGAGGTTGCTTTTCTCTTGGGAGCGAACACTCCGCACCAACACCCGGAGACAGGCAAAGCGTTCCAGTCCTCCAATCCCTCCTTCACACGCAACTCTCTCTCATCCTCCTCATGCACTGCTCTCTCCTCATCATCAGCTGCTCTCTCTCATCTACTCCTCCTGCCGACATCCCCTCTTATCCCGACGTACCCTCTACCATTTGTGGCCATCTGGCTTCTGAAAAAAAGCTAATAGCTCTGTGGGCTTTACCTGGTAGGATGAACCTAGTTGAGTTTCATTTGTATATATTTTTGAAGTGATTTGCTTACCTTTCCTGTACTCTGCACTCCTATCGTGTTTTTGTATTGTTGTAACTTTTTGAGCAACCCCCAACTAGACATCTGTGAATAGGGCCGTCCATAAATGACGTCACGCGATTTTGGGCGATTTTTGCCCCCCCCCCCCCCTCGTCACACGGCGTCACAGAAAGTCAGACCCCCCTCAAATATGACGTCACTAGGCTCTGCCCCTCCCCAACCATATTTACATTTTGAAACTAAAACATGCTTCAAATCACTTTAAACTATTGTCATTGTAGTGCGTATTTTACGTGGCGCTGCACTTATAGGAGAAACATTTAAAAGGAGGCATTAGAAAGCTGAAACTTAGCATAAAATTAACTTACAAATATTCAACGCCTAAATAAAACTGCAGATGTTCAGAATATTATATTGAAATTTTCTTATGATCATACATTTTTTTAGGTAATTATAACTATAAAAAATAGTTGAAATTTTGTAGTAGACAGAAGCAGAATGGAGAGTACAATTATTACAATCACATATTCATTCCACAGAATGAAAAGTCCTGGTCGAATCATTAGAATCAAAATGTTTATTAACAATAATTCAAATTTTTTATTAATTTATGTTTCTCCATTTTCCCATGGAGAATCAAAATGCTCCTTCATCTAACCTATATAATTCATTTTTTGTCTCTCTGTCTGTCTATCTGTCTGTCTGTCTGTTTGTCCGTCTGCGTACGCTCCCTTCCGGGGGATTTAGCTCTCGGACCGTGGGGTTCGCCGAGATTACATTTTGCAGGTGGGCACGCCCCCGGCCCGCGGTAAACTTAGGCATTTCCGATTTTTCGTCTCTAAACTTTAAATCGGACCGATTATCGATTTAGTGCGATTGCTCTTTATTTAGTTATTTATTTATTTAATATTGCCGGCCGGCGCGGACCACGGCGGTTGCCCCTGGCAACGGGTAGCAACAACTTCGCTGCGGGGTGGACGCCATTTTTAATTCCCGTTACAAATATGCGCACGCATTAACACGCGACTCTGAGGTAAATTCATCAAAGTTTCACGTCCTCTTCACTCCCCTTCCACCCCAATGTGTGCAATTACTATTATAGGGTCGGTAGATAATAAAATTATAGCGATTAGACAGTATTATTGTACATACACTCCACTCTCACACTCTCAGACTCACACACATACACTCACTCTCACACACACACATACACTCACACTCACACACAAACTCACTCTCACACTCAGACTCACACACACAGACTCACTCTAACACTCAGACTCACACATACACTCGCTCTCACACTTTCAGACTCGCACACACTCAGACAGACTCACACGCTCAGACTCGCACACACTCGCGGCGTTGCTCCGTGTTCGGTGGGGGGGGGGATGTCACGAGTGGGCGTGTTTACCTTCCCCCCACCCTCCCCGATATCTTCAAACAATCGCGGAGATTCTTATTCCCGTCGAAAAGCTACGAGGTTAGTCACGCAACTTCACAGCTCAGTTAAAACATTTAAATATTTATGTTTACTATTTTGTATCACTCTTATATATTAAAAGATGTTAGGGATTAAGTTATGTTTGATGATAGTAAATATACACTATGCACCACGATTTTTCCCTGGGTAAAAAGTGTTATTTTTATATTGCTTAAGCCTCCTAAGTATATAAGATGACTATTATTCCCCATACATGTTGCTTTTGTGACCAGAACTTTATATAAACGAAAGAATTACACAAATGCACACGTTTTCTCCTAGCAAAATAGGTCCATTTGTAAATATCACTGTCCGTGTCAAAAAAAATTAAGTTTGAGGGGAATTTTATCCCATTTGTAACTTTTGAGATGTCAGCGTAAGAAAATAACACTTACTACCCAGAGACTAACACATGTGTAGTTTTTGGTAAAAAAATATATATATTTTTACGATTAAAATTTTGGTCACTGTCTGTATCTCAAAAACTAAGTTTGAGGGGAATTTTCTCCAATTTGTAACTTTTGAGATGTCAGCGTATAGAAAATAACACTACCCAGGGACTAACACATGTGTAGTTTTTGGTAGTGAGGGTGAGTGGTTGTTGTGAGGGTGAGTGGTGAGGGTGAGCAGTGAGGGTGAGCAGTGAGGGTGAGTGGTGATTGGTGAGGGTGTGATTGGTGAGGATGAGTGGTGAGTGGTCAGGGTGAGTGGTGAGGGTGAGTGGTGAGCGGTGAGGGTGAGTGTTGAGGGTGAGTGGTGAGTAGTGATGGTGAGTGGTGAGCATGACTGGTGAGTGGTGAGGGAGAGTGGTGAGGGTGAGTGGTGATTGGTGAGGGTGTGATTGGTGAGGATGAGTGGTAAGGGTGAGGGAGAGTGGTGAGGGTGAATGGTGAGGGTGAGTGGTGAGTGGTGAGGGTGAGTGGCAAGTGGTGAGGGTGAGTGGTGATTGGTGAGGGTGTGATTGGTGAGGATGAGTGGTGAGGGTGAGTAGTGAGGGTGAGGGTGAGCAGTGAGGGTGAGTGGTAATTGGTGAGGGTGTGATTGGTGAGGATGAGTGGTGAGGGTGAGTAGTGAGGGTGAGTGGTGAGCGGTGAGGGTGAGTGTTGAGGGTGAGTGGTGAGTAGTGATGGTGAGTGGTGAGCATGACTGGTGAGTGGTGAGGGAGAGTGGTGAGGGTGAATGGTGAGGATGAGTGGTGAGTGGTGAGGGTGAGTGGCAAGTGGTGAGGGTGAGTGGTGATTGGTGAGTAGTGAGGGTGAGTGGGGAGGGTGAGTGGCGGTTGTGAGTGGTGATTAGTGAGGGGTGAGGGTGAGGTTGAGTGGTGAGGGTGAGTGGTGAGCGGTGAGAGTGAGCAGTGAGGGTGAGTGGTAATTGGTGAGGGTGTGATTGGTGAGGGAGGTTGGTGAGTGGTGAGTTGTGAGGGTGAATGGTGAATAGTGAGTGGGAGTGGTGAGTGGTGAGGATGAGTGGTAAGGGTGAGTTGTGAGTGGTGAATGGTGAGGGTGAATGATGAGTACAGTCAATATGCACTGCTGTTATCATACCAGGTACCACCACCACAATATGTACTCCTCTCATCATAGCAGATACCACCACAGCAGTATGCACTGCTGTAATCATAGCAGGTACCAACACAGCAGTATGCACTGCTGTAATCATAGCAGGTGTAGAGGTGATACGCGCTGGGATTAGAGATCGTATGCCAGCGCGTAATGATTGGCTGTGTAGGTGGTGACGTGCGCTGACGGTGGAGGATCAGGGGTCAGCGCGGGGTCGTGGGTTACGGGGTACTGATTGGCTGTGGACGGGTGACGTGCTGAGAGGGAGTGATCGGGTGGCAGCGCGGTGTGATTGGTGGAGGAGTGTTAACACGCGCTGGGGAAAACGGATCGTAGAGAGAGTGCGTCGTGATTGGTTCATTAAGGAGCGATGCTCACGTTGAAGTACGCATCAGCTCCGCCTCTCGTGAGCAGGGGCTATAAAAGGGGATGCACACAGGCGTGAGGGCAGTGTGTAACCAGCGAAGAATGAAGACGGGGATGAAGACCTAGGGCCCTGCGGTACCTAGTCCCGCTGTCCTAACGGGACCGGGACTCTGTGTAACCCAGAGGCGAGTGTAGTGTGTGTAGCCATAGGCATAAGGTCTACACGAGCCGAATGCAGTGTGTGTAGCCAGGGACATAGGGTCTACACGAGTCGAGTGTATTGTGTAGCCAGAGGCGTAGGGTCTACACGAGTCGAGTGTATTGTGTAGCCAGGGACATAGGGTCTACACGAGTCGAGTGTATTGTGTAGCCAGAGGCGTAGGGTCTACACGAGTGAAGGGTATCGTGTGTAGCCAGAGGCCTAGAGTTTACACGAGAGTAGTGGAGTGTGAAGTCGGAAGAAAGGAGACTACACGTTGTATTTTGACACGTAAAGATTTAATAAAAAGTGTGTTCCCGTCAAGAAGTTCCTGCCGTCAATTCCCATACTTCAACTGGCGTCAGAAGTGAAACGGTCTTCCAAGCATGGATACAAGGAGGAACCGTCGGACCCACGGGATTGACCACGGGGACAACCTCGACGACGCGGGTCAACTGGCATCGGGGGGTGAGGAAGAGAAGTTGCCCACGGGGCAGGATCCGCCGACGGCGCCGGACGAGCCACGGGGGACTGACGCCGTGCTTCGCGAAGCGCACTCCCGTCTGGCGGAGCTGCTGCTCGCCGCCACGTCCATCTTGGCGGAGATCAGCTCGTCGGGAGGAGCGGGAACGGCGGCCGACGTTCTGCAGGGTCGCCCTGCAGATTCCCGCCAAAACGATTTGGCGATGGCCGCCATTTCATCTGCACCGACTTTTGGCGGGAACGGCCATCACCACGTGGCAGCGGTTCTCCATGCGCGCCCGCTGACGTCACCAACGCGCGCGGCGGACCGCCATCACACACCCGCCGATGGGGCCGCCATCTTACACACCGGCGGGGCGGCAGAGAGGAAGCACGAGGAGGAGGACGACTTCATTTTTCAGCAGCGCCTTCCCACGTTGTCAGCCTTCAAGGCGGAAGGCGGGGATTGGAGCCAATTTCAGCGCAGATTTTTGGCGCATCAGGAGATGTCCGCCTGGTCCGACGCTACGGCACTGCGGGCACTGCCTGCCATGCTGGATGACAACGCGCTCGCGGCCTTCACGTCCGCACGCAGGTCGGACCGCTCCACGCTCAAAGATGCGCTGGCTCTCATGGCCAAGGTCTATGGTCCTCCCTCCGCGTGCCGCCATCATTTTTATGCAAGACGGAAGGCGGACACGGAGACCGTGCTCGCCTACCGCACGGCGTTGCTTGCTCTCGCCGACGCCGCGTTCCCTCGTATGGACGAGGAGGGCCAAGATGCCATGGTTTTGGAGCAGCTGCTCAAGTTGGCGCAGGACCTGGGGGTCCCCATCAACACGGCCGATGAGACCGATATTTCATCCTTACGGGTCGCCACAAGCATACAAGCGCACGAGGTCCTTCAACGTAAACAGGGAGTCGTCTGCAACGCTGCCGTGGCCTCAACTCCGGGCCCAGTTGTCACCGTGCCCCAAGTCGTCAGCCCACGAGAGGAGGCGTTCATCGCGGGACGACCGGGGGACTGGAGATCGGGGGGTCGTTCGCCTCTGCGAGCGGCCCGCAAGCTGGAGCAACCGAGATCTCCGACGACTGTCATCACCTGCTATAACTGCGGCCTCCGGGGCCACGTGGCCTCTGGTTGCCGCGCCCCACGTCAGCGCGCCATGGGACCTCGGCTGGACGACGACCAAGGCCCCAAGTCGTCCCTGCAAACCCCGGTGTCTCGGAACTGACAGCTGCCGACCACCGGCGGCCGGATCTTGAGCGGCCGGAGCCACCGGACGGTCGCCAACGTCCCGTCCCATACGACGGACCGGCCAGACGGACTCGCGCTAGGTCGCGCTACTTTGTGTGACCTGCCACGTGAGGAGTCGAGGCAGCCGGAGCGCCTCGGCACTGCGTTTAGTCACAGAGACACTTGGCGCGTTCGGTTTCCGGTGTTCGCTTTTATTGTGTTGTTCGTCGGGCTGTATATTGCTTCATATTTAAGTGTTGTGTTGTGTTGTTGTTGTTGCGTTACGGGGCACACTGAGAGGTGGAGTTTCTTTGTTACTGCATTGACGTTAGGTTGTGTTGTTGGTTAACAGCCGGGCCGGCTGCAAGCTATGTGGGAGGGGGTGATGTAGAGGTGATACGCGCTGGGATTAGAGATCGTATGCCAGCGCGTAATGATTGGCTGTGTAGGTGGTGAAGTGCGCTGACGGTGGAGGATCAGGGGTCAGCGCGGGGTCGTGGGTTACGGGGTACTGATTGGCTGTGGACGGGTGACGTGCTGAGAGGGAGTGATCGGGTGGCAGCGCGGTGTGATTGGTGGAGGAGTGTTAACACGCGCTGGGGAAAACGGATCGTAGAGAGAGTGCGTCGTGATTGGTTCATTAAGGAGCGATGCTCACGTTGAAGTACGCATCAGCTCCGCCTCTCGTGAGCAGGGGCTATAAAAGGGGATGCACACAGGCGTGAGGGCAGTGTGTAACCAGCGAAGAATGAAGACGGGGATGAAGACCTAGGGCCCTGCGGTACCTAGTCCCGCTGTCCTAACGGGACCGGGACTCTGTGTAACCCAGAGGCGAGTGTAGTGTGTGTAGCCATAGGCATAAGGTCTACACGAGCCGAATGCAGTGTGTGTAGCCAGGGACATAGGGTCTACACGAGTCGAGTGTATTGTGTAGCCAGAGGCGTAGGGTCTACACGAGTCGAGTGTATTGTGTAGCCAGGGACATAGGGTCTACACGAGTTGAGTGTATTGTGTAGCCAGAGGCGTAGGGTCTACACGAGTGAAGGGTATCGTGTGTAGCCAGAGGCCTAGAGTTTACACGAGAGTAGTGGAGTGTGAAGTCGGAAGAAAGGAGACTACACGTTGTATTTTGACACGTAAAGATTTAATAAAAAGTGTGTTCCCGTCAAGAAGTTCCTGCCGTCAATTCCCATACTTCACAGGTACCAACACAGCAGTATGCACTGCTGTAGTGATAGCAGGTACGACCTCAGTCGGTATACACTGCTGTAGTGATAGTAGATACTGCTATCGAGTTGGTAGATACCGCTATAGTAAATACTAAAACAGTCAGTATATACCACTACAGTCAGTCAATACTGCTACAGTCAGTATATACTACTATACAGTCAGTACATACTGCTACGGTGAGTAGCTACTAGAGTCAGTAGATACTATTATAGAGTGAGTAGATACTCCTTCTTGTTTCTTTCGGTAAAGTCACGTAGAAGGGAAGTAATAAAATAATAAAAATAAAACATAATAAAACAATTCTCACGACGTTTCGGCTACAACGCAAGCAGCCGTCTTCAGGTGAAGAATGAGGATTCTTCACCTGAAGACGGCTGCTTGCGTTGTAGCCGAAACGTCGTGAGAATTGTTTTATTATGTTTTATTTTTATTATTTTATTACTTCCCTTCTACGTGACTTTACCGAAAGAAACAAGAAGATGAATCCCTGCAGTCACGAAAGCTTTAAATCGAAATTTGAGTAGATACTGCTATAGATTTTGTAGTTACTACTATAGTCAGTGGATACAACTGAAGTACCGGTGAAGACGCTTGACGCCGAGGTTGAGGCACACGTATATTTATTTCACAGTATGACAGAGGGCATATACACTCTCGAGGGGGTATCGGCCCCCTCACCCGTATAACTCGGGATACACCCCTAGCTAACTCTGTCCTAGCCCCGAATCCTCCACTAATGGGCTAGGGGAGGCTAACTGGCCCGACACTGGTAAGTCGGGCCCGGTACCCGGAGTTCCAGACCAGCTCTTACAAGAGCACCGGCTCTGGCTTTCGGGACCACGCCGCTGGCTCAGTCCTGTCCGGCCCTGAAAAGGACATCGAACTAGGGGAGTCCAGGGCTCTATCTAAGACGTCTTCAGTCTTCTTCCCTTAGCTTAAACATAACTGACTCGAGCCCTTTGAACATCCCCTTTTATACCCAACCCCTACCTGAGGGGTGGGGCCCCGGGGGATCATAACGTTCGAACCAGCCCCCCCCAGGGTGTCTGGCTCGGACGTCGTAGAGGGCACCTCCTCGTGCACTTACGTAGCCCCGCCCACTGTGTTTGTTTTCCATAGGCTGCCATGCATAACGGGCCCTCTCTTTAACACCCCTACATCACCCCCCCCCCCTCCCCGCATAGCTTGCAGCCGTCCCGGCTGCCAACATACAAAAATGACAATAAAAGTGCATTTACACCTTGACCGCGCGTGTGCCTCACTATTTTTCAACAATAACAAGAACAGCAACAAGAACACAACAAAATGCAACAGCAAGAAGAGAAAACAACCCGACGCACCCCCCCCCCCCCCTTTGAAAAAATACGAATTCCGTAAAAAAAACAACCTATATACAATTTGCAGGGAACCCACCATACACACAACACCAGGTGAACCCAACGTATGTACATTTCAATGGGCAGGGAACACACCACCCACACAACACACAATGAACCCAACATATGTACATTCAATGGGCAGGGAACACACCACCCACACAACACACGATGAACACAACCTATGTACACATCTTCCGGCCTCATAACAGTCTGCGCATTTTTGCGCGCGTCCTTGCCGCGGGCCCCTCACACGGGGTAACCCCGGGTGGCGGACCGTCAGGTGGCAATTGACCGTCCCGGAGTGAGTCCTCATCCGATGCCGCGCGACCGTCGGTATCCCCAGGAGGGGTGGTCGGGCGTGAGCCCGTCAGTCCTGATGCACCTGGAGGTGGCACAGCCGGCAAGGCATTAGGTGAGAACGACGGAGACGGACCCAATGAGTCGGTCGACCCCCCACACGTTTGGCCACGCATGTGTGAAGTGGGTTTGTGTACCGCAACGAAGGGTTTTAACCTAGAGGGGTGCACGAACCATCGCCGCTTCCCCCATTTAATGCGCACGCACTGTGGTCGCAAAACTTCGACCACCTCCACAGGGCCCCGCCACGGCCGCACGAGCTTAGAGGAGGTAGCCAGTGGCACTTGGGGACAGTGCAGCCATGCCTTGTCCCCCGGCTTCCACTGTATCATGTGCGCCCGACCCAGCCTGAGGCGCTCATTCGCCTTTTGACGGAGGTCCGAGTTTAGCATTGCAGCATCCCGCGCCTCTGTTAATTTGGCCAGATTAAATTTGACGTGGTCAGCCAATTTAGTTTTCCCTTGCGGCTCGGGGATCTGCAGCTGGGCGCGAACAGGCGGGTCGGGTTCGCGACCGTACATGAGGTAAAAGGGGGAAAATCCCGTAGCTGCATGGGGTGCCATCCGGTATGCCGCCAAGACCCCTTGAATATGCAGGTCCCAGTCAGTCTGTGAGTCCGAGACCTGCTGTGACATCATTGACGTAATGGTGCGATGCAGGCGCTCGACCATCCCGTCAGTTTGCGGGTGATACGGGGAGGTACGAATTTTCTTCGTGCCTAGGAGCTCACAGACTTGTTTAAGTAATTTACCGGAAAAATTTCTGCCCTGGTCGGTTAGCAGCCGCTCCGGAGCACCTTTGTCCAGGACGTATCCCTGAACAAAGGCCTCCACGATGGCTGCTGCCGACTGGTTGGCAAGGGGCCAGGCCATAGGCCAGCGTGTAAAATACTCGACACCAGTCAACAAATACCTATTGCCCCTGGGGGTGGTGGGAAATGGGCCCAAAATGTCCAGCGCGACAAGCTCATTTATTCTGGACACTTTGATCGATTGTAAGGGCGGGTTAGACTCCCGCGCCGGCGGTTTCCGTTGCGCACACCGAGGGCATGATCCCAATAGATCCCCAACATCCCTCGTCATGCCAGGCCAAAATAAATCAAGTTGTAGCAGTGCAAGAGTCTTTTGGGTCCCCAGGTGTAATAGGCGCTCATGCGCGGCCCACACCACCTTGCCTCGCAACCCAGAAGGGACCACCAGCCGATGTCGCTGGGATTTCCCGTCCCAATGCATCAGCAGACCTTGCACCATTTCCCATGCATCCGAATCACCCTTCACACGCCCAGCACGCCCGACGCGACGACGCCACCCGAGGAGGGAGGTATCCTCCATCTGGAGGCGCCCCCATTCAGTGACGGGCAACCCCAACAGGGAATCTCTTCCCTGTTGTTCGATCGAATTAGTAATTAATGTTTCGTCGTCGTCGGTGGCTGCCAAGACCGGAACCGATGCGTCCCCTGAAGGCCTGCAACGTCCCGACCCCAGGAGGCATGCACATTCCGAGGTGGTTGGCATGCGCGACAGAGCGTCCGCATTCGTGTGGCGAACGCCCTTACGGTAGGTGGTTTCAAAATCAAAGTCCTGGAGAACCTCCAACCATCGAGACAACTGTCCCGATGGTTGTTGAACTCGCAGGGCGTACTATAGTGCCGCATGATCTGTGCGGACGGTGAAATGCCGACCGTACAGATATGGGCGATACTGTTGGATGAAATAGACAATTGCCAACAGTTCCCTACGGGTGACACAATATCTTTGCTCCGCAGGAGACAACACCCGACTACCGTACGCGACCACCCGTTCCACGCCATCAACCACCTGGGAAAGCACACCCCCAATACCCGTGTTGCTCGCATCGGTGTCGAGCAAAAAGGGCTTAGAAAAATCGGGGTAAACCAAGGGAGGGGCTTTTACCAGGGCGTCCCGAAGGGAGCAGAAAGCAGCCTCCTCCTCTTGACCCCAGTGGAACCGAACCCCTTTAGATGTTAAAGCGTGCAGGGGTTTGGCAATTGTCGCAAAATCAGCGACGAACCGTCGGTAATACGACGCGAATCCAATGAAACTCCTGACCTCTCCCACCGAGGTGGGAGTCGGCCAGGAGCTGACACACTGCGTTTTGGCGGGATCGGTAGCAATACCTGAGCGTCCCACGATGTGCCCCAAATAACGCACCGAATCGCGCAACAAATGGCATTTTTGGGGTTTGAATTTCAAATTAGCAGCCCGCATCTTTAGGAAAACCGCCCGCAACCTCTGGAGATGTTCGTCAAAAGTTTTACCAAAGACGATAACGTCATCCAAATAAATGAGGCACGACTCCCATTGCAATCCAGCCAAAACCAATTCCATCAAACGCTGGAAAGTTGCCGGCGCTGAGTGTAAGCCCATCGGCAACCGGTTGAATTGGAACAGGCCGTGCGGTGTACGGAAAGCAGTTTTAGGCTTTGAATCATCGTCCAGAGGAAGCTGCCAGAATCCCGAAAGTAAATCCAGTGTGGAAAAGAATCGCGCTCCCGCCAAGGCGTCCAGCGATTCATCCATCCGAGGGAGCGGGTATGCGTCGGCAACCAAAATTTTGTTAAGGCGCCGGAAATCAACGCAAAACCGCAACGAACCGTCCTGCTTTTTAACCAGGACGATCGGCGCTCCCCAAGGGCTGGTGGAAGGAGAAATGATGTCGGCGGCCAACATGTCATCAACAGCCGATTTGACATGGTCCTTTTCGGCGGGACTCAACCGAAACGGATTTTGGCGAATTGGCGCGCTGTCACCCGTGTCAATATGGTGACGCAGCAGGTGAGTACAACCCAAATCGTATTTATTCCGACTAAAAACGTCGGAAAATTCCCGCAGTAGTGTTTTAAGTTGTTGACGCTCTGAATCTGACAGGTCCGTCGATCCCGCACAAAGCGCCTCGAGCCACCCTTCATCGCTGTCCGAATGCGGTCGCGGCGCAGGGACAACGCTGACGTGATTTGCGACGGGTTCCTCACATGGCACCGGCGTTGCGTGAGCAAGCACGGTCCCCTGTGGGACCACCACCGTCTGCGAGCCCACATTGAGGACCGCGATGAAGGGTTCACCGTCCCCTCTTACTATGGTCTGGGCCGGAAGTAAATGAGGTCCACTAACCCCGGCCCTAGACGGCCCCAGCAGAACCCCTTGGGCCGCAATACCCTTAGCGAAGGGTCGCCGAAGTTTCAAGGGAATCAACATTTGTGCCCCTGGAGGGACGCGCACCGTTCTCTCTACGAATGCCGGCACCGTCGCGAACGCCGTCCGAGTCGTAACGGGTGATGGCAAAAACGCCATGCGTCTGCCCGACGGGAGCTCAATGCATCCCTGGTCGATTAATATCCTAATCGGCATTTTGGCCAGGA
Source organism: Lethenteron reissneri (assembly GCF_015708825.2). NCBI lineage: Eukaryota > Metazoa > Chordata > Hyperoartia > Petromyzontiformes > Petromyzontidae > Lethenteron > Lethenteron reissneri. The sequence goes on from NC_083815.1 coordinate 12,637,732, forward strand.
AGTCTGTCCCCAGCAGGCACGGAACCGCCAGCGAGGAGGAAACAAAAATCGGCCCAGACAATTTAATTTCCCCAACACAAATTTGGGCCCGAATTTGTCCGATGATGCCAAGTGAGCCCCCGTTAGCCGCATAGAATGGTACGTTAACAGGCATCAAAGGACGGCTCTGGACAGGGAGAATATTGTATATTAACTCCGAAATAATGGTCGCTGATGCTCCCGTATCGACCAGGATGCGCACTTCAACCCCGTCGATGTGCCCCACAACGGCCGACGACCCCGACGATGCGGCTACCACACGATCGGCCAGCACGGACCACTGGCCGGGTTCGATATGAGTACCCAGAGTGGTGCGTGATGGTGCGATGGTGCGCGATATCGGCCCCCCTCTCGTTGCGGTGTTTGAGTGCGTGACGGGCGTGTGCGTGGGCCAAACATGTGGGGTGCCGCGACTCGCCGGGTTATGATGGTGGAGCTTGTGATGAGGCCCGTCGTCCCGTTGAGGTGTCGTCCCGCGCTGACGAGGAGAGCGGCACCCCGAGGCGACGTGGCCCCGGACGCCGCAGTTAAAACACCGCGGGAGCGCCGTCGGAGGTGACGGATGGTCGGAACGGCCCGACCCGTCCCGGCCCGACCGTGCTCCCGTCGCCTGTTGCCGTCGGTGGTCGACGGCGTAGAGCTCCTCCGTCGGAAGGGTGACTGCAGCCACCGCACGCCCCGCCGATGCCCTGCTGGCTTTCCGCCGGAGCGACAGGAGGTTTGCGTGGAGGAGCCGCGCCGCCTGGAGCGATGTCATTTACGCGTCCTCCTGCGCGACGACAGCGATGTCAAGGTCGTCTGCCAGGAGGAGGATTTTCTCCGTGACCATAGCGTCGACGCCGTCGTCGTCCATACGAGGGAAGGCCGACTTAGCCATCGCCAGGAGGCTCGTCCGGAATGCTAGGGGCGACTCCTTCTCACCCCGCTTTCGGTCGTAAAATTGCTGTCGGCATTCGGCTGATGGTCCATAGACCCCGCCCAGCAGCTGTAGCGCCATCGGTAACGTAGACCGCTTCTCTCTCGGCGCCGATGTGAGTGCGGCGAGCGCGTCGCCGTCGAGGAGCGCCGGCAGCGCGCAGAGAGCCTCCTCATCGGACCATTTCGCCATCTCCTGATGGGCGAAGAAACGTCGGTCCCCCTCCGCGCCGATTAACTCCTTCAGCGGGGGCAGTCTCTGATGAAGCGCAGCGGTTGTTGTAGACTCCCGCAGGCAGATGTCACCACCACTCGGCTGTGCGTTGGTGCGAACGGCCGATGGGATCGCCTGTCGCGGTTGTGATGACGCACCCTCCGGCGGTGATGACGCTGCAGCTCCAGCGACGGCGATGTCGGAGCGGATGTTCAGGCTGGCCACGCCCTGAACAGCTGTAGCGTCGATGGCGGGAATTTCAAATTCGGACTGCTCCGAAATGGCGGGAAGGCGCCCTGGTCGTTGGCTCGCCTCGCCCCGTGTTGGATCACCGGCCCCCAATCGCGTGATGGTCTCCAGCGTGGCGGCAGCGGCATACAGCAGCTCCGCCAGCCTCCCGTGAGCCAGCCGTAATGCGTCTGGCTGCGGCCCCTCTTCATTCCGATGCCCCGGTAAGGAGGCGTCAGGCCCCGGCTGCACCATGTCTTGTGGAGCCGTCTCGGGCTCGACGATCTCGGCAGTGTCTTCCTCCTGCGGTACTTTGGCCCGCGCTGTTTTCCGCGTGTCCATGTTCGAATTACTTCTGACACCAGTTGAAGTACCGGTGAAGACGCTTGACGCCGAGGTTGAGGCACACGTATATTTATTTCACAGTATGACAGAGGGCATATACACTCTCGAGGGGGTATCGGCCCCCTCACCCGTATAACTCGGGATACACCCCTAGCTAACTCTGTCCTAGCCCCGAATCCTCCACTAATGGGCTAGGGGAGGCTAACTGGCCCGACACTGGTAAGTCGGGCCCGGTACCCGGAGTTCCAGACCAGCTCTTACAAGAGCACCGGCTCTGGCTTTCGGGACCACGCCGCTGGCTCAGTCCTGTCCGGCCCTGAAAAGGACATCGAACTAGGGGAGTCCAGGGCTCTATCTAAGACGTCTTCAGTCTTCTTCCCTTAGCTTAAACATAACTGACTCGAGCCCTTTGAACATCCCCTTTTATACCCAACCCCTCCCTGAGGGGTGGGGCCCCGGGGGATCATAACGTTCGAACCAGCCCCCCCCAGGGTGTCTGGCTCGGACGTCGTAGAGGGCACCTCCTCGTGCACTTACGTAGCCCCGCCCACTGTGTTTGTTTTCCATAGGCTGCCATGCATAACGGGCCCTCTCTTTAACACTCCTACACAACTATAGAGTCAGCAGATACTATACAGTTAGTCGTTACGAGTATATAGTCGGTAGATACTACTGTAGGCCCAGTAAATACTACTATGGTCAGTAGTTATTACAGTCACTAAATACTACTACACAGTCAGTAGCTACTACTGGCTCAGTAGATACTACGGTACAGTCAGTAGATACTACTACAGAGTCAATAGATACCACTTCCTCTGTTGTATGTAAGGTGTTGTTAGTATATATACCTACGAGGGGTAAAGATATTTTTTGAGGGGGGGGGGGGGGGGAGACCGCAATTTTCGGAAACATTTTGACATCAACTATTTACCCCACACTTTCTACAACTTTTTGGACTTGTGAAAGCCTCTTATATATTTGTTGGTGGAGAAATGTACAAACAGGCCCACCGGGCTTTGACAATACCTTAGTATCTGTGTATATATATGTAAGGTTTTTAAGAAATATATTTTTCACCCGGGCAAAGCCGGGTACTTCCGCTAGTCTTATATATAAAAGTCTCCGCGCACTCGCGCTTGCGGGGGATTTGGCTCTCGGACGGTGGGGTTTAAGACCGAAATAATTTTCCAGGCGGCACGCCCTAAGCCCCGTGGTGGGTTTAGGCTATTCCGTTTTCCCGTCCGTAAACTTTAAAGTAGTTTAATTAACACATTTGTGCCGTTTCTATTATTCATTATTTACTTATTGCGCGACATCGACCGTACCAAGTGACGCCAATTGCGTGGGGGGGGGGCGGACCCTGCCAAGTCATGCGCGTTCGCTCCAGCTCACGGGAGACATTTTATTTTACGCGTTTAACATGGAATAGATATACACATCACGCTGCCGATTTATCTTCACAGTGTGATGTCCTGTTCCCCCCCCCCCCCCCCATGCGTGCAGTTACTCATATAAAGTCCTTAGATATTAATTTTATATTATTAAAGCGGTTACATAGTATTATTATGGCGAGGGCGGGGGGATGGTGGGGGGGGCGGGGGTAGCGGCCCAGCTCGCAGCCTGGCAACGTCTCACCTCCTCCGGCTTGCCAATCTAGGCGAGGCCGCGGGCTCTGCACGGGACGAGGCGTCACCACGCCAATGTAAAGTACAATTTTATTCAATCTTTCGCTAAAAACTCAGGTTTATTGTTTACTATTATTAAACAAATACGTTTACAAACATTACAATGATAATGTTTGTGTGCATATAGCAACTCTGCTTCATTCTTTACTATTATTCAACTAATAAGTTGCCTAATACTCTATTACTGTTATAATGTTCGTGTGCAGAAACTAGATGTGTGTGCCGAAAGTCGATGTCTGTGTGTGTAAGTCCATGTGTTTGTGTGCGTGTAAGTCGATGGGTTTCTATGTGTGTGGGTCCATGTGTGTATCTGTCTTTTTCAAATGGACAACGCCCCGTGTGTGTGTACGTACAAGTGTTTGTGTGTGTGTGTCAGTCCATTTGTGTGCGTATCTGTCGCTGTGTGTGTGTTAGTCCACATGTGTGTGTTAGTTCATACGTCTGTGTTTCACTCGATGTGTGTACGTCAATGCATGTGTGTGAGTCGATGTGTGTGCATGGCTCCATCTGAGTGTGTAAGTCAATGTGCGTTTGTGTGTCTATGTGTGTCGATGTGTGTTTGTTAATCCATGTGTGTTTATCTAAAGTAGATGTCTGTGTGTCACAGTCCATATGTCTATGTGTGTGTAGGGCAATGTGTGTCAGTCTATGTATGTGTGTGTAAGTCCATGTGTTTGTGTGTGTGAGTCGATGTCTGTGTGTGTCAGTCCATGGCTGTCTGTGATAGTCGCTTTGTGTGCATGGCTCCATGTCAGTCAGTGTAAGTCCATTTTTTTGCGTGTCTGTAGCTTCATGTGTGCATGTGAGTGAGTGAATGTATGTGCTTTATTGACCTGCTCAAGGCCTATGATACCATCAGTAGGCCTGGCCTCTGGGTTGTTCTTCATGCTTTCGGAGTCCCTCAAACTTTGCTCATGATCCTTAAGGACCTTCATGATGGTGAGCGGCCCCGCGTAAAACTACATGGCCGTCAGTCAGAGCCATTCCCTCTACACCTTAGGGTGTAACAGGGATGTCCTCTGGCTCCACATTATTTAACATCTTTTGACCACGTAGTTCGTGAAGCCTTCAATGGCTGTTCCCGAGGAATTACCATATGGTACAGATACAATGGGAGGCTGATCGATGCCCGGGTGCGGTCAAGGGATGCCTCCCTATCGCTCAACCATGTTATGTATGACGATGCTCTGGTGATTGCTGCTCACTGCGGTTGAACCTGGAGCTTGCCACTAAGAGGTGGAGCCTTACTATCAGCCCCACCAAAACTAAGCACCTGCCTGGGTATTTTGTACTATCGAACAATCCACCCCCACAACTCACAATTGGTGATGCAGTAGTTGTGGAGAGATTGCCGAGATTCCCATACCTGGCCAATGTGCTCATGACCGGCTCCGGTTTAACAGCAGAGGTCTCACTCCAAATCAGTCGAGCGCCATTATCTTTTCATCGGCTGTGTTACGCTGTGTGGAAGCTACCTGGTCTTTCGCTCCATGAAGCTCCAGGTCTTCTCGGGCACGGTAATTCCCTCCCTTCTCTACGCTTGCGAAACGTGCACCCCCCTAATGGAACATCTTCACCGGTTAGAAACATTTAGGTTGGCCTGCTAACGATCGTTTCCTGGATTTAACCATATATATGTGTGTGTGCGTCTAAGTTGATGTGTTTCTATGTGTGTGGGTCAATGTCTGTGTGTAAGTCCATGTGTGTATCTTCCTTTTTTGCCCGAGCAACGCCGGGTACTTACCGCTAGTGAAATAAATAAAAAGGTGACCTTAGTAAATATAAATAATCGAATAGTTAATAATGAAAATTAATCAAAATTAGTGTTGTTATAACAATTCTATTTAATTAAGTTTATTTAAAGTTGCGCATTTTGATGTGACGTCACATTTATCAAAACCCCCTCCCCCCCTCGTCACACATCGTCACAAATGTCTGACCCCACTCCCTCCCCCTAGGTGCGAGACGTCATTTATGGACGGCCCCAAAATAGCTTCATAGTTCATCGGATTCCTCCAATATAAATAAAGATTCTAATTTCACTTGACTCGAGTGTGAATGCAAGTTGACAGAAGCCCGTGACTGTTGGTGCGACGGTTGCAAAGCATCTGTGACCCCAAATTACGCTCCGTCTGCCTTTGCAGACAAGTGGTCATTGACCACATTCCGACTGCGACGCGTTACAACCTGTCGCCCGACGACGACCTGCCGGAGAAGGAGGAGAGCAGCCTGTTCTGCTGGGGCGTTTTTTGTGGGAAGGGGTCACGTCGGTCGGCGGCGGACAAAGCCCTCCTCAAGGCGCAGAGGAAGCTCGCCAAGACCCAGGTGAGGGCGCGCCAGGTCCTGGAGGAGCTGTGGCGGGACGCCGCCGCGGTCGATGCCGCCAAGGAGCGGAAGGAGGAGGAGAAGGAGAGCGTGGAAGAAGGAGATGTCCAGAAGGCGCTCGGCAGATGGAGGCGCACGATGGACTTGTCTGGCAAGGGTAGGAGACCAGGTGAGGGGATTGAGCTCGGCTCGCGGTGAGAGACTCGCCCAGTCTAATGTGTTGCTAAACACGTGATGTTGATTCTAAATGTGGAGGGAAAAACCGGAGGACCGTGAGAAAAATATACGTGACCACAGGGAGAGAGACATGCAAATTCCCAATATACAACAGGCATCAGGGTCGGGATAAAGGTAAGACATGTTGAAGTAGTGCCTTTAATGCGGACAGAGGCTCTCGTCCAAACGGTTTTGAAAGTCGTTCTGCGATGCCACCTTCTCGGGCGCTGCGAGTGCGCGTGAGTCACGAGGGGGTAGTCCTTTTGTCGCAGGAACAACCGCCCGGCGAGAGATAGACCGGGATGCGCTGATCGAGCTCGTGGATGAGGCGATGAGCTTCCACCCCGTCCACACTGCGGACGCGCTGCTCTTCGAGGGAAGCAGCAACAGTGTGCACACGAGCCACGCCAGCATCAGCATCGACATGTACGTCGGCTGTGGTAGCAGCTTCTGCAAAAACAACAGCAGCAGCGGCAGCAGCAGTGGCGCCAGCAGCGGGGGCAGCAGTGGCTACCTGCCACAGTCTGAGTCCGAGATGTTAACAGACTCCACGCACATCGATACGGATGATGATGGCCTCCTCAAGGATGACCCTTGTGCCCCTCCACCTCTCGAAATGGTGAATATAACTCTGTATCTCGCCAATTACACATATGCATGTTTATGTTTTTTTTATTTCAAGGCCACAGTATCGTTGATGAGTGTGAGTTAATGTTTCTTCTCGAGAGGCAAACTATCACCGGGACGTCGTGAAGAATCGCACTTGGGCAAGTGGCCCGAGTCCATATGTTCACCGCGTGCTGATTTCCTATTCTCCCGACTGCAGGAACTCGTGAACCCGGACACCACGGTCGTGGATGCAAGTGGTGTGCTGTACACTGACCGGGGCACTTCCAGCAAGCCACGGCTAGCTGATTGGAAGTTTGGCCATGAATCGGTAGGGAGTGACTTGCATATGCAAACACATACAGAACTGTAAAAAAGACAGATCCCCTACAGAGCCTAAAAGACTTTTGGAGCAAGTGCTGTTAGCAAGCATCTATGAAGGCCGTCATTGTGGCACACAAGGGGGTAGGTGGCCAACACTACGCCCGGCCGCCTTTGTCTTCCCAATGACAATGTTGACACACTTCACAAAGTACTTATTTGAGGCTCAGTCGACTTCGGGAAGCCCCAGGACCCATTCAGATAATCGTCACTGGTATTGTCCATAAGCGGCCATCGAAGTCGGGTCACCGGGTTAGTAGAGCAGTGCGCTATCCGCTACACTACTGCTCTGCACGTACATACACACACGTACAAGTACCAACATATCCGTACACACACGTGAAATGACAGCCATGTTAAGGTGTTCGCTGTGAAGCCCAGAGCATGGGTTTCGGATGTGCGAGCGAATCGCTCGTTTGCCTCGGGCGTTCTCGACGAGCTAATGTCCATGGCGGTCTCCTTCACATGTCTCCCAGCCCCGGGAGGGAGATGCTTCCCCATTGTATGAGAATCAACAGCCACCGGGGTTCGTGCAGCAGAAGGACGGCCACAGGTGAGACGCACGCGCGCATACACACAAACGAACGCACGGTCACGAGAGCATCCCCGTTCACACCCGGCGCCACATCCCGTCCAGGCACGGACACGGGACCTCTTTCGGCCTCACCCCCGCGCCGTTCCCCTCCTGCTGCGCTGACTCAGCTTGCGTGTGCCAGGTGGGAAAGATGGGAGGGAGGGTTACCAACGGACTGTGCGGCTTGACGCTTTTTTTCTTCCGCAGATTTATCAACGTTGCGCCTTGCGCCAACCAACCGTGGTAAACAGGCACGAGCGTCCGCCCCACCCCGACCCCGCCGCCTGCGAGATGGGAGATTGAGTGTGCTGCTGGTTCGGCACCTCCTGTGAACACGGTTCTTCCGCTGAGGAACTCTGGGAGATCGCTCCTCATCCTCCTCTGTGGACTATTCTCAACATGGACCCTCATGAGAGGAAAACCTCTCCAATCCGGACGGATGTTTGGGATAGCCCCTCTTTTGATAGTGCATGTAATACTAACTTGTAGGCTTTCGCGACCAATATCCATAATATAGTTTTTTTTTGGGTTAGATCACGTAAATATAAATCTGTCGTTAAACCCGCCACCACCCGACAAAGCCAATTGGTTTATCATGTAAACAGAACATGCGAATTTGTTACTAGTACAGCACACCAGTGTGTTGGAGAGCAAATCCACAACATTTACAATCTGAGTACGACGTTTCACCAGTTATTACAACTAGCTTCATCATCATGAAGCTACGACCTGTTTTGTTGATGACGTCACTTGTGAGTGCTTCTTGTACGAAGGGTGGTGGGGATTAATGAATGCATATACATTTTAATGGGTATCCATTGCCAGCTGCGTTATATATATATATATGGTAATTATCAACATACATTGTGTGCACATTATGCATGCACATTGTTCTTGAACTGCCTGTAGTTTGCGAGCAATCAATGAGTACGTGTTATTGTCTGTGTACAGGTAATCCCCATTTATGTATGGTGACCTCTAGACATGCATTTAAACAATGTATTATTTGATGATTCGCTTCTTAGCAGCACTAAGCCTGTAGCTATCGGAATGTTTACAATTATTTTTCTCAATTTCGATGGATTATTTAATTAGTCTTGGCAGGTAGTAACTAGTTTTGCACAGACCTTTGAAATGATCAGAATCACTTGAGTGTCATTGTTGGCATGCGTATTCTGCCACTGCTGACAGTTGTATTTGGGAGTATTTGATATTATTTTGTGTTCTTTTGGTCGTGCTGATGATTCGTCATGTCTGCCCAATATAGCATTTGGCACAAGTGCAATTAATCCGTTGCAAACCTGTTGAATGCTTCGTTAATAAATCTTCAGTACTAGATATTAGTTTATGTATTTTATGTACCATGCCAAATCTGACTAGGATGTTTTTTTTTTTCCCAAAAATATCTACTACTACTAAAATACCGAACATCAACTAGCCAGATATTTGGAAAAACAAAATATCCGAATCAGAGTTGGCACAGTACACAAAATACAAAAACTAATATCTGGTACTAAAGATGTATTAACGAATTTTGATTTGAAGCTTTCGTGACTGCAGGAATCCATTTACTCTTTGGTTCTTTCGGTAAAGTCACGTAGTTAGAAATCAAATTAAATAAATCATGAAGTTTCGGGCGCCACACAAGCGTCCGTCATCAGGTGGGACAACCACAGCAAGAAAACATTTGCTGAAGTGGGCGAGAGAGCTGCCGTGGCAAGAGGTTATATAGGTAAGAAAAGGGGGAGCAGCAAGGGGGGAGAGAGAGAGGGGGGGGTATGGGGGAGGGGGCGCTGCGTGAGCGTTCGGGGGAGAGAGGACATGAGGTGGGGGGGGGAAGTGGGCGGGGCTGGAAGTGGAAAGCTGGGGATTCGGGGAGAAATTAACTCGGAAAAATAGGCTAGTACCCGGCAGATATGATGGAAACAACCATAAACAGTTAAGGTTTTACTTGGTTAATAACATCTTTTCAATGACTGCTCCATTTGTATCCATCTCGGTTGAAGTTATGTTTATATATCTGGATGGCTTTATGAACAAACGTTTTATAGTAGCCAGAAGGTTTGCAGAGTACCTTGGTCTCGGAAATAACAATATCATGCGAGCCCACAGCGTTATAACAAAGGTCAGCCACGGCAGAGGTATTGGTTCTGCCTTGTGTTCGCGAACACAGTCCGAGACATGTCGTTTCGTGTCCCCAATGTAACTGCTACCACAGGTACAACTAGATTTGTAAACTCCAATATATTGCATGTCAGGAATGACATCCTTCACAGATGGGATTAGATCACTGATTTTGTGTACTGTATTGAATCGGACTTGGATCTTGTGTTTGTTTAATATTTTGGAAATCTGTTTGGTAACACCTGCTATGTATGGTAACGTGATGGTTTTGATCGGCTTCTCAGGGGGTTGTTTGACCATGGTTGGAGAAACAGCTTTGCGAATAATGCGGTCTGAGTAGCCATTCATCTTGAGGGCCTGGTGTACATGTTCCAGTTCACTGGCTAGGTGGTGTCGGTCGTAAATGCAGTTGGCCCTATTGTGTAGTGTTTTGATGAGAATTCTGTGCCGGATGGGGGTGGGAATCAGGTTTCAGATAGGAATCTGTAGACAGTGTCCCAACGAGCCGTCAGGTCTCTTCTCAAACAAAACATCCAGGAATGGTAGCTTACCATCCTTCTCCGCTTCCATGGTGAATTTGATGGATGGGTGTATGGAATTGATGTCGTTGAGAAATTGATTCAATGCTGGCAGGCCAAATACCGAGAGTGTCATCTACATTTCTCTTCCACAATGAAGGACATAGGGTGGATGTCTGGATGGCATCTGTTTCAAATTTCTCCATGAAAACATTTGCAATCACTGGTGATAAGGGGAAACCTTCATTTTGTTTGTAGAAAGTACCATTCCAGGTGTAGTAAGTATTGGTAAGGCAGTGCCTAACCAGAGTAGGTACATCAGGATTCAGTCCATGTTGGACTAAGTCTTCAATTATTGCTAAGGTGTCTGGTACAGGAACCTTGGTGAACAGAGAAACTACATCAAAGCTGACGAGCAATTCATCTGGGGACAGTTGTTGTATATGTTGGGTTAAGAAAATTTGTTATGTTGTATGCGTGCGTGGGTGAAATTATTATGTTGTACCTGTGTGTTATGAATATTCAGTGAAAATAATAATTATTAAATGAAATCTGGCCAAATGTGTAATTATCCGGAAATATGTTAATTTATGTAATTACGCACATTTTAATTATGCCAATTCGAGAGGTAATCGGATTAATTATGCGAGTGGGTGTAATTATGATAATACAAGTCGTTATGATAACCAGACCCCGCCTCGGTGACGAGGGTGGGTTATCGATCGGAATAAGGCAATTAATCGTATGCAGTTATGCAGGTGTGGTGTAAGTATGCAAGATTAACTTAGATTAACTCGGCATCGTTGTCTAGGTTCGTCTCATTCTCGCTTTAACATTCCCAGAGTTTTTATTCGTGGTTATATTTTTAGGTCCCCGGTTCACCCCGTTATCGCTTTAACATTTACTGAGTATGTATTAGTGTGTTTATTAAGGTCACCAAGTTCAAATCTCAACGCAGAAGCAGATCTTATGCATAGATTTCAGGAAAGAATCACACAACCACTTCTGTATTGATCAATTTATTACTAATTCAACCTTAACTATGATATAATATGCGAACTCTCAATCCCGGAACGTCAACACGGCATCAATACAGTATCATCAACGATTGTCTGATTTCACTTTGACAACTGCACATGGATCCCGCATAACGCGATGGTTGTTAGTGAGAGAGAGAGTCGTTAAAACACGCAAATACTATGCTAAGAAAACCTTAATGTTAATGAATGATTATACTCAATATTGTTCATAACGCAGTACCACACTCCTTATTGACCATACGCAACCCTTATCACGTTGTTAACACCTTGGGTCACGGGACAGTTGAATATTCTGTAGAGGATGCGAGTACGTGCGGCGATTATGACTGAAAGATACTTGAAAGATTATACGGCGATAAAAAAAACACAATCAAAAACAGTTATTATTCTTAAAGGCACCAATCTCAACAGATACATCGGCAGGTTATCTGACAACAGAACGGCTCGGAGTAAGGGCCTGCGACGGTGCTCCTTTTCCGAAGCTCGTTATCTTATACCAAGTTTACTAATTGGGGACCAGATCACCTGATAAGGATCCGGTGGGCCACCACTCCCCACGTGAGCGTGGCTCGGCGGAAGGAGGTGCCAAGAATCAGTTCGTATTGATGGATCTGTTGGGAATTTATGCGATTAAGAGTACAGCCCACTAAATATTAAAGATAAAAATTAAGAATACTCTTATAAACGACGGAGGGCCATCACTCGGTCTCGTTGTGATGCTTTCCAGCCACGGATGGCTTATGGGTTCGAGTGTTTTTGAGTGGTAAGAGTTGTCTTGAATAGTCAGTGTTCGGAGTCGATTCTTTAGGTCAAACAGACGCCTGGTGGTCGTGTGGTGAGGGGGCGGTGCGCGTCATACGTATCAGTCGATCCCCTGTCACCGTGGCGAACTGGTTCGGATGGCTGTTGATACGCTGTCGCAGTTCGGAACCCGGTCGGTAGGTGGCGCCCACAACTCGCTCGTAGCGTGCAGCTCTGGGTTGTCGCCGAACCGCGATGCTCACCACTCCGGTGGCAGCAGAGACCCCCGATTCGGCAGAGGTTGACGAGCTGAAGATGAGTCGAGCCGACCCGCTGGTCGCAGCTCGCTCCTGAGTCGACCCTCCCGGTCGAGCTCGCTCCTGGGTCGACCCGCTGGTCGCCCTCGCTCCTGAGTCGACCCTCTGGTCGCACTCCTGAGTGGACCCGCTGGTCGCACTCCTGAGTGGACCCACTCTGGTCGCACTCGTTCCTGAGTCGACCCTCCCGTCGCACTGATTTCCAATGCTCAGGATCCTTTACTTTATGCCGAAAAATCCCCCTGGATCCCGCCCACAAGGCGGGGCTTCTTTCCGATTTTTGCTGTGTCAGGATCTGTCCGTAGGCAGGTGTGTCCATGTGTGTGTCCGTACGTCCGTATGTCCGTGTGCATTACTCACGGTATTCCGTTGTCCCACTCCCTCCATGAACCCACGAGCAAACAATCAGATGTTACAAATTGCCTCGAGGTCGTCTCTCTGTCTGGGTGCAATATTATCTCTTGTCTGGCCTTCTTCATGAACCCAAAACACAGACGTTACAAATGTCTCATAGGCGTCTTTGTTCGCACCACCTGGAGGGAGGGGCAACGCTCTCTCCGACCCGGTGCACAAAGAAATGGTTAAAAGTTTTAAGTTAACATTTGTCCCTTACTATTTCACAGTTATGATTCTGTATGTAACCTAAGGTCTGTCGTTTCCCATCGTGGTGCTTGACTCAAGTGGAGGTGTTTCCCCGAGCGTATACACACTCCTATCCCGCGCTGCGGGGATACAAAGACGGCCGGGATCTCCCTTCCTCTCCGACCCTGGGTTTAACATCGTTTTTTTTTATTATGTATTATATTCGACCTGGTGGTGATTCATCCCGTTATCCTGGCTTTTCATAAGTTTTACTTTAGTTTACGGTGAATAGCGTTAACATTGATGTTATGTAGATATTATGTATTGTGATGTCTTTAACTTAACTTGTCTGTCAGAGCTTTACTGACACGAAGTTGCATTTCATAGCCCCGCAGTCTCTGCCCCACCCTATCTCTGCTCGCCGTTGTTGTTGCCGTCCAGCTGGCCGTTGTTCAAGGCCTCATTAATTTCCGTCACTCCTGAGGTGAGGGCAGTTGAGCCTTGGAGTCAGTTCTGGTTTTTGTCTGCCGCCGTGCTCTTAATTTCCTTCCCTCTTCAACCTTATATATGATATATTCGCTCCTGTCTGGGTGCGATTCAATTTTGACTTAGGAAGGTTCTGATTGTCATATGCTTCGGGTCGAGTTGCATAGAAAGTATTAAAGTATGGAAATAACATTTCATTTGACTTAATGATGGTGATGGTTCAGTAGGCGTAACTTGTGGCCTGGTTTAATTGGAGTGGGTGTGAATATCAATAACTTTAGCCTACCCTGTTGTTAAATTCCGACTTTAACGTTACTTTAATAGCAATACAGAATAATTGAGCTTTTTGTCTTAACTAGGCGAATGCGAACTTCTGGTGACCCCCGCAGGCTTGTTATTCAGCTGGGTCTTGCCCGCCTTGAGAGATATACAACACTCTTTTAAATCAGCTCCCTGTGGCCCTCCAACCTTCTGCTCTGGGAATGTTATTCTTAATTTCAGGTCCAAGGCCTTTTTGGGTTTATCTTTGTTTCCTCAGCTGCAGGAGAACAAGGCGTGCTTCTACCTCCCTTTCTGTGTGCACGTGTTCTAATTAGCTCGGAATCCCTAACACACAATCAGTGATGATTCCTGGCTTTCTGTGGTTATGACTTAGACAAAGGCGCCTCTGCTTCCTTTCACTGCCTTTGCCTTGAAGCAAGGTTGCAATTCTGTCATCCTAGCCCTCCTCTCGTTCATTACTTAACAACACCTGGTGTTTTGCAGTTTGGTGCGCTTTGGTGTGTTTCACTCATTAAAAAAAACAAGTAAAAAGATAATATATAAAAATCATCAAATATTATTAATCTCAATTATGGAAGAAGGGTTAGGATACAACACAGTGAAATGCCCTTGATTAGAGAGCCCAATTGAGCTGAGTTATGTACTGCTGAGGTGGTCTTGCCCGTGAATGGAAGCAAGGTATCAGATGGATAACGGGCCAGTTTGTAGGTAGGTGAGTTGATAGTGGAAACGATGGGCCGAAGTGGAGTACCTTCTTTATGGAATTTTGGAAGACCATAGAATCTGGGTGGTCTAGTAGCAGAAGGTTTTAGGGAGAGCCGTTTGAATGGCTCTATGAGAGGCGTTGAACTGGTAATGATATTGTTGGTTTTTGTAGCCAGGCGGTTGGTAGGATCTTTGTTGATTTTGGTGTAACTTCCATCATTAAGAAGGTCCTGGATTTTGTTGTATGTGGTTTTATCCATGATGACAGGAGCATTGCCCTTGTCGGCTGAGAGGATGACTATCTCATCTCTCTTTTTCAATTTGGCGAGTTCAGAGCACTCATCTTTGCTGATGTTACTAATGGGTTTCTTAGCATTTTTAAGGATGGTGGAAATTTCAGATGTTGCCACGTCTGTCGGGATGTGTCCCAAGCATTTGAGGGCTACATGTACCTGGGCAATTATATAATCCACTGGGATGTGTTTGGGGGTGACAGCAAAATTCATCCCTCTAGCTAGTACCGATTTTAGGTTATTGGAGATTGTGCTGCTACTCAGATTGATAACAGTTTTGTTAACATCTAGCTTTTTAATGTGTGGATCTGATTTCTTTTTTGACAAGTTATTGAATTTAGCAATAAGGTTAACCTTACATTTGGAGGACATTGTTGCGGCAGAAGAAGCAGTCATGTTATCTACAAGGTTCTAATCAAATGCGGACATTTTATCTGTTAATGTTAAGTGTGATTGTAGGAGACATTTGTCTAAATTATCAAGTTCAAGACGTAGTAGTCTTATCCTCTCTGAGATTTAAGAAAGACTAGCTCTAAATTAGATCCGTTTGGTGTTAGGAGTAGTGACAAGGTAATACCGACCACAGTGTAAATGTGGTCGGTATTACCTTGTCGCAGCATCTCTTCAGAAAGGTGAAAGACTCGATCATGTGAGCCACTTTGTCTCGTAGTCTGTTAAAAGCTCTAACAGATGTGTGAAAACCCTCCCCGTAGAGGTGGTTCAATCTTGATTTGAAGCTTTCGTGACTGCAGGCATCTATACTCTTACACTCACATCTGCTTCTGTCACTTCTCCTAACGCCAAACTAATCTTATTCAGAGCTAGCCTTTCTCTAATCTCAGAGAGGATAAGACTACTCCATATTGAACTTGATAATTTAAACAAATATACACCAGGCCCTCAAGATGAATGGGTACTCGGACCGCATTATTCCCAAAGCTGTTTTTCCAACCATGGAGAAACAACCCCCTGAGAAGCCGATCAAAACCATCGCATTACCATACATAGCAGGTGTTACCAAAAAGATTTCGAAAATCTTAAACAAACACAAGATCCAGGTCCGATTCAATACAGTACACAAAATATGTGATTTAATCCCATCTGTGAAGGATGTAATTCCCGACATGCAATATCCTGGAGTTTACAAACTTGCGGTAGCAGTTACATTGGGGAAACGAAACGACATCTCTCGGACCATGTTCGCGAACACAAGGCAGATCTGTAACACGGCAGAAAACCAATACCTCTGCCATGGCTGACCTTTGTTATAATGCTGTGGGCTCGCATGATAATATTTTTTCCGAAACCAAGGTACTCTGCAAACCTTCCAGCTACTATCAAAGGTTAGTTCATTAAGCCATTCAGATATATAAACGTAGACATAACTTCAATCGAGAAGATGGATACAAATTGAGCAATCATTGGAAGGATGTTATTAACCAGGTAAAACCTTAACTCTTTATGGCTGTTTATCTGCCGGGTACTTGCCTATTTTTCCGAGATAATTTCTCCCCGCATCCCCAGCTTTCCCAGCTTTCCCAGCCTCCCACTTCCAGCCCTCCCCCCCCCCCCGCTCCGGCCTCACATCCTTTCTCCCCCGAGCACTCACGCAGCGCCCCCCCCCCCTCTCTCTATCTCTCTTTCCCCCCTTTCTCCTTCCCCCTTTCTTACCTATATAACCTCTTGCTACGGAAGCTCTCCTCCCCACTTCAGCAAATGTTTTCTTGCTGTGGTTGTCCCACCTGATGACGGACGCTTGTGTTGCGCCCGAAACTTCGTGATTTGTTTTATTTTATTTCTAACTACGTGACTTTACCGAAAGAACCAAAGACTATATGGATTCTTGCGGTCACGAAAACTTCAAATCAAGATTCAGTAATACATCTTTAGTACCAGATATTAGTTTTTGTATTTTTTGTACCGTGCCAACTCTGATTCGGATGTTTTGTTTTTCCAAAAATCTGGCTAGTTGATGTACCGTATTTTAGTAGTTTAAATTACTTGGTCAGTTTTAACTCGTCTTATAATTAAAACTATTCAAAATACCGTACATTGTGGGAGTAATGGATAAAATTTGTGAGATTTTTGGAAAAACAAAACATCCGAGTCAGATTTGGCATGGTACATAAAATACATAAACTAATATCTGGTACTGAAGATGTATTAACGAAGCATTTAACAGAAGGTGTGTAATGGATTAATTGCACTTGTGTCCAATGCTATGTTGAGCAGATGGGAAGAATGATCAGCACGAGACTAAAAGAACACCAAAGAAATACTCCCAAATACAACTGTCAGCAGTGGCAGAACACGCATGCCAACAAGGACACTCATTGACGTTCTGTGCAAGACTAGTTACTACTGGCCAAGACTAATTATAGAATCTATCGAAATGGAGATAAATACAAATAATTAATAATAAAGGTTTTTGGGTTAGATCGCGTTATTTATAAATGTGTCGTAACCCTCCACTACCCGACACAGCCGAACAGTAAAAAATGTCACGTTGACAAAAGACAAATAGTCGTGAACTATTTGACTTTTGTCAACGTGACTCAATTTTGGTAGAGGGTTACGACACATTTCTAAATAACGCGATGTAACCCAAAAAACATTATTATGAATAATATTGTTCGCGAAAGCCTACGTGTTAAATACAAATAATCTTAACCATTCGGATAGCTACAGCCTTAGCGCTGCTCAGAAATGAATCTTCAAATAATTGTTTAAATGCATGCCTATACAGGTCAGCATACATAAATGGGGATCAACTGTATGCAGACAATACCAGGTCCTGTTATTTTATTGCACTCAAACGACAGGACGTACAAGAATAATGTGCATGCATAATGTACGTTGATTAACATATCAATAACCCAACAGGAAATGGATACCCCCATTGTTATTCATATGCCTACATTAATCCTCCCCCTTCACACAAGAAGAGCTCACAAGTGACATCATCACATCTATCCCTCTTTAAGGAATGAAACAGGAGGATTTATACACAAATCTGGCTGTCGCCTGATGAAGCTATTTGTAATTACTGGCTAAACGTCGTATTCAGATTGTAAATGTTGTTGATTTGCTCTCCAACACACCGGTGTGCTGTACTAGTAATGAATTGGCATGTTCTGTTTACTTGACAAACCTTACCGTGTCAGGTTGTGGCGTGTTCCACGACACATTTATATTTACGCAATCTTCTTCTTCCTAGCGTTGTTCCCGCTGTGGCACAGGGTCCTCTTTTCGGCATTGTCTTCTCCATTTGGCTCGGTCCAGGGCATCTTCGGGGGATGCGTTGACCGTCTTCATGTCTTCCTTTATTCGATCCATCCATCGCTTCTTCGGACGTCCGCGTGGACGGCGGCCCTCTGGCTCAATACGCATGGCAGTCTTGGCCACTGATGACTCTTCACTTCGCATCACATGGCCGTACCACCAAAGCCTTGCCTCAAGCATCTTGTCCACAATGGGGGCCACACCAGGTTGCTTCCGAACGTCTTCGTTCATTACACGATCCCATCGAGTCAGTCCAAGGCTCCATCTGAGCATCCTCATCTCCATGGTATGGAGGGCTTGTTCGTGTACAGTTGTGGCTGGCCAGCACTCGGATCCATAGAGTGCCACCGGTCGGACGATGGTCTTGTAAATTTTTCCCTTCAGCCTATCCGGCATTTTCCGATCACAGAGGACTCTGGTGACTTGCCTCCACTTCATCCATGCCGCATTGACTCGTGACCTCACATCAGTCGTGATGCTACCATCTGAGCTGATGGTGGAGCCCAGGTACTTAAAGTCCGTCACTTTCTTCAGATCTTCTCCGTCAATGCTGATGGTGCCGTCGGTTTGGGGGCCACACTCCATATACTCCGTCTTTTTGATGTTGAACCTCATCCCGTTTTCGTCCAAACGTTCCTTCCACAGGCGTGATTGTCTTTCCACATCTCCTCTCTCTTCATCTGAGAGGAGGACGTCATCCGCGTAGAGAATTGACCATGGCAGGGGCGTGTGCAGGTCGGCAGTGATCGTGTCCATGCATAGGATAAACAGGAGTGGTGACAGGGCCGATCCTTGGTGCACTCCAACGCTGATGAGAAATGGCGGTGATATGCCCACTGCGCACCTGACTGCACTAGTGACGTTCTTGTATAGGAGTTGCACCCAATGCACGTAGGTTTCAGGGACTCCATGGGATCGAAGCGAGTGCCAGATGAGGTCGTGGGGGACCCTGTCAAATGCCTTTTCAAGGTCGAGGAACGATACGTGCACAGCTTGGTTCTTCTCTCTGTGCCTCTCCAGCAGGAGCCTCGCCGCGAATATGGCGTCCGTAGTGCCACATACTTTAACAAAGCCGCATTGGTTGGGTGATAGGGTGATAATGTTTCTAATCCTCGTGTCCAAAACTCGCTCAAAGATCTTCATCGCATGACACAGGAGCCGGATTAGCCTGTAATTCGAGCATTCTGCCACGTCCCCTTTACCCTTCCAAATTGGAACCGTCGTGCTGGTCGACCAGGCTTCTGGGACCTCACTGGTGCTCGTGATGGTGCTGAAGAGCTGGGTAAGGAGGGCAGCACCCTGCCTGCCAAGGATCTTCCAGGCCTCAGCAGGGATATCGTCCGGGCCAGTCCCTTTCCCATTCTTCATTATCTTGATAGCTTGTTCCACTTCGATGATGGTGATAGGCAAAACGGGACCGAGGACGTGTTCAGCGCTAATAATCGGTGGGTGGGGAAATTCCTGGTTGCAGATTCCAGAGAAGTAGTCGCTCCAGCATTGAAGGATGGCAGGCGGGTCTCTGAGAGCGCTGTGATTCTCATCCTTTATGCATTTAACCTGACCAATATCCTGAGTCGAACGATGGCGCGCCTCTGCCAGTCGATAGATCTTATTGGCACCTTCTTGGGTGTCCAGTTCGACATACAGTTGGTCGTATTGAGCTAATTTCACCGCTGCTACTACTCGCTTCGCTGCCGATTTGCAGTTTCTGTAGTACTCTTAGGTTTTTTCGGTAAAGTCACGTAGGTAAAAATTTTAAATTAATAAAAGTAAAATAAAACAAATTAAAAAATTCACGACGTTTCGGAAGCAACACAAGCCTCTGTCTTCAGGTGGAACCGTCACAGCCTCGACAGCTGTATCAAGTACTTGTGTTGCTTCCGAAACATCGTGAATTTTTTAATTTGTTTTATTTTACTTTTATTAATTAACATTTTTTACCTACGTGACTTTACCGAAAAAACCTAAGAGTATGAATCATTGCAGTCACGAAAGCTTCAAATCTAGAATTAGTTTCTGTAGTGTTGGTAATCCAGATCTGCGAGCGTTTGGCGCCACTTCTTGAAAGCTAGCTTCTTCTCTTTCACTGCTCGCTGCACTTCTTCGTTCCACCACCATATTTGCTTGTCAATGAAGCGTTTTCCCGGCTTAGCCCCAGTGCTTCCATTGCTGCTGTGCACAGTTGGCCGGCGAGATCTTCCCAAATCGCATTCATGGTCGGTTGGTGTTCACGTCAATCTGATTGAGGGCGACTCTCAGCTGATCCTTGCATTCCTTCATCCGCCACCACTTAATTCGCTGCTGTCCCGTTGTTGGTGGGCGATGTCGCTGGCCAATGTCCATTTTCATGTCCATGACCAGGATGCGATGTTGTGGGGCGATGTTGTCCGATGATATGACTTTAGTGTTTGTCACCGTTTTCAGCTTATCCCGCTTGACAAGCCAGTAATCAATTTGAGTTTATCTCCCACCACTGGCGTACGTAATGAGATGGGACGGTCTCTTCTTGAAGAAGGTGTTGGCGAGGACAAGTTCATAGGCTTCCACAAAGTCCAGGGCTCGGTTTCCCTCATCGTTCCGGGTACCATATCCTTGGCCACCATGGTTTCGAGGGTATCCATCCCGGGCTTTTCCAACGTGTCCATTTAGGTCTCCACCAATTACTAACTGCTATTCTCCGTTTATCGATTGCATGTGTTCATCAAATTGTTCCCAAAATTCCTCCTTGGTATCTGCTGGGCAGCCAGGCTGCGGCGCATAACAAGATACCACCCGGAGGCGTAGGTCGTTTGAGTCGATTTCGATGGACATGAGGCGGTCGGAAACACGGTGGACGGCCACGACGTTGTCTCGTAGATTTTGGCTGACTGCGATTCCAACGCCGTTCTTGGTGTTTCTTTCACCGTTGTAGAACAGTTTGTATCCTTCTCCAATCTCCCTCGCCTTTGCTCCACTCCACTTCGTTTCTTGGATGCATACGATGTCGATACGACGGGCCTTTAGGGCAGCTGACGCAATCTAACTCATAAAACCTATGTTATGTATTACCAACTGTAAATAAATTGTCTTGATAATTCACATTGACTCGAGTTCGTTTGTATGTATGTATGTTGAATTTCTTTGGCATAGCCAACCGTGCTAATCAAAGTAACAATTTGCATTGCTATTCTTTTTGCATTGCGAATTTGAGTGGGAAAAATGTTATACATCACAAACGGGTTACACACGGTAAAATGTTTGACACCAGCAGCTCACAGGCAAGAGGCAAATTTACCTCTTGCAACAGGGCTCATTAACAATTGTTTTATTTAGCGCAGACATGGGGCGTATACGGCCCGCTGGGCTTTTTAATCCGGCCCGTCGAAGTTGTCCAAATATTATTATTAAATTTCACCTTCCTCCTGTAATGCCCCCATTTCTCCATTAGATGGCGCACTTTGTGTAATTCAACAAAAGAAACAAAACTTAACTCCGAGTTCTCTCCGAATTTCACGAGGCCGTTCTAGACCCCACAGTTTTTTTTTAAAGAGTTTTAAAGACAGAAAACATAATTACAGTTTGAAAAATCATTAATTATACAAACTTTTCAATAATTTCCTTCTTCACTTCGATTTACATTTTCTTGAAACACTTCTCACCAACATTACCACTCATTACCACTTTCTCCGAAGGCAAGTTTGTAAAAGAATACATGGTACAGACAGCAGACATCTTGTGTCCGGAGATCAAAAGCAAATTTGAAAAAGTCAGTTCATCACGCAGGACTGTGACTCGCCATGTGGAACTGATTGATAAAAATATAGCCAGTCAATTAAACAAAAAGTCTGATTCCTTTGAATTATATTCACTAGCACTGGATGAAAGTACGGACGTAAAAGACACTGCTCAGCTCCTCATTTTTATCCGAGGCATTGACGACAGTTTTGCGATAACAGAGGAGTTTTTGACCATGGAGTCCCTGAAAAGAACAACGCGAGGAGAGGACTTGTATAACCAGGTATCTGCTGTCATCGAAAGAATGACGCGACCTCGGAGTAAACTTGTCAATGTCACAACGGATGGATCGCCAAATTTAACTGGAAAAAAATATTGGGCTGCTGAAAAGAATCCAGGATTAAGTGAAAGAGGAAAACCCTGTCCAGGATCTTATTTTCCTTCACTGCATCATCCATCAGGAATACCTGTGTAAGTCTGTATTGCAGCTTAATCATGTCGTGAATCCAGTCGTAAAACTTGTGAACTTTATACGAGCAAGGGGACTTCAGCACCGTCAGTTTATTACGTTCCTGGAAGAAACTGATGCGGATCATCAGGACTTGCTGTACCACTCTCGTGTCCGCTGGTTAAGTTTGGGGAAAGTGTTACAACGAGTGTGGGAGCTGAAAGAGGACATCATCGCCTTTTTGGAGTTGATGGGGAAATCTGACGAATTCCCTGAGCTAAGCGACAAGAGCTGGCATAGTGACTTTGCGTTTGCTGTGGACATATTTTCACACATGAATTAGCTGAATGTGAAACTGCAGAAGGAAAGATCAGTTTGTTCACGACATGTACAAACATGTGAAAACCTTCAAATCCAAGCTCACTTTGTTCTCCGGACAAATTGCGAACAAATCTTTCGCTTATTTCCCCACACTTGCCATGCAGGAAGAGGCACCGCGAAACGCAAAAAAATACAGCAAATCGCTAGAGGACCTGCACGGAGAATTTTGCCATAGGTTCTCTGATTTCGAAAACATTGAACAGTCACTTCAGCTGGTGTCCTGTCCCCTGTCACAATACCCTGAAACAGCACCACAGGAGCTGCAGTTGGAACTAATAGATGTTCAGTCTGACTCCGTCCTAAAGGAGAAGTTAAACTCTGTTAAACTGAATGACTTTTATGCTTCACTTAACAGAGCCACGTTTCCAAACCTCCGGAGGACTGCACAGAAGATACTGACTTTGTTTGGCTCCACTTATGTGTGTGAGCAGATATTCAGCGTCATGAACGCCAACAAAGCCCGTCACAGATCAAAGTTAACGGATCAGCACCTCAGATCTATCCTGAGAATTGCCACAACCAAAATAACTCCAGACTTGGATGCACTGGCAAAAATGGGAGATCAACAACACTGTTCCCACTGAAACTGATGATGTGTTGCTGCAGCGAGGTTGGAGCCAAATCTCCATCACACAGCCTGCGTGGCTGCTCTAACCTGTTAATGTAGATTATAAAGAAGTTCAAGTGAGGTAATTGGTTTGGGCGCAGGCCTCAGATGTTTTCATGATGTTTGATCAGTCACGTTACGACATGTTTTTGTATTGTTCATGTTCGTGCAATTTGTTAAATTGCCTTGCAAATAAATGCTTTGCTACCTGTTAAAGGCCAAATCCTTTCATGTAATCATTTTTACATGTCATTTATATTAGTTCACACAAACACTCCATCCATCTGTTTCTGGCCCGGCCCCTCTGTCAAAGTTTAGAACCCATTGTGGCCCGCGAGTGAAAAAGTTTGCCCACCCCTGATTTAGCGCCATCGCACAGGCTGAGTGGCTGCTTGCTGAGTGATATGTCACGTATACATGCCCTGTAAATGTGAAGATACAAACTTGCGATAAATAAAGGTGAGACCCTATCCATGCAAAAATTAATAATCTTGTGCTGCAAAAAAGTTATATTTGCAACTCACCGTCATAACACTTTACGGCCAGTCCCCGCTTCACGAACAGGTTGTGTGCCTGAGGCCCGTTCATTGATCCAACTCATTGTAAGTTGACACTCAGTGGACGAAAGCCCCACTTATGACAACACGGAGATAACACATTCTGTGAGAAAAAAAAACTTTCAATAACAGCTTGACAACGCCGACTCGCACTGGCGAAACGAACCACCCAACTATTTGGTTTGGCGGAGCCAGCTGTAATGAGTCCTAACATCACCACTGAGAGTGTGTGTTGAGAGGGTGTGCAGGTGTGCGCGTATGTATATGTGCGACAGGGATGTTCTCTGGCTCCCACATTATTTAACATCTAATAAAGAATAATTATTTCATCTAATAAAGAACAATTATATCATATTTGAATAGCAAATGCATACATCTTCTTGGTTCTTTCGGTAAAGTAACGTAGAAGGAAAAATAATAAAATAATACAAATAAAACATAATAAAATAATTCTCACGACGTTTCGGCTACAACGCAAGCAGCCGTCCTCAGGTGAAGAATGAAACACCACCAAGCTTGGAACGTATATATAAGCTGGGTTGGAGGGGGAAGAAGAGCGCCTTGACAAAAGAATTTGCATATCAAGAGGGATTTAGCATATTTATGGAAAATGCGTAGGAGGTGGGCGGGGGGTTTCGAAGTAATATGCCCAAGCATTATGCAGGATTAGCAGCATCAAAGGGAGAGGTAGGGGGTAGCATTAACAAAGGGAGGGATTGTTAATAGTATGTAGAAGCAACAAAACATATCAATGGGAGAATGGTGGTAGGAGACCCGGAGAGGAGCAAATAATCCATTCCCTGTGGAGAACACAAGATACACAGTCAATGCCAGTGAGTGGACTGCGGTCTGAAAGTCACCGTAAACGTGAACACAATCAGTTAAGATCCGAAATGGTTTATTACGTCCTTCCAATGATTGCTAAGCCAGAATCCATCTTCTCGGTTGAAATTGTCTCTGTGTTTGTATATGTTGATCGTCTCATGACCGAATCTCTCATGGTAGCCAGATGGCTGGCAGAGAACCTCTGTCTTGGAGAAGTCAATGTCATGTGAGCCCACTGAATTGTAACAGTGATCTGCCACGGCTGAGGTGTTTGTCCTACCGTGTTTCAGGTCTGCTTTATGTTCACGGATGCAATCCGAGACATGTCGTTTGGTTTCTCCAATGTAACTGCTACCACAGAGGCAACTTAGTTTGTAGACGCCAGGGTACTGTATGTCTGGAACCACATCCTTTACAGACGGGACCAGATCACGGATTTTATGTACTGTGTTGAATCGGACCTGGATCTTGTGTTTAATCAGGATTTTGGAGATCTTTTTTGTGACCCCAGCAATGTAGGGTAAGGTGATGGTCTTGAAAGGCTCCTCAACAGGATCCTTCTTGATGGAGTGATGGCCTTGCGGATTGTGTAGTCGGAGTAACCATTAGCCTTAAGAGCTTGGCGTACGTGTTTGAGTTCACTGGCAATGTGTTCCTGGTCGGAAATGCATTGGGCTCTATGGTATAGAGTCTTGATGAGGGAATTCTTCTGGGATGGATGGTGGTGGGAATCCGGTTTTAGGTAAGCATCCGTATGGGTGGCTTTCCTGTAGACAGAGTGGCTCATTGAACCATCAGGTCTCCTTTTAATTAGGACATCCAAAAAGGGTAGCTTGCCATCTTTTTCGACTTCCATGGTGAATCTGATGGCTGGGTGTATGGAATTGATGTGGTCGAGAAACTGGTCTAGAGCAGACCGGCCATGTGGCCAGATGACAAAGGTGTCGTCTACGTACCTCTTCCATAAGGTCGGGCGTAGAGTGGCAGTCTGGATGGCGTCAGTCTCAAATTTCTCCATGAAGATGTTGGCTACAACCGGAGATAGGGGGGAGCCCATTGGGGTGCCCTCAGTTTGCTTGTAGAAAGTTCCATTCCAGGTGAAGTATGTATTGGTTAAGCAATGTCTCACCAGGGGGGGTACCCCAGCATTCAGTCCTTGATGAACCAACTCTTCAATGATTGCGATGGTGTCAGGTACAGGAACTTTGGTGAATAAGGAAACCACATCAAAACTGACAAGCAAGTCGTCTGGGGACAGGGCAATCCCCTTGATTGTCGATACCAGGTCAGTAGAGTTTAGTACCGCAGAGGTGGTTTTTCCAGTGAAAGGCCGTAAGATTTCAGACAAAAAACGAGCCAATTTATAGGTGGGGGAGTTGATAGTAGAGATAATGGGACGAAGAGGTGTATCTTCTTTATGTATCTTTGGCAAGCGGTATAATCTTGGTGGACTGGCTGCAGAAGGTTTCAACGAGAACTGTTTGGTCTGATCAATTAATGCGGTTGAATCAGAAATGATTTGCTTGGTTTTAGAGACGAGGCTGTTGGTGGGGTCTCTTTTTATTTTTGTATAGCTGCCATCGTTGAGTAGTTCTTGGATTTTGTTGTTGTATTCTGTTTTGTCCATGATGACAGTGGCATTGCCTTTGTCGGCTGAGAGGATGACAATGTCATCTCTCTTTTTTAATGGAGCTAATTCAAAACGCTCATCTTTGCTGATGTTGCTAGCTGGCATCTTAGAGTTTTTGAGGGTTGCAGAGATTTCAGATCTTGCTACGTCTGCAGCGATGTGACTCAGGCCCTTGAGAGCTACATCTACTCTAGCAATTATATCATTAACTGGTATGTGTCTAGGTGTGACTGCAAAGTTTAGTCCTTTAGCTAAAACGGATTTCAGACCTTCAGAAATAGAACTGTTACTGCGATTAATTACGACTTTGTTAACATCTAGCTTTTCAATGTGTGGGTCCGGTTTCTTGTTTGAGAGGCGGCTGAATTTGGAAATCAAGTTGTTCTTACATTTGGTCGACATAGCGTCAGCTGAAGAGGCAGTCATTTTATCTACATGTTCCCAATCCAATGTGGACATTGTTGCACTCAAAGATAAGTGTGATTTGTAGAGTGTCTTGTCTAACTGATCTAGTTCGGTGCGAGTAAGTCTGATTTTCTCTGAGATAAGAGCTAAGCTAGTTCTAGACAGAATTCGTTTCGCATTAGAAGTTACAGCAGCAGATGTTAGTGTAAATGCGTTTGGTATTACCTTAGAGTCTCCGCAGGGAATGGATTCTTTGCTCTCCCATTGTCATATTTCGTTGCTGCCTCTTAGTATCTTTCACACGACGGTCAATGGTACAGTGTATAATAAGACATAGTATAACATTTATATGCTTAATACAATGTACAAAGTAATATATAGTATCGTAATTGTATAGTGAATATACAGCAGTGTGATATACATTAGGGTGGGTAGAATAATACATAGTGTAATATAACAATGTGGTGTATAGTAATACAGTATATAATTTAATGTTGGGTTTGTCTATGGCAGCATATAGTACGGGGCAGACCTGTTTGATGTAAGGGAAAAAAGTTTAGCTGGAAGCATATTATATTTTTTGCGACATAGAATTGTAATGTATTACTTACTGTTAGTAGCTCAGCTTATTGGAGAGTATATTTAGTATACTGATGATACTATGGAGTTTATACTTTAGTTTTTTACGTGGTTGTTTGGTTGCTGCAGCTGCATACTATTCACATTCCTTCCCTTTGTTGGTGCTGCCCCTGCCCCTGCCCCCTCCCTTTGATGCTGCTAATCCTGCATAATGCATGGGCATAATATGACTTTGAAACCCCCCGCCCACCTCCCACGCATTTCACAATTAGCACTATTCGCATTCCTGCATTTCCCATAAATATGCTAAATTCCTCTTCAAATGCAAATTCTTTTGTCAAGGCTCTCTTCCTCCTCCCTCACAGCTTAAATAGACACTCCAAGCCTAAGACGTGTCATTTAGACTCTGTCTTATCGCCAGACATGTTCTTCACCTGAGGATGGCTGCTTGCGTTGTGGCCGAAACGTCGTGAGAATTATTTTATTATGTTTTATTTTTATTATTTTATTACTTCCCTTTCTACGTGACTTTACCGAAAGAACCAAGAAGATGAATCCCTGCAGTCACGAAAGAAGCTTTAAATCGAAATTAAATTATGTTTTATTATTTTATTATTTCCCTTCTACGTGACTTTATCGAAAGAACCAAGAAGATGAATCCCTGCAGTCACGAAAGCTTTAAATCGAAATGTAAAGGCTATTTCCTCCAATATTTGAGGTGCCGCAGGCCCAGCAGGGCCAATCCCACTTTGCCCCGTTTTGTTATATGAGCGGAGAGATTTCTCCTCCCCCAAGAACTCAGAAAAGCTCAAAATATATTATACTAGATTCGAAGCTTTCGTGACTGCAGGAATTACTCTTTAGTTATTTTAGTAATCGAAATGTCGGATTCTATTATTATTAAATTTATGTTCTTTCTACGTGACTTTACCGAAAGAATCACAATATATTCCTTCATTCACGAAAATATTTTAAGTCAAAATGTATGCTGGTAGTGATTACAGTGATGGGCCAGCTTCATGGTGATTATGGGACTCTAGTTGGTCGGGTGATGCGGATGGAGTGATGGAGATTGGTGATGTTCGTGGGGGTTGGAGAGGGTGATTGCAGGAAGGATGGGGGTCATGCTGATTGGGAGAGTGGCTTAGGTTTGATGGGGAAAGCAACTGCATACATGTCAACCCCTTATCAGTGCCTACCTTATTACACACCAATTCAGACAGTATTAGTCACCCCGTGCCCTTATAAATCTCAACGTTCATCCTACAAAGTCCCATCACAAGGGAGAAACAAAAACAAATTGACAAAAAATAAAAAATAAATATTGAATATGTAATATATAATATATGAAAAAAATTGCCTGTATTAAAAGGGCTTTACGCCTTATGGACCTGAAAACTCAATTTCCCCATACAAGAATACAGGTAAATCGTATGGGTTGACAGGTATGCAACTGAGATGTGGAGGGGGTACAGGGTGATGGGATTGGGTAGGGAATGGTGATGGGCGGTGATGATGGAGTACATTGGGGGACATCGTGATGCGAGTGGAGTTTTGAAGTCGCGTCCCGCTCCTCTTCACAAAATCCTCACAGGAGTTCCGCAGGTTCCTGCTGACGTCGGCCTCCCCGAGGTCTACCTCAGCATCATTGAGCACCGAGTGCGGTGTGTCAACATCCCCACTGGGTAGACAGGCAACCGGACCTATTGCTGCCCATCCACCTCGTGTGCCGTGCCGGCCATCATAAATGTTGCTCTCTAAGTGCACTTGCCCCAAGAGTATGTTAAGGTTACAAGGGGGATATTTGTCTTTGTGTTCGCATGTGAAAGTGTGAGTGTGTGTTAAATTTTGAGAGTTTACTCCTGAATAGCGCTCTGCTCCCCATCATAAAATCCACGCAGAAGTTCCGCGGGTTCCTGCTAGTTAGTAGTATTACACGTGTTGGTTTACCCAGCAAAGCCTCATTAAGTCTCCAGACTCTCTAACAGGAGGGCCCTATTGCCCAGTTTTCATCGCAGTAGGGGCGATGTTGCTGTGTGTGTCATCACAATGGAATAACTGGCAGGTCATTTTTCAGCAATTGGATGCTTGGCCAATACCAGTTTTACGATGGACGGAAACCATGCAGAACAGCGGGAGAACATACAAACTCCACTCAGAAAGGCACCCTAGTCGGGAATTGAACCAAAGCCCTTTTTGCTGTGACGTGCAACCACTTGGCGAACCTGCTGCGCTGACAGTCTGTCACCCAGTACCAATGATAGCGAGAAAGCTTGGAATCCTGTCATCGGATGTGACTGCATACCACACAGGAAACATTCCAGACAGGTACAGTCTTCATGTGTTTGGTGGCCTTGGGAAACAAAAACAACCTCATGTACCCCTAGAGGTCACCAGCAGGGATAGAGGTCACCAGCAACAGGGTGGTCTCCGTCTGTCCTTGTATGTCGCTGTCACTCTCTCTCTGCATCTCTCTTTACATCTCTGTCTCTCTATCTGTTTCTATGTCAGCCTGTGTATCACTGTCTGTATCTTTCTCCCTATGTCTCTGTATTTATGTTTCTATCTCTGTGTCTGTCTCTATATTCAATTGGAACTTCTTTCGTACCGTAGATAGCCAACCGTGCTAATCGGAGGTGCGGGGGAAAGACAGCCTACTAAACACAAAAAGAAGTTTCAAGAAATGAGTTTTCAATCTATGTTTAAAATCGCATATCTCCAGTGGCTTCCTTATATCGGGACAGCGTTCCAGACGGCCGTAGAACTGCATCATTAAACACGCGATGCGGTGACCATCTTTGTTCGATGGCCAGCCAAAAGCCACTGTGAGGATGACCGGAGTCCGCGTGATGGTTTTTCTCTGTGTCTGTGTCCCTTTGTGTGTGTGTGTGTTTGTAGGCCTGGGCTCTGGGTAGTTCTTCGTGCTTTCGAAGTCCCTAACCCTCTGTTCACGATCATTAAGGAACTTCATGATGGTGAGCAGGCCCGGGTAAAACTACGTGGCCGGGAGTCAGAGCAATTCCCTGTACACCTTGGGGTGCGACAGGGATGTCCTCTGGCTCCCACATTATTTAACATCTATTTTGACCACGTAGTTCGTGAATACTTCAATAGCTGTACCGGAGGAATTTCCATTTGGTACAGATACAATGGGAGGCTGATCGATGCGCGGGTAATTTCTGCTCACTCAGAGGAGGAGTTGGAGGCTCTGCTGCTGAACCTGGAGCTTGCCACCAAGGGAATCACGTTTACAAACGGTGCATCTATCACCTGCTGTGACGTATGTATCAGACACAGCGATATATCAAATGAGTGTAGCTAATACTTGAACGAGGAAGACAAGGACATATGATCTCTCGATGAATGTATCAGCATCTGCGTGCTGAAGAAGGAAAATAAATGCATGGAAATGTTAAACATCAGAATGATCTGAGATTGAAAACATCGGTAGACCTGCTGCTGGCGGATGGTTCGTAGGCACCCAGTTACGTAGCCCACCAGTAATTCAATTCGTCACAATTCAGAATTTACAATTGCTTATGCCTCTATTTTTTTTACCGTTTCCTGTGTAGACACACACACAACAAAAGCTGGGCGGTGGCGGCGACGCTGCTGCACGTGGCTGCAGCACTGTGGAGGCAGCAGCGACTTGTTGTGAAACTCCCTTGCCATGGGCGTCGAGGAGGTGCCATACCCTGGCTATGCCAGGAGAAGGCGGTACAGAAAGAATGTGGACTGCATGGGATTGAGTGTTGGCCCCCTTCGCACGCATGGGAGCCACGGTGGTGAGATGTTACCTACCTCGCCTGGTATACAGGAGGTCGTGGATTCGATCCCGACCCAGACGCCTGTTGTATATTTGGAGTTTGCATGTCTCTGTTTCCCCGTGGTCGCGTGGATTTTTTCCGGGTCCTCCGGTTTTTACCTCCTCAGATTCAGAATAAACGAGCGTTTTGAGTATTTGACTGCTGTAAATTTCCACAAGATAAGCCACTTCGTTGAGCTATCATTTGGGGCCAGGTCGTTTCTGAAAAAAGAGCTGGAAAGCTGAGTGAACTTTACCTGGTGAACATTTTTTGTTTAGTTATTCTTCAGGTGCTCCGGTTTCTTCCCACATTGATTGGCCCACACAACCTCAAATTGTAGAGGACCGCAGAACTTGGGCAATCGTTGGCGCCGACTAGTCGCCTGGCTGCTGCCTTCCCGCTCATCCGTGGTTCCTCCTCGCGCCTCAGAGTCGTTGTCCTCTCTGCGAGAGCGAGCGAGTGATGTGCGGTAGCGGCGTGTTGGAAGTTGACATTATTATTATTATTGACACACACACTCGGGGACGGATAAGGTGGCGTGAACTCACATGCATGACAACTGACCCATCGACAGACACCGCTCACCATGCGGGCACTCACCACTCACCATATATCATTCACCTGGCACACACATGATATACTCACCAACCACCACACACCTGATCCGAACCACACACTCCAGGCATTTGCCATTCACTCGCACACACACTCACACCATTCTCACATATTCGTCCATAACATTGACAAAAAACAAGTCTCATTCACAATCGTGTATCTGTCTCATCGCATAAAACAAAAAAATCAATAGTTTTTTTTATCCCATCAGCCCCACGGTCTTTTGGAGTGCAAAATGTCAGCAGTATTAGTTCAATACAAAGCAAGCTATGGGCTCGCTTCGACATTCAGCGTCTCATCAGTAGTCAGGCTTGCCCCAACCAACGTTGGTGAATCGCAAGATACTAAAGATGCTATTAAGCAAAGACGCCCCAACCCCGCTAACTTCGAGATAATGAGTCCGAGTTTTCACGCAGAACGGTATACTGTAGTGTAATATATTCTGATATAAAGTACACATTACTCAATTGGGATTATACATAGCCATCCCCTTACTGTGAAAACTGGCATGACCCTCCTGAAAAAGAGCCACGAGGCTCACTCAGTGAGGCAGCGGCGGCCCTGGACCCGATGCTGCCAGCAACTGGCGCCCGAGGCAAACCACCCAATCGGCGCCCCCAAGCGCCAGGGGCAGATCGAGGCTGAGTTTTTTGGTAAACTGGGAAACATTTTGCCCCCATTTTCCGTTTAATGTTTTATTATTTTTGTATTTTAAAAGGAGCGTAATTATTCGGTTTGTCCGTCCGTCTGTCCAATCAATCAATTGTCAGAAATGTTGAGAAATTAATTATAAAAAATGTAGTATTTTTTTTTCTTTTAAAATTGGGCACCCCACTTAACTTGGCGCCCCAGGCGACCACCTAGATAGCCTATATGGACGTGTCTCGCCTGCAGTGAGGCTTTCCTGGGTAAACAAGCCTCATAATAATCATGATCATACTTGACACCACTTGCTTTTGGCCGTCTGATGCGTATTGTCTCCGCGGCACAGTACCGTGTTTAGTCCAGCAGGGGCTGCTCCGGCAATGTTGTTGACGCACGTGTTGGCTTTCGTGCTATGAAGAAGAGCAATTGACCAAATGTGGCGTATTAAAAAATAAATACTTTTAAGACCACGGTTTGTTATTTTACGAATTTTCGCTGAGTTGTCATTGCACTGCAGCACGTGACTTTTTTTATTTATCGAGGTCAAGAGTCATAACATAGGCAATTTGCAATTTCAAAGATCCCCATGGATGATTCTGGTGGGTTTCGATTTAAAGCTTTCGTGACTGCAGGGATTCATCTTCTTGGTTCTTTCGGTAAAGTCACGTAGAAGGGAAGTAATAAAATAATAAAAATAAAACATAATAAAATAAAATAATTCTCACGACGTTTCGGCTACAACGCAAGCAGCCGTCTTCAGGTGAAGAATGAGACACTGCCAAGCTAGGAGCTTATATATAAGCTGAGTTGGAGGTGGAAGAGCGCCTTAACAAAAAGAATGTGCATATCAAGAGGAATTTAGCATATTCATGAGAAATGCGTAGGAGGTGGGCGGGGGGGGGTTTCAAAGTCATATTATGTCCATGCATTATGCAGGATCAGCAGCACCAAGGGAGGATGCAGGGAGTAGCATTAACAAAGGAAAGGAATGTTAATAGTGTGTAGCTGCAGTTACTAAACAACCACGTAGAAAACTAAAGTATAAACTACATAAAAAACTAAAGTATAAACTGCATAGCACCATCAGTATACTTACTATACTCTACAATAAGCTGAGTTACTAACAGCAAGTAATACATTACAATTCTACGTCGTAAAAAATATAATATGCTTCCATCTAAACTGATTCCAAAGAACACAGGATGAGATGTTACTATCCTTTGTGCAAGCACTTCCAAGAGTTCATGAACAGTGAGCCTGGTGAAATTTGGGGAGCGCATCGTCAGTAGTGACCCTTTGGTTCCTAGGGTGTTTCGGCCTTTCATACTATACACCCTCCCCAAAGGCGGCCAGCGACAGGGTGATCAATCCTACGCTTGCGTCCCATTCCCAATTAGTCATAGGAGTTGCCTTGTTGTTGATAGCCAACATCCCATGGGACTATGCATGGCAGGGGCGTCCTCCTCCCTGAGTCAAGCATTGTTGACTGCATACCTCCTAGCCCTCTCACTTTGGGGCCCAGCTGGGGTCTTTCCTCTTCATCCAGAGCCACTGACTGCTGCCTTCTGCCGCCTCCGATACAGCTCTGATTGCCGAACGCTGGCTCTGGCCCTTAATTCCCAGGTCTCTAAGCAGTCTGGTTGTAGATGTTGCCACAAAACCTCTGCAGCCCACCTCCACTGGTCGGACTTCTGTGTTCCAGCCATGATGCTGTGCTTCGGCAGCTAGATCGGCATAGCGCAGATGTTTTCGCTCATAAGCCTCATCTACTGAGTCCTCCCAGGGTACTGTGAGCTCAATGATGAAGACCTTCTTGAGCGAACGGGACCAGAGCACCATGTCAGGTCTTAGGGTGGTGGTTGCGATCTCCGGAGGAAACACAAGTTGCCGGCCAATGTCAGCTAGCATTTTCCAGTCGCGGGCCAAGCGCAGCTGGTCTCGCTCTATTGGTGTAGAGCCGCTCTTCGGTGGTTTAGCCCCTTCGCGGACAAAGGTCGTCCGTAAGGGGTGTGATGCTGCTGGGGGTGGTAGGGAGTTGGTGGCAGCTCGCTTGTCCTCCAGGGCGGACGCAAGGTTTTTAAGGACGTGGTTGTGACGCCAAGTGTAGCGTCCTTGGGTGAGGCTTGTTTTACACCCTGTGAGAATGTGCCTGAGGTTGGCTGGCATGGAACAGTCCGGATCTTCACCATACCATTGGTGAAGATTAACTGGTGTTGGAAGGATGTCATATGTTGCTCTGATGGAAAAGCTCAACCGCCTCGCTTCCATGGCCCACAGATCCTTCCAGCTGATCTTCCTCTTCTCCACACTGTCCCATCGAGTCCACTGTCCTTGTTTGGCAAGAGAGACTGCCTTGGCCCACCTTGCAGCCTCCTCCTGATGGCGTACTTCCTGCACTACCATCTTCCAGCCGCTCTGGTGCAGTGGCCTTACTCCAAGCAGCACGGCTAGTTAGCCCAAGGCCTCCTCTCCCTTGCTGAACATGACCCACAATGTCAGCATGTCTGAGGGCTGCTGTTGCCTCCTGGACTGCTTTTCCTGGCCTCCATTTGCGCCCAGTTGCCAAGGTCGGCGCGTTGTTGCTCACCACTGGGTCTCGAGATTCATTCAGTGTCATCTGAATTCTCTTATACATTTTAATATAACACTATGTATTATTCTACCCACCCTAATGTGTATCACACTGCTATATGTTTACTATAGTATCGTAACTGTATAGTAAACATATAGCAGTGTGATACACATTAGGGTGGGTAGAATAATACATAGTGTTATATTAAAATGTATAAGGTATAGGGTGGTTTATAGCAATACAGTATGTAATTTAATGTTGGGTTTATCTATGGCAGTATATAGTACGGTGTATGCTCGTGTGATGTAAGAGAATAAAGTTTAGATGGAAGCATATTATATAATTTTTACGACGTAGAATTGTAATGTATTACTTGCTGTTAGTAACTCAGCTTATTGTACAGTATAGTAAGTATACTGATGGTGCTATGCAGTTTATACTTTAGTTTTTTATGTAGTTTATACTTTAGTTTTCTACGTGGTTGTTTAGTAACTGCAGCTACATACTATTAACATTCCTTTCCTTTACTATGGGGACCTCATTTGCCAGTAAAAATATGATAATTGGTTCTTTACCCTTCTATCTGGCAACAAAACTCACACCTTTTTGCAAGGAGTCATGTTTGCATAGACCGCAATACCTGCAGTCATAATACAAACAAAAGAACATAACTCTGATAATGTGCACTGTCCTTGAAGTTGATTGGTCCACACCCGAGACAGCTTTCCTTCGAGCCTAGTCTCATATGGGTTGGACCAGATGACGCCAAAAGGCGCACAACTCAAGGACAATGCACCATCAGAGTATGAGAGCTCGGGGCAAGCATCTACACTATGGGGACCTCATTTGCCAGTAAAAATGATAATTGGTTCTTTACCCTTCTATCTGGCAACAAAACTGACACCTTTTTGCAAGGAGTCATGTTTGCATAGACCGCAATACCTGCAGTCATAATACAAACAAAAGAACATAACTCTGATAATGTCAGAGTTATACATTATCAGAGTTATGTTCTTTTGTTTGTATTATGACTGCAGGTATTGCGGTCTATGCAAACATGACTCCTTGCAAAAAGGTGTCAGTTTTGTTGCCAGATAGAAGGGTAAAGAACCAATTATCATATTTTTACTGGCAAATGAGGTCCCCATAGTGTAGATGCTTGCCCCGAGCTCTCATACTCTGATGGTGCATTGTCCTTGAGTTGTGCGCCTTTTGGCGTCATCTGGTCCAACCCATATGAGACTAGGCTCGAAGGAAAGCTGTCTCGGGTGTGGACCAATCAACTTCAAGGACAGTGCACATTATCAGAGTTATGTTCTTTTGTTTGTATTATGACTGCAGGTATTGCGGTCTATGCAAACATGACTCCTTGCAAAAAGGTGTCAGTGTTGTTGCCAGATAGAAGGGTAAAGAACCAATTATCATATTTTTACTGGCAAATGAGGTCCCCATAGTGTAGATGCTTGCCCCGAGCTCTCATACTCTGATGGTGCATTGTCCTTGAGTTGTGCGCCTTTTGGCGTCATCTGGTCCAACCCATATGAGACTAGGCTCGAAGGAAAGCTGTCTCGGGTGTGGACCAATCAACTTCAAGGACAGTGCACATTATCAGAGTTATGTTCTTTTGTTTGTATTATGACTGCAGGTATTGCGGTCTATGCAAACATGACTCCTTGCAAAAAGGTGTCAGTTTTGTTGCCAGATAGAAGGGTAAAGAACCAATTATCATATTTTTACTGGCAAATGAGGTCCCCATAGTGTAGATGCTTGCCCCGAGCTCTCATACTCTGATGGTGCATTGTCCTTGAGTTGTGCGCCTTTTGGCGTCATCTGGTCCAACCCATATGAGACTAGGCTCGAAGGAAAGCTGTCTCGGGTGTGGACCAATCAACTTCAAGGACAGTGCACATTATCAGAGTTATGTTCTTTTGTTTGTATTATGACTGCAGGTATTGCGGTCTATGCAAACATGACCCCCTGCCCACCTCCTACGCATTTCCCATGAATATGCTAAATTCCTCTTGATATGCACATTCTTTTTGTTAAGGCGCTCTTCCACCTCCAACCCAGCTTATATATAAGCTCCTAGCTTGGCAGTGTCTCATTCTTCACCTGAAGACGGCTGCTTGCGTTGTAGCCGAAACGTCGTGAGAATTATTTTATTTTATTATGTTTTATTTTTATTATTTTATTACTTCCCTTCTACGTGACTTTACCGAAAGAACCAAGAAGATGATTCTGGTGGGTGTTTCAGATTGCCATCAAACACCCGACCTGTGTCACGCACATTGAACACCATAGCCAGCTGGATTAATACGGGCAAAATAAGTTATTTTTCGACTTTGTACGTTGAGAAGTACTCAATTTAATCCTGCGAAAACACACCGGCTTATGTAAGCCGATTCATAATCTGTGCCATAACTCACACATGTCTCCCTTGTTGCCTCTCCAGAGGCTGGCCCCACTCCTTCCCTTGTCCTCGCCCCTCCAACAGTTGGCCCTGTTCAGCGCCATCCACCACATGAACCACGGATTTTTTTTTTATCTAGTTTAGAGGCGATATGCAGTTGTTATAGGTCATTAAAATACACTAGGTAATTGGTTTCTGGTTAAAATCAGCTGGACCGTAAAACGAAAATTACAGGCTTATGAACACCCGACTTAGGAACACCCGACTTACAGACACTAGCACTTAAGAATCAGCTTTCATTAGATCTTTTTTTTTCTTTAACATCGTCTTAAAAACGCGAACTCACACTTTGTAAACTGACCCGCAGAACTATTTTGTCCAGCGGAGCGATCCTCTGCAAGATGTAACGAGTCAGCCTCATGCTTTTCACAATCGAAAAAAAATAATACGCATAAATATTGAAACGATTGAATAATGTACATAAATAATTAACCTTCGCAGGGAATTCACCAAAAAGATCTGCATCTTGGAATATATGAAGGCGTCGCTGTTGCCCTGCAGAGGTGCCGTGAAGCTGTAGTCGTGTAGTGGATGGATGATGACGTGGACTCCCGTGTGGCGCTTCTTGTTTGGCCATCTCGTGGCGCTCGTGGAAATTCGATTTCGTCAACATAATTTGTAACGTAGCTGGCTGTGTGTGGGTTTGGGGCTGGCTGTGTGTGGGTTTGGGGCTGGCTGTGTGTGGGTTTGGGGCTGGCTGAGTGTGGGTTTGGGGCTGGCTGTGTGTGGGTTTGGGGCTGGCTGTGTGTGGGTTTGGGGCTGGCTGTGTGTGGGTTTGGGGCTGGCTGAGTGGGTGCTGTGTGTGGGTTTGGGGCTGGCTGAGTGGGTGCTGTGTGTGGGTTTGGGGCTGGCTGAGTGGGTGCTGTGTGAGTGAGTGCTGTGTGTGGGTTTGGGGCTGGCTGAGTGGGTGCTGTGTGAGTGGGTGCTGTGTGTGGGGTTGGGGCTGGCTGAGTGGGTGCTGTGTGTGGGTTTGGGGCTGGCTGAGTGGGTGCTGTGTGAGTGAGTGCTGTGTGTGGGTTTGGGGCTGGTTGAGTGGGTGCTGTGTGTGGGTTTGGGGCTGGCTGAGTGGGTGCTGTGTGAGTGAGTGCTGTGTGTGGGTTTGGGGCTGGCTGAGTGGGTGCTGTGTGTGGGTTTGGGGCTGGCTGAGTGGGTGCTGTGTGTGGGTTTGGGGCTGGCTGAGTGAGTGCTGTGTGTGGGTTTGGGGCTGGCTGAGTGGGTGCTGTGTGTGGGTTTGGGGCTGGCTGAGTGGGTGCTGTGTGAGTGAGTGCTGTGTGTGGGTTTGGGGCCGGCTGAGTGGGTGCTGTGTGTGGGTTTGGGGCCGGCTGAGTGGGTGCTGTGTGTGGGTTTGGGGCTGGCTGAGTGGGTGCTGTGTGTGGGTTTGGGGCTGGCTGAGTGGGTGCTGTGTGTGGGTTTGGGGCTGGCTGAGTGGGTGCTGTGTGTGGGTTTGGGGCTGGCTGAGTGGGTGCTGTGTGAGTGAGTGCTGTGTGTGGGTTTGGGGCTGGCTGAGTGGGTGCTGTGTGTGGGTTTGGGGCTGGCTGAGTGGGTGCTGTGTGTGGGTTTGGGGCTGGCTGAGTGAGTGCTGTGTGTGGGTTTGGGGCCGGCTGAGTGGGTGCTGTGTGTGGGTTTGGGGCTGGCTGAGTGGGTGCTGTGTGTGGGTTTGGGGCTGGCTGAGTGGATGCTGTGTGTAGGGTTTGGGGCTGGTTGAGTGCTGTGTGTGGGTTTGGGGCTGGCTGAGTGGGTGCTGTGTGTGGGTTTGGGGCCGGCTGAGTGGGTGCTGTGTGTGGGTTTGGGGCTGGCTGAGTGAGTGCTGCGTGTGGGTTTGGGGCCGGCTGAGTGGGTGCTGTGTGTGGGTTTGGGGCCGGCTGAGTGCTGTGTGTGGGTTTGGGGCTGGCTGAGTAAGTGCTGTGTGTGGGTTTGGAGCTGGCTGAGTGGGTGCTGTGTGTGGGTTTGGGGCCGGCTGAGTGAGTGCTGTGTGTGGGTTTGGGGCTGGCTGAGTGGGTGCTGTGTGTGGGTTTGGGGCCGGCTGAGTGAGTGCTGTGTGTGGGTTTGGGGCTGGCTGAGTGGGTGTTGTGTGTGGTTTTGGGGCTGGCTGAGTGAGTGCTGTGTGTGGGGTTGGGGCTGGCTGAGTGAGTGCTGTGTGTGGGGTTGGAGCTGGCTGAGTGGGTGCTGTGTGTGGGTTTGGGGCTGGCTGAGTGAGTCCTGTGTGTGGGCTTGGGGCTGGCTGTATGTGGGTTTGGGGCTGGCTGTGTGTGGGTTTGGGGCTGGCTGAGTGTGGGTTTGGGGCTGGCTGAGTGGGTGCTGTGTGTGGGTTTGGGGCTGGCTGAGTGGGTGCTGTGTGTGGGTTTGGGGCTGGTTGAGTGGGTGCTGTGTGTGGGTTTGGGGCTGGCTGAGTGGGTGCTGGGTGGGTTTGGGGCTGGCTGAGTGGGTGCTGTGTGTGGGTTTGGGGCTGGTTGAGTGGGTGCTGTGTGTGGGTTTGGGGCTGGCTGAGTGGGTGCTGTGTGTGGGTTTGGGGCTGGCTGAGTGGGTGCTGGGTGGGTTTGGGGCTGGCTGAGTGGGTGCTGTGTGTGTGTTTGGGGCTGGCTGAGCGGGTGCTGGGTGTGGGTTTGGGGCTGGCTGAGTGAGTG
This sequence comes from Lethenteron reissneri, assembly GCF_015708825.2. Lineage (NCBI taxonomy): Eukaryota > Metazoa > Chordata > Hyperoartia > Petromyzontiformes > Petromyzontidae > Lethenteron > Lethenteron reissneri. The sequence goes on from NC_083815.1 coordinate 12,677,508, forward strand.
CTGGGTGTGGGTTTGGGGCTGGCTGAGTGAGTGCTGTGTGTGGGTTTGGGGCTGGCTGAGTGGGTGCTGGGTGTGGGTTTGGGGCTGGCTGAGCGGGTGCTGTGTGTGGGTTTGGGGCTGGTTGAGTGAGTGCTGTGTGTGTGTTTGGGGCTGGCTGAGTGGGTGCTGGGTGTGGGTTTGGGGCTGGCTGAGTGGGTGCTGTGTATGGGTTTGGGGCTGGCTGAGTGAGTGCTGTGTGTGTGTTTGGGGCTGGCTGAGTGGGTGCTGTGTATGGGTTTGGGGCTGGCTGAGTGGGTGCTGGGTGTGGGTTTGGGGCTGGCCGAGTGGGTGCTGGGTGTGGGTTTGGGGCTGGCTGAGTGGGTGCTGGGTGTGGGTTTGGGGCTGGCCGAGTGGGTGCTGGGTGTGGGTTTGGGGCTGGCCGAGTGGGTGCTGGGTGTGGGTTTGGGGCTGGCTGAGTGGGTGCTGGGGGTGGGTTTGGGGCTGGCCGAGTGGGTGCTGGGTGTGGGTTTGGGGCTGGGTGAGTGAGTGCTGGGTGTGGGTTTGGGGCTGGCTGACTGGGTGCTGGGTGTGGGTTTGGGGCTGGCTGAGTGAGTGCTGGGTGTGGGTTTGGGGCTGGGTGAGTGAGTGCTGGGTGTGGGTTTGGGGCTGGCTGACTGGGTGCTGGGTGTGGGTTTGGGGCTGGCTGAGTGAGTGCTGGGTGTGGGTTTGGGGCTGGCCGAGTGGGTGCTGGGTTTGGGGCTGGCTGAGTGGGTGCTGGGTGTGGGTTTGGGGCTGGCTGAGTGGGTGCTGGGTGTGGGTTTGGGGCTGGCTGAGTGGGTGCTGGGTGTGGGTTTGGGGCTGGCTGACTGGGTGCTGGGTGTGGGTTTGGGGCTGGCTGAGTGAGTGCTGGGTGTGGGTTTGGGGCTGGGTTTCAGGGTCTGGAATTGGGCGGGCGGGGCTCCGGATCCGCCCAGAACCCCGCAGCCTCGTCCGCTCGACGCCCTCGCCTCTTCATTACCGCCACCACCGCGGCCATGGCCACGTCCCCGGTGAAGTCTCCGACCGGATCGCTCAAGGGGAAGAAGGACGACTCCTTCCTTGGGAAGTTCGGCACCCTGACGAGGAAGAAGAAGTCGAAGGAAGGTGAGGATGGCTTGCCGGGGCCTCATCACGAGCGTCAACAACCGCCATCGTTATCAGCACCATCACCACCATCATCGTCGTGGCTACCGCCACTACCACCGTTATCATCATAAAGCTGCACAGATTTAGAGAGCGGAGTGGCCGCGCTAATGAGTGTGACGATGAGTGGGTTTGGTGAGAATTGTGGTTATTTTTAATGGTGTCGCGAGAGAGGACGTGCAGCTCGCATGCTGTAAGTTGTGAGTGGGGGGGTTGCTCTTCGTCTGGAATTCCCCTCGACTGCCAACGCTTTCGTTAAAACGAAGTTGACTCGGCTTTCATGCGGCTCTATTTAAAAAAAAACATTCATACGACGCGTTCAGCGCAAGCACCAGTGTACATCTACAGCTGTGTCTATTCACTTTTGCACGTATAGCGCGCTCTATCCAAGTAATAAAATGTTTATGAATAATAATTATTGGCGCATAAATGTGCAGAAATCCCGGTCCCGAAAACGCCGGGCGTTGTACGTCGTGATTCCCCCCTCCCGACGGGGGACCCCCGGGGCCGAGAGGGTGGGGGGGCTTCATTCCTGGGGGCGGGGTCCCACTGTGTGTGTGTGTGGAGTCTCTCACCAGATTTGGTGATTTCTCATCCACGCGTTGGGTCTCACTCTGTGCGTAGTCTGTCATCGGGATTTGGTGAATTCTCTCACCCACGCGTCTCACGCTCTCACGCATTGGGCCCCACTTTGTGTGGTGTATATCACCAGGATTTGGTGAATTCTCTCACCCACGCGTCTCACGCTCTCACGCATTCGGCCCCACTGTGTGTGGTGTATATCACCAGGATTTGGTGAATTATCTCACCCACGTGTCTCAGGCGTGAAAGACATGAGCCGGAGTACAACATGATTCCATTTAAGGTAGCAAATATGTTAGATGTGCCGATAAGAGTGAAATACAGTACTTAAAAACCCGCTCATTTCAGACATCACAATTCACTGTTATGAGCCTCGTAAAGAAATCGTAACCACTAATGAAGTGACAACCACCAAAGGTGGAAGCAACATGTGACATATCTGGACTGTTGTGCGTGGAGGTTTGCTCACCAGTCTCATGCCCCTCCACTCTGACGCATTGGGCGTTAGATTGTGTCAATTGCACGCTGATTCTCATGCACGCGAGTGTGTTTCACATCTAGACCTGGAGTGGCAGTGATTTAAGTGAACGCGTCACAATGTGGTGGCTGTATAATCGGTGAAGTATGTACGTGTGAATAGAGGGCGGCACTGCATTGAGCGTCGTGCTTGTAGGTAAGGCCGTAATTATAATAAATATATGATTGTGGCTATGGTTATACTTTATTAATTCCTAATCTCTGCCATTACATACAATGAAACAAGAAAATGTAAAAAAGAAAAAACAGAGCAATGTAATAAAATACACTATTAGACATTATTGTAAAAAATAAATAAAAAGCCCATCCTATGTGTTAGTGAATGTTCTAATATTTTAGGCAGGAAATTCGTTTTCAAATTTAGATTTTTTTTTTCTGGGGCGGGACCCCCCAGACCCCCTGGAAGATCCCCCCCCCCCATGTTCACTCCATGGCTACGGCCTTGCTTGCAGGGCAACTGAAGCATAGGGGGAGATGTGTGAGAAGGTCGGGTAAGTGAATGTCTGTAGAAAATGACAAGTTACACCGCTGTGCACAAATAGGTCACTGGGCAAATATTCAGCACAATCTGCTGTACACGTAGACGAATGCGTTGCTGTACTTTAGACATAAGCGAACGTATACGAGATACGCGCCTTGTTTTGTGTAGGTATGCACATTTGTGTGCGATGTACATACTCTGCAGCTTACTAAAGTATTGCTCAAGATTTCAGTTTCTATCAGGGCTACCGTCAACTCGGCGTGCGCCAGTCGATTGCTCGTTACGCTTCCTGGACTCAAATCGAAATGCGAAAGGGAGACACGTTCTTATTTACAAGCAGCTTGGGATCATCTAGGCAATCAGAAGCAATGGCATACAGATCGCAGCAACTATAATCTCAAATCCTCTTATTTGTTTGGTTACAAGCAACCTGATACGCTTTGTTTTGAAAGAATACAGTTATAGCAATAATCAAGAAATTAGGCTTCAGACGAAAATTATGTTAGTGAAAACTGAAACCGAGTATGAAGACAAGGTAATACCGATCGCCTTTACACTCACATCTGCTGCTGTCACTTCTGTCTCTAAAACCTTCTGCTGCTAGACCACCCAGATTTTCCCATATAACCTCTTGTCGCAGCAGCTCTTTCTCCTGCGTCAGCAGTTCTCCCGCTGTGTTTGTCTCACCTGATGACGATTGTTTGTGTTGGGATCGAAACGTCGTGATCTATTTTTTTTCTACCTACGTGACTTTACCGAAAGAACCAACGAATACGAGTATGTCTTCTTTGTGTATTGTTTATTGCTAGAGGTGCTACAGTTAGCATTAAGTGTCAGTTTCAGTAGATACTTTCAGAACCAAACCTGAGTTCAAATCACATCAGAAGTCCCACGTGGTGTACAGAGCAGGCTACAGCTCCAGAGTTATAATCTCTTCTGGCCTCTAATCTCTCTGCTACGAAGAAGACCCACTGCTCCAAATATCACGTATTATATTTGTATATTTTCCTTTTTGTTGGGAAGCTGATGTTTGATGTTATCCCTGGGGTTGACTGGATATAATGATTACCTCATTTGACGTGCGTGACACTGTGACGATAAATACGACGGCCAGCCTGATGCTGCCCTCACCCCTCTAGGGGGGCACGTTATGCACTCTACCCTTCAGTAGCCTCCATGGGCCCCCTTGGCTGCTCGACTTGAGCCGCCGTTGAAAATTTCCCCAACTGCTAAACAGTCGCCACATGGCTGGAATAGTGTCTGTGATGGAAGGAGTGCGTAGCGCAGCGGTTAGCATGCTGCTGCGCTACGAACACCGTGTCCCGAGTTCGATTCCTGCTCACGGCCAACACCAGTGATGATTATCTAAGTGGATGCTGGACCTCTCTCCTAGGTCGACTCGGACTCAAATGAGTACCTGGGGCGGTATGTAAACATCGCCACTCGGAAGACAAAGGTGGCCGGGCGTAGTGTTGGCCACCCACCCCCTCATGTGCCACAGTGCGGGCCTTCGTATGTGCTCGCTAACAGCACTTGCCCCAACAGTCTGATGCTATAGGGGGATCTTTACCTTTGTATTCGCATTGAAGAGCCAGACTTTAATGAACTGGCAAAGAAGCTTCTTCTAGCCTTGGAATATAGGCATATGTGGATAACGCTAGAAATGTCATGTAGTTGTTGCCTCCTTTATTAAACCAGGATATGAAATAATAAACCCATTGAGACACATAAGACATACATTCCTAAATTGTAAGATCAATCTGGGTTCTATTAAGAACAAGTTAAGATAAAAACAAATTGTAAAGAAATGCATACATTTAACAGATCTGGACTGAATATGGTAGGATATAGTGAGCAACTTGGGAGTGATCGTGATGGTTTCAACTTGAAACGCACAGCACAGTATTCGCTTGCCCTTGAAGAGAGAGAACAACTTGGAGGTGTGAGGAACCACAGACAAGCAGGAAGGCATGCCAGGCGGTGGGCCGGCACCAAATCTCCCCTCAAAGCTCTGTGGGCCTCTATATATTCAGATATTTTGCTCAATTAATGAGAGTCTACGTGTCATTAAAAAACGGAGCACCCAGAGAAAAACTCATGCATGCGATGGGGCAACACTATTCCATGCAGATAGAACAGGTGAAATCCACATTAGCTGTACCACATTCTCGTGGAAAGCAAAGGGTATGGGCACCTTCACGACACCCACGGGAAGGGAGTTTCGTAACATTTGTGTGATTCACCAACCCTCACCTCCACAGTGCTGGTTTGCAGGCAAACGCAACTGCCACCGCCCGGCTAAATATAACGTCGCAAGAAATCAATGTGGAGGTTGTGCTGGCCGAGGGGCATGTGTGTAGGAAAGAGTTGTGCTGAATGCAGCAAGCCATTGGAATGGTATTCCAGACGCGGCTGACTCGAGCAAATACTTGAAGCCAGATGTTGAGATACTGTAAGTGAACCTTGGCGTGCAGGTGTTGACTTGAAGCAGTTACATAATCTCAGGGAGAGGATGATGAAGGACGAGAATAATTACGATGATGATTTGTGGAGACATCATCAGCATTGGTCGTGTTACTAATCTATTTGTCTGGATGGCTAGAGTTTGTCTATGTGCAGTAATGCACATCTTGATTTTGGCACAGTGTGATATTACTATATTTTCGACGTAGGATCAAGATTAACGATAATACAATGGAAATATATTTTTTAAAACAGGTATTATAATAATATATGAGTGCTTATCATGACACCTTCCCGTCTTCACCAACTGGCACCAACTAGCATGGTGAAGTATGGTCACACAACCCCCATGACGATACAGTGGGTGTGTGTGGGGGGGCTTTGGCAGTGTATTGACTAAGAACTCTTACACATAGACACCTCTCAGTTTAGCACTCATCTGGTGAAAGATCAGGCTTCGTAAACTTAACAATTTTTAAAACTTTATTTTATTTTACCAGGTATGGAACACTAAGCTATACAATAGTTCCTTGGTTAACGCTTTTAATCCGTTCCACTAAAAATACGGTGAACCAATATAACCCTTAATCGAATATAGGAATTACATGTTAAAAGCATTCATCCATTTCAAGACGATCGGAAGTTGACCTTTTTGACCCTAAAAGTTTATAACATTTAAAAACCAATTACTTTCCTACTCCTCTTTTCCTCTTGCGAATTCACTTTAGGGGCCATTGCAATCACTATTAATTCCCCTATAAGTTGGAAATAACTAAAAGTCTGCAAAAGAGCTGCTTCACACTCCCAAACCAGAAAACATAATATAAACAAAGCCAGTTGAGGGTCTAAACGATCATAAATGGACATCGCTGATTGGCTGAAGAGGCATGGCTCAGCCCTACTTACGAGCGCTCGGATTGGCCGAAATCGGCGCCCGCGTGCATAACGTAAACATATCGTTAATCAAAATGTTAACGTTAGTCGAAACCATGGGGTCCTATAGGAGGCGCAACGCCTACCGAAAAATCGTTAACCGATATCATTGTTAATCGGTGTCACTTGTTACCTGAGGGGCTACTGTAAAGCTCTTTTCAGAAGTGACCTGGCCAAAAATGACAGCTCAACGAAGTGGCTCATCACGTGGACATTTATCGCAGCCAAATACTCTAAACGCATGTTTCTAATTGTGGAGGGAAACACCAGAGGAAAATCCACGCGACCACAGGGAGACCACGCAAACTCCAAATATACAGCAGGCGTCAGGGTCGGGATCGAACCCACGACCTCCTGTAAATCAGGCGAGGTAGTCAACATCTAGCCACTGTGATAGCGACCACAGGGAGACCACGCCAACTATAAATATACAGCAGGCGTCACAGGGTCGGGATCGAACCCACGACCTCCTGTATACCAGGCGAGGTAGTTAACATCTCACCGCCGTGGCGCCGCAAATGAGAGCATTCTCCTGTTCGAGGCTTGTCCTATCTCATTCCAACCCCAGCAGCGCCAGTGGCTCGCAGAGCGTGCTTATTTTAGGTGGTGTATTCGTGTGGGTGCTTGAAACTATTTTAAAAAAACTATTCCGTTATTGGAATGGGGTTTGGCATCGCATTGTACAAGACCTGGGGTCGTTAAGGTTCTAAAGTCAAGCTTGTATTTACGTATATATTAAACATAAACTGTGTGTGTGTGTTGTACCGTACTGAGTGGGGTTTCGGTGGCCCAGTGCTTAGCACTGCACTACGAATCTGTTCACCCGAGTTATATTCCAACTCGCGACCAACTATAACATTGGCGGATATTTAAACCCGGTCCTGGTGGGCCTCCACTAAGTTGGCGCAGCCTTAAATAAGTACCTGTTGCGGTGTGTACAAACATCAGCATTGGGGAGACAAAGGCGGCCTGGCTTGGTGCTGACCACACAACCCACTCTCGTCCGCTGTATGTCGGCTTTGATGGGCGCTCATGAACAGCACTTACGCCAGTCTTCTTCATATCAAGGCCCGCGGACCACTTGCGGCCCCTGGTGGATTTTAGTGCGGCCCCTGACGTGCCACCCCTGACAATACACAAATCGTGAAAACATCAAACACCCCCCATCATCATCATCGTGCTGCTGTCAAACCCCAATGGTTAACCAATGTGTGGCGGTCCTCACACTGACGATGGATGTCTTATCGGCAAAAGTGACCCCTCCCCCTGAAAATTATTGAAGGACACTGCCTTAGGCCAACAATCTGGATGGCTTTTTGTATCCGTAAATATGCGCAGGTCACGTAAGGGCACCTTTAAGATAAATCATCGTTAAATGTACAGTTTCTGGGCAGCGGCGCGTTGGATTGGCTGGGAGGTTCAAATCGAGTGAAAGGCGGGAGTGGAGGATGCGTAGGGGTGGAGAAGTAATAAAGAGGGCGTTTGGCGGAGATGGGGAGGAGAGGGAATATTTTACTGGTAGGAACGAAGTGGACCAGACCACCAATAGATTAATGTGTCCGTCTGTCCGTCCGACTGTCTGTCCGTCCGTCCGTCCGTGTATCAACATCGCCCCCTACTGCAAACATTTGGCATGACTCTGTCCGACAAGATGGCCGCCCGCTCCCCCTGCGATCTGTGAATTAAACAAGATGGCCGTCGCTTCCGGCGCATCACGGCAAAACTTTAAACTTCGCTTCAAAATTACTTTACTGAAACGCAGCACGTTTTTTTTAACACAGAGACAAGAAACATTTATTAACACAGAGACGAGATACATTTAATCGCCTTGTGCACGAAAAGCACGGCGCGAGGCCTAGTGCGGCAGGCTTCGCGAGGCCTAGTGCGGCAGGCTTATTAACACAGAGATGAAACGCAGCACGTTTATTAAAAAAAAATTTACTTTACTGAAACGCAGCACGTTTTTTTAACACAGAGACAAGAAACATTTATTAATACAGAGACGAGATACATTTAATCACCTTATTTGTGCACGAAAAGCACGGCGCGAGGCCTAGTGCAGCAGGCTTCGCGAGGCCTAGTGCGGCAGGCTTATTAACACAGAGATGAAACGCAGCACGTTTATTTAAAAAAAAAAATTTACTTTACTGAAACGCAGCACGTTTTTTTAACACAGGAGACAAGAAACATTTATTAACACAGAGACGAGATACATTCAATCACCTTATTTGTGCACGAAAAGCACGGCGCGAGGCCTAGTGCGGCAGGCTTCGCGAGGCCTAGTGCGGCAGGCTTATTAACACAGAGATGAAACGCAGCACGTTTATTTAAAAAAAATGTACTTTACTGAAACGCAGCACGTTTTGTTTAACACAGAGACAAGAAACATGTATTAACACAGAGACGAGATACATTTAATCGCCTTATTTGTGCACGAAAAGCACGGCGCGAGGCCTAGTGCGGCAGGCTTCGCGAGGCCTAGTGCGGCAGGCTTCGCGAGGCCTAGTGCGGCAGGCTTCGCGAGGCCTAGTGCGGCAGGCTTCGCGAGGCCTAGTGCGGCAGGCTTCGCGAGACCTAGTGCAGAAGGTGGTGGTGGGGGGTGGTGGGGTGGTGGTGGTGGGGGGGTGGTGGTGGGGGGGTGGTGGGGGGGTGGTGGAGGGGTGGTGGGAGGGGTGGTGTTGGGGGGTCTTTAAATCTCACAGCGTTTCTTGTCAAAACAAACACTTTTAATTAACATTACACTAGAATACAGTAATTTTTTCTTTAACTCCTCTATACCCGGTCGATATCCCTGTACCGGTACTAAGTATTATTCCTACCAGCCCACCCCGCAGGGTCCTGTTAAAGGGTTCAGGAAGGAACGGGGTGGAGGGGGGGGACTGAAAGCACGTGGGTGTTTTGGCGGTGAAGCGTCCCTAAGACTACGTGTGCTGTGTTAATGGGACACTAAAATTCCCTTTACCAGGACGATTTCTGTGTGGGTCTCCCTATCACACACGAGAAGACAAGGATCCTTCTGTGTGTACACGTGTGTGTTAGTGTGTTTATTAGTGTGCATTTGTTAGCTTACACGCGTGCCCGTGTACATGTGTGCACGTTGACATGTGGATGTGTGCGTATATGTATGTGTTTTTACATTGTTTTAGTGTGTGGAGTATTGTATACTGTAGCATACGCCATCGTGTGTGTTATACGGTATTATGTGTAGTATATAATGTACAGTAGTGTGTGGTGTAATGAGTATCGTGTGTGTTTGTGGTGTATAGCATAATGTGTGTGAGGTATAGTGCGAGTGTGAATTCCGCGAGGTTGAGTTCAGGCTGAAATGAGTGTGAGTAGGGTGGGTGAATCTGTGTACGTATGTAGCTAGAGTCGGGTTGTGGTAGGGGCTTATATTTTAACGGAATATATATATAGCGCCTTAACTAAGACGCTTTACAGATAATTAAGAATGGTACGACATATGAATGTAATGGTGGAGATGAGGTGAAGTAAATAGATGAGAGGAAGCAATGGGGGCGAATCTGTGTTGCGTGAATTCGTTGAAAGCGAAATTGACGATGAATGTAAATGATGAATGGATTGAATGAATGGGGAATGAGTGATAGCCAAATAATGAGAATATGAACAGGGAAGAGTGACGGTGGTGGTTATGAGGAGATTAAGGGGCCGTGGGGCGAGCGAGAGAACAACAAGTGAGTTTTGAGTGAGGAGCGAAAACTGGTGAGTGAAAGTGATTGTTTAATGTGGCTGGCAAGCCCTCTCTACAATTCAATTACTTTACCAAAAATCATGGAGGAAACACCAAAAATAAGCTTGTGCTTATACTGGAAGCCACAGGGGAAAGATGTCTTCTGGCCAAACCCCATTAGGCAGAGACAGGGTTCCTTCAGAAAAACAGAAAAAAAACACGAACTACCCTTGGCCATGTAGAACATTTGCATGCTTACTGTGGAGGAGCTGGACCGGTACCGCTTGAATCGCTGTGGTATACAGGATGTCTTGTTGGAATGGCTGTGGCTCCAGTCACCATGAGGGGGTGGACAGTCTTCCACTTGGGGCAGGAAACTGCAAAACAACAGTGGCCTGTTGAACAAACTAATACAGGGGGCATGGGAGTGTGGCGTGAGGTATGGGGAGCTGTGAGTCCCAAGCTGTTGTTGGCTTGCTTCCCCATCAACATAGAGGAATGCAGGGAAGGCTGATGAGTCAAATGCATATATAATCGCCTGCCCTAGTTTCTTACTAAAGTGGCCTCTCGGGATAGTCATCTTTTAGCATTCTCAGGAAGAACGTAATCAACCATATAGGGTGTTGACTGTTATGTTATCCGACTCTGTTGTATTACATTACATTTCTAAGTATACTAGATTTGTGTTTCTATTTAATTTATACCTGATGATGATTGCTTGTGTTGCAATCGAAACGTCGTATGCTAGTATTTAATTAAATGTATTATTTTATCTTTATACGTGACTTTACCGAAAGAACCTAAATAATTCCTGCAGTCACGAAAGCTCCAAATTAAGTTTGATAGTCATCTTGTTGGGTGACTTTAATGCCCGAGTTGGTCATGACGGAGGCACCTGGACCAGAGTGATCAGAAGGCATAGGTCAGATCAACTCGGGAACAATGGCAGGAGGCTGCACGACTTCTGTGCAGCCTGTGGGCCTGTAATCACCAACACGCTGTTGTGGCATTGGCGCATCCACACATCATAGATGCGCATTGGGTCTAAGAAAAAACATCTGCTGGACTATATAGTGATGGAACAGCGAATACAGGCTCATGTCCTTGACACCAGGACCTACTGTGGAGCTAAAAAATGATCTGCCCAATGAGCAAAATGTGCCTGCCATATATCCACCTAGGAGCCCATTCAACGCACAACAGCCTGGCCTCAGCCAGCTGATGAAGTGATAATTTTATCATTGCTTGCATCTGGGGTTGGCTTCATACTCCCCTCCTCCTGTAACACGTGCAGCTGCAATGGCTGCATTGGATATGTGGTCAAGACCTAAAACTAAACTATTACTAAACTACATTTTTTACTTAACTTTCGTAACTACAGGAATTCATATTGTATGGTTCTTTTGGTAAAGTCATGTAGATAGAAGAAATAATAATAATAATAAAATAATAAAAATGAAAATAAAGTTAATCAAATAAATAAAAATATCACGATGTTTCGATCACAACACAAGCGTTCTATCTATGTGACTTTACCGAAAGAATCATAGAATATATTACTGAACTATTTTTATTTTACGAGGTAAGGCCCACGAGGCCATACAGCTCTTTTTCAGAAGTGACCTGGCCACAAACGATAGCTCAACGAAGTGGCTTTGCACGTGGAAATTTATAGCAGCCAAATACTCTAAACTCATGTTTTTAAATGTGGAGGAAAATACCGGAGGACCCGGAGAATAATCCACGTGACCACGGAGAGAAAATGCAAACTTCAAATATACAGGTGTCAGGGTCGGGTCGGGTCGGACCTACGACCTCCTGTATACTAAGTGAGGTAGTTAACATCTCACCACTTCCACAGAGACCCTGGCTGAGGGAAGATGTGTTCTGACTAGCTGAGCGAAAACCTCACGTTCACTCCAACCATCTACAATATTCCATGTCCGAGAATGAGGAGGCTTACCGCAGCCTTCGCTTGGAGTATTGGTGGTGGTCCCAGGCTTTCTGAAGATATGAAAACGCACCTAAATAGCGCACAATCACAAATCACCATTGAATTAAATGTAAAAGTAACTTTCAGCACCACACATATTATCATCCTTAAGGAAAAGAATGGTACTCTTTGGTTCTTTCAAGAAAGTCACGTAGGTAGAAATAAAATAAATCACGACGTTTCGATCGCAACACAAGCGAACTTCATCAGGTGGGACAACCATAGCAAGAAAATGCTGAAGTCGGCGGGAGAGCTGCCGTGGCAAGAGGTTATATAGGTAAGAGAGGGGGGAGGAGGCAAGCGGGGAGAGAGAGAGGGGGGGTAGGGGGAGGGTCGCGTGAGCGCTAGGGGAAGAGGATGTGAGGTTGGGGGGGGGGGGCTAGCAGTAAACCGGCAGGTACGATGGAAACAACAACAACCACTTAAGGCATTACCTGGTTTATAACATCCTTGCAATGATTGTTCAATTTGTATCCATTTTCTCGGTTGAAGTTTTGTCTATGTTTATATATCTGGATGGCTTCATGAACAAACCTTTGATAGTAGCCCCAAGGTTTGCAGAGTACTTTGGTCTCGGAAAAAAACAATATCATAGTCGATTTAAAGCTTTCGTGACTGCAGGGATTCATCTTCTTGGTTCTTTCGGTAAAGTCACGTAGAAGGGAAGTAATAAAATAATAAAAATAATACATAATAAAATAATTCTCACGACGTTTCGGCCACAACGCAAGCAGCCGTCCTCAGGTGAAGAATGAAACACCACCAAGCTTGGAGCGTATATTTAAGCTGGGTTGGAGGGGGGAAGAACACGGTAGGACAAACACCTCAGCCGTGGCAGATCACTGTTACAATTCAGTGGGCTCACATGACATTGACTTCTCCAAGACAGAGGTTCTCTGCAAGCCATCTGGCTACCATGAGAGATTCGTTCATGAGGCGATCCACATATACAAACACAGATACAATTTCAACCGAGAAGATGGATTCTGGCTCAGCAATCATTGGAAGGACGTAGTAAACCATTTCGGATCTTAACTGATTGTGTTCACGTTTACGGTGACTTTCAGACCGCAGTCCACTCACTGGCATTGACTATATATCTTGTATTCTCCACAGGGAATGGATTCTTTGCTCCGCTGCAAGTCTCCTTTCACCACTCTCCCATTGACATATTTCGTTGCTTCCTCTTGGTATCTTTCACGCGACGGTCAATGGTATAGTGTATAGCAGATTGTATAAATAGTATAAAATTGTAATGTTTAATACAATGTATAAGGTAATATACAGTATCGTAATTGTATAGTTAATATACAGCAGTGTGGTATACAGTAGGGTGGGTAGAATAATACTTAGGGTAATATTATAGTCGAAGGTATGGAGTGGTGTATAGCAATACAGTATATAATTTAATGTTGGGTTTTTCTATGGCAGTATATAGTACGGGGTAGACCCATGTTATGTAAGAGAAAAAAGTTTAGCTGGAAGCATATTATATTTTTCGCGACATAGAATTGTAATGTATTACTTACTGTTAGTAGCTCAGCTTATTGGAGAGTATATTTAGTATACTGATGATACTATGTAGTTTATACTTTAGTTTTTTACGTAGTTGTTTAGTAACTGCAGCTACATACTATTAACATTCCTTCCCTTTGTTAATGCTACCCCCATCCCCTCCCTTTGATACTGCTAATCCTGCATAATGCACGGGCATAATATGACTTTGAAACCCCCTGCCCACCTCCTACGCATTTCCCATAAATATGCTAAATTCCTCTTTATATGCAAATTATTTTGTCAAGGCGCTCTCCTTTCCCCCTCCAACCCAGCTTAAATATACGCTCCAAGCTTGGTGGTGTTTCATTCTTCACCTGTGGACGGCTGCTTGCGTTGTGGCCGAAACGTCGTGAGAATTATTTTATTATGTTTTATTTTTGTTATTTGATTATTTTCCTTCTACGTGACTTTACCGAAAGAACCAAGAAGAATATCATAGTCATCTGATTTATAACCCCCATGAACAAGTCTACTGAGCTTTTCTGAGTTCTTGGGGGAGGAGAAATCTCTCCGCTCATATAACAAAATGGGGCAAGGTGGGATTGGCCCTGCTGGGCCTGCGGCACCTCAAATATTGGAGGAAATAGCCTTTACATTTTTACATGAAACTTTCGTGACTGCAGGAATTCATATTCTATGGTTCTTTCGGTAAAGTCACGTTGATAGAAAAAATAATAACAATAAAATAATTTTTAAAATAATTAAAATATCACGACGTTTCGATCGCAACACAAGCAATCGTCATCAGGAGAAAAAAGAGGGGGAAAGCTGCTGAGGGAGGCTGTTTATAAAGGTTTAGAGATGGGCGGGGCAGCTAATGTTAATGTAGGCGAGGTCTCCTACACCGGAAGTAGGTCTACACCAATCAAAGAGCTGTTTATAAAGGGTTAGAGATGGGCGGGGCAGCTAATGTGAGTGTAGGAAAGGTCTCTGACACCGGCAGTAGGTCTACAACAATCAAAGCATTGCACCTCGCTTCACACACCCACACTGCTGATGGTGGAGGTGGACAAGAAAACACAAATCAAGTCATGACCCAAAGTGGTTGATGACATCTTTCGAATGATTGCTGAGGTTAAAACCATCGTCTCGGTTGAAATTGTGTCTGGGTTTGTATATATGGATGGCTTTGTGAACAAATCTTTGTTGATCGCCAGTCGGCTTGCAAAGTACCATTGTCTTAGAGAAATCAATTTCACGTGAGCCAGCCGCATTAAAGTAAAGATCAGCCATGGCAGGAGTATTGGTCCTGCCATGTTTCAGATCTGCCTTATGTTCACGAACACCGTCCGAGACATGTCGTTTGGTTTCCCCAATGTAACTGCTGCCGCAGATACAGCTTAGTTTGTAGACGCCGGGATATTGCATGTCAGAAATCTTGTCCTTCACAGATTAGATCAGCTCACGAATTTTATGCAAGATTTTGGAAATGTTTTGGTTATCCCTGCTATGTAAGATAAGGTGATGCTTTTGATTGGATCCTCAGATGGCTCCTTCCTCACGGTTGGGGTGATGGCTTTGCGCATTGTGTAGTCAGAATATCCATTTGCCTTGAGAGCCTGGTGTACGTGTTTGAGTTCACTGGTCAGGTGTTCATGGTCGGAGATACATTGAGCTCTATGGTGTAGCGTTTTGATGAGGGAATTCTTCTGGGATGGATGGTGGTGGGAATCAGGTTTTAGGTAGGCATCAGTATGGGTTACTTTCCTGTAGACAGAGTGGCTCATTGAGCCATCTGGTCTCTTTTTGATTAAGACATCCAAGAAGGATGGCATGCCACCCTTTTCTACCTCCATGGTGAATTTGATTGCTGGGTGTATGGAATTGATGTGGTTGAGGAATTGTTCCAGAGCCGGTCGGCCATGTGGCCAGATGACAAACGTGTCATCCACGTACCTCTTCCACAAGGACGGGCGTAGAGTGGATGCCTGGATGGCGTCCATCTCAACATTTTCCATTAAAATTTTGGCCCCAACCGGAGATAAGGAAGAACCCATTGGGATGCCTTCAATTTGTTTGTAGAATGCTACATTCCAGGTGAAATATGTATTGGTGAGGCAGTGTCTCACCAGGGCTGGTACATCAGCATTCAGTCCTTGTTGAACCAAATCTTCAATTATTGCAATGGTATCGGGCACAGGAACTTTGGTGAACAGAGAAACTACATCGAAACTAACGGGCAAATCACCTGGGGACAGTGAGATGTCCTTAATTGACGATACCAGGTGAGCTGAGTTAAGAACAGAAGAGGTGGTCTTACCAGTGAATGGTTGCAAGGTCTCAGACAGATATCGGGCAGTTTGTAGGTGGGTGAGCCACTGGTGGAGACGATGGGACGAAGGGGTGTATCTTCTTTATGGATTTTAGGGAAGCCATATAGGCTGGGTGGTCTAGCAGCAGAAGATTGTAGCCTTTCCCTGTGAGTGTATGTGCCATTTGTTGAGGAGGTGCAAGGAGCAATCTGGAGCCTGAAACCAGGTAAAGCAGAGATGACCTCCCAACTGAATTGCTGATGGAGGGTGACGAGTTCCACATAATTTGAAGTATGCTCTGGTGATCCCACTTTTTATCAAAGGGGACTGTATTGATTGCAAAAACTACCGGGACATCTCTATCTTCAATATGCCGAAAACACTCCTGGCAAAGATTATTAAACATCGCCTTGCCAGTCAATTTGAGGAGAGGCTTGCAGAGCCCCAATGGGATTTAACTTGGGGTAGAGCTGCACAGACGCCATATTCTCTGTCCCTCTACTACAGTATATGTCTGTGGAATTTCAATGGGACCTACATCTTTGCTTTAATGGCATGGTCAGGTCCTATCATATGATAAATAAGCCAGGGCTTTGGGTTATTCTTCATGCTTTCAGGGTCCATTAGCCTCTGGTTAAAATCATTAAGGACCCTCATGATGGTGGGTGGCCCTGGTAAAGCTGGGACCGGGAGTCAAATACTGAAGGGGTGGTGGGGTGTGAATTATTACCTACTATGCTAGAATGCATAATAGGTAACTTTTTATGGCTGTACCAGAGGAATTTGTATCTGGAATATATACAACGGGAGGCTGATTGATGCCCAGGTACAGTGAAGAGATGGTTCCCTATTGGTCAACCATGTTATGTACGTGGATGATCTCGTAATTGGTGCAGTAAGAACGAGATGGAGATTATTCTGCTGAGTGTGGAGTGTGCCACGAAGAGGTGGGGCCTTACCCATCAGCCCCACCAAAACAAAGCACGTACCTGGGTATTTTATGCCATCAAATACTCAACCCCCTCAATTCCCCATGTGTGATGATGGGGCAGTTTTTGAGACAGTGGAGATATTTTCGTGCTGTGCTGATTGCCAGCTTCGGTATTTAGAGCAGAGGACTTAATAGAGTGGCATTGATTTTTTGTCAGCTGTGTAACACTATGTGGAAGCTACCTTTCCTATTGCTCTATGTGAAGCTCCGGGTCTTCTCAGGCACGGTTATGCCCTCCCTCCTCTATGGTTGTAAAACGTGGACCCCTTGGAAGGAACATCTGCACCAGTTTTAAACATTCAGTCTGTCCTGCCTACAATCCATCATGGGTTTAACAAGACTGGATTGTGTGAGAAGCTCACTGATCTTTGAAAGATCTGGACACAGGCCCATTAGTGAGCTCCTCTGGCAGGCGAGGGTGCATTGGGTAGGCCATGTAGTCATTCTCACATACCCAGCCGCTGCATGCCCAAGCAGCTTACATTTAGCCAGATAAAGGGGGTTAAATGGGAATGGCATGGGCTAGAGAAAAGATGTGGAGCTCACTGGACTTTCTGATGACTTGTACCAGCGGTGTTAAGATCAGAATATTTGGAGGAGGCTCTTGAAGGATGCTACTGGGCAGTTTGAGGCAGTCGCTGTCCGGCAGCAACGGAGGGAAAAGGAGCGACGCTCACAACAACGAGCGGAGTGCTGAGTGGCTAAAATACAGAAAGTAGACACAGTGAGAAGCACAGGTGGTGCATTTACCAGTATTTTCAGTCAGTCAATCCACAACACCTGAGTCTGTCACTTAACGTGCTGGCGAGCCTTCGACGCTTCACTTAGCCACAAGGTACATCGTAGTCTGGCACAAGCGCCGCGTTTATGATACCGCCACTTAGCGAGGAATGGCGGTTGTTCTTGTGTATGGGGCAGTTGTTGGAGAGAGTGGAGGTGTTCCCCTACTTAGGCAGTGTGCTAATGAACAGCTCTGGTTTGGCAGCAGGGGTCTCATATCGAATCAGTCGAGAGGCATTATGTTTCTATTGGCTGCGTAAGTAATGCTGTGTCAGTAATGTGTAAGGTGTCTGGCCTGTCACTCCAAACGAAGCTCCTGGTCCTCTCAGTTACAGTTATGCTTTCCCGTCTCTGTGTTTGTGCAACATGGACCCCATTTACAAAGATACCTGCGCCGGCTTGAAACGTTCAGGCTGGCCTGCCTGATATCAATTCTGTAATTATTAACCAGGCTGGTTAACAACAGCTGAAGAAGAGTGTGCAAATAAGCGTAGCGGAATGCATGCTTAGAATTGCACTGAAAGAAAGAGTGCCAACCACATGGCTCAGGGAACAAAGATATAAGAGGCATTATTAACTTGTATAAAGTAAGTGGGCTTAGATAGGACACATCTCCAGAAGGGATGATGGCTGATGGAAGAGACTATTCATGGAATATCTGCCAAAGAGGATGACTTGTCTCAGAGGATGACCACTGCAGAGATAGACCAATCCAAAAGTAACATGTTAAAACTCGTGAAGCAGACAGCTGTTAACGTACGTATTTATCATTTTGCAAGCAGGTGCCAGTGGGTTATAACCATTGCTATGCTTGGCATGAGTTCCAAACGCTGCCCACATATTAAAATAAATATATCCTTGTATCCTGAGAAGTCCCTGGAAGCTCTGCCTCACCGTCACACACAATGTGCAGTGCTGTGCCAAGGACTAAAGTCATCAACTGCCCCCCCCGCCCGCCCCCCCCCCCGGTGTTTCTCAGCAGAGACGGATCACTCCCCTTGTGGCGCACGTAAATGGACCGTTTGTCAGTCCACTGTTGAACGAGGCTCTCCCCCACACCATGTGGGATCGTGGGGGTCATTTGATCGCACTTCAACCTTGCCGATCGGTACGGGTTGGTGAAGGCAGGGAGCATCGTCATGGGAGCAAAGAAGTGCAGTACAATAACTGCCAATGGAGGGCTGTACTGTTTATGTTTCATGGCAGTTCTCGCGTAGCACACTGGATGTTTCGGCCAAGAGAAACAGGAGTGCCACTGGAGTGCCATGAACTTTTGTACTACAGTGAGTATCCTTTGTGACGTGCTGCTCCGCTCCACTTACACAAGGCTTTGGCATCAGGGATACGCAGAAGCATCAGATAGAAAATATCTCATAGATCAGTGCAGGGCTGGCGATCCATCTTTTTGAGTAATTGCTCTTCATTCAGAGTATTTTTGGCATCGCCTTCGCATGTCAGGATTTGAATGACTTTGGCCTTATTACAGCAGTTCTTTTGTCGAGTGGATTGAATTCGTCTTGCCTTCTGGCATAGGAGGCATGTTATAATTCACACCCCACCACCCCTTCGGTTTTTGATTAGTTTTTACAATCGGGGTCCTAGGTTGCGTGTAAACTGATAATAATGCTTTTGATAATTTAGTCATTTTCCCATGCCCAAAGCACTGAACAGTAAAAAGTATTCTACATTATACATACTAAAACACAATTATTACATGAAAAAAAACAATGGCATATATAGAAAAAAAATGCAATATAACTACAGGCTTCTCATGAACCAAATCATTCACACATGTATCAAAAGGGAACACTTGCAATTGATTCTTGTACACATGTTAGTATCTATTTTAATCAATGGATTGCTGTGTTATTTAATGTGCCGTGTGAAACCACCAAAGCAAAATGTGTCGATTTTAAAACAGCTGCAAACACTGCCATATGCCTGGACCGTGCTACCATTAGATCGTTGTATAGTGGATAATTCTACTGGTAGGAACCTCCTGGTTACACCAGTCCACAGGGGATTATTGTGTTCGTCGTGCAGGGAGGGGCTGGGTGGGGAGGGAGGGGCTGGGTGGGGAGGGGAGGGTGTGGGGCTAGGTGGGGAGGGGAGGGTGGGGAGGGGCTGGGTGGGGAGGGTGGGGAGGGGCTGGGTGGGGCTGGGTGGGGGGTGGGAGGGGTGGGGCTGGGTGGGGAGGGCCGGTCACCCCGTGGTGCCCTTATAAAACTCAACGTTTAACCTACTCACTTCGGCTTGTGCCCGCCCTCACAGTCGGGCATATTTGCGGAATACACCACGCCGCCGTTGACCCTGGCCATTGACCGAGCAATCCAACGTTCCTACCAGCTCCCTCCGCAGGAATGTGTTTATAGTCATTTAATAAGGTGCTGGGTGGATAATTGCACCGCAAGGATCGTGACAGATGGTGGCGGCTTGGTGGGGGGTGGGGGACCTTTATCCAGCAGTGGATTGATGACGACGATAGTGGATAATGTCACACAGTTGTATGTGGAAGCAATAAATATACATCCCAACACGTAGGCTTTTCCAGACACATTTTGCAAGATTGGTTTTAACGCATTCTTCCTAAACTTTGCGGGCACGCCGAAATTATAACATTTAATATTTCAATTTATTAGGCTATGCCAAGTGTTTGGATGACACAAAATTGTCCAGATCATTACGTGGCCTAACCCAAGACCGGCTATTGACTCAATACACAGTCGAGTATGTTACAATCACCTAACGATCCCGTTTCAACTACGTAATGGTCCCCTCGCCAGGGCAGTAAACAGGGGGTCCCACGTTCCAGGTCCTTCACTAACAAGCTGGGACACGGCAGAGTGGATGGCAGCTGATCGCTGCTTTCGCGACACAGTTTCCCCCACGGGAGACTGTGGAAGTCACCCTTGGATAATCGCCTCTGCAAAACCTGACCAAAAAGCCGCTCTCTCTTCAGTCGTTCCCGTGGAGATAAAGCAGATAGATCCCCTCCCCACCTCCTTGTGAGGATTCCTCGATCGGCTCCCACCTTCGCGTGACACCTGAGGCCGTTTCTCGTTTGTTTTGGCCTCTCCAGCTCCTTTTGGCTTGAGAGAGAGAGAGAAAAACAAACACACACTTCCATCCCCACCCAGTGTCAGGGGGCGCTATGCCCCCTTTCCCTAACATCCGATACTTCCCCACCCACTCTCGACCAGCGCACACGAGAACGCACATTCCAGCCCGCATTTCACACGTGCACACCACACCCCACTCACGGCACACCTCTGCGCTCACGCCATTCTCCCACAGCAATCTGTACCCGCTCGCCGCAAACAACTGCACGCCGTTCGAAGCGAGTAAAAAATGCCAGGACACAAACCAACCAAACCGACTATTTGCGGACATCCCGATTTCGAATCAAACAACCCTCGCCAGTGGCGCTATGTTGCCACGGTGGAATGATCAGCGCACTTGACAATCGAGAGGTCGGTGGCTATTATCTCCCAGTGCGTGCGGCAGTTGAAACAACAATGGGCAAGTTCCCACTTTACTGAATTCGAGTAAATGGAACGTCCTGGTAATGAACGACACGCAAGAGGGAATAACGCCGCCCCAAAAGATCCACGCATGTGAGTTGCTGATCCGATTTGCTGTACTGCCTTTTCCCCGGCGATCTCTTCCAGCTCAGAGGGATTTTGGTGGTGGGGTGTGAGGGGGGGTTCAGAAATCAGCACGATCCACGAGCCCTCGGGTCACGCGCGTGTGTCTAATTGGCGCTGTGTGTACGGATTGCACTGACAGGCAGGCGGGTGGGTAAGGGGCCCTTTTTTTGTTACGAAGAGAAAACACATGCGGGGTATTTATGTTACAAATCTCTGATAATTGTGTTCACGTGATGCAATGTGAGTGGATAATCGTTGTGTACACACTCAGCGTGAGCACAAAGAGAGCCCCTCGGAGCTCCACACAGATGGGTTCACGATCCAACTCGCCGTGCTGCCATCTTTCCTCGCCACTTCACAGAGTCGAACGAGCACGTCACGGCCCGATGTAATCCGCCAACCCTCTCGCCTCGATAGTGCTGGGTTACAGGCATGCGCCATTGCTGCTGATGACAAAACTCGTCATGATGATAATGATGATATCATTTTTATACTGCAACCAGCAGACCAAAGCTGCGCAGCTCTGTGATATAATCAGACTAACGAAAATAGTTTGGCAATTATTTATTAATTAAACAGTGCCTTGCTTTACCCCCACGGTGTCTCGGGGCTCTCTGCATCACTTTTCGTATCAAGCGCTTGAAAGGGGCACCCCCCAGTGGCAGTTGTCCTTGTGGATATAATTATTCTCACATACGCTTGCTGTTAAAGTGAGCTGACCGCATGCAGACACATGTTGTGTGGGTATTCCTTTGCTGTTCCAATTAAAAGCTGAACGCCCGTCGCCTGTGCGATGTTTTTTTCTTTCAGTGTCCGAACTTCAAGAAGAGGGGAAGAATGCGATCAACTCCCCTCTCTCACCAACTCCCCTGGATCTCTACCCAGAGGACACCATGCTTGGTACGTGTTTGCCGGAGCTTTTCTGGAGCTACACTGTTTAAGAGTGACGTAGACCTATCTGCATTACGGACAATTCAGTGATGCTGTTGCAGCAATACCAGTGGTGCACAAGCACAATTAATAAATAAAAAATCTACACGATCGTCAATAACACCGCCTCAAAGAGAATGCCCCTTCTGCATAGCACATCGAGAAGGGCCATTGCCCGGAACGTCACCTGTTTTTATTTTTGCCATAGGCGGAGTTTGACTTCTTTATTTGGGGGAGGGGCAGGGGTTCGCTTCGTCCCTCTTATTAGGAATTGCAGGTGCATATAATGAATGTATTTATTTGTTATCTTAATTGTAAGCGACTGAAAAAAAGTAATAAAGGTGTCTAGTTTGGCGCGTATTGTATGCACCGTGCGTTAATGCGTACATGCGGGGCACGCTTCATGGTCCCTTCTGGGACATCGCATCAAATACGAGCCACCCGTAATCAGGCGCTGCAGCCGAATACCCAGGAGCTGATCACGTGGTGGGGGGTGGCGGGGGGGGGAGACCCTTCACGAGCTGGCGACAGATCACGATGGGGGCCAAATCTAACGTGCGAGTGGCTGGGGAAGATGGACGGATGCACGGCCACGCTTGCGGCAACCGGGCGTCGTGGTGCTGTTCCCTTTTAAGGGTCGCACATGCGCGCGTGGGGAATGTATCCATTGAATTATCACTGTGTTTATCCAAGGATAATGTTGTGGATAAGAAAGGAATATCTTTCCCCACAGAAAAAAGAAGTGAAAATGCCTCTCCCCAACTAAAATTGTGCTGATCCGCCAACGGGCGGGCATTGCGCCCGCCACATGATTATGTAAATAAAGAGCGTGTGTGGCATTTGCGATTTTACAACATTCCTGCACAATGGGGTGGAGCGGTGGCTCAGCGGTTTGTGCGCTGCGCAATATATACTGGGTTCTGCCCCCCCCCCTCCATCAACTTGCACTGACGCACAGGTTCCATTGACCGATATACCTTGGCAGATCGTCCATCCCGAAGTGGACAAAAGGCTGCGTACTATAATTAGTGGTACTTCACATGAACTGAATATTCAACAAGCAATTGCATGAAACTGAAGCTGTTAACCTTGCTGTGTGTCGTTTTGGCAGAGGAGAATGAAGAGAGGAGTATTATCGATCCCAACTACAAGGATGAGCCAAAGCTGCAGGAACTCATTCGGGTACTGGGCTCACACCGTTACTGATTTTGCCTGCAGTTCCACTAAGGCCGTGCTATGCGCAATTAGGATCACACACAGCATGCGTCACCCCCTACTGTGATATTACCGCAGATTACCTTAATGGATAGAGGACTCCAGAGCTTGGGAAATCGTTTGGACCGGCTAACCTGGCTGCTGCCATTCCCGCTCGTCTGTGGTTCCTCGCACCTCTGAGTCATTCTCTGTCACTGAAGGCGAGCGAATACTATACGGCACGTCAAAAGTTGAAGTTGTTATCATGACTTTGTCTGTGAACACAGCACCTTCCGATAAGAATGGCGTGTATACCAATATTATCCGTAATAATTATTTTGGGTTAGATCGCATAAAATAAACAACACATGCCAATTAGGTACTAGGATAGCACACACCGGTGTGCTGTACTAGTAACTAATTGGCGTGTTCTGTTTTCGTCACAAACCTTACTAATTAGCTGTGTCGGGTGGTGGTGGGTTTAACGACGCATTCATATTCATGCGATCTAACCCAAAAAAAACTCTTGTGGATAATATCGTTTGCGAAAGCCTACGTGTTAAATTGACCAATGGTACTCGTGATGTCATTTGCTATGACTACTGCGTGATGCACTGTAACCGTGCGCTTGATTAGAACGGAGTGACGCTGTCCTGACAGGTGCTGATCGACTGGATAAACGATGTCCTCGTCGATGAACGCATCATTGTGAAGAACTTGGAAGAGGACCTCTACGATGGGCAGGTTCTGCAGAAACTCTTGGGTGAGTGTGGCTTGCCGTCGTCTGTCGATTCTTGAGACTCGCTGAGATTTTCCAATCATGATTCGAACTTGTAACGCTGCGCCGCCACCACCGCACAGTGTTCGTTCGCTCACTCGAGAAGAGAATATACGTATGTTTGTTGAACTTCTTTCGCACCATGCGTAGCCAACCGTGCTAATCCGAGGTGCGAGATGAAAGACGACAAACTAAACGCACACAAACAAAAAATTACTCGGAGGTGCGAGGAGTAACCACAGATGAGATGGAAGGCAGCCATGCTGGTGAGCCGGCACTACCAACGATTGTCCAAGCTCTGCCGTCCCCTATATAGATTAAATATCTTTTCAGATAATTAACGAGTGTTTACATGGGCAAGCAAACCAGAGCGCCCGGAGAAAATCCACGCATGCGAGGTCAACACTATCCTATACAGACGGAACAGGTGCAGTCCGCATTTTTGCTGGTACTCCTTGCCACAACATTTTTGCGATCCCCCAACTCTCGCCACGACAACGCTGGATTACAGGCGTGCACCACCGCTGTTCGCGAAGATATACTTAAGAATAATAATCCAGGAGACTCGATTATCCACGCTAATGATGGGGAGGATGGCCAAGGATGATTCAAAATCGCGGATAATAAAAAAAAAATCCATTTACCACAGATCTCTATCCCAAAAACCACGACAATAGGTATAAATTATTGTCCAAGTTAAGCAAATTGAGTTCGCTAATGGACAAAACAAAAATTTGTAGTACAGACTCAACCGATCAATAATGTGCTTGCTCAGTGATAACACTTTCCTGTTCCCACACAGAAGAGTCTGCCCACAAAGTGGATGGCAGAGCCACGCCAATCAAAATCAATCAAACTCTGCCCATTGTTGTAGAGATATGCAACTACTGTACTGTAGAGGAGATCACGTGGATTTCGGATTAACAGGAGCAACATATTTGTTTGGTTTAACCACGTGACTTATTACTAATTTGGGCTTAAGGGAAAATCCACCAGTTATTAATTTATGATGAAATCGGATAAACCTCACGAGGATAATAGTCTACTGTAATAGTTAAAAATAACGCAGGCCTCGTGTCTCTTATTCATCCACGAGGTGGTCGTCTGTGACCGCGGCCGCGTGAATCCCGTGTTGTGTGCTCCCCTGCGCCTGTCCCCGGCCGGTGGCAGAGGCCCTGGGGCAGCAGAAGTTGAACGTGGCGGAGGTGACGCAGTCGGAGATTGGACAAAAGCAGAAGCTTCAGACGGTGCTGCTCGCCGTCAATCACATCCTCAAGCCCCAGCAGTGGAGCATCAAGTGGTCCGTTGACCGTACGTTTTCGTTTGCATCAGTTGCTCGTTACGAACTAAATTGGGATGGCACACGCAGCAGCAGCGGCAACCGTCGACCTCCAAAACTCACGAACCGTTGCCCCTTTTGCTGGCCGGGTGCCGAGTCTCCTTGTGCCGCACAGGGGCAGCTGGCACTGGGAGTGCGCGCTGCCCAATGCTTTGAGATTAGACGGGATGCAAGTCGCTTGTTGTGTGTAAAGCACTCTTAAGACACGTCGGCGTGGAGGAGGGCCGCTCCATCATAAATAAATCATTGCCATTTATTATTATTCAGGTTCATTCCCCACTATACACGGATGGAATGGTAACAAGACACGCGTATGGCAGCGAGTTAACAGATCGATGTTTAATTCTAACCGTGAGAAACCAGGGACCTATACGATTGACTTTGACCTTTTACTATTACTACCCATGACCTCTGGCAAAGACAAAATCTGATGGCCTGCTAATTGCAGTTAGTGGTCCGCCACCTGTCGGACCAAGCGTGCTATAGCACGTCATGTGGAGATGCTGCCCATGCAAGACGAAAAAGGGGAGTCTGTACCATGAGCAGATACTTCACCATGTCAGCCATAGGAGAGTGGGTGAGTGTCTGGTGTGTCTGTGAGTGGTGCGTATGAGTGGTGAGTATCTCGTGCGTATGAGTGGTGAGTATCTGGTGAGCATGAGTGCCATTTGACTGGTGTCCAATGACCCTATCTGGTGAGTATTATTTGAGTGTCTGGTGAGTTTTGTGTTTGGTGAGTGGGGAGCGTCAGGTGACTTATTATGTCACCCCATACAAAAGGGACGGGCTTCCCTAGAGTTAATTATCATAATGATTGATGATTACATTCTTACACGTCCTAAATCAGATTCAAATTCAATCTGCATTAAAGAACATTAAAATAATGCATACGACAATGACAGCCGTGTGTTGACGTGTAAGTGAATGTTATTGGGCAGTACTGGCGTTATAAAGCGGGGCTAATGGCAGTGATGAAGTGCCCTTGTGTAGCAGTGTCAACAGTAATCCTGTGAGTGCTGTGTAAATGCAATGAGGCCACTCTGCCGATTGGAATGAAAACGCCAGCTGCTGCGATTGCCAGCAATGCCCTCTGTTTGTCGTTTAAACCAAATTCCCTACCTACGGATGTACTGTATGTTGAACTCCTTCCACACCATACGTAGTCAACCATGCTAATTTGAGGTGTGGGGGATGGACAACAAACTAAGCACAAAAAGCAGTTCTAAAGAAGTGAGTTTTCAATCTAGATTTAAAATCTCCACACCCCGTTCACACACTTAGTCTGGTTTAGTGATAATGTCCCCATCTAAAACCAAACTGATATTCCTCAAGTTCTTAATGGAATTTGCTATGTTTTTTAATGTAAATATATAGTGCAGAGGGCTAGCATTGCATTGCACGCCTAACCCTGCGACCCGAGTTAGATTCTCGCTCACGGACAACACCAGTGACAATTATCTGAAGCGGTTTCTGGGCCCTCCCGTAGGTCGACTCAGCCTTCAATGAGTACAGGGACTCCTCTACTCACAAACATTCAACTTACGAACTTTCAGAGATACGAACAAACCTGTTTGTTTGTATCCCGAGCGCGTGACCATCCAGCTGTTGTTTGTATGTCCAGTTACCTGTTTGGACCGAAAGTTCTAAGTTCAACTGCCACGCAATAGATGCCGGTGGTACCATCTACATCTGCAGAACATGGAGAGCCAGCGGCATCTACAAGATATACATATTTTAAAGCCATTCCCCATGTTTAGCCTACACGTGTTTGGAATCGACAGAAGTAAAGTTGAACTTACGAACAAATCGGCTTACGAACAGAGCTCTGGGACTTAACTCGTTCGTAAGTAGAGGAGTCATGTTTATCTTACACCAAATTTCGATTTAAAGACATGTGGAGTTCTTTAGAAACTCCTTTTTTGTTTTCCACATAATGCACTAGCTTGATACGCGGTGGTTTGGGCTGTTGCAGTTCTTTATTATTCAAATTTCCCTCCCTTTATTACTGCTAATCCTACATAATACACTAGCATAATATGACCCCCCACCGCCTACACATTCCACAAGGAGTGACTAATTCCATATCTGCATTTGCTAAATTCCTCTGTTGATATGTAAACTCCTTTGTCAAGGTGCTGTCCTCCTCCCACCAAGCTTAAAATACGCTGCCAAGCTTAGCAGTGTTCATTAAGACGCTGTCTTTCCGACAACTCTGTTTCTTCACCTGATGACAGCTGCTTGCGTTGTGGCCGAAACGTCGTGAGAATTTTATTTTATTATGTTTTATTTATATTATTGTATTATTTCCCTTCTACGTGACTTTACCAAGAGAACCAAGAATATCTTACACCAGCAAATGTCCACAATCTCATAGGAATCATGTGGTGATGCTGCTGCTACTGCTGCTTTGGCAGTGGTGCACAATGGACAAAAACACTCGGCACGTTTTTGTTAATAACAACACTGCTAGGGCTATGGGCCCTTCCCTCCTTCATAGCAACATAAATCATGGCAAATGAATACACTCTGATTAGCACGGTTGGCTACGTACGGTGCGAAAGGGGTTCAACATGCATACATACAAGATGGTCGTGGGTTGAAACTTTGCTCTCTATTGTACACAACTTGCATGTGCATTTGGCAGCATTTTAACCTTTAAATTACAGCCAGTCACTCGGGACATTGATGCAACAAAGCAACGCCTTTTTTGCGAGTTAACCGCACCGGTTTTGTCTTTTCGTGGCTTCCTTCTTGCGGCAGTGATTCACTCCAAAAACCTGGTGGCCATCCTCCACCTGCTGGTGGCGCTGGCCATCCACTACCGCGCTCCCATCCGCCTGCCCGAGCACGTGACCATCCAGCTGCTCGTCGTGCAGGTGCGGCGCCGGGCTCCCACGCGCTGCTGCGTCTCCGTGTGCGCAGAGCTTCCTGCGTGCAGCTGTGGCTGCAGGGCCCACTCGTGTGTGTGTTGGTGGGATATGGCGCAAATCTGAGATTGTAAACGAACGCTCTGTTCAACTCCCACCTGGAATTTCTAGAGGTAATCCATTTGCACGTGTAAAATAAAGCACTCACCTGCCTTACAAGTGTGCCACTCCTTCAGCAAAGGACTTCCAGATATTAATATATTTTATAATGAGACCCACGGTAACTTTTATGAAAATAACAAATACCAGGATCTTTTCTGTGGCTTAGAGTGAAGCCTTCGTGTACACAGTAATATGCAGCGGCTACTGTCTCTCGTTGTTCAAACATGAAGTCATGGGCGAGCAGATGGTTTTAATTCACTGGGTTTGATTTGTACCGTGTGGCATGCACTGTCACGCTTCGTGTGATTTTGTTCCAGAAACGAGGAGGAAGCTTGCAAACGCGTCAAGTGCAGGAAAAAATCACCACCACTACTGAGTGAGTGGAACGGCAACCATATCTTCACATTTAAACTCATTTTGATTATGATTATTATCCGCTGCTACTAATTGGCAGCGGAGCACAAGCACAATTAACAAAACAACTCAACACATTCGTCAATAGCACCGTGGCCTTCCTTCACGGCCATGTGCTGGGGAAGAAAGAACGATTTTATCAATCCGACTTTTCCTAAACAATTCCCAAAATGTCACATTTATTTCATAACCCTTGGCTCATTAAATGGGTGACCCGACTTAAGTTTCTCTTATGCTCTTGAATGATTGATATTTCCAGAATTACTTGCGCATCCCGTTAATGATTAATATTTGTATTTGCAGGTCAATGACGGGAAGATTTGGTGAGTACAAATTGCCGAACCCTCAAAATCCGGCGCTTTTAAGATGATAATCGTGGCGATTTGTTTTTGTCGCCCTTCGTGTCATCACCGTCCGCGTGTTGCATTTCTATTTGGCAGAGCGCGACGCATTTGACACGCTATTTGACCACGCTCCCGACAAACTGAACGTCGTCAAAAAGGTACGGAAATGTCCGCGCGCCATTGCGAGCTCACGCGCATAGCACACCTTCGTTCTGGGGAGACCGGCAAAAAACATCCGTTTGTGCTATCTGGCGTGACGATTTCAACTTGCATCTTCTTGGGAATTTTTTTTTTCTTTGCAAGTATTTGGTTACAATTGTTTGGCCCATTGTGGTTGCTTCACTTTTATTCTGGCCTTTTAAAAACATGTTTACTTCTCCCCCCCCCCCCCCCCCCCCCGCTTATAACGTCCCACGGAAGGCATTTGCAGACCTCGTAGAACCTACAGGCTATCCTGGCCACATGCCGGCTAATATAAAAGCGTCGGGTGTATCCCGCATCCAAAATGTGTTGAAAATATGAACCCCCCCCCCCGATGCGTTGTAACAAACCTATGAGTTGGTTGTTTCATCGTTGACAAAAAAGTGTTTACCCCTAAACCCCTAGCCATCACGACTGTTCATTGGATGCCTTCAGATAATATCACTTATTTTGCAGCACTTCACATCGATATATTTTGCAAGTAACTGTTGGAAAAGTATCGCTCCAGTTTTCGATTCCTTCTGTAACGTGGTTGTGTTTTGCCATGCGGTTGTTTTTGGGCTGATTTCTATTCGCTTCGTTGTTGTACTTGTTAAGTGATTGTTTTGGTAACCGTGGTCGCTCTTGTGAACGAGGCAATTCTCGTCCCTCGAGTTCTCACTGAGTTAAGCAAAATAATGTAAAGACCAGATTTGAAGCTTTCGTGACTGCAAGGATTCATACTCTGTTTTTTTTAGTAAAGTCACGTAGGTTAAAAAAGAAAACAAATAAATTAAATCACGACGTTTCGGAGGCAACACAAGCTTCCGTCTTCAGGTGAAACCGTCACAGCAAAATTGCTGTATCAAGTGAAGAGACGTTCCAAGAGGCACGACCTTATATACTGGTTAAGGGGGGAGGAGGAGTTGTGAGATAGTCAGTACTGCTGCTGGAACTGAGCCTTTGTAATGTAGATGGCAGAAGTAGATAAGCAAGCTAGGATTAAGCCGCCTTTTGTTATGCTGCTGGGTGGGTAAAATTCAAAGCAGGTAACTAAAGTAAAAAAGAAGCTAAACATGATAAGCAACATGTAGTGATGTTGATGGTGGTGCGTAGAGCTGGGGGTAACAGACTGGTAATATGGATATGTTTAAGAAGATAAATCTCAACTGACTGTCTATCAGTAAACTGCACGGTAACTAAAGTTTAACTTGGTTAATTACATCTTTCCAATGATTGCTCAATCTGAATCTATCATCTCGGTTGAAGTTATGTCTGTGTTTGTATATCTGGATGGCCTCATGGACAAATATTTGGTAGTATCCAGGTTTGCAAAGTACCTTGGTATCTGAGAACACAATGTCATGCGAGCCAGCAGTATTATAACAGTTGTCAGCCACGACCGACGAATTCGTCTTGCCATGTTTCAAATCCGACTTGTGCTCGCGAATGCAGTCAGCAATGTGTCGTTTCGTTTCCCTGATATAGCAGTCACCATAGGTACAACTTAATCTGTAAACACCGGGGTACTGTAATTCAGGAATGGCGTCCTTTACGGATGGGATCAGATCACGGATTTTGTGTACTGTATTGAATCGGACCTGGATCTTGTGTTTGTTTAGAATTTTGGAAATGTTTTTGGTCACGCCTGCTATGTATGGCAACGTGATGGTTTTAATCAGAGTTTCAGGTGCTTGTTTCTGTATGGTGGGAGAAACAGCTTGGCGGATAGTGCGATCAGAGTATTCGTTCATCTTGAGGGCCCGATGTACATGCTTTAATTCACTGGCCAGGTGGTGTTGGTCAGAGATGCAATGAGCCTTATAGTATAGTATTTTGATGAGGGAATTATTTTGAGCCGGGTGGTGGTGGGAATCAGGCTTCAAGTAGGAATCTGTGTGGGTGGCCTTCCTGTAAACAGAATGACCCAAAGAGCCATCGGGCCTCCTCTCAAACAGAACATCCAAGAATGGTAGCTTGCCATCTTTCTCCACTTCCATGGTAAATTGGATGGATGGGTGTCTGGAATTGATGTGGTCCAGGAATTGGTTCAATGCTGTGAGGAATTGGTTCAGTGCCGTGAGGCCATGTGGCCTCATTGCATCTCTGACCAACACCACCTGGCCAGTGAATTAAAACATGTACATCGGGCCCTCAAGATGAACGGATACTCTGACCGCACTATCCGCCAAGTTGTTTCTCCCACCATGCAGAAACAACCACCTGAAACTCCATCCTGGCTCCTCCCCCCTTAACCAGTATATCAGGTCGTGCCTCTTGGGACTTCTCTTCACTTGATACAGCAATTTTGCTGTGACGGTTTCACCTGAAGACGGAAGCTTGTGTTGCCTCCGAAACGTCGTGATTTAATTGATTTGTTTTATTTTTTATCTACGTGACTTTACCGAAAAAACCAAAGAGTATAATATAAACGCTGCCTGGTTTACAAAACAAAAAGTGGACTCATATTTTAGACAATAACTATTATTAAATTGCTCCCTGCTCTAAAGCTAGGCCAATTTATTATTTTTTATAATGCGCTTATTTATTAAATAACTTTCTAGCGCAGCATTCGGAGATGCAATTTTTTTCATGGACGTTATACACATTATAACGAGTGACATGAGAATAATTAAGGTTTAACATTATTTATAGTCGCGTGCTGCTGTGTCGTTAAGGTCAACACACTGAACCTGTGAACGCAGAGGTCGACGGTTCAATCTCCAGGCGCGGCAGTTTAAACAATGGGGTGGCAAGTTTCTTAAACCCCCCCCCCCCCGTCGCCTCCAGCAGTGTGAATGGGTACAACACAGTCAGTCGGCAGGTGTGGTGGGGTCAAGTGTGGGCACTTCCACCTCTACCAAGAAGTCTGGCAAGTGTGGAAGAGTCGGCTAACGTACCCTGCAGAGGGTGTCTCTAGAGCTCTCTTCGAGGCCCACCCGCTAGCACTGACGTGAGCTAGCAAGCCTTCATATGTTGCATACAAACTGTCCTGATAAAAAATATATATTTTTATATATATATGAAAAGTTTAATCTTTTGGAATGTATTTTGTTTCAGTCTCTGATCACCTTCGTGAACAAACATCTCAACAAACTGAACCTGGAAGTGACCGAGCTGGAAACGCAGGTAGGCTCCCGTGCTCTGCCCTAAGCTCCTCTGCTGCTGGTGGAATACACAGTGAATGTGGGGCGCCATGGTGGCGAGATGTTAACTACCTCACGTGGTATGCAGGAGGTCTAGGGTTTGATCCCCACCCTGACGATGCCTGTATATTTGGAGTTTGTGTGTTCTCCCCATGGTCGTGTGGATTTTTCTTTGCATCCTCTGGTTTTTCCCTCCACATTTAGAATCAACACGCGTTTAGAGTATTTGGCTGCTATACATTTCCACGTGACGATAAACAACTTAATTCAGCTAACTGTTGTAGCCAGGTCACTTCTGAAAAAAGAGCTATATATAGCTCAGTGAGCCTTACCTGGTAAAATAAAAATACTTTTAGTTCATAGTTTGAAAAAATAGTAACCTGTGACCCAGAGTCGCCAGTGCTGCTCCATGTAGGCATACATTATTGATTCCATTTCTGGGAGCTTCACTCTGAATACATTTTTTATATGTCCAGGATATCGGTACACCTATAATTCCGGCATTCATAAGCTCAGATTATTCAAGCTAATATGCAAGTTAATACAATTAACTAATTACCCACCTAATTTATGTTTTTTTATCATTCGGTTACATGATCCTCAGCTCATTAAATAATTAATCTTAATGAACTATCTTTTATTCTCTTTAATATTTCCAGAAATTTATACTCGTGTATCCTGTTAATGAAAATAGCATTTGCATCTGAACAACCTGAACCTGACTCCGTTTGACACGTAGGTAAGCTACTGCACTGGAAATCGCCTGATGATGCTGGTTGCGACTACCAGCGAAACGTCATACCACATTGTTAAAAATCTTGTAGGCTGCTCTTCAACATTCTGGTGTGCTGAAACAATAAAAGAAAACAACTTGCACGTTTGTTCACGTGATAACTCAGTGTATTTGCCTGTGCCGGATGGAGGAGAGCGTAAGCTCTTTACTCACGTGGCAATCTGACCCAACTGTGCCGCACGCTCTCCCACATGGCCTTGTGGGAGCCTCGGTACTGATAAAAGTTTCTTTTATTTTATTAAAACCAAAATAAACTGATGACGTGCACATACGTCATCGGAATGGCAAAGGGTGAATATTTGGAGGACTACAGAGCCAGGGCAAGTGTTGGCACCAGCTCATCGCATGACGACCTTCCTGCCTGTCCGTGGTTCCTTGCATCCTGTGAGTTGTTCTCTCTCTATGACAGTGAGCGAACACTGTATGACGGCTCATTATGAGTTTAAATTGTTATTGAAGGTTATTCTGTGTATAGATGCTTTGTTAGTAATGGTCTGTTTTTCTGGTGAGCTCATCGATTGGATCTGTTGCTTCACAGTTTGCGGACGGGGTGTACCTGGTGTTGCTCATGGGCCTACTGGAGGGATACTTCGTGCCGCTGTACGGATTTTACTTAACGCCCGATAGTTTCGATCAGAAGGTAACGCGCACAATCGGTCTCGGCAGTCTCTCGCGTCACGGCTTCTGTGCACGCCCACTCCTCGCGCTCTCTCCCCGGGCTCCGTTTGTAACCCTACCACGGCCTTCCTCCTTGCCGCCATTGACCATTGCCCATGGAATCATAATCAGAAAATGTAGTTATACTGGAAGAATCTGACGAGCTATAAAGCTCGTTTTCACAGATGTCCAGTCGGGGCGGGTAAGAACGTAAGAATGTTACAACAACAAACTATAAAAAACATGCTTTAGGCCAGTTCATTGATGGCAAATGTTTGACACACAAATGGAAAGCGGAAGAAACTGTCCAGTGGTTATCTCTTCCCCGCCCCCTCTTCCCCCCCCACCCCCATATATAAGCTTCCCTCCCCCCCCCACCCTGACGGAAGATCCTCAGGTTGGGGCATCTCGGCGACCACCCCCCACCCAAGGATGGCTCTGAAACGCCGATAGCCCCCCACCCTCCCCCCCTCCAGAAACCATTGGCGCATTGTATCATAAATAAATACAAAGAGGAAAGTATATATTTTTAAAAACTCAGTGTGCGACTGGTCACCCAGAACAGAACAGACCATGGGAACGTATCGCAGCTCAATACCCAATAAACGAACACGAAGGAGCCATCGTCACAGCGATACACTCGGCTACTCCTGACAGCAACTATCTGGTTCAAGCACCTCAATGTAAAGTTATAGTTACCGTTGAATCGGAACGGAAGAAGTTTGAGAGGTTTCTGTTATGTTGCAATGCTAAAGGAATGTTGGGGTTTGGAAGGTGGCACAGTGGTTGTAACTTTGCTTTCCACACCTGGGGACGTGAGTTTGATTCCCGGCCATTGCTAACATTGGCGGTCAGTATATCTGAACTGGTCCTGCGTTCCCTTTCACCAACCTGCCCTGACCAGCGCGGTGACGTTTGATCGAGCAACTCCCAGATGGCTTGGGGGGGAGGCCTTCGTCCAGTCGTGGACTGACAATTTTGGCTGTGTAAGAAATGCAGACCAGTATATACACATTATTATTATTTTATTTCTATTATTTTTTAACTTTTATTATTTATTTTTACCTACGTGACTTTACCGAAAAACCTTAGAGTATAGTATATACACATATATATTGCACAGCTCCACACCAACCAATTCTCAATATGTGGTTGAAACCGTTTAAGTAGGATTCAATATGGAATGCATAACCAGTACACAGCAATAAAATATTACCATTGAAGCAGCTTTAATTAGTTACATTGGTGCTTTATCAATCAACTGCTGCACGATGGCTTCCACATGCCGTGTTGGTCATGGGGGTTTGTTTTCCCATACTTCACCGTGATGGTCAATGCGGGTTGGTGAAGAGGGAGAGCCCAGGGCCGGTTTAGACGTCAATTGCCCTCCTGGGCTACGCGCCGACCACTGCGCCATTGCTCCACTCCTACTATAAGGTTATCACTTGGAGCCCAGGGCCGGTTTTTCCTTCCACATTTAGAATCAACATCACGTGTTCACAGTATTTGGCTGCTGCTGTACATTTCCATGGGACAAGCCACTTCGTTGAGCTATCATTTGTGGCCAGGTCGCTTCTGTAAAACAGCTATGTATAGCTCATTGGGCCTTACCTAGTAAAATAAAAAAGTGTTCTTTTATCAACTTCTTATCTTTTATCTTACTCCTCTTTGCTCCCTCTGGAGCAGAAGGCCGCAACAAGCCCACGCAATGCCGGACGGTCGTTAGCAGCTTTCTCTGCTTCACTCCAAGATGGGCCTATGGTCTTTAGTTTTTTTTTATCAGCTTGCTACTGTACATTTAGCAAACTTAGAATGTATTAATATATTGAGTTCAAATGTAAATATAGAATTGGTTTAAATCATGTGTATATTGTAATGTAAGTTGGTTGAACTTCTTTTGCACAATATGAAGCCAACCGCGCTAATATTGCATTGCGGTTGCTTATGTTTGACAAGATGGTAAAGAGTTCATGATGTCTCAGTCGGTGGCTATTGAAGGTCGCGACTCGTCTTTAACAGTTGACTATTCAAGATACTCCACTCTATGACTTTCAACACTGGTAACAACAATTAACACATTAAACATCGGTCAAACTTAAAAGTAAAAACTAAATAGTGAACATTACATTTGATGTGAAATCTGTCGCGTTCGAGGCTTCTACTCCAAAATCGACCTCGAATGTGTGCCAGGTCCACAACGTCACCTTTGCCTTCGAGCTGATGCAGGACGGCGGGCTGGGCAAACCCAAGGCGCGTCCTGAAGGTGAGGACCCCGATGGCTTCGGTGATCACTCGTTGCCTCTCAGCTCTGTGTTTTGTTGCCGGGGATGCCGCCGTGATCCTAGCAGTCGGCACACCGGACTTTACCATCCAAAGGTCGCAGCTTGCACCTGCCAATGCCAACAGCTGAAGCAGTCGGGCAGCGGTGGCCAACCCGGCGTTTGCCCAAAGCCACCTCGTGCGGCTCTGTCGAAGGGGCGTAATGTCGACAAAGATCCCCCGTATAGGCTGAACAGACTGTTGGGGCAAGTGCTGTTATCCTATGAAGGCCGGGACGGCACACAAAGGAGTGGGGGGGCCAGCACCACGCCTGGCCGCCTTTGTCTACACACCACACCAGATACTCATTTGAGGCTGAGTCGACCTAGGGGAGGCCCATGACTAGTTAAGATAATCGTCATTGGTGTTGGTGGCAGTGAGTGGGAATGGATCCCGAGTCGCCGGATTCATAGCGCAGCTCGCTAACCACGACACTACCGCTCCCCATAAGGTAGACCATTCTATCACAGTCGCAAAAACAATAATGAATATCTCTCATGCTGTCAATATACTTTTATATATATATTGACTTGGCTCTTTGCAGAACTCACGGATACTTTTTGGCTCTTGGTCTGTTACAGGTTGGCCACCCCTGCAGTAGTGCAAGCTTCGTAACATCCCCCCCCCCCACCACCACCTCTGTCCACCACAGTTCATCAGCAGTGTCTGTGTGTGGTGGGGCAAAGTGTGGGTACTCCCACGTTTGTTTTCGAGGCATCTGACCAGCGTGGAAAGAATCGGCCTCATTGTCCTGTAGAGAGGCTCCAGAGTGGCCTCAAGTGGAGGCCCTTCTGCCAGCAGTGGCACGAGCAAGTAATTGCAGGGCTGGACCTTTGCCTTTTATTCATTATTATTTTAAGGGCTGGAACTCCCCACCTAGGTACTTGACACTGGAGAGGCCAGGTTGTTGGCTGAACCCCGTCTGGCTTTTTCCAGGCTGTGGGCTCAGCTCAGAAATCCCATTCCCCGTATCTCATCCCGATCAAAAGCCGTGAGTTGAACAGCTCCGTCACTCTCGTATGTTACTAGCAACAGTAGCACCTCACATGGGCATTATTTATCAAAGCATGACAGTAACTAGATTATGGAAAAACAGGTGTTAAGATGTTCAAACACCAAATAGAAACCTTTTGCAAGGAATCACGTCTGCATTAACCACACGCACTTGTGGTGAGCATGCAAACAAACATGCTCTGATAATATACGCAGTATCTTTGATACTGGCAAAAAGGTCCCATGAGACGTTAATTACCTAATTTCTAATTGATCCTGTTGTACATCCACTTGTAGTCACCCAACATTCAGGGTTCCCTTGTGAGATGGTGCTCGAAGCTCAAATGGGCGAATGTCGAAATAGTGATCGATAACGCTGTAGGAAACTGGGTTATAACAGGGCATCCTCTGGGTTAGACTTTCTTCTGCCTGATGACGATTGCTTGCCTTCCGATCGAAACGTCGTGATCTATTATTTTTTCTACCTACGTGACTTTACCGAAAGAACCAAAGAGTATGGTTATGACACGTTCTTTCACGACCAATATTATCCATTATAAAG
This sequence comes from Lethenteron reissneri, assembly GCF_015708825.2. Lineage (NCBI taxonomy): Eukaryota > Metazoa > Chordata > Hyperoartia > Petromyzontiformes > Petromyzontidae > Lethenteron > Lethenteron reissneri. The sequence goes on from NC_083815.1 coordinate 12,715,254, forward strand.
GGGGGGGGGGGGAGGGTTTGGGTTAGATCGCGTGAATATAAATGTGTTCTTAAACCTGCCACCACCCAACAGCCAATTAGTAAAGTTTGAGTACTTAAATTGTAAATGTTGTGGGTTTACTCTCCAACACACCGGCGTGCTGAAGTTGAAACGAATTGGCACGTTTTGTTTACGTGACAAACCTTACTTATTGGTTGTGTCGGTGGTGGAGGGTTTAACAACACATTTATATTTACGCGATCTAATAAAAAAAACCTTCATTATGGTGTACTGGGATCATGGACATACTTGCATTAATGGGATCTTCCATACCTTCAAGAGCAGGTTCTGTGGTGAGCCGGATAACTCCATCCTGGGTCTAAAGTTTTCCCAGAGTCTTGTAATGATATGACCCCCTCGTGCATTCAAATCCAAGTCAAGCATTAACTTGTGAGGGTGAGATGACTGTACAGGATGTTCCATGTGTCTTGTGTGACCCCCCCCCCCCCCATTGAACTATCTAACACTTCATATTTTTAAAGGTTTTATTTAACACAGAAATGAATATGCAAAGGGAAAAAATAAGGTGTTCAAATAATTATAATTGGGGCTGACAAGACATCTGGACCAGCCCTGTCGAGTGGCGCCATCTTAATGTTGCACGCGGCTCATTTCTGTTGGTTGGCCTGGGTCCGTGGTGGCATTAAGAAGAAACAAATCCAACTTGATGATGCATCGCTTGAGAAAAAGTGTTCTTGTTAAAATGTTATTGATGTTACAAGCACTGTTTTTTTTTTCTTCTGATTTTGTAAACAGTTAAGAAAGATTCATTTAAGGCCAAATATAAGTTGCATTTTTCTTATCTTAATATCATTTATTTAGCGCCTTAACTGAGGTGCTTTACAGAGAATTAAGAATGGTACATACGCATGTAATGGCGGAGATGAGGTGAATGAAATAGATTGAGAGGAGGCAATGGGCGAATCTGTAATGCGTGAATTTGGTGAAAGCGAAATTTATGACAGTAACTGATGATTAATGGATTGAATGACCGGGAAATGAGTGATGGCCATATAATGCGAATACGAGGGGACAGTGATTGTGGTGGTTATGAGGGGGTGGGATTCAGGGGTCGAGGGGTGAGCTCGGGGGAAAAAAGTGAGTTTTGAGGGAGGAGCGGAAACTCGTGAGCGAACGCGACAGCTGAGTGTGGAGGGGACGTTTGTAGTTTCAGGTGATGTCCCCCTCTCGGTCTAAACTATAAATGTGGCAGTGTCAAGTGCACACAAACGATAGGTGCCAAAATGTGATCGTGCTTTGGAGCCACTGTCACTGCAGGTCGTGGCTTGAGTCATTTGGAGATGATTATGTTTTTGTTGATGTAAAAAAGGGAAGTTTGTCAAATGGGCCTTCCTGTGGTCACGCAAACTGTTGTTTTGTCTCCGGAGTAAATATTTCCAAATATCACGGACACGTGAATTCGAACAGTTAACGGGGCATGGTATCAGTTGCTTTCTTGCTTCCGATTTGCATTACCTCTGCCATTATGGAAACTCGTTGAATATTCCCACATTTGTATCTTGCAATTTATTGTAACATAAGCCTGCCTCTCAACCCAACGCAGATGTGGTGAACCTCGACCTGAAGTCGACCCTACGAGTATTGTACAACCTCTTTACAAAGTACAAGCATCTGGATTGATGGCTGCTGCGGTCTTTCGAGTTTACGCATCCACACCACCGCCTGCATTTAGATCTTCCCTGCCAACGCAAACGTCCAAGACTCGTGCGCAAATCTTCAGAAGGTTACATTTAGAAACAATGTATTTGTTACAGCAGATTCTAGTTTTTGGTTACAAAATGCATTGTTAATCTGCGCATCCGATATTAAACTGTGTTTTTTACATTATTACACCTCATCACAATAACCACAGGTTTTTAAAGACACTGCAATAAACAGGCATATTACAGTAGTCCCTCGGTTAACGTTTTTAATCCGTTCCACAAAAACTATTCTTAACTGAAATAACTGTTAATTTAATATAGGAAACACATGTTAAAAGCATTAATTCGTTCCAAGATGATCAAAAGATTACCTTTTTGATCCTAAAAACTAAGTTTATAAGGCTAATTACTTTCCTACTCTTTTCCTTTTGCGAATTCACTTTAGGGGGCATTGCGTTTACTATTAATTCACCTGTGAGTTGAAACTGAAGTAAAAATCACTGAGTCTGCAAGAGAGCTGTTTCCACTGCCAAGACAACGTAACGTAAACAAAGCTAATGGAGGTCGAAACGCTCATAAATGGGCATCGCTGATTGGCAGAGGGCATGGCTCAGCCCCATTTACGAGCGCTCGGATTGGCCGAAATCGGCACCCGCGTGCATAACGTAAACGTGCCATTAATCAAGATTTTTACGTTCGTCAAAACCATGGGGTCCTACGGGAGGCAAAACGTGAACCGAAAAGCCGTTCACCAATGTCACTGTTATCCGAGGGGCTACTGTAATTGCAAAACACAATGCATGCCATTAATCAATAACTCCTCTTATCCAAACACTGCTGTTGAAGAATAGAGCACATTTGATAGAAGGCTATACTGGAAAAGTGTAAAGATTGCATGTATACACTGTAGTGTGCAGACATTACCTCTCCACTCCACACTTGGTATAGCTTGATGACACACGTGAATGCTGTTCATCATTGGGCATGAGGTTACCAGCGCAGATGGAAGATTTGGCAAGTCTGTTCGTGCAGCCAAGAACATCGCTTAAGCAGGGAGAATGCCAATTGAAAGAAAGCACGGATGCACGTCCAATGCTTCAACCGGTTACATTTCAAGAGATTTTTCTTCCTCGTATGGCCGATGTTGATGTCGAGGAACCACTTTTACATTGAGGTGGTTGAGCCAGATAATTGTCAGGGGTAGCGGAGTGCATCACTGTGATTATGCCTCTTAAGTTCCCTTCTGTTATCGCCACACCACGGTTTTAATATAATTTTCGAGGTTTGGATGAGTTTATTGCATTTCAAGGCAACTTGTGTTTAGGGCAGAGCATCTTACCCATAAAATGATAACCCACATTTTACCAGTGCACTTACCACTTATGTTGCCTTACACATTAAGAGTAAATGAAGCAATACCGACTATCCCCTAAATTGCCTGAAACAATTATAAAAAAAATTAAAATTGAACGGTCTGCTAAAACCATTCCATAATTTGTAAAAAAAAATTTAAAAAATCAGTATTACACTTCACTGTGGTATCAGTTGGCGAGTTCCATACTAATTAAGATTTGCCTTCACAAGAGTTTTAATCAGTTTCACTGTGAGATTGCACACGTTCCATCGGTAATTCACGTAGACATCTACTTCTATGCAGTTTCTATTTGATGTTAATAAAAAATAGGACATTGCCTAAGGTTCCAAATGGTGGACCAGATTGACACGAGAAAAAAACGATACGCTTTATGTACATTACTTGTTATAGGGTTGTGTGTTTTGAATGGCAGTGGCAAATTCCAAGTTTGGAGACCTGGAAGCTCAGGGTTTTTTTGTCCATCCCTTGAGAACTAGCTTGGTGATGACTACCCAGCGTTTCATCAGAATCTACGTTGTCTCCGCGTCTCATCATTTTGCAATTTTTAAACTCAACAAAAAAAAGCCAGAGGTGGATTTTGCCAGTTCCATCTCACGAAAGGATGAGGGCACTATTTAACGCGACTCTTCATGAGCAGATTCAGGCAGCAGGGCCCAGTGCCACATTTTCATGCATTTTAAATATATATCTAAAGAACATGTATCATGACAATCATTGACGGACACGAGTACGCGGTGTGCGTGATTTGCATCAAGCGTCCGATTCAAGTGTTTGCTGAAGGGAAGTTTTTACGAAGGTTTGGCAGGATAAAAACATTGTCACCAACCATTGCAAAACTGCCACGATGCCAATTCATTAAATAGACCGTGTATACGCCAACAAATGTACTTTATATGTTTAGCTTTTAAATCTAAACTGTTATTTATCACGCTTTAACATTGTATGCTTGCGCTATATGTTATTCTTACATGTATATTTTAATACACCCAATATATTAAGTATATAATTTCTTGCCATTCTATAATAGAATTTTTAAAAAAATGTTGACAGTTGCCACATGTTACAGTCACACCTCTAGGAATTCAGATCTCTCGTTTTCGCTGGATTAAAGTTCTGTGTTTTTATGTTTAAATATAAAACGCTCTCTTTATCCAAGATGACAATGAGGGCGGTTGAATTAAGGGACGATAATAGAAATGTGACCAGTTTTTTTCTCTTTACATTTTAATGAATTATACGTCTCGCACAATATATTTTAAACACTACGAAATAAAAACTGAATGTCTCGGTTGTGATGGTTTTGGTTGCGTGATAAATTCTAAGAATGCGTGCTAACTAGTTTTAAAGATTATCTGAGAGCCGAATAACAAAACTACGAATATCTGTGATTGGTTAAAATGTTTAGTTCCATCATACCATGATACTCCAATCTGTGCACCAACTTTGATGATTTCACCGCTCACAACTGTGTATTTGTAGATGCGATATATAATTAACAGAATGAATGTGTCCAGAACGATTTGATATGATGAAAATGTGTGGTAGATACAATAGAGTACAGCAGTTTACATACACGGGGGGGTGGGTGATGTAGTGGTTTATCACGGGGGGGGGGGGGTGATGTAGTGGTTTAACACGCGCCAAGGGGGGTAACTGCACACACGTACGTGTGGGGTACAGTGGGGTCATGTCGGGACATGCTGCTATTGTTGGGGGCCAACGGGTGAGTCGGAGACGGCCCGTTAGCCAATTATGGATGCAGGGCAGTGATTGGCCGGTTGTTGTTGTTGGGTACAAGGTGGCGCCTCCAAGTCTGGGAATGGAGACAGGTGGCGGCGGGGGGCAAGGGGCGTCGGGGGGATGCCAACTAATTAATTGGAAATGAATAGGGACATGGATAAATACAGGGATGTCAGAGAGACGGGGAGTTGGGGGTTGGAGTTGAGTTGAGATGTGCCTGGGAGCTGGATGGAGATGGTCAGAGCAGAAGACGAAGATACTAGAAGAAGCAGAGCAGCAGTGGAGTAGGAGAAGTATAGAGAAGCAGTGGAGTAAAGGAAGTATAGAGTAGCAGTGGAGTAAAGGAAGAAGCATAGAGTAGCAGTGGAGTAAAGGAAGAAATATAGAGTAGCAATGGAGTGAGGCGGAGAAGCCACGAGAGAGCGGCTGGAGTGAGACGAAGAAGCCGCGAGAAAGCGGCTGGAGTGTGACAGAGAAGCAAAGAAGGGAGTCGGGAGAGACGGAGAGAGAAGGAGGATCGGAGCGAGCGAGGCCGGCGGAGCGCGGCGAGCGAGCGGAGAACGCGCTGGAGAATGGTGGCAAAATATGCTGTGTTGGTAAAATAAAAGGACGACAGAAAAGCAAGAAGTTGTCTGCGTAAAGTTCAGCACTACAACTGGTGTCGGAAGTGATTGCTGAACAGCGCCGATATGTCGAAGAAATCGGCTAAACAAAGGAAAGTACCGGCGGACTCGTCGGCCAACAGCAGCGATGCAGACATGGTGCCTCCATCGGGGCTAGAGGTTGCCTGCTTCCCCGGCGGACCTGGACGATCGGTTGCCTCCGGGGCAGGAGGGCGACCCTGACGATGCAGAAAACCCGAGCCTGGTTCAAGAATGGAGGGCCGTTATGGGCCAGTGGGAGGCCAAGCTGGCGATGCTCACAGAGGCGTTCGACCGCTTTATGGTAACGGAACGAGTGGCGCCGATGGTGTCGGGCCAGTCCCCACACGGTCCTGCGCCACCGGTGGTGGCCGACGACGCGGCCGCGACTCCCGCTACACCACGGACGGAGCCAGACGCCGGGTTCATGACGCCGGCTACATGTGGAGCGCTTCGAGGCAAAAGTCGACGACTGGACGGCATTTACGCGGCGCTTCCGAGCAGCGTATGAATCGCTCGGCTGGGCGGAGAGCGATACGCTACGGGCCCTGCCGACGGCCCTGGATGACGATGCCCTGGTGGCGTTCTACAGCATCCCTGCTAAAGTCCGCTCATCGCTGGCGGGGGTATTCGCGGCTATGCAGGACATTTACGAACTGCAGTCAGTTGCCAAGCGGAAATTTCAGTTGAGAAAGCGGGCGGACACGGAGTCTCCCCTCGCTTACCGCAGCACACTATTAGCTCTCGGCAGGCGGCTTACCCGGCAATGGACCATGCCGCTCTTGACTCTCTGGCCCAGGAGAAGCTGCTGCTGATGGCAAAGGAGCTGCGGGTTGTCCTTTCGCTTCCCAGCAACAGCGACGACGAAATGTCGTCTTTGCAGATAGCCAGGAACATTGAAACCAACCTGGATCTTCGTGACAAACCAATGGCGGTGGCGGCGCAGCCTTTGGTGGTGTGCGCCGGCGCGGCTGGGTGCCCGATGGAGTTGGAGGAGCCAGGGTCGCTTGCAGCGGCGGCCGGATTGCCGCCCGCGGACGTGCTACGAGTGTGGGCGACGAGGACACTTCCCCCGGGACTGCTGGCGACGCAGAGGCGCTTTTCCAAGGGCGCCGGGCGACTACAACCGCGGATTTCCCCCATTCCGGGGTCAACAGGCAAGTCGCGACACATTTAATACACGGATGTTTCCTCCACATCACCCATCCGTGCTACCGTATTTTGTAACCACTCATTCGTACGAGTCGCACGGTAATGCTGTATGGGGCGCGTTAGTACATCGCGTTTTGGGTGCCGCGCCGGGTTTGTCGGACGTGATGGTGCTTGTTCAAGGGGTGCAAGTCAGGGTAATTGTCGATACGAGGGCTTCGGCGACCCTCATCTCCTTGCAGACTTTTCGCTCGTTGCCAACCTCGCCCCAGGCCTTGGAACCAGTTGATGGCCCGTGTATAGCAGCAAATGGGGGTAGCCTGGGAATTTTGGGTCGCATGCTCGCAACGATTCAGATTGGAGAGGTGTGCGTGACGGGATACATTTTGGTTTCCACTGCCCTGGCCGTACCGTGTTTGTTGGGCATGGATTTTTTGCAGAGAATGTCGCTCAAAATCTCCATAGAGAAGGGATGTTTGGAATTGCCATCGGGGAAATGTCTTAAATTTTTGGGTACTCCGTCTAAATTTGCAACTGCAAACGCCGTGGTGCAGGCGGTAGTCGCACGGTACGCGTTCCACCTGCGACGCAGATGCTCGTGCCGTTGCGCTTGAAAAATGGTCTGCCGTTGGACAACCCGCGGCAGGGTATATTGTTAACGCCGTCAAACGCTGTGTCACGGACGTGATGGTGCCGGCAAATTGCGAACCATTCATACAGATTGTCAATACGGGGCACGAGCCTGTTGTTATTCAAGAGGGGACTACGCTAGTGCATGCGTCGGCGGCGCGGAACTCAGACGTGGAGGTGTGCTTGGCAGTGAGCGAGGGAGATGCGCTGCCACAGTGTGACGAGGAACCGGACTGGTTACGGGATTTGTACGAGCAAAATGATGATTTGACACCCGAGCAGCGGTTGCTTCTCCGCAAACTGCTTTTGGAATTTAAGGACATTTTTAGCTCAGGGGAATATGTTGGTCGTACGTCCTTGTTGCAGCATCACATTGAGACTAGAGATGCAGCTCCGATTCGCCTAAATTCCCATCGTATAAGTCCGCTGGAAAAGGATTGTATTCGGAAAACGGTAGACGAGATGTTGGAACAGGATATCATCTCTCCTTCTTCCAGCCCGTGGGGGGCTCCCATCATACTGGTTAAGAAACGTGATGGGTTCCTGTGATTTTGCGTCGATTATCGCAAGCTAAATAAGATTTCGGTAGCAGATGCGTACCCGCTTCCACGCATTGATGACTTATTGGACGCCCTGTCCGGCACAACATTTTTCTCGACCCTCGACCTCTTGTCGGGCTTTTGGCAATTTCCCCTGGACGAAGAGTCTAAGCCGAAAATGGCCTTCCGAACACCGCAGGGATTGTTCCATTTCAACGTGTTTCCGATGGGGCTACACTCCGCGCCGGTCACCTTCCAATGACTGATAGAACTCGTATTGTCTGGATTGCAGTGGGAGTCGTGTTTGATATACCTTGACGACGTCATTGTGTTCAGTAAAGATTTTGAAGGGCATTTGCAGCGGTTGCGTGCTGTGTTTGGCTGGGTTGGGGGTGCCAATTTGAAATTTAAGCCCCAAAAGTGCCACTTGTTGAGGACATCTGTCAAATATTTGGGTCATGTCAGCGTGGCGGGAGTCGCCACTGATCTGGACAAAACGAGCTGTGTACGCATGTGGCCAGTGCCGAAAATGGTGTCGGTGGTGCGTACCTTTGTGGGAATTGCGTCGTACTACCGCCGATTTGTCAAAGATTTTGCCACGATTGTGAGGCCGCTGCATACACTGACCGCCAAGGGCAAAAAGTTCCTCTGGAGTGACGAGGAACAGCGTTCGTTTGAGACGCTTCGGGACGCTTTAGCAGACGCGACGCCGCTCGGATATCCGGATTTTACCGAGATGTTTATTCTTCTTCTTGGTTCTTTCGGTAAAGTCACGTAGAAGGGAAATCATAAAATAATAAAAATAAAACGTAATAAAATACAATTCTCATGACGTTTCGGCCACAACGCAAGCAGCCGTCCTCAGGTGAAGAACAGGTCTGTCGGAAAGACAGCGTCTGAATGAAAACCACCAAGCTTGGCAGCGTATATTTAAGCTGGGTTAGAGGAGGAAGGGCGCCTAGACAAAGGAATTTGAATATCAACAGAGGAATTTAGCATATGGAAAATGCAGATATGGGATTAGTTACTACTTGTGGAATGTGTAGGAGGTGGTGGGGGCCTCAGTTATATTAGGCTCGTGGATTATGTAGGATTAGCAGTAATAAAGGGAGGAAGTAGGGTTAGCAGTAATAAAGGGAAGGAATTTTAATAGTAAGGAGCTGCAGCAGCTAAACCACCACGTAAAAAACTAAAATATAAACTACATCAGTATCATCAATATACTAAATATACTCTCCAATAAGCTGAGCTATTAACAGTAAGTCATACATTACAATTCTACGTCGAAAAAAATATAATATGCCTCCAGCTAAACTTTTTTCTCTTACATTACACCGGTCTACCCCGTACTATATACTGCCATAGACAAACCCAACATTAAATTATATACTGCATTACTATACACCACCCTATACCTTAGACTATACATTGTAATATTACACTATGTATTATTCTACCCCCCCTACTGTATACCATACTGCTGTATATTCACTATACAATTACGATACTATATATTACCTTATACATTATATTAAACATTACACTTTTATACTATTTATTATTATACAATCTGCTATACACTATACCAGGGGTCGGCAACCTACGGCTCCGGAGCCGCATGCGGCTCTTTACGGGCTGCTTCTTGACGATATGTACGTATGTACAGTATGTACTCAGATGCATTGCGGCTCTTGAAATACTGAATTTTGTACCGAATTGGAAAGAAATGGCTCTTCTTGTTATTTTGGTTGCCGACCCCTGCACTATACCATTGGCCATCGCGTCAAAGGTACTAAGAGGAAGCAACGAAATATGTCAATGGGAGAGTGGTGATAGGAGACTTGCAGCAGAGCAAATAATCCATTCCCTGCAGTGAATAAAATATATATAGTCAATGCCAGTGAGTGGACTGCGGTCTGAAAGTCACGGTAAACGTGAACACAATCAGTTAAGATCCGAAATGGTTTATTACGTCCTTCCAATGATTGCTGAGCCAGAATCAATTTTCTCGGTTGAAATTGTCTATGTGTTTGTATATGTGGATCGCCTCATGAACGAATCTCTCATGGTAGCCAGATGGCTTGCAGAGAACCTCTGTCTTGGAGAAATCAATGTCATGTGAGCCCAATGAATTGTAACAGTGATCTGCCACGGCTGAGGTGTTTGTCCTGCCGTGTTTCAGGTCTGCTTTATGTTCACGGATGCAGTCCGAGACATGTCGTTTGGTTTCTCCAATGTAACTGCTACCACAGAGGCAGCTTAGTTTGTAGACGCCAGGGTACTGTATGTCTGGAACCAAATCTTTTACAGACGGGACCAGATGACGGATTTTATGTACTGTGTTGAATCGGACCTGGATCTTGTGTTTAATCAGGATTTTGGAGATATTTTTTGTGACCCCAGCAATGTAGGCTAAGGTGATAGTTTTGAAAGGCTCCTCAACAGGATCCTTCTTGATGGTTGGAGTGATGGCTTTGCTGATTGTGTAGTCGGAGTAACCATTAGCCTTAAGAGCTTGGCGTACGTGCTTGAGTTCACTGGCAATGTGTTCCTGGTCGGAGATGCATTGGGCTCTATGGTGTAGAGTCTTAATGAGGGAATTCTTCTGGGATGGATGGTGGTGGGAATCCGGTTTTAGGTAAGCATTCGTATGGGTGGCTTTCCTGTAGACAGAGTGGCTCATTGAACCATCAGGTCTCCTTTTAATTAGGACATCCAAAAAGGGTATCTTGCCATCTTTTTCGACTTCCATGGTGAATCTGATGGCTGGGTGTATGGAATTGATGTGGTCGAGGAATTGGTCTAGAGCAGGCCGGCCATGTGGCCAGATGACAAAAGTGTCATCTACGTACCTCTTCCATAAGGTCGGGCGTAGAGTGGCAGTCTGGATGGCGTCAGTCTCAAATTTCTCCATGAAAACGTTCGCTACAACCGGAGATAGGGGGGAGCCCATTGGGGTGCCCTCAGTTTGTCTGTAGAAAGTTCCATTCCAGGTGAAGTATGTATTGGTTAAGCAGTGTCTCACCAGATACAGTTATCAAGTTCTTCCATTGTTGAATGTTTAAGAGACCCATTTAAAACTCAATTGTTTTGTTTGTATTTTCCTATTTTGTATATTTCCAACTTTTGAATAGCCATGAACCCTGTACACATCCAAATATTATCTTCACAAAAATACAATTTCCAGTTCTCACCTAAAAATCTACCCTGCAAGTCTTATAATGAATTATTCAAATGGCATCGCTGGTCTCCTCCCCTGGTATACAAACGGAATGCATTTGACTAATTTATACCATTTTACCTTTGCTCTACTGTCTCTACAATATATTTCAAGAGATGCTCTGAATAGTCTCCACTATTATTTGCATGCATTTTTGTTTACATGAAGGCACTTAATCAATTCTCTTCCAATCGTCACGTACATTCTCTTCTTGGGAAAATGTCCTTCATAGGTCCCATGGTAAGACAAAGTCTTTCATTTCCCATTGCTTTTGTAATTGCGACTGATACTTATGATGGGCCACAGGCTTTTCAATTTCTTCTTCTTGGTTCTTTCGGTAAAGTCACGTAGAATGGAAATAATAAAAATAAAACATAATAAAATAATTCTCACGACGTATGTTTTATTTTTATTATTTTATTATTTCCATTCTACGTGACTTTACCGAAAGAACCAAGAAGATGAATCCCTGCAGTCGCGAAAGCTTTAAATCGAAAATTTTCAATTTCTTGTTTTCTTATGGCTATTATTCCTCTTTAGTTATCTCTCAACACATTTTAGTCCCTTGTTTTAGTCTCCTCTACAACCTGCCTTTCATTATACACAAGTATAAGTGCTCCAAAGTATTCATTCACCTCTTCCTGATACCATATTCATTAATCACCACCTGTGATGCTTAATTGTTCTGTATAACCACCATACCTCTACATTTTTCATTTTCATTCATTACTCATGAATCGATCTCTTCCGTATCTGGTCCCTTATCTCTGCTTCAGATGCAGATAAACTGGTCCATGACTTAATCTCATCTCGCATCGACTCTTGCAAAGTCTTGCTCCTCCCTAGAATGGCTAAGAAGGTGCTTAACAATCTGCAGCATGTTCAAAATGCGGCTGCTTGGGTGATAATCAGAACACCTCCTTTAGATCACATACGCCTGCGTTGGCCTCTCTGCACTAGCTTCCAGTTTCACATAGGATTCAGTCTACAAACATACTGCTAACCTACAAAGCTCGGAACCACCTCGTCCCAGCCTATCTTAGAGACACACTGCACCCATGTCCCTTCAAGGCCCCTAAGATCTGGGGATGCAGATTTCCGTTCCCAGGTCAGAGGCTTCGGTCGATCGCGCTTTTTTCCGCATGGCCCCTCGACTCTGGAACTCTCTTTCAGGGTCTCTCGAGTCCGTAAACATTTGTAAAACTTTTTAAAACTAATTTATATACTTCCGTTGATTCAACTATTTGTTAAGAAAATGCCTATTGGCATTCATTTATATTTGTTTCATAAGTTATTTTTGTGCTCAGCGTTTGCCGCTGTGTTTTGGATAGCCCTTTGAGATCCTCGATGAAAGGCGCTTTATAAATTGAATTACAGACAGACCTTGCTTAGCGTGACCCCATAGGATGCCAATTCGTTATAGTGCTTGTCCTGGAGAAAAACTTTACCAAAAAACTGTAAATCCAAACTTCACTTACGAGAACACGCAGCGCCTGCCGCCATCCTTGTGTAATAAGTGGCTCCGACACAGTAAGTAGCTTCTGCATAATTTATTCAAATCTTGGTACAGCCACCTCCTCTTGTTCTTGTGGATGCTGACCCGCTCTCGTGGCTGCGCTGCCCCACGCCACGTGGCAGGTGGAGATGGCAGGGCAGCAGCGACGGGGAGCTCCTCTTCGATTTTCAACCACCGACCCCTAACGTTGCTGTACCCCCTGCTTATATTCTCTTCTCCGAGGCTAAGCCCCGCCTCTGGCCACGCCCCTCTAAAAACCTTCGAGAACGTTCCAGAGGCTTCCATTATAGATCCGCCCATTCACCTTTCCCCCAGATAGAATCCCTACTACTCAGTGCGTGGACTGTATGATGGTATGTAAATGTAACCCCACAATTATGCAGGAGATGGCGCTCACTTGTTACATTTGTTAACCTACGCTCAGTACGCTGAGTCAAATGGCACTCGGCAGTTTTTACAAAACACACCCGCCCGCCGATGTGTTTATTCCACCTTGATCTCTCTGCCGAATTCTCGTGTTTGTGTGAGCTTTTTGTACTACTCGCGACGACGCTGCCACAAAAGAGTACACGTGCCATCTTGTCCCATATTGTTTCCCAAGCGGCCATCACGCCGTCCCAGGTCATGTATTCCTGTAGTTCACCATTATTTTTTGCTCATTCAAAATACTTCCTGTTTAATGTTTGGGTTGATCTAGGATTCTAGGGTAACATGAAACAGGATGGGTTTTTTGTCTTAAGAACCGTGAGACAAACCCAAGTTTTCCCATATGCCTTTAAGTTTGCGGATTACGTATTTACTTTTCAAGAACGAAACCCACTTGATGGGCAATGGTTTTCTTTACATAATGGTTTGCATTACATAATACTTATTATACCTGAAGACGGCTGCTTGCGTTGTGGCCGAAACGTCGTGAGAATAATTTTATTGTTTTTTTTTATTATTTTCCTTCCACGTGACTTTACCGAAAGAACCAAGAAGATGAATCCCTGCAGTCACGAAAGCTTTAAATCGAAATAAAAATATATATTATAAAATGTTCACCATTTGTATTATTACCGTTACCGATACCCTAATGAAGCTCTCATATTGCTCAAACGTATGAAACAACGCTGTCGGGAACGCATACTCACATATACAATAGTATAATGACCCATTTTAGCTCCGATTCGATTCGCGCTCACTTCTCCAGGAACGTATCTTGAGCGCTAAGCGAGGTCTGCCTGTATTATTACTCAATCTGTAATGCACATACATTGAACTTAAAAGGACAGAGTTGCGGGAGAACAAATAAAAGTCTTAAAATTCCGACAAAAGGTCGACACCGAACGCTGAGGTGCAGCGCAGTGAAAGATGCGGGGGGAGTGAATTCGCAGATGAGCAGAGCCGCAACAGAGAAGCAACGTTCGCCATGTCTAGTTCCAGAGGCCACAGTTTTTGTCAAGGCGGCCACTTGAGGCAGATCTACATACACAGTGTTCCCAGCGTGCCAGACCATTGCCATGCTTCCTTCACTGTTGCTACGTTTGTGGCATATCCACACTCTATGATACTGGTAGGAACCCACTGGTTCCACCAGCCCACAGGGGATTATTGTGTCCGTCCGTCGTGCAGGGAGGGGCTGGGTGGGGAGGGGCTGGGTGGGGAGGGTGGGGCTGGGTGGGGAGGGTGGGGCTGGGTGGGGAGGGGCTGGTCACCCCGTGGTGCCCTTATAAAACTCAACGTTTAACCTACTCACGCCGGCTTGTGCCCGCCCTCACAGTCGGGTATATTTGCGGAATACACCACGTCGCCGTTGACCCTGGCCATTGACCGAGCAACCCAACGTTCCTACCATCTCCCTCCGCAGGAATGTGTTTCCTTTTCCTCTACTCCTCCTTCATGAATGCTATCATTTTGCTCTTGTTAACCTCAATTAATACCGTGTGTTCCACCATCAGTGCTCTTGTTGCAACGTTCCACCAATTCCCACAAACCTCAGCTGCTTCTGTTCATATTGTTTAATTCTACTTCACCTCCAACTGGCACAACTATTTCCCTTCTCGAATAGATCTCTTTAAACCTGTTGAAATTGCCTTCCTTTTGTTTACATATGTTTTTAATTTGTTTTTATCCCCTTTCTCCTAAGCCAGTGTAAAATGTATTAGTCATCAATGGTGAACCACCACTGCTTCCCCACACAATTTCTTGAGTCCAACACATTATTCCGATCTCTTATGTCTGACCGAAAAAATGACATAGGTATTTCAGATCAGTCCCGTGATGTAAAAAGTGGCATTACCGATTATTCGCCAACCTGTCACAAATATATAATACGCAAGAATGGAAATGACTGGACCACGATGCTTTCCGTAAGAAGTTCTGGTCATCAGTGTGTCTAAATCCTGCATCGACGGTCGTTTCATTTGCAGTTAAATTATAAAATGCCATCAATGCTGTTTTTGATTAACTTGTGCCCATCCGATCAACAAGCACAAAGAGAGCGGGGAACACGTGGCAACTGGCTGCCACCGGAGGCAATCGCTGCAAAGCAGAACCGGAGGAGGCTGGAGCGTCTTTGGAAGAAAACTGCTTTCGAGACTGTCCGACTCGCTTACAGAGCCGCCTGCTCTGAGCGTCAATGAGTCGGCTCGCGACCCTCGTGCTCTGTGGCGCATCGTGAAGGGCTGCTGCACCCCAACCATCAATCAACCAGTCAACCCGATCTGTGCAGAGTGCTTGCCACATTCTTCGCCAATAAAAGTGACAATCAAGACGGCAGTTTCTAACTTGAACGCAAGGCATACTCCCGGTCTGCCATCTGAGTTTGATCAACATGGAACCAATGCAAAACTCGAGACCCTGGCACCAACGTCAGTGACAGAGGTGTCGATGTTCATTGCACAGCCGCCAAATAAGACATCGGCGCTCGACAACATCATACTCGATCGTTGCTTGCGCTGCCGATTGTCCACCTGGCAAATCTCGAAACCTTGGGGTCAGCATTTACCTCTTCCAATTCGCCCCCTTCATCTCAATATCCACTGCCAAAATACTTATCCATTCCGTCATCTTTTATCGTCTCGACTACTCTAATTCCCTTCTTCTTGGTCTTACTGCTGACGCCCTTGCTCCTCTCCAGCAAATTCAAAACGCCTCAGCCCGGATAATATTTAATCTTCCACATAACACCCATTCCTCTGCTCTCCTTGCCACACTCCATTGGCTTCCCGTCTACTACCGCTGTTAATTCAAATTCCTCATCCTTGTGTAATGAGAGAGCACACCGACATACGGAGGGTTGCATAGGCATTGCCACATCGGTCATAGCCAATCAGGGCTACGGGTTCGATCTGGACCAAAGTTCATGGGCGGAGCTCAGGGGTACATGCGGGAACTATCGAGAAGGTTCTGAAGGGGGCGTGGTTAGAGGCGGGGCTTGGCTCTGCCAAGGAGGATATAAGGAGAGGCAAGAGGAGGACTCGGGGTTCGGTGTGGAAGCCTGGGTCCGGACTGCATCTCCACCATCTCGTCAGCCACCGACCACGTGGCAGTCGCGGGTGAAGCTCTCCCGATTCCCGGCGCGCTGTCGACCAGCGGGGCGCGGGGAAGCGAGAGCGAGGGAAGCTGCGCAGAAACGGAGGAGAAGAGAGCGCGTGCATGCAGCAAGAGAGAGGGTGACCATCTGAAGAGAGTGCGGAGCCGAGCAGTCATAACTCATAAAGGACGCAAGTCTCAACGTGTCGTGGAAGTCGTTTATTACACTTGTTTAAAAATTGCTTCATGGTTCTGCCCCACCCTATCTCGCTTCTTTTCCTTCTTATTAGGTCCCATCTCGCCACCTGCATTCACAATCTCTCTGGTCCCTCACTACACCCCTCCTACCTGTGCTCAGTCACGTTTTTCGTTCCTCAAGCGTATCCCTCTACTACTTCCTGTCCTTGTCCTTAAAACGTTCACCAGCCTTCTCTCTCATAACTTCGCCCCTCCCTTTCCCTATCATCACCCTTCCTTGCCATCCCTTCCCCAACACTCAAACCCCATTCCTTTTCCCCATTAGCATTTTTTGTAAAGCGCATTCACAAAAGCACTGTATAAAATCCCAGATAAAATAAGGTCCACACGAATTTTTCTCCGTCATTTCTCTTTTGTATCCTTTCAATTCACACACTCCTAAAAAACTCACCACCCCCCCCCCACCTTCTCCCACGTGACTCAAAATGAGATCATTTTACTACACGTAAAATTTTAGTTTTCTGCATTTGAGTTTGTGGCACGTCTTGTCATGACACACGATGTCTACTAGTTTAAGGTTTTCCCGAGTGAATAAAAGCCCATAAAAATATCTCCAGTTGATCTGTCGACCGTTCGACTGTTCCAATGCAATCTTCAAGCTGGGCAGCACCTCACGGGACTTCTCAATCCTGCACATCCAGTGGGCCACACAATTCCACAGGGCATTACAACAACACTGCACGTTGAGTATAGGATATACAACACACACAGCTATGACCTCACCACTGCAAGATAACAACAACACTGCAGAGCAGGGGTGTAATGATGCACCGATTATTATTTATTATTCAACTCAGAAGTATTGACTCGTGTATCTAAGAATGTATTTTGTATGTCAATGGTTCACTTTATCCCTGCAGCCACCAGTGGCGGCTACATTTACCGCAATGTAAACAACAAGAATGGAATCTCGATGGCATCGTGATCATGGAATGTGACGACTCTTAAAATCGCCAGGGAGGGGGGCGTGGTGCACCATACTATATACGAACATCAAAATACATAATAGCAATCACGAACTTCTGTTTGCTTCCTGATTGGTGATTTTCTACAAAATATCAACTCCTATTAAGTTCTATCGCCATATTAATCTTCTTAAATTAATCGTAATGCTTCAATGGACACAATCTTATTAAGCTTAATATGCCCTTATCCTCAGCTTTCACCGACAATACCCTAATCCTCTGAAATGAGATATGGGAATCTCACTAAAACGTAAAATCCCACTATTAACACCAAATTTGATTCCTAATGTTAACTGAAAATTTCAATCTTCAGTCCTTATACAAGACCAATCACTGTATCAGTCAACCTGCCTTCGGATGATAGATGTATTTACTTGTTAAAGATTCCGTTACTTATTTGCCGGTACTCTACAGACCCTTAGTACAAGGCATGCTGGTGAACTGGAAGTCTGTTTTATCCATAATCTCTGTGCCACACCTCGTAATACTTGACCACAACACAAAACCCTCTTGCCATCCATTAACTGCGCATGTAATTTCTTCCTTGCATCTATTTATTCCACATTATTGCAGCGTCGCCTTCACCTGTTTGCATCTTGCGAGACTTCCGTTTGGAAGTCTCCCCTCTATAACCTTTGGTATTGTCTCACTACCCATACACCATTACCATAAGTTTGAAGGCATTTATACTTTACTCCAAACTCTTTTTACACTTTTAATAACCTCCACTATTTAAAATATTGAAAAGTGCCAATCGCACTACACTATCAAACAATTGCACTCAACATGGTCCCTATAATGATAACCAATATGGGTTGCATGCACCATTTTATCACGTTCTCTAACTCCGATGACTGTCTTTTCTCCCCGTAGGACTTACTTATTTTCCAGTCGTAGACACCATCGAATATAATCTGCTTTATAGGCTACCAGCGCCACTGACGTGCTCCTGTCCTGCATCTGTACGCACAATTCCTCTCACGTGGTTACGACACATGGTCACTACTTCTCCGACTCGCAATTGTGTTTGATTGAAGTGAATGCGAGCAAGAAAGTTACTGTTATGGGTGGGTGCAGGGACATACCGGTGGTCTAGGTTCCAGACGCTGAATTGTATTCTGCTCTCCCAGTTGGCGTATGGGTTTATCTTGTGCTGATATTGACAGTCTTGTTTATTATATGCACCCTGAAAATGTGGAGAAAAATTAGACCACCTCCCATCAAATATGGGTAACCTCGTCCTCCGGTATTTGATTTGACCATGAGCAGTAATTCCTCTTGGCATTGTTCATGCCACCAAAAGACGGCGTTGACTTCTTCTTTAGTGACATCTGAAAAAACATTATCTGGGAAATTCTATTCCTCCTGTGGTGAAAGATATTGTGTTTGCTATATAGGTCTGTGTAATAACATATTTACACTTGTTTTAATGCTTTTGACTCTATCGTGCATTATGGCTCCTGGGAGCTACCGTTTGTGTTTGCTGCTCTCATACTCCCATTGTTAATCACCTATCATATTCTCACCCATCTTCTTATCTATTTTCCAATCTACCATCTTCTCATCTACTATATTCTCATCTACCATCTCATCTATCACCTCATCCACCATCTCATCCACAATCTTCTCATCTACCATCTATCATCTTCTCACCTATCATCTATTCATCCATGTTCCTCTTACCCACCATTTCACGGACTTTTCCCCATTTAATTATGCAGTGTGCTTTGCCCTTACAAACGATACAAAAACATGATTGGAGTGCAAAGTACAAGAAAGGTAAACAAATCACCCAAACGCATACAACTAAACTATCCCCATCCTACCAAGCAAAGCCCAGTGAGGTATTCACTTATTTTTCAGTAGCGACCTGGCCACTACTGCATCTCTGTGGATCATTGTTGGGTATATGTGCATAAAACATGCCTTCATATGGCAGTGATTTCAAAGCCTTAATGTAATCTGGGCAACTTTTTCTGAAATTCCTGCTTCATAAAACTTGAGTACTGCATTTATTACACAGTTTCCAATAACTGCAATTACATGATTAGTCATCCCGTTATCGATATATTATTATGGTGATATAATGCAAATAATTACCAGTCATGTAGCCAAGTAACAAGTAAACCCGTAAAAACAAAGTTTTTCACTATAAATCCTTTATATGCGTGGCGGCTAGAGTCCTCTCGTCCTCTGGCTTGAGATGGCTGCCACCTATGGGTCAGATGATTGTCTGCCACCATTAAGCAATTGGTAATTAAATATTTAATTTGTTTTCCCTAAACAGTGTAAAATTTGGGATTTTTTTTTCACGAAAATTAATTGTCACACACAACGAGTCTGTGTGGAAAATGTCAGCTCGATTGGATCACGGGAAGTGGGTTAAAAAACGAGCGAAAGATTTGCATGGTCCTAAGCAAGCAAGCGAACTTAATATAAAGGATTTAAAAATATATTCGCCTGTGGAGGACGCGGGGATCGATCCCGCGACCTTTGGCATGGGAAGCGAGGGCGCTACCAACTGCGCTACTCAGCCACGGCCTGTGGAGGGGTTACGCTCTGGGCTCTTACACTCTGACGTTCAGCCAAAGCCATGAATGCGTTCTATTTGAATATATGTAAAATACATTTTTTTTGCCTAAAAAGTGTAAAATTTTGGGAATTTTTTTTTCACGAACAATAATTGTCTGGCACAACGAGTCTGTGTGGAAAATGTCAGCTTGATTGGATCACGGGAAGTGGGTTAAAAAACGACCGAAAGATTTGCACGGTCCTAAGCAAGCAAGCAAGCACGCGAACTTAATATAAAGGATTTAAAAAGAGACTGCCACGCACCTGGCAAGAGAATTGTCCATTGTTGTCACATAACCGCACTTCCACAGCAGCAGACCTATCGAAGTAATCCTGATTGAAGCATTGCGTCTTCAACTCATTCCTTATCAGCTGAAGCAGCTCCTCGTATCTCTTCTGGTGCTCCATTGGAACTTTATTTTTATATGCGACTGCCTTAGAAGCAAAAAAGAAATAAAGTTAAACAAAAACATTCCATGGCAAACATTTCACCTTTTTCCCAAGTTACAGTAATAATAATTCGTAAGCAAAGCCACCAGGGCACCATTAAACCATCACAATGCTAATTATAGTTATGCTTGATTTGCAACAAAATAACTTCCCTTACCCACCAAAATTCACTGGAATATTTCACCGACAATGAGATGAGGACTTGCCTTATCGATGAACTTGCTGTAATTATATGCCACTGTTGATAATTACACTCTTTGATATGGCCATATATTCCTTTGCCTTGCTTTCCTTAAGCGCTATGGCATGTAATAATTACTTGACATATTGTTGATTCCCACGCTCATAAATACAATATTTGATCATTTGTGTAAAGACTAAAGGCGCAGCCCTGCAATTGCTTGATAACACCCCATTGTTAATGAAAGGGCCTCTCCGAGAGGGAGCTTTAGAGGGGTGCGTTTATCCTCGGCTTCCATGCTGACCAGACAGACGACAGTGAGGTTGGAGCACCCACACTCTACCCGACTGCACACGGCTTGACGGTTATACTCACTGTAGGATACACATATTAATATTTTTATTTTACCAGATAAGGCCCACTGAGCTATACAGCTCTTTTTCAGAAGTAAAGTGGCCACAAATGACAGTTCAAGTGGCTTATCAAGTGGGAATTTATAGCAGCCAAATACTCGAGATGCACGTTTATAAATGTGGAGGGAAAACCGGAGGACCCAGAAAAAAATACTCACGGGAGGACACAAAACCTAACCCACGCGTACCCCGAGACCTTCCTGTAAATCAAATGGGATGGTTCCAATGAAACTAACATAATTTTAAAAAAACTTAATATTGATCCAAAATCGTGACAATGCACTGAATCATGGCGGGTCGGTTAACCGTTACAAGCATGTTCACTATAAGTTGAAGTCTTATTTGTCATTATGCTTGTTAGTTAATTTTATATTTCTGACGATTTTATCCTTACAGACTTATTATTTTCTCATCGGTCTCTTACCTTGTAGGATAAATGGAAAGAAATCGCTTGAGAAAATGGAAAGGAATGAAAAGAATAAACACTGTTAACTTTGAAAGAACCTCAAAATTGTAGGTTAGTGATAAAACGCAAGACTGGATTTACTGTGGGTTGTCAGCAGACATTGCAAAATGTTACGAAGCATCCTACGGATGTATGAAATAAATGTACCCATTCCGGATGAGTGTTTCGACCTAAAAAAAAATTACATTGGATTTCTTGATTTGAAGGCCCAATTTGGGATATTTGATATTCATTTTTGGATTTAAATGATGAAGCTTTCAATGACTCTTATTTTTTTATGTCCTAAACATAACGCAATACCGTTAAATATTAATAATTACTCATATGGGCCAAGAATGTCTATGTAACATGCGTGACGTCACTCCACGTCGATCAGCCCCCCTCATTAATAATCATGAACGGGTGACGTCACTCCACATGAAGGTAGAGCGGAAACGAAAATTTGTTCACGCAAATTAGCTTTCATTTTGACCTTATTTATGGAAAGTAAAGCGAATAAGGAAATCAAAGCAGCAACTAATATCACGAGTCAATCAAGGCTGTGTGTCCCACGCGTGACATCACTTCACATGTCCCCCCCCCCCTCATTATTATTCACGTGCGCCTGCATTCTTTGACTAACGCAGGAGGTCGAGCGGCTATAAAAAAAAAATACGCAAATTCGCTTTTGATTTTTGTATCTTAATAGAAAGTGAAGGCAATAAAAAATTATATGCCGCATCGCAGTGTGTTTGGTGCCTTCATTTATTTCTTCGGCACGTCCAACAAAAGGCAAGTCTACTTTACGCTTCCAAATGATGCTACAATAAACATTTCTCTGCTACTTGGCAGACATTGTATCGAGCTCCAATTGTTTTCAACCCCAGCGAGCGAAAGCGGAAGATCAGCAAGTATCAGAGCAGTGGATTGCAAGTAATTGAACGCCCGTTAAAGACGGTGCTACTGTGACGTTATGTCACGTGTTTCATGACTTAGTCACGTGCGACAACCACTGCCATTAATGCAGTGCTGCGGTCAAATGCTGCGAGGTGTGTTATGGCTTCCTTTTGTGCAACATTCACTGCCATTAATACAGTGCTACAGTGAAATTCAGTGAAGTGTTTTATGACATTATTTTTTCCAATATTCCCTGCCAATACATTTAGACAAGATACAATTATACGCTGATCAATTTATTCGTAACTCGAATGCTTCTCTTTGGTCTTCGTTATTTGCTAAGTTACTTCAGACAGTATCAGCACTCTACTTTCTTCACTCTTCGCTATCAAGCGTCCATCGGTGAAGATACATTTTCCGTTAACAGTTTCAGGTGATTTGAAAACAGTGCTAAAGTGAAGTTAAGGGTTTTTTCAAATTATACGTCCACAGAGATTGATCGCCTTTGCAACCGAGGCGAAATCGTCTTCACTCCCGAGAATTGACCTCGCTCCAAGTGACGTCACGTACTGAAACGACGACAAATTCCGATAATTCCTGCGTATGCGGTGACGATCAACAAGCCGCAGGGTGAGACTTTTGAAAGTTTGGGTATTTATCTCAACGGACCCGTATTTCCCCATGGCCAGTTGTACATGGCTCTGTCTAGATCTAAAAGTCCTCAACGGATTAAAGTGTTCATCAAGGATAGCCAACTGCAGGGAAACCTTTTGAACAGTGATAAGAGATTGACACAAAATATCGTGTACCGAGGAATCTTCCAAAGTCCTTAATTTAATTTAATAATTTTAGAAAATGTTCTTTACGTGTTACGTTTCCCAATCAAATTAACAATCACGCAATAAAACGTTAATTGACATCTTTAATACTACAGCTTCTGTCCTAGGACGGGCTAACAAGCTAGTCACATATATAAGAAGTAATATTCAGATTCATCGGTAAAACAATTTTTTTAATCCACAATTGTATAATTTGAATGATTGAAGCTAAAGTGAAGTTCATGTCTCACAGCAAATTGAGAAAGCATGGACATGACACCTGGGAAGTGATGAAACGCCACGACATCATCTTTAGGATAAAAAAAATCGAATCATCTGTTAATTAATATCAAGGCCCAACATTTGGATTCTTCAGATTAATCCAAAAATATTGGAAAACATCCTCATGCCTTAAGCACACCTCAGTTCCACCCGTTGTCGCATACACAATAAACTGACAGCCTTGCTGTTTAAATCCGTCACTTTTTTTTTGCCCCCTTGGTTAAGCCACCACGGCTGAGACGTTCGACTGAGAGCTTCGACTCATGCGAATGGCTGCCCAGGATTGCGCACGGACACTGGACTAGTAGCCGTGAGCAGGAGGCGCCGATTGGTGGAACCGTTTGAAGGAAACCAAAGCGCAAGAAATTCAGGAACAAAAGGGAGAGTTGGTTGGAGACCTGTTGGGGGAAATTCGGGTTTATGTTGGTCTAGGGCAGTGGTTCTCAGAGTGTGGTGGTCCCTCCCCGGACAACCGGTGGCCCTCAGTGGTCCTCCAGGTGGTCCGCAGTGGCTGCGATGCAAACGCAGATTGATCTGGACAATAATTTCAATGTTTATTATAACCTTTTGTTTCGGACATCCTAATTAATATTTTGTGAATAATATTTCATTGAAAAAATTAGGTTACGTAAACTACCCTGATCAAACTACCCTAACCCTAAGAAAAAAAAAACTTATAGCTGTGTTTAAAAAAAAATGTTCTGGTAACATGAATGATTTTGTATTACTGGTGATAAGTGAACGCATTTTCTCACCAGGGCTGGACGGGGGGCTGAGTGGCCCGATAGCAAAATAAGTTTGAGAACCACAGGCGTGAGGAGGCTGGGGATATAAGGAATCGGCCACGGCAGATCGGGGCTCACTTGGGACTCTATGCCACACGAGTCACGTAACTGGCTTCAAATAACAAGCCATTTGTTAACCACGTGGTAGAGTCGTCCTTTACATCTACAAACCCTCGCTATGCGCGAGTTCTGGATTCACTAAATGTATGTTGATTCCCTATTCGTGACCGGCCGGGCTCCAGTGTTCGCGAGTCTACGTAGTGCCGGACCAACGACACCAGGGAGGTGCGAGCAGAATGTTGTTACATTTGAAACGGTCTGCAAAGATTAAGGAAGCCCTCTCGGCTGCCCACTTCATCCTCAGTCTCGCAGTGATCCCGTTTTGAACTCGCTATTGTGCACCTTTACTTTACACGTACTTAGTCGACTCGTTTATACATTTTGGTATGAATGAGTCGACTGTGAGTTCCGTTGAGAAGGATGTGAATGCAAGCAGGGAAAGTGTTGCGGCGAACGCTACCTCCCCAGAGTGCTCAAATGATAACTGTGCATTGTTATCAAGCACCTGCATCTCCCGTGGAGTCATCCTCACCACCACCACCACCACCTCCATTGTCGTCAAATCATCATCGGTAATAACCACAAACCCATGTAGTTCTTTATAATATATTATTTATTTACGTATTCTAGTAAATGTTATTAAGCATTAATAATTTCCCCCCTACGTTCACTCGTACCATGAACGTAATCCCATTTTTCCCATCAGAACAAGGTTTCTGCATTTGTGAGCATTTTCAAGAACGTAACCCTTGCGGATAGAGAGGCTTTAACTGCATTATGAAATACGTGTACAGCACAGACGTACGTCGCTTAAGTAACCCCGCATCCGCGTTTTGCAGCGGTGGCGCATCTCTTCCCGCTTATGCTTGAAGCGGTTCTCCACACCTGGGCACACACACAATGTACACGAACATCCATATTAGAGGTGGCTTTTAGCATACATAACAAGATCAGATTAATTATTTATACTGGAGGAATTCGATGAGCTATTAAGCTCTTTTTCACAGATGTCCAGTATGGGCGGGTATGAACGTTGTAACAACAAAAAAATACAAGAACATGATATGAGTGCAAAGTACAATAAAGGTAAACAAATTACCCAAACACATACAAATAAAACTAAACCATCCCCACTCTATTAGAAAAAGCCACTGAGGTATTAACTGATTTCAGAAGCGACCTGGCTACAAATGGTAGCTCAACAAAGTGGGCCATCATTTGGACATTTATAGCAGCAAAATAATCTAAATAGTTTCGATTTAAAACTTTCGTGACTGCAGGGATTCATATTCTTGGTTCTTTCGGTAAAGTCACGTAGAAGGGAAATAATAAAATAATACAAATAAAACATAATAAAATTAAATTATCACGACGTTTCGGCCACAATGCAAGCAGCCGTCCTCAGGTGAAGAAACAGAGCTGTCCTAATTGTCCTGAGAATTTTATTTTATTGTTGTATTTGTATTATTTTATTATTTCCCTTCTACGTGACTTTACCGAAAGAACCAAGAATATAATCAAAATAGTCTTTATGCATGTTTCTAAATGTGGAGGGAAAAACCAGAAGACCCGGAGAAAAAATCCACGCGAACACGGAGGAGAACATGCAAACTTTAAATATACAGGCACCAGGGTCTGGATTGAACCCCGGGCCTGCATACACCAGGCGAGGAAGATAACGGTGATATATTGTCAATCCACTGCTTTATGAGAGCCTCCTCCCACATGGCGTTTTTACCATACTTTGTGGTGCTGGGCTTTTTTTTTCCTGCGCTGCCCTCTGCTGGCAACGTAGCCCCACACGGCAGCATATACAACTCTTGTTTAACGCATGGGGGTGGCTCACAACAACTGTGCAGGCTTTAAGCCTGCGTGGCATCCGACATTCGATCTTCTGGGACTTTTAGGGGAGCCTTGGGGTTTGCTATGAGCAGCCTACGATGTAGTAAAAACCGCACTCCTGAAGACCCTGCAGGTGTGCAAGAGCTTCCGGTGGGCACCCACGAGAAAGTGATCGATGTCCTTCTCTGCACTGCCGGAATCATAGATTCAATGTCCAGCGATGCAGATCAGGCCATTGGAACCAGTGAACCCTGCAATTCTCAGCTGCCTGGACATTGCAAAGTCTAAAAGTGAGGCTGCCTTCTTATCCTTGGTCCCTGACCCGCAGTGGTTTGATACACATCTCAAAGGCAGTCCTCTCGGTATAAATTATCCACACTGAAGGGCATCTGGGGGGGTGGAGCCTAGCATAGGTTTCCTTTTCCTCAAGATCACCGACCTCGGTGGAGAACGTAGACAGCGACAAGGGGCACCCAAAATATTGCCCTCAACCTCATTCTCATCGTACGCTCACTGACCGCAGTGACCCCCCTGCCACTAAAGGAGCTTGTGCATCTTCGACTGCCGGTGTTCACCCCCCACGCTTTGCCAGACCAGTAGCGGTGTAACCACCACGACTATCTGGGCCTCCCTAGGGAGACAGCACCTCGGACAGCGCAGCTCCTTTAAACTTTAGTCTACACAGTTGCCGTGATATGATGGGTGAGTAGTAGAGTGATATCATAGTGGGAATTCTGTTTGAATTCACAAGTGCACACAATGGCACCCACCTTCAAACCACGTAGGGTCATCTTGTCGGGATTCCCTTTCCGAGCAGTCTTCAATGGAATTTAGAAAATTCTTTAAGATATTTGTTAACTTTCCATTAGGATCATTCCGAAAAATTTCAAGCACGTCGTGTGTGCATCTTTCAAAATGAACCATTGCATGAGACACGGCATGCACACCCACTGAGGCACAAAAAAATACAATGCATAGCTGTTAGATGCAGGTCTGTAGAGACTCAATTTTACAAGCCAGGTCGCCCTTACAAAAGAGTTCCGGATGAAAAGAAAAATCACATTTACGATTTTTATAGATTATATCAGATTTTTGGGGGGATTTTTAGATGTTTTGATCATTTACATCTCATGCCAACAACGATGATGTCACCCGACGTCACATAGTTAGACTGTATACCACTTATTTAAGTTTTTAAGATTCCTACATGTTGAATGTATGCACCTTCCTGCCATAGTAAATTCTTTGTTTGTGCAAACTTTCATGGCGAATAAAACCCTTTCTGATTCTGAGGTGCGCGCACACAAACACTCCCAGCACGAGGCTGCCTCATGACACATCGCGGAGGATCGCTCCGCTACACAAAATAGTCCTGCGGTTCAGTTTGAAAGTCAGAGTTTACGTTTTAAGTTGATGTTAAAAATACATTTTATAGAAGCTGGTTCGTTTTTCTGGGTGTTCGTAAGTGGGGTGTTCATAAGTCGATGACTGTCTATACAGTACAGTTAACAGTGACATCGGTTCACGGTTTTTCGGATAACGTTTTGGTTTTGACTAACGTTAGAAATGTGAATAACGGTACGTTGACGTTATGCACGCGGGCACCAATTTCGGCCAATCAGAGCGATCGTAAGTGGAGTTGTGCATGCCTCAGCCAATCAGCGATGTCCATTTATGAGCGTTGACACCTCGATTGGCTTTGTTTACATTACGTTGTTTGTCTTGGCAGTGGAAACAGCTCTCTTGCAGACTCAGTGATTTTTTAAATTTATTTTTCAACTTACAAGTGAATTCGATTAAGTGTTATTTGAGTTAACAGTAGTTTTCGTGGAACGGATTAAAAACGCTAACCGAGGGCCTATACTGTATTTTCTTTCAAGGCAGGGTTCATGAAGAGTGTTTCGTTTTTTTGTACTTGTGTAGCTACTGCCAACTTGTAGCAGCATCACCAAAGAGTTGTTCAACCTAAGAGAGGACGCTTTGTATGTTGAACCCGTTGTTTGCCAAAGGCCTAATAAAAATGAATTGCAAAGCGCCCATGTCTGTGTGGATGTTATGGTGTGTGCTAGGTACACTCACCTCCTGTCCAACGCTCGTTATGTTTTAAAATAACCAGGCAGGTATTCCTGTCGAGCACAGAAAAATACTCCTCATCCCCCACCTCTGTCCCATCCTCCTCCAAGCAGACACGCAGAGGCCCATCCCTTCTCTGGAAACAAAGGCGGGGGGGGGCAAGCGTCATTACTACAAGAACAATTTGTGACTTCATTGTACCGATGAGTTCTAATAATGCTGAAACCGCTCTATAGCTGCATCTCTCTATCACTGCTGCTGTATGTCAGTCGGGTCACTTTTCTCAAATGTATTTGATGGGTGACATTAAGACCAGAGGACCACAGTGCGGTTATTCAGGAACCTTTGATGGTTGTTTTCATAATGCTCAAAGGCTGAACATTTTGTGGACATGGTGTGTGTGCAGTATTGTACGAAAATATTTACTGTAGTTCCACCTATGGTGTATTCGTTGGCATGTTGAACTTCTTTCATACCATCCAGAGCCAACCGTGATAATCAAAGGTGCAAATTTAAGGGGCACATATGATGTAAAACCAGTCTCTTAACAAGCAGAATATGTCGACGAGTGAATGTCTTAAGCACAGCATATTGTAACACATCATTTATATGCCATTGGAACCTCCTTTTCCAGTAGCAAAATATGATAATTGGTTTTTTGAATCTTTTATCTGGCAACAAAACTGACACCTTTTAAATCCTTTATATTAAGTTCGCTTGCTTGCTTAGAACCGTGCAAATCTTTCGGTCGTTTTTTAACCCACTTCCCGTGACCCAATCGAGCTGACATTTTGCACACAGACTCGTTGTGCGTGACAATGCATTTTCGTGAAAAAAAAATTCAAAATTTTTACACTGTTTAGGGAATTTTTTAAAAATATTTAATTACCAATTGTTTAATGCTGCCAGACAATCATCTGACCCATAGGTGGCAGCCATCTCAAGCCAGAGGACGAGAGGACTCTAGCCGCCCCGATGCCACGCATATAAAGGATTTATAGTGAAAAACTTTGTTTTTACGGGTTAATTTTTTTATGCTTACCCCGAGCTCTCATACTCTGATGGTGCATTGTTTTTGAGTTGTGCGCCTTTTGGCGTCATCTGGTCCAACCCATGTGAGACTAGGCTCTAAGGAAAGCTGTCTCGGGTGTGGACCAATCAATTTCAAGGACAGTGCATACATTATCAGAGTTGTGTTTTTGTTTGCATTCCGACTGCAGGTATTGTGGTCAATGCAAACATGACTCCTTGTAAAAAAGGTGTCAGTTTTGTTGCCAGATAAAAGGGTAAAAAAAACAATTATCATATGCTTCCGCTTATTAAATTTTTAGTTCTTTTAGTAATTTTTGAAAAAGGTATTTACATTATTTTATGATTAGATCCTTGATGAAAAGCCCTATATAAATGTAATTCGATTTTTTTTTATAACCGGCTCGTAAAGGACCATCCACTTCACAAGTCAATGACTTGTCCCGATTTTGGGGTTGTTTCACCATACTTCACCATCATGGTCAATAATGGCGAAGCATTTTTAAATCCTTTATATTAAGTTCGCATGCTTGCTTGCTTGCGTGCTTGCTTGCTTGCGTGCTTGCTTGCTTGCGTGCTTGCTTGCTTGCTTACGACCGTGCAAATCTTTCGGTCGTTTTTTAACCCACTTCCCGTGATCCAATCGAGCTGACATTTTCCACACAGACTCGTTGTGCCAGACAATTAATGTTCGTGAAAAAAAATTCCCAAAATGTAACAGTTTTTAGGCAAAAAAATTTATTTTACATATATTCAAATATAACTCATTCATCGCTTTGGCTGAACGTCAGAGTGTAAGAGCCCAGAGCGTAACCCCTCCACAGGCCGTGGCGGAGTAGCGCAGTTGGTAGCGCCCTCGCTTCCCATGCGGGTTCGATCCCCGCGTCCTCCACAGGCGAATATATTTTTAAATCCTTTATATTAAGTTCGCTGCCACGCATATAAAGGATTTATAGTGAAAAACTTTGTTTTTACGGTTTTACTTGTTACCGTTAACTTTGGTTTCGTTTGAGTTTTCCCCGTGCTTCATTGAAGCCCTGTGCTGCACGCGAAGGACGACTCGCACGGATGATCCCAACCGAGCAAAATACTCGGCGCACTCCCCAGATTGTTCACAGGTGAGGGGGGGGGGCCTGCGTGCCAGCACGTGGGGAAGGAACCCAGCTCTCGAAGCAAGTAACCATCTAGACAGCAGCAGAGTTGTTAACCCACACGGCTCATCCGTATTCTTGTACAGGGGCATTTCGTTTTCAGCTCCATACGGCGTACAGCCGGTTCAATACGGGCAACAACAAAAAACGTGCCCGTTTCTCCCTCGTGATGGGACTTTTCAGGATGAACTGAACAAACTAATACTCCTCCATTCACACAACTCACCTCTGCGAGCTTCAGCTTCCTCGCTGCCTTCGTAAGCAGCTGGTACAGGCTGACGGCCGCCACGCCGAATCTCTGAGCGTCTGACGGGACCCGCACCCTGAACATGCGGGGAGAGTCCCCCTCCATCGCAAACTCGGACCCGACGCGTGGGTGGTGGTGGTGGTGTGGGTGGTGGTGGTGGTGGTGGTGGTGGTGTGGGTGGTGGTGGTGTGGGTGGTGGTGGTAGTTTGGGTGGTGGGGGGGATGGTGTTCGTGAGATGTTACTGATACAGAGGCAGTCGTTGATGGTCTAAGTGGCGAGTATCGTGTCGTGCCGTTACAGCCTTCACACACCCACACACGCCACACACACCTCACCACACAACACGCACTCCACACACCCCACACCACACTACGCACACCACACCACACTACGCACACCACACACACCACGCACACCACACCACGCACACCACACACACCACACCACGCACACCACACACACCACACACACCACACCACGCACACCACACACACCACACCACGCACACCACACACACCACACCACGCACACCACACACACCACGCACACCACACCACGCACACCACACACACCACACACACCACACCACGCACACCACACACACCACGCACACCACACCACGCACACCACACACACCACACACACCACACCACGCACACCACACACACCACACACACCACACCACGCACACCACACACACCACACTACGCACACCACACCACACACACCATGCACACCACACACACGACACCACGCACACCACACCACACACCACACTACGCAAACCACACCACACACACCACGCACACCTCACACCTCACACCACACACACCACGCAGACAGGGAGCGCCTGCGAGGGGAGCGAAGTGAACCGAAAGCAAAACCCAAAAAGGGGGAAGGAAGTGAGTTCAGAGTGCGGAAGTCTTCACCACGGGGAGCTGCGGTGGTGGGGGAGCTTTGGGTGGGGGGGAGCTTTGGGTGGGGGGGAGCTGTGGGTGGGGGGGAGCTGTGGGTGGGGGGGAGCTGCGGGTGGGGAGGGAGCTGCGAGTGGGGGGGGGGAGCCGTGGGTGGGGGGTGCCGTAGGTGGGGGGGGCTGTAGGTGGGGAGTGCTGTGGGTGGGGGGAGCTGTGGGTGGGGGGGGGGGGAGCTGTGGGTGGGGGGGGAGCTGTGGGTGGGGGGGGGGAGCTGTGGGTGGAGCTGTGGGTGGGGGGAGCTGTGGGGGGGGTGCTGTGGGTGGGGGGTGCTGTGGGTGGGGGGGGGGCTGTGGGTGGGGGGGAGCTGTGGGTGGGGGGGGGGAGCTGTGGGTGGGGGGGGAGCTGTGGGTGGAGCTGTGGGTGGGGGGGGGGAGCTGTGGGTGGGTGGGGGGGTGCTGTGGGTGGGGGGTGCTGTGGGTGGGGGGGGGGTGCTGTGGGTGGGGGGGGGCTGTGGGTGGGGGGGGGAGCTGTGGGTGGGGGGGGGGAGCTGTGGGTGGGTGGGGGGGAGCTGTGGGTGGGGGGGGAGCTGTGGGTGGGGGGGGGAGCTGTAGGTGGGGGGGGGGGGGCTGTAGGTGAAGGTTGCTGTGGGTGGGGGGAGCTGTGGGTGGGGGGGGGGGGAGCTCTAGGGGTAGGCACCCTGGCCGGGTCTCCCTGAGCTTCGCCTTCTTTTAGCAAATAAATCGTGCGGTGCACAAGTTGACAACAGCAGCCACTCAACATGTTCGGTCGTCACAGGGACATTAGCACGCCCGTTACGGTGTCCTGGCCACAGCCGCAACTGCCCCCCACGCCTTTACAAAGACATCGAACAAGCAACCGCAGTCACGACATGCCGATATTGCGCACGACCTTTGCATCGTATCGCGACTCTTCATCGCAACGATAACTCTGTGTAGCAATTTATTTATTTTTGTTCCTGGGTAGTAAGCGCTATTTCCTAATTGATTATGCTTCAAAAGTACAGAAAATGGCTATTATTCCCCACAAACTTTGCTTTTGTGACCAGGACAGTGATATTTAGAAACTTACATATTTTTCAGAACATTCATGATAGATTCAGTGCTGAGTAAACTTGGAGTAACTTCTAAAACATTCTAGAACTTTCCAGTAATATAAATAGTAGTAGAAATACAGGGGCCTTAAGCCCACCAGTTCAGTTTAGTTCCATCTGCCTAAGTGGATACATATGTGCATTTTTCTGAGATGGCATCAAGAGGCTGCAAGCATCCGTCAGACGCATTTTGCTATGTCTGCGGCCAATTTATCAAGACAAGAGCGAAAAAGTACTCTTTGGAAGCATCTGCTAAGATGTGTGAGAACTACAAGGCATATTTCGGCATGCCTGTCAGGGATCAAGACAAACCCTGGGCACCTCATTTCACCTGCGAGCAATGCAAAAAAAAAACTCTGGAAGGTAAGAGAACAAATGTTTTACAATTTTTAATGTTATTGAAAAAATATATACGTGAAAAATGTTGCGAGAATCTCTTACACATTAGTAATGGGTAAAATAAATGTATTTTTGTAGGATGGTAGAGAGGGGAAACGAGAGCCATCACGTTCGCTATCCCAAGAATTTGGCGGGAACCCACTAACCACTCAAGCAACTGCTACTTCTGCATGGTGGACCCTTCCAAACATCGGACTGGCAAGAATGGACCTGCTATCACGTATCCAGACCTTCCTTCATCCATCGCCCCGGTGCCACACTGCCATGAGCCCCCCGTGCCCACTCCTCCGGAGAGAGAGCAGCCGTCTTTAGAAGAGAGCAGCAAGTCAGAGAGCGAGGAAGACGTTGTAGATCCAGATGACAATTTCAGAGGTTGGAGCTGAGGAGAGAAACCCATACTACCCCAACCAAAAAAACCTCAACAACTTGATCAGAGATCTTGGTCTCACCAAGTCCAATGCCGAGCTTTTGACGTCTAGGCTCAAGCAGTAGAACTTACTGGATAAAAGTGTGCAAATCGCAGATCAGAGGAAGCGTTACCAACCTTTTTGCAGCTTCTTCACCCGTCAAGATGGGCTCTGCTTCCGCCAAAATGTGACCGGTCTGTTCGAGGCAATCGGAATCGCCTGTAACCAGAATGAGTGGCACATCTTCATTGACAGCTCATCCAGGAGCCTCAAAGCCGTGCTGCTCCATCATGGTAACAAGTACCCGTCTCTTCCCCTGGCTCACTCGGTGCACCTCAAAGAGGATTACAACAGCATCAAGACCTCGCGGGATCCCTTGAAGTATGATGAGTACGGCTGGGAGGTCATCAGAGACTTCAAAATGGTAGCATTCCTGATGGGTCTCCAAGTCAGTTTTACCAAGTTTCCCTGCTATCTTTGCCTTTGGGACAGCAGGGACACCAAGGCGCACTACCACAGGCGGGACTGGCCACAGCGGACCGAGTTCTCTGTGGGTACGCACAACGTCAAGTGGGAGCCACTGGTGGACCCCCGGAAGGTGCGGATGCCACCACTGCACATCGAATTGGGCCTTATGAAACAATTTGTCAGAGCTGTAGATAAGGAGTCGACAACCTTCAAGTACCTTCAAGACTTCTTCCCGAAACTGTCTGAGGCAAAGGTCAAAGCCGGTTTCTTCCTCAGACAACAGATAAAGAAGATCCTGGAGTGCAATGAATTCCCCAAGAAGCTCACTAGTAAGAAGAAAGCAGCTTGTTACAGCTTTATCACAGTGGTATGTGGCACCCTGGGCAATCACAAGGTCGAAAACTCTGTGGAGCTGGTTGAGACTCTGGTGAAGAACTACGGTCAAATGGGCTGTAGGATGTCTCTCAAAGTCCATATCCTTGATGCTCATCTTGATAAATTCAAGGAGAACATGAGAGCGTACTCGAAGGAGCAAGGCGAGTGCTTCCACCAGGATAGACTGGACTTTGAACGCTGCTACCAAGGACAGTATAACGAGAACATGATGGAAGACTACATTTGGGGACTGATTCGTGAAAGTGATTTACAGTATAATCGTAAATCTCGAAAAACTACTCACTTCTAAATATTTTGTCGTCATTTTGTATGACTTTAGTATAAATACATGTGAATTTTGATTCATATGTTGTTGTTTTTTCTGACTTTATGTGAACAAAAAGACAAATTCGCTCGTTTTCTCATTGAAAATAGGTAAATTTCAAAACATCACTGTCCTGGTCACAAAATCTAAGTTTGTGGGGAATAATAGCCATTTTCTATACTTTTTAGGCATAAGCAATTAGGAAATAACACCTACTACCCAGGAACAAACACATTCCTGCGGAGGGAGCTGGGTTGCTCGGTCAATGGCCAGGGTCCCCACCCTCCCCTCCCCACCCAGCCCCTCCCTCTCCACCCAGCCCCTCCCTCCCCACCCTCCCCTCCCCACCCAGCCCCTCCCTACCCAGCCCCTCCCTCCCCACCCTCCCCACCCAGCCCCTCCCCACCCAGCCCCTCCCTCTCCACCCAGCCCCTCCCTCTCCACCCACCCCCTCCCTCTCCACCCAGCCCCTCCCCACCCAGCCCCTCCCTCCCCACCCAGCCCCCTCCCCACCCAGCCCCTCCCTCCCCACCCTCCCCTCCCCACCCAGCCCCTCCCCACCCAGCCCCTCCCTCCCCACCCAGCCCCTCCCTCTCCACCCAGCCCCTCCCTCCCCACCCAGCCCCTCCCTCTCCACCCAGCCCCTCCCTCTCTACCCAGCCCCTCCCTCTCCACCCAGCCCCTCCCTACACGACGGACACAATAATCCCCTGTGGGCTGGTGTAACCAGGAGGTTCCTACCATTTTTATACATATACGGCACGGCGATGCAACGGCATATCGCGCCAACATCGTGGATCTTGTACCGCACGATACACACACACATATCGTGGTATCGCCATATCGCGATATATCGGCGATGTGGAGGTAAATCCTCTGGGCCTGACACCGCGTGGGTGCTGGGTGGGCAGTGGCAGCCTCGGATCCCCGAGCGATCGCTTTGCCGCTTGCGACGCCCTTCCGCTGCGGGCTCCAAGCCACCAACACCGCTCGCTCGCTCGCACCGACCGCGCCATCCATCAACAGCAGCAGCAGCAGACGACGGCGAGCAGCAGCATCAGCAGCAGCATCATCAGCAGCAGCAGCAGCATCTCAGCCATGGTGGTGAAGGTTTACTACACCAGCGTGGCGGCTTCGCGCGAGGTGAGAGGCTCCGCCGTGGAATTGGCGCTGCGCGCACTGCGGGTCGTGCAGCTGGGAGACCCCCACACATCACCACCATCATCACACATCAACACCATCACCACCATCACCACACATCAACACCATCACCACCATCACCACACATCACCACCATCACCACACATCACCCCCACACATCACCACCACCACCCCCACACATCAACACCACCACCATCACCACCATCACCCCCACACATCAGCACCATCACCACCATCACCCCCACACATCAGCACCATCACCACCATCACCCCCACACATCAACACCACCACCATCACCCCCACACATCACCACCATCACCACCATCACCCCCACACATCACCACCATCACCACCATCACCCCCACACATCACCACCATCACCACCATCACCCCCACCATCACCACCATCACCCCCACACATCACCATCACCACCATCACCCCCACACATCAACACCACCACCATCACCACCATCATCACACATCACCCCCACACATCAACACCATCACCACCATCATCACACATCACCCCCACACATCAACACCATCACCACCATCATCACACATCACCCCCACACATCAACACCATCACCACCATCATCACACATCACCCCCACACATCAACACCACCACCACACATCAACACCATCACCATCAACACCATCACCACACATCACCCGCACACATCACCCCCACACATCAACACCACCACCATCACCACACATCACCACCATCGCCGCCGGGTTAGAGGGGACCCCTAGGGTGGTGAGCTGCTACCCCAGCCGCCCCGACAGGAGGTGCATGCCGAGACAGGAGGTCTGCACAGAGGCGGCGGGGGTTTGCTTTGAGAGCGGGTTCTCTTGGATTGGGGTGGGAGTCTCTTCCCTGAGACTAAAAACTATGACAACTATTTGTTATTTTATCAGCCAACAGCCCACTGAGCTATGTAGCTCTCTTTCATGCCTTAGGAGGCGACCTGGCCACCACAAATGACAGCGCGACGAGTTTTGGTGGTTACCGCGTGGACATTTCTAGCAGCCAAATGCTCTAAACGACGCGAGGTGGTGATGTTGATCCTAAATGTGGAGGGGAAAACCGGAGGAGCCGCATAAAAATCCACGCAAACTCCAAATATACAGCAACAACAGGCGTCGTGATCGAACCCACGGCCTCCTGTATACCAGGCGAGGTAGTTAACATCTCCGTGGTTTCACTCCCTAAGGCGAGGGGGGCCCCCTTCCCTGAGACGGGGGTCTTTGAGACAAGGGGGGCTCTGGGCTCCTTCCCCGAGACGGGGGTCACCTTCCGTCGGGAGGTTTCTCGTGTCCTCAGGGATCACTGCGATGGGGGGCAGCTCCCTGAGGGGGTCTCCTCCCTTCTTCAAGACAAGGGGCTTGCTCAGTCAGAACCAACCCATGGCCACGATTTGAATGACTTTCATTGTATGCAGCTATACAATGCAAAGGGGTGGTCCAGATGTATTGTGACCCCTAATTAATTGACCCCCCCCCCCCCAACATTTTTTTCCCGTTGCATGTTAATTTCTGTTTTTATAAACCTTCCTTAACTTTTTTGAAAGTTTTAGATAATTCAATGGGGGTCACAAGACGATCTGGACCACCCTGTACTGTACATGCACGGCCCTTCTGTCAGTCTACTGCTAAATGAGGGCCTCCCTGACGCCGTACGGGGTTGTTATTTGACCATACTTCACCACGCTGGTCATTGCGGGTCGGTAAAGGCTGAGAGCATAGACGTACAGTATAACATCGCCCTTTTCTGCCCACAACGTAGCAAACCGCAGCCAATGATACCTGTTGTGCATGGGGGTCACCCATCCATACACGTGCGCCGTGGTGGCTAGGAGATGTTGACTACCTCGCCTGGTATACAGGAGGTCGTGGGTTCAATCCCGACCCTGACGCCTGCTGCTGCTGCTGCTGTATATTTGGAGTTTTCCTGTCTCTCTGCCCGTGGACTCGTGGATTTTTCTCCAGGTCCTCCGGTCTTTCCACATTTAGAAACACGCGTTTAGAGGATGTGGCTGCTGTACATTTCTGCACGGTAAGCCACTTCGTTGGCTATTATTTGTGGCCAGGTCGCTTCTGAAAGAGAGCTGTAAAGCTCAGTGGGCTTTACCTGGTTAAACAATAACAGTTAAGTATTGCTATCCAGGCTCAAATCCGCTCAGCTCCAGGAGAAAGCGCACACATTCCGGGTGATTTGAACATTGGCTAATTGTATACAGTACCGTGCACTCTGCACAATACTGGCTTTATGTGCACAATGCAATGTACACACGCACAGTATGCATCAAGCATAAAGCTGTTGCAGTACTGCACAGTGCAATCACGTGTACAGGCTTCGGCGTGCTTAAGACTGGGCCGGTTATCTGAATGTGATGGAATGCAAACTCTGAAAGTTATTAATATACACGTATTCAAAATACGGATCTGGCAAAATTAGGTTGTTTGACATTGATACGGTAAATTTCGCACTTTAATGAGTTTTAAAGCCATGTTTTAAAAATAATATGCCCCAATGTGTGCCCAAGATCCTCGGCAGACTCTCAGCTCAGTTGTGGTCTACTCAAGCCAGGGCATTAAAGTGATATAAATATTTTCCCATTATTTATATTTTCTATGGTTTAATTTGAAAGCAACATCAAAACGTTGTGACTTCATGATAGGCGATCACAAAAAGTGACCTGATAAATTGCAAATCATTTTTTATCCGCAATATACAAGCAAAATTAATCTTCATCATTGTTGCAGTCCATGTCAAACTGACCCACATTACTGTAGCACATGTAAATAGTATTACTATTTTACTAAAAGTGCACACACTGCACTGCCATATCATGTTGCATATACCGTACGTGTATAAACTGCGAGGGAAGGTGCATTTTAATGCACGGTGTTATATAACTGTCCTATGACCAAAAGCACCCAGAGGCTCCGCAACAGGGTCGAGCCTGATTCGTGCTTGGATGGGTGACCAACCGTGTCATGATAGGGTTGTGGAGCTACGAGGTGGGTAGCAGAGGGAAGTGGAGCAAAATCAATTCTTGTAATGTGACCCTTCACATCCAAATCTGTGCCCCCCACGTTAAAAAAATCCTGCACTGCCACTGGCCGGCATCTTGAAGTATGGTCATATATAAGCCCCCGCGATACGCACGGTGTGGGGAGGCCGTCATCCAGCAGTGGATTGACAAAAAGGGCTGTGCGTGTACAAATGGGCCCAAAGTGGAACAGTGCCTCCTTTGTTTGCCTGACATTTCGGTTAAACATTACATGAAAAACGGTTATAGGGCTCTTGGTTGCTACTGGAGTGGTTACGATTGCTTCACTTTTTTTATTCTGCAACCATTAAAGAAGATGTATTCTTCACTACATGAAATGGTCATGCGTATATGTTTGCATGCATTGTATTTAAATAGATATGCAAGAAAAATGTATTTAAGATCCATAATAGAGATTTTTTTGGTTTAGATCGCATAAATATAAATGTATCGTTAAACCCACAACATTAACAATTCGAGTACGAATTGTAAATGTTGTGGGTTTACTCTCCAACACACCGGTGTGCTGAACTAGTAACGAATCGGCATGTTTTGTTTACATTACAAACCTTACTTATTGGCTGTGTCGGGTGGTGGCGGGTTTAATGACACTCATATTTACGCGAAAGCCTACGTGTTAAACATTTATTTAGGAACTGTGGCGTTTCCTTAAATCTTCATCTTCCCTCTTTGCGCGAGGTACCCACTTGGTTGGAGGCAGTGGGGCCCTATTTCTCTTCTTTCCCTTTCGTGTGGTTCCGTCGCACCCGAATGGATGATAACCACCTGTTTTTGTTCTACCCCTGTTACCAGAACTAAGAACTGTGGGATCCCAAGTCATGTTCAAATTCCAACAAGTCCCCCCAATTAGATTATCACATGAGGAAAGCCAACAGGATTTGTTTGAGGAGCATCACCTTACTGTGAGGACTTTAGAGGCCAGATATTGTCTCATTTGCAAGAGTAACATGGGGCATTAGTCTACCAGTAGGGGGCGATGATTGCTATGTATATAAACTCTATTGAGTAACTTGTGGGTGATTTACTAATTTGGAAAATTTGGGCCCTGATGCCCACAGACAATGGCCCAATCTTACATATTATATCAGAGGATATTTAAAGTCTGCTGTGAAGCAGGCAGCACATTACTGTCACAGTTAATGCACCCCCACTAAAAATCATGGCAGCTGCTGACTTGGAACTGTGAACCTCTGCAGCAGGCTGCGACCGCCACCGCCCTGTGACTTCACATCTTCAAATCATTGTCTCCTCAAAGGCATGTGTTTTCTGTGGTTGCTCTGGTTTCCTCTCACACGTATAAATACTTATTATTTGGCTGAAAACATCTTAATATTTAGAGGCCAACAGAACTTGGGTAATTGTTGGCACCGGCTCAAAGTTTGGCTGCCTTTCAGCTTTGTGGTTCCTCAGCGATTGTTGTTCAATGTGCAATTTCCTTCCCAAATTTTACTTCCTCACTGTTGCAGTTCATGTAAAAATTACCAATACACATTACTGTACCACATATATGGTACATGGTACAATATGTGACCAACATACATGAGGGTTTGCTTTGCTTGATGACGTGGTGTATATAAATATTGGTTCAGAACGCTCATGGTCTGAATATTCTTTTGTTTCAGGAATTGAATAGGTACTGCCCCTGTTTTAAATTATATTATACTCATGTGCGCTGCCTTAACAACGACACCACCCTGCTTTGTTTGAAACGGCAAACAATCGGTGGCTTTGTGACCACCCTTGCCTTCATGCACTTGTGTGTCTCTGTCCCTCTAGCCCCATGTTTCACAGTAGAGTATCCCTGCACATCTCTCCATGTCTCCACGCATGCCCCTGTACCTCTCCGCCTCGTTGTGTCCCTGAATATCTCTGTATGTCTT
Source organism: Lethenteron reissneri (assembly GCF_015708825.2). NCBI lineage: Eukaryota > Metazoa > Chordata > Hyperoartia > Petromyzontiformes > Petromyzontidae > Lethenteron > Lethenteron reissneri. The sequence goes on from NC_083815.1 coordinate 12,755,875, forward strand.
CACATCTCTCTCTGTCCTGCCTTATCTTACTATGTCCACCATGTCTCTCCATGTCTCCTCATGCACCTGTTTGTCTAAACATATTTCCCTTCCTATCTTCCTGTGTTCTTGAGTGTCCTTCCTCATCGCCCAGTATTTCCCGCACAATCCCATATGTTCCAAAAATATTGGATTTGCTGCACATGTTTAAATATCTAGGAGCAGTTTCCTCAAGGATGAAAATGTCTCGAGAGGCTTGAATAACAAATGTAGCCTGTTTTACTTGAGCTATACGGTGCAGCTTTTCTCCAGTATTGTTGCTTATGGCACTGCTTATTCATTTATTTCTCAGTTTAATGATGATTGGAATACTAGGGAAATCAAATACATTTGGATCTAAAGTGAATATGCAACTTTATGAAAATATATATTGTCATTATCAAATGCATGATGCAAGAGTGGCGCAATTGGCTGGATGAGGTCACATGGAGATCACTAGGGCTGTCATCATGACACACCAGACATTAAAATGCAGCAAATGCATAAATGCAAAAAGATTAACGTAAAACTTAATTTTTTACACTTTTCTAAATGGGTTGATTGGAAAGCATTGCATAATCCGCGCGTATGCAGGATTTTTCTTCCTTGTTCTTATCAAACTCCTTATTTACTGTAAACATCTTATTTACGTAAACAAACAATTGCAGATTTTTAAGCATAAAAATTTTAATAGTGTTTTACCGTATCATACAGATTATAAAGCCCCCTTCGTTATTCTAAAGATTTAAAATTAACTTTTTTTACTGCAAACTTTAGATTTTTTTCAATACCAGTAGCATCCCATCTTTCATTTCATGGGCCGCGCTGCCTATTTCTTGAGAGCTCTTTGGGCTGGACTATCCAGACATGTGGCAAGAGTGAGTCGCAGACTATCTTCGCTTGTGCCTTGTTATAACAATGAAAGCTTTATGCCATGGCATTAGTGGCTCAATAAACTGAAGAAAACAGAAGCAACGGAACGGATGTGTCATTCGTGAAGCTTAAGTTAAAGAGGTGCTCTTTTTCCTTGTACGCAACGCTTTATTTTTAATAGTCAAGACTTTATTTTTAATGTTGCACAACATCCCCATGTTAAACCAAACGGTACTGTTGCCTCACCACTGTACACTTTTTACTGAGCCAGTGAAGGCTAACGAGGCTAAATGTGAGTGTGCAAAAGTTGAGGTAGGCCCAAACCACACCCTCCCTGCTCTCACCTGGGAGCATGTCACCTCAGCCCATCACGATGCGTGTTGGTTGTGCAACAATTTGCAAACCGGGTTTGAATAAGACTTCTGTGTTGTAATGGTTAGCGCGCTTGACATGCAATCGAGAGGTCACCGGTTCGATTCCACCTCCCAGCACGGCAGTTGAAACGATGGAAAAAAATCAACATAAAAATCTTCCTGCCTCTATCCACCACAGTCGATCGGCAGGTCGTGTGTGGTGGGGTAAAGTGTGGGTACACAAACCTATTTATTTCAAGGCGTCTGGTCAGCGTAGAAGAGTAGACCAAATACCCTCTAAAGCTCCCTGTAGTGGAGGCTCTTCCGCCAGCAGTGGCGTGAGCCAGCAATATCAGGGCTGCACCTTTAATTAAGAAACGAGGGCACAGATGCTAAGGTTTGTCCATGCACGCAAGCCAATCGGTGCATTCATTCATTACTAAAATTCCACTGGAAACGATGAGCGATTCCTAACTTTTAGCACCGTTAATAAATTCTGAAAATGATTACTGGTTCTCGTTTAACAGCTCTAATAGCAATGCACCTATATATATAAGTTGTCTGTGAACAGATCTTCTTCTTTCGTATGGCTGATGTAGATGCAGAGCAACAACTACAATTTCACATGCAGGTGGTCAAGCCAGATAACTGCGTCAGGAGCAGTTGAGTGTATCGCTGTAATATCTTTTTATTTGTGGATCGGCCATTGCGTCGTTATGTTGTACGGTCTGTTCTGGAGGATCACAATCGCACACGAGAGTTTTTAAATTTCCATTTGTGCATCCGGTATCCGCATCTTCCATGGTTTGTGCAGATGTGGTTTAGGGTGGACCATGAGCTTCGTGGAAGATCAAACCCAGGGATCTTCTGCGTTGGGTCTTTATGAACAGATAACAATCACCTAAAGCTTTTAAACTGCAGTCCACTCAAGATTTGCTGGCCATAAATATTTTAATCATTGCCACTTTACAACCTACACCACTTGTAATGCACAAGCTGTTGATTACACGGTGCCTTAGTGGCCGAGGTGTTTTCTCCACTGCTTGGTATGCAGGAGGTCGTGGGTTCGATTATAACCCCGACGCCTGCTGTATATTTGGAGTTTGCACGTTCGCCCCGTGGTCGTGTGGATTTTTTTCTGTGTCCGCCGAGTTGTCCCGTCCACATTTAAAAACATGCCTTGAGATTATTTTTCTGCTTTAAATTTTCACGTAATAAGCCACTTCGTTGAGCTATCATTTGTGACCAGATCGCTTCTGAAAAGAGCTAATAGCCCATTGGGCTTTCCCTGGTAAATGAAATATTTAAAAATAGTTTGGTCGTTAAATACTCTGGAAATTATGATGCCATACAACTCGTGCGCTTGTCAATTACTCCAGAAAACCATATATCAAAATACTAATGGGGAATAGCTATTTATTTATGGGTTTAATTATTATGTCTAAGTAAGTGTAAACATTTGTTATTGCGCATTCTTATGCGTCCAGTCCGTCATGAATACGTGCAAATTATTTAAAAAATATTCTGTCAGGATATAAAATATATATTAACAAAAAATTATATGACCCATGATAATCAGAGTACAATGATATTTGACAACGGATGACGCGATTATCGCGGTTTTTTAAAGAGTGCATTATATATCATCATTGAGGCAGTGACATTGCCCAGCAGAATCACATTCACTGCATGTTGCAGATTGATGGTACCAATCCAGCAGCTCCCCTGGTTATTAAGCAGGGGTATTCACCTCGCTGACCAGGGGACGTAAACAATCCCATGGCAGTATTAGCAAGAGTAGACTCTTGCATGATGGCGTAATGGCCCCAATTTGTAAAATTATTAGAATTACCTACAAATTACTCAATTGGAAAATATCCATCTTAAAGGTTTTTTGAGTTAGATCACGTAAATATAAATGTGTCGCTAGACACGCCACCACCAGTTAGTTTGCCACGTAAAGAAAAAGTGCCAATAAATTAGTTAATACTTCACACAGTAAACCCACAACAATTACAATTCGAGTATGACGTTTTACTGATCATTACAACCACCTAATAAAGCTGGTGTGCTGAAGTAGTAACTAATTGGCACATTTTGTTAACGTGATAAACCTTACTAATTGGCTGTGTCGTGTGGTGGCGGGTTCAACGACGCATTTATATTTACACTATCTAATCTAAAAAACAGCTTTATTATGGGTAATATTGGTCGCGAAAGCCTACGTGTTAATCTGAATTGGAAAATAACATAGCATTTATCGCCCCCTTTTGCGAAAACTTGGCAGAACCCTCCTGAAAAATTATGGTGGAGCTTTCCTGGGTAAATTAGCATTATAGTAATAATATCGCCATACCACGGAAACCCTAATACACTGTGTGTGCAGCACCTCCGATATTTTCGTAAAAATATTACACTCAGGGTTTTGCAGGGTCACATGAATTGACTCGTATGCCTGTACCAGGCACGAGACCTTCCAGAAAGTTCTACCTGGGTTCTCATCCCCACTTCCCGTTTTATGGTGACAATATTTAACGTGTTGCCGTAAACATCCTAACCAGAGCATTTGTGCCGGCCGTGTCTTTGCGCAGGTCAAGTCCAATCAGAGCGAGGTACAAAGAGTGCTGGAGGCTAAGGGGTTGAAGTTCGAGATGGTGGACATTGCCGCAAATGATGAGCATCGGCAGAATATGAGGAAGCTAAGTGGGAACCCCACCGCCATGCCACCACAACTCTTCAATGAAAACGCCTACTGTGGAGTAAGTGGCTTTGATTTTTCACTTAATCCACAGTCTGACCAATACTGTTCAACATCGTCATTACCCATTGTCAATCCACTGGAGGATGAGAGCCTTCCCGTGATGTTAATAACCCTCACAGTCCTGCAATGTCACAGTCTGTCTCATTTGTGCACATGAACTGCGTTCATCGTTCAGTCACCACAGTGTCTCGTCCTGAACGGTGTCTGGTCCATTGCCTTGTCTCGGTCTTGTCTATCAACCATTAACCCTTTGAGCGATGAGTTCTGCCAATGTCCACCTACTTTACTTGACAGTCATTACCACGTCTTTCCATAATAGAGTTTTTTTAGGTGAGATCGCATTAATATAAATGTGTCGTTAAACCCGCCACCACCCGACACAGCCAAATAGTAAGGTTTGTCACGTCAACAGAAAATGTCAATTCGTGAGTAGTACAGCACATCGGTGTGTTGGAGAGTAACCCAAAAAACCTCGTATGGATAATATTGGTCGCGAAAGCCTGCATGTTATCACGTCTTTCCATTTGTGTTTTGTTTCTTGACTCATTTCCTTATTTTTCTGTCTCTTTGTAAGTCCCAGCATGCATCTGACCAAGCTTCCTTTGCACACTTTTCACCTTTGGTTTTATTGTATTTGTCATTGTCTGTGTTTGTAATTATTGTCGTAGAGGGCAATATGCACCGATTGAAAAAGATTCTCTTCAGCCACATTGGTAGACCGATGTTCATTTTCAAATTAAGTTTTCCAGAAACACACCATCCTGTCCTTGTTCGCATCTTTATTTCCTAAATTTCGACTCCAATCCACGTTTGTTCATTGTGATAGGTTTAAATATTCACTCAAATAAAATGTTGTTTCACTAAAAACTCAACACACTCAAGAACACTGACTTAAAATACAACTTTATCAGGGTGATTGCCATTCTTCAGAGCACATGAAGAATGGCCATTGCTTGAAACGCCATTGATTATATATTTTTTCTTTTATGGCAGCTATTCACAAGTGTAAGTGTTTTGTTTACAGTGTCTGCATCACTGGCAAGGAAGCATCACCAAATAATGTGTTTATTTTGTACAGCACATTTGTTTCCATGATCTTTAGTTTGCTTATATTAAACTCGAGTCCAGCTTTTCAGCCTCCCCTTTGAAGTTATACAATAATTTCCTGACATTCAACTTCATTGACTATTATCATGATCATGTCAGCAAAAATAAGATGGTAATGTTTCTCAATGTATGTGTATGTCCTTATTTCTCCAAATACATTTCTCACAAAATATTTTCTCGTTGCTGATATTCGGAATACAATATATATTTACTATAAGTGGATTTCGGTCTTGCGGTTCTTTAGCCCCATTATGAAGGCCGCTGGGTCCACATTATTCGGCAGCAGTCCATTTTTGGCGATTATCATGTCCCATCTCTTACTGACGTTTCCACATCATTCCTCTACATTTGTGTGTCTTTTATACTGCATCAATCCATATTTTTCTGGCGTCTTACTTTGCCTTTGTGTCCTGTGAGCATTGCCTTTTTGCTTCTGGATTCATATTTGGTGATGGCATTCTTCTGACATGACCACACCATAGCAGTCTGCCTTGCTCAATTTCTTTTCATATTATTATGAGTAATACAGCATTACAATTAACTACATCAGGTTCTTCACACCTCTGTAAATATTGAGTTGTTGTTTAAGTGTAAAGCAGAAATTATGGGCTTCACCCAACAGGTTTGAGAGGCACAGCAAATTTGAAGTAGATTTGTTAATTGTGTAACCCAGTGGGTGGCTCTGTCGAGGTTCAAATTCCCATCAGATAACATTCCAAAATTCACTGGACCTGCCAACCACAATCGATTGCCATTTCGAGGTGTGATACAAGGTGCGTTTTAGATGTATTTACTTTTTAGTTTGATTATTCAGAATTGTGCCGGGATGACAGTTTAAATTTAATTATTATTATTAAAATGATTCTTTCCTGTCAAGCAACTATTGTCTTCTTTTTCGCGATTGTATAGGACTATGAGAAGTTTGCTGAAGCAGTCGAGCTGGACAGCATTGACACCTTCCTGAAGCTCAAGTGAAGACATCCTCTTCACAGGCCTCGACCTGCATCTGTTAACCCTTTTGCTGTGCTTAACTCTCTTCACATTATACTCTACGGCACTGGTCATTCTTTTTGTTTTATACTAAACCTTGATGACTTGGTCTGCTCGGGGTGAACCACCATGATTTTTTGATTATGCAACATTAATTGCTATCTCTACACTCAATGCCATTCCTCAAACATCTCTTGAAACATCTTGTTACAGTATTTATCGCTTATTGTTTGATCGTTTGCATATTAAAATCACTTGCGTCATTCCTCTTGCGCACATTAAAATCACTTGCGTCATTCCTCTGCTGGTCGCACAGCCATGCATTCCACAATACATGGGGTACTGAATGCACAGCAACATTCCTAATTTAAAGCGTGTTCTTTTTCACAATAAGTTAAGCATGAATGCAAGTATTTGCCACGCGTATCACCGATGCCATTTCTTAACCTTTTGTTCGAGGTGCTTATATTGCAAAATCACCACGTTCTGCAATCGCCATGACTTGTATGCAAATGTAATGCATTATAAAGGTGTAAACATTTTTCTCTCGTTTTCTTGCCAGTCTGAGTGCAAAGCAAAAAAAAATTTGAATTCTTTCCTCCGCCATCACTATCTAGGGAAATATGGGTGGGTGTAAACGTGCGTCTTTGTGCCACAGCCCGCTTAGCTGGAAAATAAATGCACGTTCTCTAGTTCTGTGGCAAGAAGTGGTCTTTGTGGAGGCTTTATGAAGTTTTACGTTAGTGTTAAATTCAATGTGGTTGTAATCATTTAATAATTACTGTTTTTATAATTAGACATTAACAATTTTCCCTTTCCCCTTGATTTTTGGAATTTATACTATATTGAATTGGCTGTTGGTTGCCCTCAAAGGGGGAGGCACTTTGGTGTTGGTCCAGAGTTTGGTGCCACAAACAAAATTCTGGTTGATTACAAAGGAGGTGGTTCACTGGAACATAACTTACGTTCACACAAGTAACACTTTGATGGATTAAAATGAAGGGCACATTTATTTTGTAGTCGGCAGAATGTCATTTCATGAAACACTGCATGTTTTCTTCCTCGACTACAATTTTGTTTTGAAAATATCGATTTGGTTGGACAATCGTGAAAAGACAACGTGCAAATACATAACGCATGCTAAGATGCAAAATCATAATCATTCAATAGGCTACACCTACATCGTATTCGAGGTGAACTGCGTATTTTTCACTGTGGCATATGTTAATCATAATAGTACTTGTTTTGTCGTGGCCACAAAGCATCACTTGCAGTTGAAAGGGATTCCGTCGACTGGAAATAACGGTCTCATGACAAAGCTTGCATGAAATACGTAATTATAATTCCCATTTTTTGCTTAGACCTAATTACATAATGAAATTCCATGGATGTGTCCGGACACTGGAAAAAAAAATTAAGCATGATATGCTTTGTATCGCTGCATTAAAATAACACTCAGTGCTTAAAAGCTTGGCCTTTATGCCAACAATATTTATCACATGTACGCAGTCCTCGTGTTGAGTCTTGTTTACTGGAATTTAATGTTGCAGTTGCATTGATCTGCATCCACTGCTTGTCAAATAGGTACTGTGAATAATAGACCCACGGAGGTGATTTGATTGCATTTCTCTGCTTGTCCACTGCATCCTTCCAGCAGCAATAAATTTTATTTTTTGAATCTAAATCGCTTTTTGAGTGTTTTGGTACTTGACTCGTCAACATTTGCTGTCATGAATGCGAATTTTTCCTCATTTCTTTTTTTACCGAAAATGATGTTCCACTCGCAATGTGATTCTTCACGTGCCGACTCCACAGGGGAATATTGACACCGCTGAGACTGATGAAAAGATAATACCTCTCGTTTGATTTGGAGAGTGCTCCACTGTCAAACTGGAGCTGGTCATGAGCATACTGCCCCCATCTACGACTGTCCCCATTGGAAAGTTGAAGAGGCAGAGTGATGACAATACCCAGTGTTTTGTTTTAGCTGATGGTGAAGCCCCACCTCTGCATGGCACACTCCAGGGTTTGCAGCAATTTCCAACTCTTGAGTGAGGAAGTGGGTAACAGATCGGCATACATCGTAGCATGGTTGACCTGGAGGGAGCAATCTCTTGACTGCACCCAGGAAATTGATAAACCTATTGTATCTACCAGATATGAATGGAAAATGTCAGTCACACTCGTACGCATATCACGCACATACAAAACTGTTATCCGTGGTGACATGAAGCATCATTGGGGAATATCCACAATTTTACTTATCCACTGGGTACATTTTTTCTCAGATAACCCCGCTTGTAATGAATTTGCTGTGCGATCCCGCATTCAAAATTGCGGATCTACGAACGGCCGATGTTGATGGAGAGCAACAACGAAAAGTAATACGTTGCGAATAGTAACGGCGTAGCGGGTTTTATTCATGGATATATCGCGGGTAAAAGGACGCCGATTTGCTATGGGGTAAAATCACGAAAAACACCATGGATAATAGGAAGAAATAGGGTCGCAGCTGTTAGGAGTTTTCGCGGACTACAGCGAATAGGGGTCGTGGGTAACAATCGGGCCACAGATAATCGGAATTCTCTACTCGAACAGTGGCGGCTCCTGCAAAATCTCTCAGGGGGGGCAAATGTCTGGATGATTGATAAGGATAAGGTCCACCCATGCAATGGATAAATTAACAGCTTAAGCATGTAAAGGCAACTTCACTTCTTTAATAGTAATGAAAAATAAAGTGACTCTTACAATACATCTTGTTTGTTTCTATACTCACTATTAAAACAAACCACTCAAGTTTATTTTATTAAAGATTCCACTAGGTGGCCACACATTATATTGTTGGATGAAACGTGCTTACGTATGATGACGTAAGCACGTATGATGACGTAAGCACGTTAGGGCGAGCCCTCCCGGAAGCCATAGAGAATGCATTGGAGCGCCCCCCGGTCGAAAAAAAACATCTTTCCATGTAAGTCTATGGGGCCACTCGGGGCGATTCTCAGCCGGAGTGAAATCGCCCAAAAAGAGGCGGTACTCCACAGAACGTGACATGACGCTGATTGGACTATATCCAGAGGCTGCAGTGACGGCTAGCGTGACTCTGTGGTTCAATGACATTGGTGGTGCGTCGCCCAATCGCCCTAATGAAGAAACCGCCCCTGTTTAACTCGAACACACGTCAGACATCATGTCAAACAGCATCACCTGAAAACAGAGCTGCTGTAGAGAACAATCCTGAAAAGCTTCGCAAGTTCGAGTGGTTTACGTGCTCAGAACCACTCTCAAAACACGTCGTTGTCGTTGTTGAGCTTCCATCTCTCCAGGGTCCAAGCTCCCAGCTTCGAGTGCGGGCCACCAATTGGAGCCGCTCCATCGGTCGCCGGACGAGCGGTGGAGCCCTACCAGGGGGGGCCAAGGCACCGGTTGCCTTGGCTCCCCCTGGTAGCCAAAGCTACGAGTTGGGGGGGGGCCTTGACAGCCACCACGAGGTTCAACAACAGTGTTAAAGAACAACAAGACTTATTTGAAATGCGGTTTAAATGTATTTTCATGGAAATGTTTTATTTTACGTCCCACGTTTTATGTTAATTTAACGAGAGCCGTGACGTGATATTGCAAAGAGGTCGTGGCTGCATTGTGCGAAGACGGAGTGCCCCCTACAGCGTTCAATGTTCGAGACCATGAGCGGAACGACGATGTGATGAGGCAAGAGGAGCCGCGATAAATGATCGCCTCCAGGTGCGACCGTGCGAGACAAATCAAACATTGGGGCCCCACCTGACCAATTGCCGTGAGCTGATCGTGTCGTTACCACGCCACTGGCTCCACCAGGTGATTTGCTGACAGCGTTGCTGTGTTCCCCTCAACCCAGGAGGCATGGGATGACCCCGAGCCTGCTTCTTGCTGGAGCTCGCTTCTGAGGTCACATGGCCAGTTCATAATTGCATCGTTGTGCGTATAAAACACCTACCAAATGATTGTACGAGCTGCACTGTGAACATCGGGGATGTTTAAATAAAAAGTCAGCTCTTATTTGCCGACACGTTGTGCGCTCACACGCAAAAACGTGACAGCAATGCGACACATCCTAGACAGCGAAATATATTTTCATTCATGTAGATATTCCTTGGTTCTTTCGGTATAGTCACGTAGTTAGAAAATAAAATAAAAACTTTTTTTGTCAAATATTTTTTGAACCAGAAAATAAATAAATGTTTAATTTTTTATAAAAAGTTTTTATTTAATTTTATACCTACGTGACTTTACCGAAAGTACCAAAGAATATGTAACATTGCAGTCACGAAAACTTAAGATCCATTCATGTAGATATTATATACCTTCAAGCAGCACGCAAACACTACAGCGCAGCTACACACGGATATAATTATTGCTTTAAATACATTGATTTGCATTAAACCTGAAACACTAAACACACGTCTTTTTTGTTTACGGTGAGTGACATGGCAGCTCCTGTAGCCCAACATCTGTGACCACCCCTTTCCAACAAACGGAAAGACACTCAGTGTCCATTAACGCACGGCATGCAGGGTAATGTGAGGACAACAACAACAACAAAACCTGTTTCGGACTATTCTCTTTTGTCTGGAAAGTGCACAAACACGGCGTTTTAAAATCGGTTACCAGGTGTGCAAAGTGTCATCAATGCTCGCCAAATGTGACCTTTGAACATTCCCATTTAGACCACAGCCGCTTGTGCTGCAGTCAGCCCTGTTTATGTTTTATGTGTTTGACACACGGTTAAAACAAGCACATGCAGAACAAACGACGGCACCACCCATTGGTAATTATTGCAAACTCATGCTCACACAGAGGTGGGCAGCCACACTTGGGACACTGCGGGTGGTGACCTCATAGCGAACGGTTCCTGCTGGTTATTGGTGACATCGCAGGCACCGTTTCAGTTTCATTTATTAGGATTTACCCTGTGAGCCATTCAGCTCTTGATTTGGGTTCAACCGCACGCGACACGTTATTTGCCAATTATATCAATCATGACTGCTGCCACGCTACATGAAGAACCGACAAACCCCGTTTAACATACGAGTAACTTAAATGCTGTGAAACTACTTGCTCAAGATTATCCAATTACAAAATCCCAACCTTTTTCATGTCCACTCATGACAGACATGTCTTGGAAAGTCTGATAGAAGATGTTATCACAAACTTACAACCCCATACCGTATAAAAGCAGCATACCAAAGAACAAATCACGTATACAAGCAGCATGCCATAGAAGCAGAGGCGCGCAACTATGGGGTATATGTGGCAGCGTTATGCGACGCATAGGGGCCCAGTCGGCCACAAGGGGGCCCCGAGTGAACAGGTAAACAAGCGAAACATGTGAAGAAAAAATATCCTTTTTTGTAATTTATCAAAAATTACCTGCGGTCTACCATTGACCGGGCCCGATTAACGCGTCTGGCTATCATCGCAGCATGAAGATGCGCGATCCACCCCCTTCGAGAACATTCTCAGTGGTTCTTCACCTGAAATAGCACGCACCACCTGGGGGTGTGCGAGACATGGGCACATTTTTTTTTAAGGAAAATCACAAATTAAGCACGGGCATGTAACTACAACGACTTTGTTTAATTAAACCTGTCTATTTATGAACATTATACATTCTTTCATGATTGAGGACCAAAGGGGCGCAAGGCTGCAGTACAGGTTAAGAACCACTGATCTGAGATTAGGTTTTCCCATGTTTTCTGGCAACAAAACAGTTGTGTTAAGATGTTAAAACACCAAACTGAAACCTTTTACAAGGAATCATTTCTGCATTAACCACAATAATTGTGGTCAGAATGCGAACAAAAAACATACTCTGATAATATATGCATTATTTTTTAAACTGATTGGTCCACACCAGAGACAGCTTTCTTTTGAGCCTCGTCTCAAACGGTGTTAGACCAGAGGACGCCATGAAAGCAAGACGCACGATAACTTAATTGTGAGTCTCGTACCTTTAAATATTTGCATTAATACTGTCACTGCTAGACTGTCTTCCTCTAAACCCAATACAGAGTGCAACTAAATAATATATATAGCATAGTTATAACCTACATGTTATTGTATACGGGTTCAAAACATTCGTAATTATTTCATACCTGTCAACCCATACGGTTTACCCGTGTTCTTGTACAGGGGAATTGAGTTTCCAGGTCCATACGGCGTACATCAGTTTCAATACGTTTGTGTTTCTGCCTTGTGATGGGACTTTGTAGGATGCAAGTTGACATTTATAAGGGAACGGGCTGACCAATAAAGTCTGAATTGGTCTGTAATAAGGTAGGGCACTGATAAGGGATTGACAGGTATGTGTAGTGTATTGTGTAGTGTATAGTGCAGTGTATAGTGCAGTGTATAGTTTAAACGTTGAGATTCATGAGGGCACCACGGGATGACCAGTAATGTCACCGATAAGGGATTGACAGGGATGCTATTTCAGTAAACGTCAGTCGGGAGGAGGGAGGCCCACAGTCGCATCTTGCATCGCCCCCCGGTGAAATCGGTCGTTGTGCCCCTGCATAGAACTCCCCTTATCCGTCCCGATTCGATTACTTCAATTTTGCGGATGCTACAGTTCATCATGAGTGCACCATTATACTCCACCTATCCATGAGAATAAAGCGAAACTGATCATGTTCTGCTCACAAATTCCCGAATAGCATTTGCCCTGTGACAAATTCCCGAATAGCATTCGTAAAGCTTTTCGCAGCACATAATAGATGTATAGTTTCCACCAAACCCCTCTCATCCGCGGAAGATTTGCGGATAAATCGGAGAACGCTGGAGCGCTGCGTTGTTATTCCTGTCACGCGGGGTGAAGTGCGGCTGCACGCCACTTCGTCTGCACGGCCAGTGGGCTGCAGCACCACGCATGCATGCAGGCATTGCACAAGCTGCGGTTGAACTACACTCATGCACGGATTTCTCAATGCATGTTGCGAATTAATGGCTGAATTCATGAATAAAGTCTGTTCTCCTCTAGTGCCGCGTGTTTTTATAACGCGAATTGGATATAGCGCGATGAATGTATTCGGGATCACATTTTTTTTTATATAACGCGGTTGTGAATTGGATATAACACGATTGAGTGAACAGAACGATGTTGCGCGAGTAGGAATAGGCGGTTGTACGGCTGCCTCGGCATAGCATCGCACAAGGCGGAATGCTGCTGGATGCTTCTAGATGCTACTCACGCGCCACGGTCTTTGTTCAGCCTGCGTACACATCTCACGTGTTATTGTGGACCGTGCTTTCCCCATATATTGTATGTTATTTATTATAACGGGATTTTTTCATAACGCGGGTTTTTTCAGGAATGCAACGACTACACGTTAAAGGAGAACAGGCTGTACTCCAAAATACCATGAATTGTACAACATCTTGTGTGTGTGTTTGTGTGTCTCCGAGGCTCGTCTAAGAACGTTGGGGAATGTCTGGACACAAATGACATCCACCTCCGATTAGCACGGTTGGCTTCGTACGGTGTGAAAGAAGTTCCACATACACACATCCACGGTGGCTGCAACCCTACGACTCATGGATATATCGTGCACATCGTCAGTGGAGTCACACTGCATCGGATAATGCAATCTCTTAACATTTTCCTCATTTAATCATTATAATGGTTCGTGATCATGAATATGCACCTTATTGGAGTTGTATTTTGACGCATCATTTACTGCCGTTAAAGTTTTGACTTTAAACCACGACGTGTCTGACAGGCCCGTGTAAACACAACGGTGAGTTTCTTGAACAAACGAACGTGGGAGGAGGGGGCAAAAACAATGAGCTGTTTGTCTGACAAGACTGCCACGGTGACGGGTAAGCTGCATTTCCAATTCCACCCCTTGTTCAAGCAACGCCCAAAAGCTTGATCCATCAATTAGGCTCCGCGTCTTCATCAGGAGCTCTATAATCCGCAACTGATGAGGCTGGATGTTTTCCGTCACTCGTTTCTTAATCCATCGCTGATTGGGTCCCAGGTGTTGTGCGTACGCAATCAACGTTAAATGTTTGAAATCTGGTTTTGACAACGCTTCCAAACCGAGTCATTCGTAGCAACACAAGAGGTACAAACATAATGTGCAGTATCCAATGCTGAGACAATTGGAACATTTTTTTTAAAATCTGCTAATAACCTGGTTGGCGACTGCTCGGGGTAGCCTTTATCCAGCAGTGGATCAACGATGACTGACCTCAATGCGGGCTGCAGTAATATCCACGGTGGAGAGATGTTAACTACTTCGCCTGGTTTACAGGAGGTCGTGGGTTCGATCCCGACCCTGACGCCTGCTGTATATTTGGAGTTTGCGTGTGTCTCTCTCTCCGTGGCCACGTCGGTTTGTTTTCCCTCCACATTTAGAACCATGCGTTTAGAGTATTTGGCTGCTAGCAATGTCCACGCGATAAACCCACTTCGTTGAGATCTAATTTGTGCTAGACAGGTCGCTTCTGAAAAAGAGCCATACAACCCAATGTGCCTTACCTGGTGAAATATATATGTTGTCTAGTTTAGTTTAAATATCCACATAACGCTCATAACAATAGCAGGTAGGTGTTATGACGTGTCATAAAAGGCCGACCCCCTTTCCTGCTCACCGAAGGCGTGCGCACATCGCTCACCACGCAGGAGGCGTGGGGCTCACTGATCAGTGTCACTCATCCGAGCGAGAGCAGAGGTAAGCGTCACGTGGGCTATTCTGCGTGGCGAGCTTCGAAAGCGATCGCTGTGTTGCAGGTTGATTTTACACGAAAATAGTTTTCTCTCGGTTATTATGGAATGTTGTCTTTTCAAACGTTTACCAGACATTGTCGACTAAAATGATTTGTGAAGACCTGTTTATAATAAAAACACTGAGCTGTTTAGGCATAGTTACAAGATAAATGCAACTAGCATTTTACGTATTTTTTTTTACAAATTGCAAGAACTGTATTTGGATTACTGTTTTATTTAAAAAAATGTTTATAAATAAACTATATGGGGGGAAACGGTAATATTCGCACGAAAGCAGACCCATTAGATTTTTTTTTTAATGAACAATCCGGGTCCTTTTGACAAGGACGTATCCATCAGGTCAGATTTTTGGCAAAAATGTGTCAATGTCACCAGGACCAACAATCTTGGACAACGATTGCGTTCCAACTGTTTTGACGAGATGACAACGTGTCCCTAGCGTTTCCACCCAGGTCCACTGTGCACACACAGCGCGATATTTTTAACGCGGGATTGCCTCGAGATGATTTTGCAATTTTTGCAAAACTCAAACTGTGGTAGATCTTCTAAGTTCATGAGTACTGTTGTGTACTTGTATGTTTTATCCTCCATTTGCAAGTGTATATCGTGGATATTGTCTCAATTTTGAATGGTTACATGATCTAAGATTCAGTTAGTGAGTACAACAGAATTTCACCAAGTATACTGTGAATTTCCAAAAATGTTTTGCTTCTTCAGGAAGATTAAACCGTGATGTTGCTTTGTTCCGTTTGCCTAGAGACGATGCATTTGGCAGGGATGTGGTGGTGCGTGTTCTACCTGAACGTGGCCTTCACCTGCGCGATGATGCGAGAGTACTACATCGCAGCCAAGGAAATATACTGGGACTACGCACCATCGGGGAGGAATCTTATCAAGAACATCAGCATTTCCGACGATGAGTATGTTTCCACGTGATTTTGTTGTTGTAATAATAAGAATAACGTTTAGTTTTATACAGTGTCGTAGTTCGCTGAAATTACATCTCACGATCGCTGAGAATCTGCAGACGAGCTGGATGGTGGTAGCCAAGCGTCGAGCCGGTGCCACCAAAAATCGCCCAGGCTCCGTGAATTTTTTGCTAGTAGTGTGCTATGTCTTATGTGTCATAAGTAGTAACTTCATTGTAATGACACTTAGATGTATATATTTTCATAACGCTCACTCACCCAAAAAAGCCACACGGAGTCCATTTGGTGTTTTACCTTTAGATTTGTACAGCCAATTAATGATGCGTGTTTATATACAAGTGGGAGGAAACTGGAGCACCCAGAGAAAACCCACCAACCCAGCGATTTCATTGACACCACTTTGGACCCTTTGTCATTGTGCTGTACAGTAACTTTGTGGCCTGTATTTATTTTAGCTACTTGAAAATAACGTTCTAATTCCCTGGAATATATGTGCCGCAAACCCCACTATATATGTGCAGCAAAATCCACTTTTTCGCTCCTACATCTGTGCCCCCTACCTTTACCAACTGGCACTGACCAGGTTAGGAAAGTGTGGTCTCGTAATACTCGTAGAGAACGCACGAGACGCGTTGTGTTTGTGCATTACCCTCAATGAACCTACGATGAATGGAGTAACCAGCTTTGTGGATAACTCATGCAAAAGATACTCTTTGTTGCAATGAAAAGAAAATGCATGCATCATGAATATGGGTTAGTGCAGAGGTCGGCAACCCGTGGCTCCGGAGACGCATGCGATGGCTCTTTGGCTGCCCCCTTGCGGGCAGCTCTTAAAAAAAAACACGTTAATTTTAAACGTAATTTTACATAAAGATACATGATTAAATATGGCAGGGAATGGGTAATTTTGGAATGTCTTAGTGACAATAAAATGTACAACAATCAAACTGTATTGCTAAAATATAACTAGGGAAAAAAAACTAAATAGACGCCGTTGATTCAATCACATATTTGTTTATTTAAGTCAGAATTTGTCATCAGCTGTATACCGGCTGTGTCTGTATTTGTGTAACTCTGCGCGTGATGCGGCTCTGGAACTATTTTGGTCAAAGAAAAAAACTGAAAAAATGTCTCTTCCTCTTCTTTGAAAGGTTGCTGATCCCCTGGTCTAGTTTAGCTCAAGCTGGGTACTTTTCTTAATGATACATTTCTCACAATCAGATTGCAGCCAAAGCGAAAATAGTAAATCCATTAATACACGTTACCCAAATCTATACGGGCACCTAC
This sequence comes from Lethenteron reissneri, assembly GCF_015708825.2. Taxonomy (NCBI): domain Eukaryota; kingdom Metazoa; phylum Chordata; class Hyperoartia; order Petromyzontiformes; family Petromyzontidae; genus Lethenteron; species Lethenteron reissneri. The sequence continues at coordinate 12,772,960 of NC_083815.1, forward strand.
GAGCCCCTTGTCTACACGAGGCATAGGTTTTGATACGTTTACAAATCGCCTTTCACTGCTGATAATTGTTACAGACAAGCCAGATTGACTCTGCAAAGGGGGCCGGAGCGTATTGGCCGGATTTACAAGAAGGCGGTGTACATCCAGTACACGGACGGCAGCTTCACGCAGGAGATTCCCAAGGATCCGTGGCTCGGATACCTGGGCCCCACCATCAAGGCGGAGGTGCACGACGTCATCGCGGTCTACTTCAAGAACCTCGCGTCGCGCCCGTACAGCATGCACCCCCACGGCGTCTTCTACAGCAAAGCGTCAGAAGGTCGGTTGGTGGTGCAGGTCTTCCTCCTCTTCTTCTTCTCCCCATCTGACTGATGTTGGTTTTGAGCAGGGGTCGGCAAATTGCGGTTCCGTGCGGTTCTTGAAGGACTGCTTTGTGAGGTTATTTATCAAGGACCATCACCGTCTCGTATTCACCATGTGCATTGCAACTCTTGAAATATTGAGGGTTTTTTAACCGAATGGAAAAAACTACATTTATTGTTATTTTGGTTGCCGACCCCAGATGTAGAGAAAGAACTAGAATTTTCCATTGAGGTGGTTGAGCCAGAGAATTGCGTCAGGATGCCTCCTTCATGTTTAAGAATTGGGCATTGCGTCGTTGTATGTTCCACGGTCTGGTCTGGGTCACCACATTTGCAGAGTTTTTAATTTTACATTTAAATGACCCATCTAAATTACCTCAAGAAACTAACTGCAATCAGATTAATATCCTCCAGTTATTATGAGCGTATTTAATTTTGCTCATGTAATTGTAAACAATTTTTTGTAATGTGAAGTTTCAAATAATTTGACCGCATGGGAACTGAAACTACCACTACAATCCATAATATAGGTTTTTTGGGTTAGATCGCGTAAATAAAAATGTGTTGTTAAACCCACCACCCGACACAGCCAACTAGTAAGGTTTGTCAGGTAAACAAAACATGCCAATTAATGACGAGTTCAGAACCGGTGTGTTGGAGAGCATACTCAAAACATTTACAATTCGAGTATGACGTTTTGCCAGTAATTGCAATGCTTATATTTACGGGAGCTAACCCAAAAAAAAACAACCCTCCATTATGGATACTATTGGTGGCGAAAGCCTCCGACGTGTTAAACTACCACTGCCACGTGTTCGCGGACATAAAACCGACCACAATCATGGCCGGTGGCCACAGTCAGCTCGCCCGTGTGTGCCTCTCTGACAGGCGCCAACTATCCAGACGGGCAGGAGTTCGGCTCGAAGGGCGAGTTCGTGCTGCCCGGCCAGACGCACACCTACCACTGGATGGTGAGGGACGAAACCTCGCCCGGCAGCGACGACCCCAACTGCTTCACGTGGATCTACCACTCGCACGTCAACGAGCCCAAGGATGTCAACTCGGGCCTCATCGGGGCCCTGCTCACCTGTCGCAAAGGTAGCAAGTGCCGCCCCCCCCCCCCCCCCCCCGCTTAGCCGCTTGATCTAAACTCTAAAACAGTCTGTGCGACATAAAATACATCTGCATCTCCGCTTGTCTCTTTACCTCAGAGACACAGAACTATAAACTAAACTCTTTTTTTTACCAGGCAAGGCCTACTGAGCTATGTAGCTCTTTTTCAGAAGCGGCCTGGCTATCACAAATGATAGCTCAACGAAGTGGCTTATCGCGTGAAAATGTATAGCAGCCAAATACTCTGAATGCACATTGATTCTAAATGTGGAGGGAGAAATCGGAGGACCCGGAGAAAAATCCACGCGACCACGGGGAGAGAGACACGCAAACTCCAAGCATTCAGCAGGCGTCAGGGTCGAGATCGAACCCACGAAGCCTGTATACCAGGCGAGGAGGTCAGCATCCCACCACCGTGGACCCTCGATGCCAGTTTGATGCCAGATGCTGTGTACCGATATCGAGTTATGTGTTTGCAATCGCTTTGATTCCATAATGTGAGAGGGTTTTTGGTTTTATTGCCTTTTTGTTCTGATCACTTTACGTTGTTGCTGCTGCATTTTTTTTACTTGCTTTGCTTTTTCCATTTTGATGATCCGAGTCACTTTTGCAAATGAGACACAATCAAAATCATTTATCTCGACCGGAAGAATCCGATGAGCTCTGAAGCTCTTTTTCACAGATGTCCAGTAGGGGAGGGTCAGAAAGTTACAACAACAAGCAAAACAAAAACCGATAGGAGTGCAGAGCATAGGGCAGCTAAGCTCGACTATCCTGGTCTCCTGAGTTCTCAGATGGTTAAACAACATCAACTTGACGTTGTCACCAATCCTGCCGATTTAAGCGGCAGGCTGCGGATTTTTCAACAACTTGTACCGCGTAACAATTTTTGAAACAAATCTATTGTACCGTTTCGTAATTTTACTTATTTTGAAGACATGTTTGCTCTTCGAATGCGTACGCGGTCAAAAGGGGTTCAAAAAAGTTGGCAGCCTGCCGCCCCCGTTGGTAGGGGTTGGCAATTGTGCTGCCAGTCCTCTAACGTTCAATCTGCAGAGGGGGAGGCAAAGACTCAGAACATGTATTTAGACTGCAGGAGGAATCCGATGAGCTATGAAGCTCTTTTTCACAAATGACCTGTAGGGGTGGGTCAGAACGTCACAACAACAAACGATACAAAAACACGATAGGAGTGCAAAGTACAAGAAAGGTAAACAAATCACCCAAGCGCATACAAATACAACACTAAACCACCCCCATCCTACTAGACAAAGCCCATTGAGGTATTAAATTACTTTTCAAAAGCGACCTGGCCGCAAAGGCAGCATCCATTGTCCCACTTCCAATAAAGTCACGCTCTTTGTTAGTAAAATGTTTTTAAAAAATGTGAGCAGGAAACTCTATTTTGCGTCCTTGGTAAAAAATAGCCAACAATTCTTGGCTGCTGTGAACTTTTTGAGGAATCCTACTTTTGGGAACCGCCGAACGTCAAGACGTGGGCGAGGACTTCATCTTGATGTTCACCATCGTTGACGAGAACAACAGCTGGTACCTGGAGGACAACATCCGAGAAACCATTGCCGACCCGCGCAGTCTGGACCGGAGCGACCCGCACTTTCAGAGGAGCAACTTCAAGTCGAGTAATGGACATTTCTCGCTCCGGATCCACACCTCGACACCGCGTACACGTTTACAATGTTGTATCGCACGGCTAACGGCATCGTGAAGTTTAATATTTTTTTCGCTGGCGTTGAACGTGTCAGTTTAACACGTAGTAGTAGGCTTCCGTGACCAATAATGTTATCCATAATAGAGGGTTTTTTGGGTTAGATCGCGTAAGTATAAATGCGTCGTTAAACCTGCCACCACCCGACACAGCCAATCAGTAAGGCTTATCACGTAAACTGAATGTGTCAATTAGTGACTATTTCAGCACGCCGGTGTGTTGGAGAGTAAACCCACAACATTTACAATTCGATTCTAATACCGTGACGTTTGGCCGGTAATTACAACCAGCCTCATCAGGCGACAGCCAGAGTTGTGGAGAAATCCTCCTCCTGTTTTGATTCTTAAATCGAGGGATACATTTGACGAATGTGTCGTTTCCATCACCATGCGTGTTTGTCACGTCCGCTGCACAGCTGCAAACGGATTTGCTATTACCGTATTTAAATTAGAACCAAACATTCAGTCCGGAGAGAAATTATTGTTCTTCTCGAGGGAAACTATTGAGACAGGGTGTCTTTTTTGGCAAGATCAGGACAACATTCAGGGATAAATGCAGGAGGATGGACAGGATATGAAATCTAGCGCTGGTGGATATGCACGTGGCCTCTAATCCAGCACTGTGAAGCCAGTGAGGGTTGGTGCAACACACGAAACTCCCTTCCTGTGGGTGTCAAGGAGGAGCCATTCCCTGGATTGCCAGTATCCCATATGTGTAAGATAGAGTGCTCATTTGTGGAAAACATCTTAATAAAAGAGGACTGCAGAGCTTAGGCAGCCGGGCTCACCACCTGGTTGCCTTCTAGCTCGTGCCTGTGGTTCCCTGGGCGATTGTGAGATGGAATTTTCATGAATCATGATGCTATATGCAAAACTAATAATTATTATATGATTACATTATTATTAGAAAAAATATGTATCGTCTTGCAGTACGGCTTCCATTGTCTGAAGATTGAAGACTGCCAACGAAGCTAACCATTGCCCTGTTGCGCATACCCACGAGAAGCAACTTTAGGTTAAACTTCATTTTCATATCATAACTAAACTCGTATTTTATTAAATGTTGATGATTGTTGGGAATGACCGACTGCATCATGCATATTTCAGATTGACAACAACAGCAATACATATCAATGTGTGTTAACCATGTCTTAGATAGTGTTGTGCCTGTCATGTAACATTCACGACAGCACTTCTGTCACAGAGCATGCAAGGGTTTCATGGCTACCATGAGAAGCGCAGTCTTCAAGTTGTCTGCTGAGTTCATCGCTGCTTTACGAGTTCACTTTTACTTATCTGGGGCATGGCCCATGGAACTAAACGGCTATGAAAGTACCGTGGTGATGTTGGCTAATATGGCACGAAATGTGTTGCTATGTTTTATTTTTGACAACATATTTAATAAACTGAGTTACTATGTCGTCAATTATCGACAACATTTAAAATAAATTCTATAATTTCCTTCATTAGCAACGACATATTAAATAATTTCAACGAATTTCAGTAATACGTGTGTTGCGGATATTAAATTAAATAATACATCTTATGTTTGATTGTTGACAATATAAAACAATGCATACGTTTGATAATTATAATCGAGGACACGTGTATGTATGCACTCATTCGCACCATATATAGCCAACGATGATAATCGGAATTATAAATGATAAAAGTCACAGGTTCAATGATCAAACATACATAAATATTCCGCTATTGAAATGTTGGCGATTTCCAACTGCTTGTGCTTACTCAAAAATATCATGGTGCAGGTTGAAACGCTTTGCATGGGATGTGGTAAAAGTACTGTGGTGATGGATATATTACAGGTGCCACACAGGGCGAGGGGATGATACTAAAAAATTAAGACATTGAAAACCGAATGTATAGCGGTGAAACAATTTGAAAAGGAAAACGCACAGCAGCACAGACAGCCGGTCAGACAGGACTGATCAGCGGATCTAAATACACGATGATGGACGACATCAAGCGGCTATAAAACTTGTGGAATCTATAACTATTAAATTATAACTGTTTTTATTTTACCAAATAAAACCCACTACTGAGCTATGTAGCTCTTTTTCAGAAGCGACCTGGCCACAAATGACAGCTCAAAGAAGGGGCTTATCACGTGGAAATGTATCGCAGCCAAATACTCTAAACACGTCCATTCTAAAAGTGGATGGAAAAATCGGAGGGACCCGGAAAAAAATCGACGCGACCACGGGGAGAGAGGCATGCAAACTCCAAATATACAAGTGTCAGGGTCCGGATTGAACCCACGACCTGCTGTATACCAGGAGAGGTAGTTAACATGTCGCCACCTCGGCGTCCTAACAACTCACTGCGCGTTGTTTCAGACATCAACGGCTACATGTACGGGAACCTGCCGGGCCTGAACATGTGCAGCGAGGTCAACGTGTCATGGCACCTCTTTGGGCTTGGCTCCGAGGTGGACATTCACACGGCTCACTTCCGAGGGCAGGCGCTCACGAGCAAGCACCACCGCGTGGACACCGTGGGCCTCTTCCCCGCCACCTTTGTCACCGCCCTGATGGTGCCCACCAACCCAGGCCGCTGGCTCCTCGCCTGCGATGTCAATGAGCACTTTGAAGGTGAGAGAGCTTTACTCACCCTCACCGCTCACTGCCAGATGGTGACCCAGAGTCAATAGCGTAACCAGCATGGGGGCAGGCAGGGGGTACCCCCCCCCCTGCTCCTGGTGGCCAAAGCTACGAGTTGGGGCCGCCTTGACAGCCACCACGAGATATGTTTTCAACAACAGAGTAAAAATAACAACAGAGTTATAAAAAACGCGGTTTACATTTATTTTTATGAAAATGCTTTCATTTACCATGTTACGGTTTTTTTTGGATACCGATTGTAATTTATATGCATTCATTAACTCCACCCCCCGTCTGGCCATCGTACCTGATTGTCTCACAAGTGACGACATCACATTTATCCCTCTATTTAAGAACGAAACAGGAGAAGGATTTCTCCACAAGTGTGGCTGTCGCCTGATGATGCTGGTTGTAATTACTGGCGAAACGTCGTACTCAGATTTTATTACACCGGCGTGCTGTACTAGTAACGAATTAGCATGTTCTACTTACGTGACAAACCTTACTAATTGGCTGTGTCGTGTGGTAGCTGGTTTAACAACACATTTATATTTATACGATCTAATCCAACAAAAACCTCTAATGTGGATAATATTGGTCGCGAAAGCCTCCTACGTGTTAAACTTTAATTTACCTTCCACGCTTTATGTAAATTTAATAAGAGCAGCAACGTGATCTTGCGAAGAGGCACTACGAAGCTGTCTTGGCTGCATTCCCCGAAGACGGAGTGTCACCAACGGTGTTCAATGTGATTAGGGCAAGAGGAGCCATGATATATAATGGCATCTGTGTGTCCCTGCGAGACAAATCAAATGTTGGGGCCCCTCCTGACCGATTCACAATGTCGTTACTACGCCACTTCCCACTGCCAGCACCACTCACTGCGAGGCGGTGGCAACCGTCATCGTAATACTCACAGTTAGGGATTCATTTGATGGCAGCTTCCCGTATTGAAGCTGCAGGCTCAACAAATGGTGAACTCCAGTGGGAAACGGCCCAGCTGACACAGCGCTGTGCAAGATGAAATGGGGGGAGTTGCACATCGCTCCATGCTGTAGTGTTCCAACGTTACCAGTTACCAAAGTAAGCATTGCCACAATAAAAATTCGTAAATTTGCGAACTTTATGATTGCATTGAATTTCATTAATAATAATTATTAGAAAGGTGCGTTAGAACCCCAACGGTCCACGCTGATGTGGGGGAAGGTTGTGCGTCTTGGAGTCTGTAATCTGCGATGGAAAAAAAACTGTGTTTTTTTTGTGCATTTAAGGAGTTGTTTTGCCACGCGTCTCCAATGATCCGCGAAACACGACGGATTATAGGAGTTTTACCTTTCATTTATAAATTTAAATCCAATCGGCCATCAGCATCCACAGTTAAGGATTATAGAATTTTTCAGACTTAACATCCAAAGTGGATTAGGTCTACCGGTCGATAGACCATGTTGGCACAGTTTGTACGACAAAAAATTAAACAAATCTGCATCTCCGCTTGTCTCTCTTCACCTCAGAAACAGAACTATAAACTAAACATTTTTTTTTATATTACCAGGTAAGGCCCATTGAGTTATGTAGTTCTTTTTCAAAGCAACCTGGCCACAAATGATAGCTCGTCAAAGTGGCTTATCGTGTGGAAATATATAGCAGTCATCAAATATTGTACACGCACGTTTCTGAATGTGGAGGGGGAAAACCCGAGGACCCGTAGAAAAATCTACGCAACCGCGGAGAGAGAGGGAGAGACACACAAACTCCAAATATACCAGAGAGAGAGGGATGCATTTGAAGCTCTTCAATATGTATTCAGACATTTAATAAGAATCGTGGCAGGATCAGGATTATGAAGCGTGACGCAGAGCATCGCTTGGAGAGCCTCGCGCTGCGTGACAGGTGGCATGCAGGCCGCGTTCAACGTCCTGGAGTGCGAGGGCACGAACCAAAGCGTGTGGCACTCAGAGGGGAAGGAGAGGACTTTCTTCATCGCCGCTGAGGAAGTGGACTGGGACTACGGCCCATCAGGCGTCAACAACGCGACGGGCGAGGATCTGACCCAGCCTGGAAGGTGAACTCACCACAAGCCACGTGGAGTGTCTGTCAAAGTCGCCACGCTTTAAAAATGTTTTTTTTATTACGCTTGTTTACCCAACAAAGCCCGACTCAGTCTCATGACTCTTTTTCGTTTAGCACGGTTGGCTACGTACGATGCCAAAGAAGTAAAAAATATAGGATATACATTACAAAAAAAAGCCCAAGTGAATAATTTGCGGGTCATTTATCAAATTTGCCAAATTTGGACCATGGGGAATATTTTCGCTATGAGTCGAAGAACTATTTTCAGATTCATACCTGAGTACGTGTACTCATGTAGATGCACTGCCCCTTTTTGTCAATCGACTGCTGGATGAAGGGCCTCCCCATGCAGTGGGGGGCACGAGAGGACCAAACAGTGCGCGTTGGTGAAGGGCAAAGCTCTGGTGTCGGAGCAGAGCAGAACGGCCCATATGGAGGAAGGAGCTACGAGAGAAATTACTTTTAGAATCTCGAGCCACCTCATATCCACACCGGAGAGGAACATTTATCCACCCTGCTACAGAGAGGAATGCTCGTCACGCGACAGTCGACCTTATGCTTGCTAAGAAATAAGTTCAAACCCAAATTGAAAGTGTGTGTTACGTTCTTTATGCAGTCACTCGTCACTGTACTCAGCCGTGCCAACTCAGCACTCTGACCTCTGAGCCACCCCATCCATCTCCCCGCTCTTGTATGCATGCACGTCATTGTCATTCGTCGTGTGGGAACTTTGGCCGTGACTGATCTAGTGATTCCGAGAAGTACTTCACGAAAGGGCCCAGCCGCATTGGAGGTGTGTACAGGAAAATCCTCTACACGGAGTACACCGACGCCAACTTCACCACCAGGAGGCAGCGAACGCCCAAACAAAGCCACATGGGGATGTTAGGTACGGTATGCCGTGAGCTGTGTGTACTCTTCAGCTACTCTTTTGTTTAACCGTTTAAAACAGGGGTCCTCAAACTTTTTAAACAGGGGGCCAGTTCACTGTCCCTCAGACCGTTGGAGGGCCGGACGATAGTTAAAAAAAACTATGAACAAATTCCTATGCACACTGCATATATCTTATTTTGAAGTGAAGAAACAAAACGGGTACAAATACAATATTTACAATGAAGAACAAGTAAAGTTAAATCAACAAACTTGCCAGTATTTCAATGGGAACTATGGGCCTGCTTTTGGCTAATGAGATAGTCAATGTCCGGTTCCATATTTGTCACTGCTAGTCGTAACAAGTGATGCAAGTGTGCATCCGTTAGTCTAGATCTGGTTGGAGATTTCAAATGTTTAATTCTGGAAAAAGTCTGTTCACAGACATAAGTGCTGCCAAAGATGGTTGCCATTTTGAGTGCATGGTTCCTGAGATGAGGATATGTCTCAGAGGGGAGAGATGCATAGAAATTATGAAGGCTGCTTGACATGAATGCGTCTTTCAGAGAGTCACAATTCTGCAGTTCAGCCAGTTCCATTTGGTAAATTGTATCCACATTTTCAATGTCAATAGAAAATGGATTACGGAAAAGCTGTATGTCCTGTTCATGGAGATGAAGCTCTTTAAATCCAAATTGGAACTCCTTTTGCAATTTTTCCAGTGAATCCACACATGTTTTGTTTGGGAATGCAACCAATGGTTTTTCCGCTAACAGATTTTGAGTTGTGGGGAGATGGCAGAAGTTTTCCTCCTTCACTTGTTTGATGAGGAGGCCTAATTTTACTTCAAATGCTTTGACATGTGATTGCATATCACAGATGAGCTTCCCCTTTCCTTGAAGTTGCACATTGAAACTGTTGAGTAGCTCTGTTACATCTGTCAGAAAGGCAATGTGCCATTTTTATTCTGCATCATTGAGCTCTGGTACTTCTTTGTTTTTTTAAAGCAGAAAAGCTGTAATCTGTGGAAGTCATAGAAACGTTTCAAAACTCTCCCTCGACTCAGCCAACGGACTTCTGTGTGATACAAAACATCTTCATAGTCAACATTTAGCTCAGACAGAAATTCCTGAAATTGTCTGTGGTTTAGTGCATGAGCTCTAATGAAGTTAACACAAGATACCACAATTTTCATAACAGAGTCCCACTTCAGTGATTTACTACACAGCGCTTGTTGGTGGATGAGGCAATGTATGGCTATTGGATGAGAATGGTTATGTTTGTCCATCTCTTGGTTAATGCTAGCAATTACTCCTTTCTTAGACCCCACCATGCTAGGAGCACCATCAGTTGTCACACTGGCTAGTTTAGCCCAGTTCAGCTCCAAACTATTCACAGTTTGGCAAACCTTTTCATAGATATCCTCTCTTCTTGGTTCTTTCGGTAAAGTCACGTAGAAGGGAAGTAATAAAATAATCAAAATAAAACATAATAAAATAATTCTCACGACGTTTCGGCCACAACGCAAGCAGCCGTCCTCTGGTGAAAACCAGGTCTGTCGGGGAGACAGCGTCTGAATGAAACAGCACACGAGCTTGGAGCATATATAAGCTGGGTTGGAAACGGGGGAAAGAGCGCCTTGACAAAAGAATTTGCATATCAAGAGGAATTTAGCATATTTATGGGAAATGCAGGAATGTTATTAGTACTACATATGCAGCACGGGCATATGTAGTACTAATCACATTCCTGCATTTCCCATAAATATGCTAAATTCCTCTTGATATGCAAATTATTTTGTCAAGGCGTTCTTTCCCCCGTTTCCAACCCAGCTTATATATGCTCCAAGCTCGTGTGCTGTTTCATTCAGACGCTGTCTCCCCGACAGACCTGGTTTTCACCTGAGGACGGCTGCTTGTGTTGTGGCCGAAACGTCGTGAGAATTATTTTATTATGTTTTATTATTTTATTATTTCCCTTCTATGTGACTTTACCGAAAAAACCAAGAAGATGAATCCCTGCAGTCACGAAAGCTTTAAATCGAAAGATATCCTCTCCTGTAGATGTTCCTTTGATGCTTTGCAGTGCAGAAAGCTCTTCTGTGACTTCGAAATAGTCATTCGTCCCACGAATAAAAATTTGAAGTTGTGCAGAATCACGAACATCATTGCTTTCGTCGAGTGCCAAGGAAAAATAGGAAAGTTTTTTTGTGGAGTTTTGCAAATGCTGATGCAAATTGTCTCCCATTTCTTCAATCCTCCGTGTAATTGTAGGTCCTGAAAGACTCACTGTACTAAATAAATCGGCCTTCTCTGGACACATCTCTTTGGCAACAGAAAGAAGGCATTCTTTAATAAATTCTCCCTTCACGAATGGTCTGCCAGTGCACGCTATTAGCTTGGCAACTTGAAAACTTGCTCGCAGTGATGAAATATTTATCTGCTTCTGCTTCACAAAAGTATTTTACTGAGTTGTTAATGTATTTTTCAGTTTTAATATTTTATCTTTTCTCACTTCTCCGACCAAACAATCATATTTATCTTTATGTTGAGTTTCATAGTGTCGACGTAAATTGTATTCTTTGAACACAAACACTATATTCTGGCATATCAGACACACAGCTCTTTCCTTGTACTGCTTGAAGAAGTAATCATAAGTCCACTGTTATTTGAATATCCTACACTCCGAGTCAATTTTTCTCTTTCTTGACATCATTGTTTCCTAGGGAGTCAAAATTGCTATTAGTAAAATACCAATATATATAGTGCTACAAAAACAATATACCAGCAATAACTTTGCCCACACAGAGACATACAGACTGCACTGCCCATCAATGCAGTCTGATTGGGGGAACTCCGCCCCCTCTCCCTCTTCCACCAATGACCGTCCTTCTCATGTAGAAAAAAAGTAACAGACAGGCAGCGGCGGCAAAAACACCCGGCGGGCCGGATAAATGTCCTCGGCGGGCCGCATGTGGCCCGTGGGCCGTAGTTTGAGGACCCCTGGTTTAAAATAACGTTTACGTCACTAATGGACGCATCTGCTTTTGTAATGGCACTGCGAATAAGGCATCGACTCACAATTGGAAAGTTGTGATTTCAAATCCTGACTGGGGGTCAACTCTACCCGTCATCCCTTTGGATGTTATGAAGTAAGGGGCCATCCATTTAGTACGTACGCATGGAGGGGGGAGGGGGGGTTAACCCAAATGCGTTCGCTTGCGTATGGGGGGGTCTACTTAAAATGTACGTATAGGAAACGGGGGGGGGGGTGAAGCCTCGATAATAATTTGTCTACATTGGCCTTCAAATTAGTTAGATAGTCCGCGGTGGACTGTTTGCTTAAACACGTTAATATTATTAATCCTTGATCGTTTCTGCGTGGATTAAATATCGGCTGTTCTATAGGATTAGGGGGGGGGGGCGTCAAGCGAACGTACGCAGGTGGGGGGGGGGTGTTAAAAGTACGCGTGCGTACAGGGAGGGGGGAAGGGTCAAGTTTTGATAGATTTTTGCGTATGTACTAAGTGGATGGCCCCTAAATACCACTTTGTGAGAAGTCATCAGCAGTTATTCTATGGACAGACTGGCACCTGCCGTGGGAATGGAAAATTTCTACAATTGACTCATTTGACATGATTTCGTATATTCTTTGGGTCTTTCGGTAAATAGATAGAAAAAAGAATAACAATAACATTTTAAAAATGTAAATAAAGTGAATAAAAAAGTAATAAAAAAATATCACGACGTTTCGATCGCAGCACAAGCAATCGTCATCTGATATTTTTATTAACTTTATTTTCATTTGTTTATTTTTATTATTTTATTGTTATAATTTTTTCTATCTACGTGAATTTACCGAAATACCCAAAGAATATGAATTCCTGCAGTCACGAAAGCTTTAAGTCAAGATTATTTGGTATGTTAGATTATGTTGGCGCCTTTAAAGTTTGTGGCAATTGAGAACCCACTGTCTGCCAGTCAGAAGGGATGAAGGCTCCTAAGAGTATGAGGGATGGAAGTGCAGCCGAATGGACTAAATCGAGTTTATTTTGCTTCAAGTGCTCAATCCACGCTTTTGCTCTTTTTCTCTTCCTGCCTCCTTCACTGGAACAAACTTCCCCTTCCACATTGAGCAGTCACATTCACTCACGAGTTTCCGCTCCTCACTAAAAACTCACCTATTTACCCTCGCTCACCCCACGACCCCTTAATCTCCTCCTCATAACCACCACCGTCACTCATCCCTCTTCATATTCTCATTATTTGGCTATCACTCATTCGCCCGTTCATTCAATCCATTAATCATCATTTACATTCATCATCAATTTCGCTTTCAACGAATGCACGCAACACAGATTCACCCCCATTGCTTCCTCTCATCTATTTAATTCACCTCATCTCTACCATAACCGCCACACCATTACATATTATACTGTTGTTAATTGTTTGGAAAGCGCCTTGATTAAGACGTTAAGATACGATAAGTGGCTGGACATTGCAAGCTTGCGCATTACAGCTCAGCATTTTAAAACATATCGTTTGTGCATACGGCTGGTAGGATATTCCAAATCACAAACCTAATTTTTCATCGGTTTTACAATAAATGGTACACTCCTAGTTGTCATAGAAACTTTCCAAAATGAATACAACTGACATGAAAACAAATATAAAAATCCTTTTTTGATCACTTTTCTTTTTGCTTAGAGACTGTTTTGTTATCATTGTGCAACAATCATCTTTTTCTTCCGATTTCCAACGATGATATGTATACGTATAGGTCAATTGCTTATTGGATATTATCCTAACCCAGCCAGCGCATCTATACACACATCTAAAGTCCGATTGGATCCATGTCTTGTTGAAAGGCACCGCAGTGATGAAAACTAGTTTCATAGCTCATCAGATCTCTCCCAGCATAAATACATATTCCGATTTTGATTTATGTCTCCTCCACAGGGCCCGTGCTGCGAGCAGAGGTCGGGGATGAGATCGTCGTCACGTTCAAGAACTTGGGCAGCCGGGGCTACAATATCCATCCACACGGTGTGTTCGCGAGCAACGAGCATGTCGCCAAGGGGAGTTATGGTAAGATGGATCCTTTAAGGTAACAGATGAGATTAGGTAGTTTCAAAATGATTATGGATAAATTAAACGTGATTTTTGTTTAGCATTCCCCTACTTTTATAATGAAACTATATCTGTCTGCAAAACATCATTATGAAATGCTTTGTATTGACGTAGTTTCATCCATTTGCTAACTCAGTATAAGAAGGATTTTTTTTTCAATTGAAAATATTCCCAATTCCATTGTCGTAACATGAATTTCCCATATTTTGAATTAGAGTACACCATCAACAGTTATTTAGGTTGTGGTTTAAACCTTTTGAGTCGGCTCTGTGACCAATAAAATCCCACTCACCACTCCACGACCTCATGGTGCACGCTGGCTGACCAGCAGAGAAGAGAGATCACCATCAGTGGCAATGACTGATGGCTTCATTGTGCATGAGCCTCGAAGACCAAAGTGTGGATTATTCATTCAGGATTTACTTTTAAGAACGAAATGGCTGATAATAGGTTTTTCCCCTTTTTTCTGGTCTAACACCGTTTGAGACGAGGCTCAAATAAAGCTGTCTCTGGTGTGGACCAATCAGTTTCAAGGACAATGCATATATTATCAGAGTATGTTTTTTGTTTGCATTCTGACCACAAGCATTATGGTTAATGCAGACATGATTCCTTGTAAAAGGTTTCAGTTTACTCTTTGGTTATTTCGGTAAAGGCACGTAGAATTTTTTTAAAATAATAATAATAGAATACGACGTTTCGATTGCAACACAACCAACCATCATCAGGTACAAATGAATGAGAAAACAAACATAGCAAACTTGGAAATATAATGCAATACAACACAGAGAGTCGGCCAACACAACAGTCAATATCCCACCCGGTTGATTACGTTCTTCCAAAGATTGCTAAATTTGAGAAAGAGACAAAACATAGACACGGAGACACAACAACAACCGCCATTCACCACTAAGTGGTGGTGATGTCACCACGACGCTTGTGCCAGGCTATGTGCACCTTGAGGCGACGTGAAGTGTCGAACGCCCGCTGGCAGGAGGTCACGGGGCAGATCCAGATGCCACGGGTCGACTGACTGAGACGACTGGCTGATGCACCACCTGTGCCCCCTTCTGTGCCAACTTGCTGTGCTTTAGCCACCCGGCGCTCCGCTCGTTGTTATGAGCGTTACTCCTCCGCCCTCCGTTGTTGTTAGAGGGCAACTGCCTCCAACTGCCCAGTAGCGTCCTTCACGAGCCTCCTCCACAGAGGCCAATCTTGACACCGCTGGTACCAGTCATCGGCAAGTCCACTCAGCTCCACACCCTCCTGTACCACATCACTCCATCTTTTCACAAGCACATGCCATGCCCATTTCGCCTCCTCGATCCGGCCGAACAAAAGCTGTTTAGGCATGCGGTGGCTGGGCATGTAGGCTGCATGGCCCAGCCAAGGCAGCCTTGCCTGCCGGAGGAGTTCACTGATGGGACTTTGCCCAGGTCTTTCAAGGATTTGTGAGCTCCTTACACAATCCAGCCTGGTTAAACCTATGATGGATCGTAGGCAGGCCAGCCTAAATGTTTCTAACCGGTGAAGATGTTCCATTAGCGGGGTCCACGTTTCGCAAGCGTAGAGAAGGGAGGGAATGACCGTGGCCGAGAAGACCTGAAGCTTCGTGCGGAGTGACAGACCAGGTAGCTTCCACACAGCGTTACCCAACTAATGAAAATATAATGGCGCTCGACTGATTCGGAGTGAGACCTCTGCTGTGAAACCGGAGCCGGTCATCAGCACACTGCCCAGGTATGGGAAACTCTCCACTCTCTCCACAACTGCCCTATCACTAATTGGGATTTGTGGGGGTGGAGTGTCCGATGGTACAAAATACCCAGGCAGGTGCTTAATTTTGGTGGGGCTGATGGTAAGGCCCAACCTCTTAGTGGAAAGCTCCACGTTCAGCAGTAGCGCCTCCAACTCCTCCTCTGAGTGAGCAGCAATTAGCAGATCATCGGCATACATAACATGGTTGAGCAATAGGGAACCATCCCTTGACATCACCCGGCATCGATCTGCCTCCCATTGTATCTGTACCAGATGGAAATTCCTCCGGTACAACTATTGAAGGCTTCACGAACTACGTGGTCGAAATAGATGTTAAATAATGTGGGAGCCAGAGGACATCTCTGTCACACCCCAAGGTGTACAGGGAATAGTTACGACTCCCGGCCACGTAGTTTTACCCGGGCCCGCTCACCATCATGAAGGTCCTTAATGATAATGAGCAGAGGGTCAGGGACTCCGAAAGCACGAACAACTACCCAGAGTCCAGGCCTACTGATGGTATCATATGCCTTGACCAGGTCAATAAAGCAGGGATGTAGGTCTCGTTGGAGTTCCCTACACCTCTGCTGTAGCAGGACCGCCCTTTCCTGAAACTGCATTAGGGCTCCGCAAGCCTCTCCTCAGCGTGCCCCTGCAAGGCGATGTTGAATAATCCTTGCCAGGATTTTTCCCTGGCACACTGAGGAGTGAGATGCCCCTGTAGTTATTACAGTCTGTGCGGTTCCCCTTCTCAAAGAGAGGGACCACCAGGGCATCCTTCCAGTCCTGCGGTACCTGTCCAGTGGTCCAGACTGTTGTCATGATGTCATGTCGGGCAGTCTGTGCACAAGCGCCATCCTTTCTCAGCATTTCGCTTGGGAGATCATCTCTGCCCGGTGCCTTTCCTGGTCTCAGACTCTGGATCGCTTTCAGTACTTCCTCAACAGATGGCACCTCAGCCAGCCACTCATAGGCGGTGACTTCTTCCAATCTTTGAGGCACCGCAGCCTCGGCAGGGTCATCCTCACTTTGTCCCACGTTGTTATCCAGGCTGAGGGATGTCCCCTCCCCCAGGACCTCACAGAAATGCTCAGCAAATCTGCAAACCTGTTCCTGGAGGTCGGAGATAGGATCACCCTTCTTTCCCCTAATGATGGTAATAGGTATGGCGCTGCAGGTTACTTTTTTGATGGAATTAAAGAGCGATTTGTGATCGCGGGCTATTGAGGCAGACTCCATCTCCTCAGCAACTCGCAACCACCACCCATCCTTGCAGCGCCTCATGGCTCTCCGAACCTCCGAGCGAAGGCTGCGGTTAGCCTCCTCATTCTCCGACGTGGGATGCTGTAGCCGATGAGAGTGGGCCTGTCGCTTTTTCTCAGCCAGCTCGAACACTGTCTCCATCAGCCAGGGTCTCTGAGGAGGTCTGAACCGTGTACCCAAAGCAGCCATTGCAGCTGCATGAGCCACAGTCCTAAACCTCGCCCATTTCTCCTCGACATCAGGAGTGGGGGACGATTCCAACCCGTTCGTCTTCAGTGGGGGTATAAGTAACCACGACCACCACTCCTCACCTCTGGTTGATGAGAAGGCGAGCTCAAAGTAACCCGGAGCTCACAGCTTCCCACACCTTACCGCCATGCTCCCACACCCCTTCATTCTTTGTTTCAGAAGAAGAGCCACTCCCTGTTGTTTGGCAGTCTCCTGCCCCGAGAAGAGGACTGTCCACCCCTCATGGTGGCGGAAGCCAAATCCGGTCCACCGGACCTCTTGAATACTACAGAGATCCAGGCGGTACCGGTCCAGCTCCCGACAGAGGAGTGGCAGCCTCTCCTTCGCAGTGAGCGTTCGAACAATCCACGTGGCCACACGTAGTGGTTTTTTGTTTTTTCTGGAGGAGCCCCGAGGGTAAGGATTCAGTCTCCTGGCTCCGCCAAATGGGGTTTGGCCAGGATATAGATGTCCTGTCCCCCCGGGGCCTCTGGCACAAGCTTATTAATAAAAAAATTCCGTCGTGGTTTAGCGGTAATTAATTGAAGGTGGAGGGGTTACCAGCCCCTCGTACCCATCCAAAGCCCTCTTTTGGCCGCTGTGGTGGTCACAAACGCCATCAGGGGAAAGGTCAATCGGAATTGGCCCTCCCCCCACAGCACTGCCCACGACAGCGCTGCCCCTTCTGGCATCACGAGGAGGTAGGGGGTTGTTTTGCTGGAGACACAGACAGACACACAAGCAGAGAGAGACTCACACAGAGATAAACAGAGAGAGAGACACACATATAGGCACACAGACAGACAACGTCTCTGTGTCGAGGCCTTAAATAGAGAGAGTGGGGGGGGGAGAGAATAAGAGAAGGGGGGGTTGGGGCAGAGGGGGAGTTGTGTGGAATTCCTGCCCATAGCGGATGGACGAGCTGGACACTGGACTTCTAAACAAACAAGTACGGAGCGTTGTGTGGAATTCCTGCCCATAGCGGTCGGAGGAGAGAATGGACTTATAAACAAGCACGGGACAAGCACGGTAGAAAGCAAATTTACTAAAATTAGGAAGTCTAATGCAATGCAACACAGAGAGTCGGTTAGCATTATATTTCCAAGATTGCTATGTTTGTTTTCTCATTATTATTTAATTAAATTTATTTCTGCGTGACTTTACCGAAATAACCAAAGAGTAATTCCTGCAGTCACGAAAGCTTCGAATCTCGGTTTCAGTTTGGTGTTTCAACATCTTAACACAACTGTTTTGTTGCCAGAAAAAAGGGGAAAACCCTATTATCATATTTTGGTACTGGCAAAAGAGGTCCCATAACGAAATGGCTGTCGGTGTGAGGTCAGTAGCGTCACGAGCGTGGGGCACGCAAGGGGGTGCCTTGCCCCCCCCCTGGTGGCCGCATCTACGAGTTGAGGCCCCTCTTGACAACCACCATGAGATATGTTTTCAAAACAGTGTAAAAAAACAACAACAAGACATTTAAAACGCGGTTCGAATGTATTTTTATTCAAATTATTTCATTTAAGTCTCACGTTTTATGTTAATTCAATGAGAGCAGTGACGTGATATTGCAAAGAGGTACTGCGGAGCTGTAGTGGCTGAATTTTGCGTCGACGGAGCTCCGCTACGGCATTAAATGTTCGAGACCATGAGCGCTAACGATGTGATGAGGCAAGAGGAGCCGCGATATATGATAGCCTCTAGGTGAGATCGTGCGAGACAAATCAAATATTGGGGCCCCATCTGACAGATTGCCGCACCCCCCGAGTTGATCGTGTAGTTACGCCACTGTGTGGGATGAAGGAACCAGCATCATGCTGTTTCTAAATCAAGTACAAATCTTGGACTCGGCGAACATAAAGGAGGCCAGATTTAAATTCTAATGCCAATTACCACTGCTGTGTGTACATGGCCGGAAAACCCAACCCAGAGTGCACATGCTGCAATCTTGCAAAATTAGAATTAATTTCCGGTTCCGCACACCCCTGGCACCGGGCTGGACTTCCTATTTGTAGACTTAAAATGAAATGACGACCTGCTGCAGGATCTATGTGTGTATGTATGTATGTTGAACTTCTTTCACACCGTACGCAGCCAGCCGTGCTAATGTAACCTGGCTAGAAGAGCAGAACCAATTACGACCATCAGAGCGCTCAAAAGGGCAGGGAAGGCAGAAAGGTGGGAAATTTGAGGCTGCAATTTGCAAGATAATTCGTCTAAGCTAGAGGAGAGAATGAGAGTTTTAATATTTTAATTATGGCCTAGTAACCCCCCACAAACCGCATGGCATGGGGAGGGCTTCGTTCGATAGTGAGTCCTCACCCGTGGATATAATGACAGTGCACATTATGGTCTGAAAATATGGATCTCTTCACTGGGTTGCTGGTGGCTCGTGGCTTTAATCTAGCACTGTGGAGGCAGTGAGGGTTAGTGGATCACACACACACACATCCGTGAAACTCCCAAACTCGCTAGGATACAAGGTAGACATATCATGGCTTGCCAGGGTGTGATGATAGTACAGCAAGTGGAACATTTTCATTATTACATATGCACCGGGCATTGAGCGTTGCCCCCTCGCACGCATGGGGTTTCTCCCAGGATTATACTTTCCACCCACGTGTACAGACCAATCACTACTGGAGTCGACCGAATACCCCAACGTAGGGCCACAGAGCTTGGGCAATCTGTTGGCGCTGGGTTGCTGCTTGCTGCCTTCCCCTCTTGTCTGTGGTTTCCCCACGCCTACCTGTAGTTTATGTTTTATTTTACAGAGCTCCACAAGGTGGCAGCAGTGCCCGCGGGAGGCATGCACACGTACCGCTGGGCGGTACCCCAAGGAGCCGGCCCCACCCAGGCGGATGAGCCTTGCATCACCTACCTGTACACCAGCTCGGTCAACCACGTACGGGATGGCCACTCGGGCCTGGTCGGACCGCTGCTCATCTGCCGCAACGGCTCCCTGGACCAGCACGGCGACCAGGTCCTTATCTAGGGTTCTTTGTGACTCGGCGATACCTTTAGGATACATTGCCTTACGATATACTATAAACGAAGCTATTTTTTTTTATTAGACCAGGTAAGGCCCACTGAGCTATCTAGCTCTCTTCAGAAGCTACCTGGCCACAAATGATAGCTCAGCGAAGTGGCTTATCACGTGGAAATGTATGGCAGCCAAAGGCTTGAAACGCACGGTGATTCTTAATGTGGAGGGGAAAAACAGAGGACCCCAAGAAAAATCCACGCGACCACGGGGAGAACATGTAAACTCCAAATACAAAAGTGTCAGAGTCGAGATCGAACCCACTACCTCCTGTGTAGCAGGCAAAGTAGTTAACATCTCACCAGCATGGCGCCCTCTAAGATCCAAGATACTCGTATCATCCATTTTCTAAATGTCATCAAATCGCAATGAATAAATAAAATACCTAAATATAAATAAGCACATTTGTAATGGGTTGCAGTTTTTGATAGATTCAGAGATATAAGAAACCTCATACCAGCGGGTATATCAGAAAAAAACAGCCCTACCTATATTTTGCCCAAGCTCTGTGGTCCTACATTGAGATGTTTGGCCACAGACACCGGAGTACCCCGAGGAAAGCCACGCGTGCGAGGGGGGTAACGCTCAGTGCCCCTGCAGATGAAAATGAACTCACTTTCTGTAGTGCCAAACTCTGGCATGCCAGGAGAGGGTGACCTCGCAGCCCGTCGGTGTTTGGGAGTTTCACGACGTTTGTCCAATCCACCAACCCTGGCTGCTTCCACAGTGCTGGGTTACAGGCCATGCGCATAGCCACCAGTGACCGGCTTCATTACTGTTGTTCACACTATTGCTTCGAAATGTTTTACTTCCCGACTCGGTATTTACGAAATAACAAGCTCGGCAATTAAAGTTGCAGATCGATAGCTATTATCAATTCATGAAAGTGCCTTGTAACATGTTCATCAGCATGGCAGGGACAGTCTGTTCACCTATAATGCTGCGTCTTGTTTTCAGAAACGAGGATCGGATATAACACGATGAATGTATTGGGGAACACATTTTGTATGACGTGGATGCGAATTGGATATAACGCGATTGAGAGAACAGAACTACGTCACACGAGTAAGAATAAGCGGTTGTACGGCTGTCTCGGTGTAGCATCACATGAGGCGGGATGCTGCTGGATACTTCTGGATGCTACCCATGCCCCTCAGTCTTTGTTCAGTCTTCGTACATATCTCACGTGTTATCGCGGACTGTGCTTTACTCTATATTATATATTATTTATAATAACGAGATTTTTCCATAGTGCGGTGTTCTTCAGGAACGCAACTTCTGCATTATAGGAGAACAGACTGTATACCGCATCTACAGACAAGCACACAAAACACATTAACGTTGGGAAATACAATTACAAAGCTACGGTAAACTGTTACGTACAACTTCATTTCTTCCTTCCGATATCAGGAAGCCACTGGGAGCTGTGTATGTCTTTAGAAGTGTTTTTTGTGTTTAGTTTGTTGTCCTTTCCCGCACCTCCGATTTCTCTTATATTTAATAAATATGCATAGCAACCCAGAATTGGACTTGAATATTTTGTGGAGTCATTCAGTGGTGGTATTTCCACTTACAATTAACACATTTAAAAATGTGATCCTTGAATCAAACGTCACATCAAATCACATACCACAAAGCAGGATATCATGAACGCATCATCATAATTCACATGAATCCATTATTCTCATGCCTGAGGTTATTTTACACCTGAAAATATAGGGTGCCACTGGTGGCGAGATGTTAACTCTCTCGCCTGTTTTGCAGGAGGTTGTGGGTTCAATCCAGACCCTGACGCCTGTATATTTGGTCGCATGGATTTTTCTATGAGTTTTGTGGTTTTTCCCTCTACATTTAGAAACGTGCATTTAGAGTATTTGGATGCTGTAAATTTCCACATGATAAGCCACTTCGTTGAGCTATCGTTTGAGGCCAGGTCGCTTCTGAAAAAGAGCTATGTAGCTCAGTGGGCCTTCCCTGGTAAAATAAAAATATAAGTTGTAATCGTAGTGTCTAATGCTTGGACACATGCGACAAAATTGATGCTTCAGCGACAGACGACCACTGCTTCACATGTCCCTGGCGATCATCGCCCGATAATGATAGGTCATGTCTCTACAGAGCGGCACGGACGAGGAGGTGTTCCTGCTCTTCGACGTCGTGGACGAGGGCCTGAGCTGGTACCTGCAATGGAATAAGCAGCAGAACAACGTGACTGCACCCGACGATGACCCCAGCTTCCGGGAGGCAAACCTCCGACACAGTAAGCTGGGCGACGTAACATTCGGGAACGAGAGATAGATGCGTGGGCGTGCATGTACGGCCATTTTTGTCAGCCCGCCGTCGAACGAAGCCCTCCACGTGCCGTGCGGGTCGTGGGGTTATTGGGCCAAACTTTAAATATTAAGGCCCTCGTTCTTTCCTTTAGCTTGGACGAATTATCTCGCCAATTGCAGCCTCACAGTTCCCACCTCTCTGCCCTCTCGTTCCCATCCCTCCCCCTTCCCCTTGTGGGAGCACCTCCCCACTTTGTACAGCATGCAGAGTTGTCTGCTCCATAATAGAGGTTTTTGGGTTAGATCGCGTAAATTTGCGTAAATTTATGGATGATATTGGTCACAAAAGCCTACGTGTAAACAGAGTTGCCTGCTGTTGCATTTGGACACTTTATCAAATTGTATTGAATCGATGTAAATGACCACCATGGCTGTTGGAATAAATGACTTTGTCGCAACCACAGTTGTCTGTTAAAAGAAAGGCTGGATTTGTATGTCATCGTAATCAACCATTCTCAATACACTGCTAGTTGAAGGCCTCCCCCCGCTGGAAATGCCTATCACGGTCCTGTGATTTAATAATCCACCTATCCCATGCACATGTGGTGCCAGTGTCTCTCATAAAAGGAAGGCAGTATTTATATTTCGCAAACATAAATCACTGCCATTGTGTTTAGTCCATTAGTAATAATTAGGGTATTTTAGTCACGTAACAAATACATTCTACTCTCCATATGTGTATGACACAAGTACATAGCATTATTCTATTCTTCTTCATAAACAATGTCCACCGTTCACCAGCATTCAATGTCACTTTTCAGAGTCATGTCTGTTATTTCTGTGCAGCAGAAATTCTGCCCTGTACTGAAAATAGACGTTATTTGGTTCGTTTGATATATTTTGGTCATTGCTTCACCCGTGTTGCATCGGTCATCCACCATGCTGAGTGCACATAGCCTGGCACAAGTGCCGTGGTCATGTCACGGCCACTTAGTGGCGAATGGCGATTGTTGTCGTTGAGTTAATATCCTCTTATAGTGACATAAATGTGGCATGAGTGGAATATCTCATTTGTCGCACTTGTAAGGAATACTAAAAAAAAATGCACATTATATTCTGTAATGATTCCATTTTCATTTTTCTTGAGAAAAAAAATCCGTGCCAATAATATCACCTTAGCCCATTACCTTCCCATCTCCAACTACATGAAATGATAAAGTTATATTATTTACGTGACAAGCGTAGGTATGACCAACACAGCATAGGGATCCCAATATATCGACCACAGGGTGTTCATCATTATTATCATTATTATTTCAGAAATTACGGTGCATGTTAAAGTCCTTTCGCCTCTGGCCAATGAACAAATAACCTTCGATTGCGGAGTTTTGCAGTCATATGAAGGGAAACCGTTCCTCGGTTTAGGCCCTGACCCATTGTGCGTGACGCGTGCCTCCCTGGAAGCCATCAACGGGTTTATGTTTGGGAACCTGCCTGGCCTGGAGGTGTGCGTGGGCAAGCGCGTGTCGTGGCACGTGCTGGCCGTGGGCTCTCAGGCCGACCTGCACACGGCCTACTTCACGGGACAGACGCTGCTCTTTGACCTCCGCCGTGTGGACACCATCGCCCTCTTCCCTCACCTCTCCTACACTGCCCTCATGCTCACCGACACCACAGGTGAGGTCTCCTGTAGTCGCTCTCTCTACCCAGTGGCCAGTCGTGATCTTCTTCGTCATTTCCCTGCAGTTGGTCCCTTTCCACTGCCACCCCTATTCAAGTCACGAAGCAGCATCTTTCATTTTCTGCCCCTTGGCCTCTTTACCAACATCCATCCTCCCGCAACCGCCTACGTCGAGTTTTCACTTTGTCTTTCGGCTTTTCAGGATTGTTTTCATTTACGTTGTCCCCTCCCCCACTCTCTCTTTCTTTCCATCCTTCTGACTGATTCAGATACCGGGATAAAATGATTTGCTCTGTGTGTTCACAATAAAACGAGTATTGGAGCGGTTGCATATCTTCATTAGTATTCCTCAACAAGTATTGGAAATTCACATTTCTGTAACTAAATTAAAAGTTTTTTTTATTTTAACAGGTAGGGGCCACTGAGCTATGTAGCTCTTTTTCAGAAGTGACCTGGCCACAAATGATTGCTCAAAGAAGTGGCTTATCCATTGGAAATGTAAAGCAGCCAAATACTCTAAAGGAATGTTTCTAAATGTGGAAGGAGACACCGTAGGACCTGGAGATAAATTCAAGCGACCACAGGGAGAGAGAACATGTAAACTCAAATATACAAGCGTCAGGGTCGGGATCGAACCCACAACTTCCTGTATACCAAGGGAGGAAGTTAACATCTCGCCACCACAACAAGAGACCAGTGTATTCATAAGGCAGCCACTGTTGACTTACTACAAATTGGTACTTACTTTATTAACTCCAGAAGGATTGACAGAATCGACCCCTTCTGAGCCAGACACTTCACCACAGATGTACCTTTATAAAGTGATGAAGTTATATAGGGTCAGCATGCTGTAATTTACAACACTTTTGACTCATGACAAATTGCTACTTACAGTATTTTTATGTGACTGTGAAGGGAGTACTCTGTGACCTGAAATTCTTCATCGGAGATGACCAAATCCCAACAGTGTCTGAGCAGCCGGTAAAAAGCCTTGGAAGGTGGTATGATTCAAGCCTGAAGGACAAAGACCAGGTGCAACAGCTGCGCAAAGACATCAGTAGTAGCCTCCAGTCCATCGACAACACCCAGCTACCTGGAAAGTTAAAGGCTTGGTGTCTGCAGTTTGGTCTCCTACCCCGGGTGTTGTGGCCCCTAGCAGTGTATGAGGTTCCAATCTCAACAGTGGAGAAGATGGAAAGAGGAGTCACAGGCTACTTAAAGAAGTGGCTCGGAGTTCCACGATGCCTTACCACCATAGGCCTCTATGGAGATGGTGTCCTCAAGCTGCCCCTCACCAGTCTAACCGAGGAATTCAAGTGTGCAAAAACCAGGCTCCAGATGACACTGAATGAATCTCGAGACCCAGTGGTGAGCAACAACGCGCCGACCTTGGCAACTGGGCGCAAATGGAGGCCAGGAAAAGCAGTCCAGGAGGCAACAGCAGCCCTCAGACATGCTGACATTGTGGGTCATGTTCAGCAAGGGAGAGGAGGCTTTGGACTAACTAGCCGTGCTGCTTGGAGTAAGGCCACTGCACCAGAGCGGCGGAAGATGGTAGTGCAGGAAGTACGCCATCAGGAGGAGGCTGCAAGGTGGGCCAAGGCAGTCTCTCTTGCCAAACAGGGACAGTGGACTCGATGGGACAGTGTGGAGAAGAGGAAGATCAGCTGGATGGATCTGTGGGCCATGGAAGCGAGGCGGTTGAGCTTTTCCATCAGAGCAACATATGACGTCCTTCCAACACCAGTTAATCTTCACCAATGGTATGGTGAAGATCCGGACTGTGCCCTCTGTTCCATGCCAGCCAACCTCAGGCACATTCTCACAGGGTGTAAAACAAGCCTCACCCAAGGACGCTACACTTGGCGTCACAACCAAGTTCTTAAAAACCTTGCATCCGCCCTGGAGGACAAGCGAACTGCCACCAACTCCCTACCACCCCCAGCAGCATCACACCCCTTACGGACGACCTTTGTCCGCGAAGGGGCTAAACCACCAAAGAGCGGCTCTACACCAATAGAGCGAGACCAGCTGCGCTTGGCCCGCGACTGGAAAATGCTAGCTGACATTGGCCGGCAACTTGTGTTTCCTCCGGAGATCGCAACCACCACCCTAAGACCTGACATGGTGCTCTGGTCCCGTTCGCTCAAGAAGGTCTTCATCATTGAGCTCACAGTACCCTGGGAGGACTCAGTAGATGAGGCTTATGAGCGAAAACATCTGCGCTATGCCGATCTAGCTGCTGAAGCACGGCATCATGGCTGGAACACAGAAGTCCGACCAGTGGAGGTGGGCTGCAGAGGTTTTGTGGCAACATCTACAACCAGACTGCTTAGAGACCTGGGAATTAAGGGCCAGAGCCAGCGTTCGGCAATCAGAGCTGTATCGGAGGCGGCAGAAGGCAGCAGTCAGTGGCTCTGGATGAAGAGGAAAGACCCCAGCTGGGCCCCAAAGTGAGAGGGCCAGGAGGTATGCAGTCAACAATGCTTGACTCAGGGATGAGGACGCCCCTGCCATGCATAGTCCCATGGGATGTTGGCTATCAACAACAAGGCAACTCCTATGACTAATTGGGAATGGGACGCAAGCGTAGGATTGATCACCCTGTCGCTGGCCGCCTTTGGGGAGGGTGTATAGTATGAAAGGCCGAAACACCCTAGGACCCAAAGGTTCACTACTGACGATGCGCTCCCCAAATTTCACCAGGCTCACTGTTCATGAACTCTTGGAAGTGCTTGCACAAAGGATAATAACATCTCATCCTGTGTTCTTTGGAATCTGAATATAATCTAAAATGCAAGTATTGTTTCATTTGCCTTGTTATTCTGCCTTAGATGTTTCCACAATGGCGATTGCCCACATCTGCAGCAAGACCAGCCTGTAGAGTAACAGCTAGCAGTGGGCTTGTGACGGTTGATATTTAGTTATATCATTCTATCCGATTCCAGGCCATTTTGTATTTTCGGTGTATATGGTTTTACATTGTTCGTAAAATCCAAAACATTGTTTGATATGGCATGTCTCGCCATGGTGGCGAATTGTTAACTACATTGCCTGGTATACAGGAGGTCGTGGGTTTTATCCCGACCCTGACGCCTGCTGTATATTTGGAGTTTGCATGTTCTCCTCGTGGTCGCATGGTTTTTTCTCCGGTTCCTCTGGTTTTTTCCTCCGTATTTATAAACATGCTTTTAGAGTATTTGGCTGCTAGAAATTTCCACATGATAAGCCACTTCTTTGAGCTATCATTTGTGTCCAGGTTGCTATCTAGATCAGTGTGCCTTACCTGTTAAAATAAAAAAATAGTTTAGCTTTTAGTTTATTTCTGGATTCCTGTTAAAAGGCACGGTTTGCTTTCTCGCAGGTGGATTTGAATTAATGTGCCGGACAAATGAGCACTTTAACGAAGGCATGAGAGCCAAGTTTAGAGTGTCAGAATGCGGGATGCCACCTGGACCGGTGTTTGTTCCGCAAAAGGAGCGGACATATTATCTGGCAATCCGTGAGGAGGTCTGGGACTACGCTCCCAACCGCAGCTGGGAAATGAAAGTGCACAACACCACCAATCCAGCACTCAGGTAAGAACCCGTGTATACATCACAAGCGCATTGACAATTCCAACCCCCTACCGATTAGATTACTTGTCGGGGTTCCAGGATCGCAATTCGATTCAGGAATTCAGTATGTCGTCTTTTTAAATCCTTTATATTAAGTTAGCTTGCTTGCTTGTGTAGTGACATAAGAAGGGAGGGGCTGCTGTAGGCTCTGGGTTCCCAGGTGGGTCCAGACGCGTAAGCCTCTGGGCGCCAGGCACTGCGTTCCCAGGGGGTCCAGACGCTTTTAAGCCTTTGGGCGCCAGGCGTTGGGTTCCCAGGCGCTTAAGCCTTTTTGGCGCCGCCAACGGGGCGGGGGGGCTGTGTGTGCTCTGTGGGATGTCTGGTGGCGCACACGGCCCCACCCCTCGTCGGACCAGGCATAAAAGGAGAGTTCCCTGGACGATCGGGGCCCAGTTGTAACTCAAGACCCTGGGATGCTGTGAGAGCCAGCGCTGGGACTCTGGAACTCCCGACGCTACGACCTTGTGAGGGCGAGTCCAGAGCGTAGCCAGAGTAGAGTATCTAGGCTGTGTACCTAGGCTGTGTACCTAGGCTGTAACAGAGTATCAGGACTGTTGGAGTGTTGTATTGTAATAAAGAAGTACATCTACAAGTGTCTCCGGAACCCGTTACATTTGGTGTTAGAAGTGGCTATGGAGACAAGAAGTAAGCCACGTACCTTCAGTCCTGACGGCGATGAAGAGGAGCAGGCAGCGATGGGGCGGCCAACGCCGGCCGACAACAACGCCGCACCGCCGGCTGAGCAGCTGTTTGCTCCGCCGACCGTCCCCTCTCCAGCGTCGGGAGCAGAGATGGAGGAGGCGCTGCTTCGCCTTGCAGAGCTGCTCTGCGCCACCGCCTCCCTCCTGGGCGAGCTGCGGTGCTCGCGGCCGATGGCGGGAGGGAGAGAGGAGGCGCGGCGCTCGCCCGAGCCCGCCGCCGCCGCCATTCCCCCCCACGGATGTGAGGGATACTTCCGGGAATGACATCACTTCCACCAGAGGAGCAGTGACCGCTGGGAGCGACGTCACTTCCGGACCCAGCGTGTGCCAACCCGACGACGCCGCGTCATCAGCGCTGCGTCCCTCACCGCCGGGTGACAGCTGTTGGCAACCTAGCACACCGCGTCATCAGCGCTGCGACCGGACAGTGAGGGCGCCATTCTTACTGTAACCAGCGCCGGGGCTGCACATGGACCGACACGCTGCTCGCCGCCTGTGCTGCTCTGGCCAAAGGTTGGAGGTCGGGAGACCAGGCCCCTGACACTTCGTACATTTTACGCGCTCCGGATTAATGATTTTTTTGTTGATATTTTCTTCGTTGTCGTCGGGGAGTCGTGACTGTTGTTGGGTAAACTGTGTGGAGCTTCGCCCGTGAGTGTTGTCAATGTGTGTTCGAAACTTTGCTTGTGATTGTTAACAATGTATGGTTTATATTGAGCTTTGTTCGTGATTGTTAATGTATAGCTTGTGCTGTCATTGTTAACGATGTATATACTGTATGGGGCATTTATCTTGAGATGGTGACATGCTGCCAAGGATTGGAATTGTCATGCTGGCTCTCAAATATCTTGGGGTGCAGATCCTGACCAGAATGTCCCAGCGGGTGTTGCGTGTCTAACACGAGAGTTGTGGTCCCATCATGCTATGGCAGACGGCTTGACCTGACAGCCCGGAGATAGAGACACTCCGTGGCATGTCTAGCCTAGTGGGCTGTGTGCTCACATGGCTCGGAGAGTGTGGTCCCGTCATGCTATGGCTGACGGCTTGACCTGACAGCCCGGAGATTGAAACACTCCGTGGCATGTCTAGCCTAGTGGGCTGCACGCTCACAGGGCTCGGAGAGTGTGGTCCCGTCATAGAATAGCTGACGGCTTGACCTGACGGCCCGGAGGTTGAGACCCTCCGTGGTACGTCTGGAGCTGTAGGCTCGCCCTGACGGCCCGGAGATTGAAACACTCCGAGGCGCGTTGAAACAGTGGGCTGGAGATTCGTGGTGTTCAGGTGTAGTTATCCCGTTACGTTGGGACTGTATCCCTCAGTTGTTAGGGTGCATGTTGTGCAGGGAGTGAACAATGGGTCGTCTCAGATCGGTCGGTACAGCTATATGCTGCGATGCGAGTCTTGGAGAGAGGTTGGGTCTCAGATCGGTCGGTACAGCTATATGCTGCGATGCGAGTCTTGGAGAGAGGTTGGGTTTCAGATCGGTCGGTACAGCTATATGCTGCGATGCGAGTCTTGGAGAGAGGTTGGGTCTCAGATCGGTCGGTACAGCTATATGCTGCGATGCGAGTCTTGGAGAGAGATTGGGTCTCAGATCGGTCGGTACAGCTATATGCTGCGATGCGAGTCTTGGAGAGAGATTGGGTCTCAGATCGGTCGGTACAGCTATATGCTGCGATGCGAGTCTTGGAGAGAGACTGGGTTGAAGTCCCCCCCGATATGGCCGACGTGCGCGGTTTTAGGATGGAGATGCCACGTTGGAAAGGCGGGGTGTGCAAACGGTTGACATGTAATGTCGGTGGTGGTCCTCATTGAGGGCTGCTGGGACGCAAGCACAGGATGCCTTGGAGATGCGGTTCGCGCGTGCGGCCACCATTTATGCACAGGAGCAGGCAGATTTATTTTGGTTGTGTCATGTAAATTTTATATATATATTTAAAAATGTAGATACTGGAGCAGCCCTGAAGTGCGACTTCTTTGCCCAGTACATGGGTCGGCCCTGAAGTACGACTTCTCGACCCGGGACGTAGACAGACGTCAGGATAAGTGTGTGTAGAGGGATGCTCGACATGTTAGTCTTCGCCTTCTCTCCACCTGACGGATGGGAGGCTGGCAGAGTGGTGTGGATCCCTGCCATCCATGCGGTGGTTGTGATTTCGGTTCGATTACCGGTGTTGGTTGTGCATCCAACGCGTTGGAATCTGTATATTTGTTGTTGTTAATTCCCCGTTTTCTATGCGGATCCCGAGGAGGGCTAGGTGTGCCGCGGGTCGTTTGTTCACGTGTCATTGCTTCACCTTTTTGTTGATTGATGCTTGTATATAGTGTAGAGTTGTACAGGTTGGTTATGGTTTTTATGGTTGCTTTCTTGTTCTCTTTTCTTTTCCTGTTGAGGCTCGCATATTTTTTTTTCTCTCTCTCCCTTTCGTTAATTTAAACTTTCTAATTATTGACAGCCGGGACGGCTGGAGGCTACGTAGAGGGGGGTAATGTAGTGACATAAGAAGGGAGGGGCTGCTGTAGGCTCTGGGTTCCCAGGTGGGTCCAGACGCGTAAGCCTCTGGGCGCCAGGCACTGGGTTCCCAGGGGGTCCAGACGCTTTTAAGCCTTTGGGCGCCAGGCGTTGGGTTCCCAGGCGCTTAAGCCTTTTTGGCGCCGCCAACGGGGGGGGGGGGGGGGCTGTGTGTGCTCTGTGGGATGTCTGGTGGCGCACACGGCCCCACCCCTCGTCGGACCAGGCATAAAAGGAGAGCTCCCTGGACGATCGGGGCCCAGTTGTAACTCAAGACCCAAGACCCACGACCAGCCATCTGAAGACCCTGGGATGCTGTGAGAGCCAGCGCTGGGACTCTGGAACTCCCGACGCTACGACCTTGTGAGGGCGAGTCCAGAGCGTAGCCAGAGTAGAGTATCTAGGCTGTGTACCTAGGCTGTGTACCTAGGCTGTAACAGAGTATCAGGACTGTTGGAGTGTTGTATTGTAATAAAGAAGTACATCTACAAGTGTCTCCGGAACCCGTTACACTTGCGTGCTTACGACCGTGCAAATCTTTCGGTCGTTTTTAAATCCTTTATATTAAGTTCGCTTGCTTGCTTGCGCGCTTACGACCGTGCAAATCTTTCGATCGTTTTTTATTTAAATCCTTTATATTAAGTTCGCTTGCTTGCTTGCGCGCTTACGACCGTGCAAATCTTTCGGTCGTTTTTTAACCCACTTCCCGTGATCCAATCGAGCTGACATTTTCCACACAGACTCGTTGTGCATGACAATTAATTTTCGTTTTAAAAAATGTGCAAAATTTTACACTTTTTAGGATTTTTTTTTATATTTAATTACCTAATGCTGCCAGGCAATCATCTGACCCATAGGTGGCAGCCATCTCAAGCCAGAGGACGAGAGGACTCTAGCCGCCATGCATATAAAGGATTTTAAAAACTTTGTTTTTTAAATCCTTTATATTAAGTTCACTTGCTTGCTTGTTTGTGTAATAAACCTTCTTGAGACGGCTTCCGGAATCAGTCCTTTTTATTTTCAACTTCCACAGTTACACTTTACACACACACTCTCCGTTGCTGGCAGACAACGGAGAGAGGGCAGACTTCCCGCCAAGTCCCCACCGCGCACGTGGCACCTAGAGCCCCCGTACGCGCGTGACTCCTGCTCTTCTCGTTCCCACGTCTGCTCACGACCGCTCTCTCTCTCTTAATTCCTTCGTCACGTGGTACCCCCCAGCCAATCCTTCATAGACAGCGTTGACGGTTCCCGATGGTTCCCTGTCAATCCCGGGACCACGCCTCTGATCCGGCTCCCCATTAGCTGAGGCCCCGATTGGCCAGGCCAATCACCCCTGCTAACATGCCATGATCACGCCGAGGCCATGCTCCCTGGCTCATCCCTTATTGGCTACAAAGCAGGACCGGCAAGCCAATCCTCACGTGAACCCTCTATGGCTGTTATTACACTTGTGCACTTACGACCGTGCAAATCTTTCGGTCGTTTTTTAACCCACTTCCCGTGATCCAATCGAGCTGACATTTTCCACACAGACTCGTTGTGCGTGACAATTAATTTTCGTGAAAAAATTTTAGCAAAATATTACACTTTTTAGGAATTTTTTTTTATATTTAATTACCAATTGCTTAATGCTGCCAGGCAATCATCTGACCCATAGGTGGCAGCCATCTCAAGCCAGAGGACGAGAGGACTCTAGCCGCCACACATATAAAGGATTTATAGTGAAAAACATTGTTTTTACGGGTTAATTTTTTCACATTGTGGTGAATGCACCTCCGATTAGGTGACACTGCCTGTGGTGAGGCAATGTCTGCTGTGCATGGTAGGGTGCCGTGGTGGCGAGACGTTAACGTCCTTGCCTGGTATGCAGGAGGTCGTGGGTTCGATCCCGACCTTGACGCCTGTGTGTTTTGCATGTCTCTCTCCCTGTGGTCACGTTGATTTTTATCTGAGTCTGTCCGGTTTTTCCCTCCACATTTAGAAGCATTAGTTTAGGATATTTGGCTGCTATAAAATTACACATGATTAGCCACTTCGTAGAGCTATAATGTGTGGCCAGGTCGCGTCTGATAAAGAGCTACATAAATCAGTAGGCCTTACCTGGTAAAATAAAAAAATAGCTTAGTTTGCTTGCATTTGCTTTATTCACAATATTGGATCAATTGCATGAGGTGTCCATGGTAACACATGGACACTTCATGCATCCGTTGTGCGAGAACTCATGTTAAGTAAACCCTGTGCTCACTGATGAATCTGTTTCAGCCCAGCAAATAAATTCCTCGGAAGTGGAGAGACCAGAATCGGAAGTAGATACAAGAAGGTCAGATTCGTGGAATACACCGATGACAGCTTCAAAAATCCGAAAGTGCGTACGGCTGAGGAAGAGCACCTGGCCGCACTAGGTAAAGTTATCCTCTGGGTAAATAAGCACAACACTGGAATATGTATAAACGTGAAGACACCCACAAGCCTCTTAACCCAGTATCATCATTTATTTTAATTGAAAAGCAATAGGCACCAAAGCAAGCTAACCTCATCCCAAATGTCGACCTCAGCATTGTAACGTCCCATGATCACATCCTCACTTAGACCCATACAGCATTCACTTGCATCCGTAAAGTCACTCAATCATTCGCCATCTGACTACACGACCAAACACATTTACGATCAGAAATACTTGGCTGGTGAAACCGCGTTCCGAAAACCTCCTAAATGGCATTCATTACATACAGCAATGCATTTCACACAGCATCGCCACCTCAGCCAGGGCGATCATTCTTCTCTGATCCTCGCTGTACATGTAAGAGACTCGATATGTCTGTCAGTCACTTGCTTGAGTCACTTTCATCGTACAGCACGGCCCGTTAGTGGCAGTGCGAAAGTGCGAAACACCAAGCACAATATATATTGTTGCCACATGGCAAGATGTTCACTACCTCGCCTG
This sequence comes from Lethenteron reissneri, assembly GCF_015708825.2. Taxonomy (NCBI): domain Eukaryota; kingdom Metazoa; phylum Chordata; class Hyperoartia; order Petromyzontiformes; family Petromyzontidae; genus Lethenteron; species Lethenteron reissneri. Next base: position 12,806,873 of record NC_083815.1, read on the forward strand.
ATATGCAGGTGGTCGTGGGTTAGATCCTAACCCTGACACCTGCATATTTGGAGTTGCACGTTCTCCCCATGGTCGCGTTATTCAACTCCACTTTTGGAATCAACATCACACGTTTAGAGTATTTCGCTGCTATATATTTCCACACGATCAGCCACTTTGTTGAGCTATCATTTGTGATGTCCAGGTCGCTTCTGAAAAAGAGCTACATAGCTCAGTGGGCCTTACCTAGTAACATAAAGAGAGCTCTTGCACATCATCAAGCTACCCATTCCCTTTCGAACATGTTCCGGACATGCTCGTGAAGAGCTAGTTTCGCGGATAATTATATTGGCCTATGTAAAACGAATGAACGTAAATAAGTACTTAAATTAGCTATTAAATACATGAAAATTATAATAATATATCTCGTCACTTTATATCATGACTTTATCTCTCATCACTTATCTTATCACTTTCTTTCTCTCTCTCCCTCGAAGCAGTAATCGTGTAGAGTTCCAGATGCAATTCGCAGACAGCCACAGTCGCGGATAGTAAGTTCGTGGATAACGAGGGAATACCGTCATCATTTCCTGTAACACTTTCGCATTACTCATATAAGGAAGGTGTCAGCTGGACCATCGTCAGATCCTCTGAACGGTTGATTGTAAAACGTATCAAGGTGAATGGAGAGGAGTTATAATATTATAAGAACGTTATGGTAACGTCCCGTGCCTCGTCGTCGAGCTGTGCGCAGGCCCGCTGCTGAAGGGGCAGGTCGGGGAGCTCTTGGTGGTGGTGCTGTGGAACACGGCTTCTCGTCCCTACTCCATCCACTCACACGGAGTCATCAGCGACGTTCCCGGGGGCCTCCCACTCAAGCCAGGTCACTACCCTTTCCGTATGCATGTGTACGTACGTGACGCAGTTGAGCAAACTAGACAACACGAGGTTACTCAATGAGGAGTTTTAGCAGCAAATAGCTTTCCTATGAGTACATCCTTTTTTTTGCGGGTGCTTTCCTGACACGTGTAAGCGCTCATTTATTAGCCGATAACACCTTGATATATCGAGGACCACAGAGCTTTGGCAAATGCTTGCATCAGCTCATCGCGTGGCTGCCTTCCTGCTCACCTGTGGTTCCTTGCGCCTCTAAGTCATTCTCTCTCTGTGAGATTGAGCGAAGACTGTGCGCGTTTGAAGTTGAAATGATATCGTCACATGTGACTATATGCAATGAAAGTCAACCTGGAAGAGTCAGGTATAATTGTATTGATAAACCTGATGGATCGCCTCTTCTTATAAGCTGTAACAGCTAATATTTTACAAGATGTTTTTTTTTGCCATCATTGAGATAGATCTATATATATTTTTAATCATTAATAATATAATAGTGTTTTTCATATGTACACATTTTATTTTAATTATGCTAGCGGCACCGTGTCATGAAACCATTCTGTACTGTCACAGGGCAGTGCGGCACCCCTCTTTTTATCCAACAAAGGCCCACGGAAGGAGCTATGACATAATCACTCCTGAGGTCCCTTCACGTGACCTCGTACTCACACTCGGGATGGCACCCTTTCCCACATGTCCTGCTGTGGAGATTTTCTGTCACGTGGAAGTCAAACATTTGTATTTGATTTTAGGGACTGGTATTTTGCAAATGAAGTAAAAACGAAATGTAACATGGCATTTGTTGTTGTCGTCATTGGTGCCCAGGCTGAGATCATAAACTCGCTGCCTCGACAATCTGGTTAAATCACAGGCGGCTACTGGAATTCGCACCGAGGATCTCTTCTTCCTCTTCTCCTTCTCTTCCTCCTCCTGCTTCCTCTTCTTCTTTCGTGCGGATGATGTAGATGCAGAGCAATAACTCACAATGTCACATTCAGGCGGTCAATCCAAGACAACCGCATCAGGAGCAGTGGCTCAGTGCCATCTTGATCCATGAGCCACCCTGCCACCTCGGGGAAGGGGAAATCTTTTGCGTTTTGATTGACTGACTTTCCGTGGGAAATGTTCTGCGATGTATGCCAAGTCTCAAACACGTACTGGAAGAGAAGAGCGGCGTTGAGTCGACTCTGTTTGTGCAGGCGCATCCCCCTGTGGCGATATGCTTTGGTGGGATTGCGCTGCTCAGTGGGAGCGTTCTGTAAACCGAATCGCGAACTCCTACAAAAAGGCTACGTGGGAAATTTCCATCATCTCAGTTTCCACCCTGGTGCATTCTGCCCCGACTCGTGCATTACAGCCTCAAACTCATTTTACCGAGTTGCAACCGACTCCTTCCTTGTGTTAAAATGGAGCCTCGATTTACGTTGTGCTGTGGTTACCTTCGGATTCGTCAACTTGTTGCTTTCCAATGTAAATTTGGATACCGTCTTCCCTCAAGAGTATGAAATGCAGCCGAAAATACCCTTCTCATCTCCCTGCTCCTAACTCTTACTCCGCTTCACTTTCCACATGTGTTTAGGTCATTGAAATATAATTGCAGTATATTTATACAATTTTTTTTTAAATCCAACATGTAATTCTAAGAGACATAGCATTGTGCAACATAACCTATGACGTTTTAAACATGGAAACTGTGGTCTTGTTGCCTGCGTACTATATATTGCCGTGCTTCTGCGAAACGCTGTGAGGTACTGTAATGGGTAAATAAATTAATGGACTGTTGCCGCCCTTATCTACCCAATGCAGGAGCAAGGAAAGCGTACAGGTGGCAAATCCCAGAGCGCTCCGGCCCTTCACAAGCTGACACAAACTGCATCACCTGGATATACTATTCTGCGGTGGACTTCGTCAGGGTGAGCGCTATACATCAGGAGGTCACATCATGTGACCACATTTATTATATATTTTCACCACTCCGGATTGTACGTTTAGAATCTCTCTTTTAAAGTGCGCAGGGGTGGAGTGGTGGCGTGGTGGTCAGGAATCAAACTTAGGTCGACGGTTGCGTAGTGCAACACGCGAACCGCAATGCCGTCACTCCACCCCATAGAAAGACATCGACCAAATTAGCCCTGGAGACTGAAAAGCAATCTAGAATGTCATTGTCCATAACCACGTGACTGCTTGTGTGTGTCTGTTTGTGTATGTCGCCGGGTGGTGGTGTCACACGCCTGTAGTCCAGCACTGTGGAGGCTAGGATTGGGCGATTGCAAAAATCTTGTCGAACACCTTTGCTGTGGGCCTCGAGGTGCCAATTTCTTATCAAGAGCGGGTGAATACTGTGCGGCATGTTACAAATTTAACAATGAGTGAAACAGTTTGTTTGGATGTATGTATGTATGTATGCAGGACCCCAACTCGGGGCTGGTGGGGCCACTGGTGGTGTGCCGCTCTGGGCTGCTTGACGACTCGGGCCGCCGTGACGATGTGGCCCACGAGTTTGCTCTCCTCTTTATGGTCTACAATGAGAACCTGTCCTGGTACCTGCGGGACAACATCGACAATTTCACGGGGAATCCCGGCGCTGTCGACGTTACCGACGAGGACTTTCGTGAGAGCAATCTCATGCACAGTAAGGAGGCGGCACTGTCGCATATAAAACAAGAGAAATAACATGGCACCCAACATTTATAACAAGTAGAATTGCAAGGGTCTGTAAAGATAAAAAGAGCAAATAGGACTGTGTAATGTGGACTTTTTTTGTATTAATTATCCATTAAACCCAAACATTATTAAATATCCGCTTGAGACCTCAGAGATCAAAAGTAACAATGGGAAATAAATAACGTAATTAAAGGAAATCCTGGTGCTAACGTGGCATGGCAATTGACTCACAAAAATCCCATCTCGTCAAAATCTCGGGGAGCTCTTCTCAAATACCTTCTCAGGTTTACAATAAATAAAGGAGCTCGTCGTTGGAAAGTAAACAGTCATTGTCGTATGGAGTGTTCTCCGCTGTAGGAATGTCGCATTTTACTGCACACTCAGGGCCAACCTTGCTCAGACAATTGTTTGCACTTGGAAATTCAGTATAAAGTTGAAATGAGACAGTAATTTCGAGGGATTTTTAGTGAGATTCCTGAAACAATCAAGAGACAGTGCCAGAGTTCGTGAAACAATTGTGGATCCAAATTTATGCAGAGGGGGTTCTTTCCCAATTTGTCCAGAAATTATTTATACAGAAACTTTACAGGTAAATCAATAATAAGGCTTTGTCCTCAATTCTCTGTTGCATTTGTTCAGTTTTGTTCACTCCACGAATAAAAAAAAAAGAAACTCTCCGGGAATTTCAGAGTGGTAAGGCGAACATAAAATCAGAGATGAATAACTAAGATGATAAATCTCGACTTAAAGCTTTCGTGACAGCAGGAATTCATGTTCTTGGGGTCTTTCGGTAAAGTCACTTAGATATGTTCAAAGAAATAACAAACAATAACAAATAAAATAATAAAAAACCATGACGTTTCGATCACAACACAATTGATCGGCATCAGGAGGAAAAAAAGAGGGGGTTAAAATGGGTGTAGCCCAAGGGTCATAAACGAAGTGGGTGGGGCTAGTGATGTTCATGTGAGAAATTAGCATGTTAATGTAAGATCGGAGAGCGTTCTCCACGACGAAAGGTGTGGAGGTGGCTATGTTAATGTGAGAGATTAGCATGTTAATGGTAAATCGCAAAGCAGCAACGTCGAGCTCGGCGAGCGAGGTGGCTATGTTAGTGTGAGAAATTTTACCTGTTAATGTAAAATCAGAGAGCCGAAAATAACAACTAACTAGATGACACGTTCGTCATCAGGCCACATGGTCGACCAGCTCTGAACCAGTTCCTCAACCACATCAATTCCATACACCCAGCCATTCAATTCACCATGGAGGTGGAAAAGGATGGCAAGTTACCATTCTTGGATGTTTTAATCGAAAGGAGACCAGATGACTCAATGGGACACTTTCTACAGGAAAGCCACCCATACGGATGCATATCTAAAACCTGACTCCCACCATCATCCTTCCCAGAAGAATTCCCTCATAAAAACTCTACACCATAGAGCTCGATGTATTTCCGACCATCATCACCTAGCCAGTGAACTGAAACACGTACACCAAGCTCTCAATATGCATGGATATTCAGAATACACAATCCGTAAAGCTATCACCCCAACCGTTGAGAAAGAACCATCTGAGGACCCAATCAAAACCATCACCTTGCCATACATAGCAGGGGTCACCAAAAATATCTCCAAAATCATGAGCAAACACAAGATCCAGGTTCGATTTAACACAGTCCATTAAATTCATGATCTGATCCCATCTGTGAAGGATGTGATCCCTGACATGCAATACCCCGGCGTCTACAAACGAAGCTGTATTTGCGGCAGCAGTTACATTGGGGAAACTAAGCGACATGTCTCGGACTGTGTTCGTGAACACAAGGCAGGTCTGAAACACGGTAGGACCAATACCTCGGCCGTGGCTGATCATTGTTTTAACGCTGTGGGCACACATGAAATTGATTTCTCGAAGACGAAAGTACTTTGCAAACCCACTGGCTATCAACAAAAAATAGTTCATGAAGCCATCCACATATACAGACACAACTTCAAACGAGAAGAAGGGTATAAACTGAGCAATCATTGGAAGGACGTTATCAGCCAGTTTGAGTCATAACTGGCTGTGATGTTCCCATCCTACCACCTTCCGATGTTAGTTGTTATTTTCGGCTCTCTGATTTTACATTAACAGGTTAAAATTACCACACTATCACAGCCACCTCGCTCACCGAGCTCGATGTTGTTGCTCTGCGATCTTTCATTAACATGCTAATTTCTCACATTAACATCACTAGCCCCGCCCACTAGTTTATGACCCTTGGGCGACACCCATTTTATACCTTTAAAACACGTTCCTTCGGAGTGGGCAGGTAGGAACTTGGTTGGACAGCGCATTCGTGCATGACAGACAGATAAATAATCCCTGGTGGGCAGTGTGGAACCTGCTGTTCCTACCTGTATGTATAAAAGTTAACTTGACTTTAGGTAGCCAGGCAGACAGCCCCGTTAACTATCGCCCCCCCCTCCCTTAGGCCCCTCCCCCCTTAGGCCCCTCCCCTGACCCCCTTTCCCATAGGCCCCTCCCCTGACCACCCCCCACCATATTCTCAGGCCCCTCCCCTGACCCCCATTCCCTTAGGCCCCTCCCCTGACCCCCCTTCTGTTAGGCCCCTCCCCTGAGCACCCCCCCCATATCCTTAGGCCCCTCCCCTGACCCCCCCTCCCTCAGGCCCCTCCGCTGACCCCCCCCTCAGGCCCCTCCCCTGAACCCCCCTCAGGCCCCTCCCCTGAACCCCCCCCCCTCAGGTCCCTCTCCTGACTCCCCCCTTCCTTAGGCCCCTCCCCTGACCCTCCTCCCTTAGGCACCTCCCCTCTCCGTACCCGGCAGTAAGTCTCCACCAATCAAAGAGCTGTTTGTAAGGTCTCCACCAATCAAAGAGCTGTGTGTATTATATATTTATTTATGCACGACAGACAGACAGTCAGACAGACAGACAGCTAAATAATCCCTGGTGGGCAGTGTGGAACATTGTTCCTCCCTGTAACATTCTGCCTCAGCAGCTTTCCCCCTCGTTTTTCCTCCTGATAACGATCGCTTGTGTTGTGATCGAAACGTCGTAGTTTTTTTGCTATTTTTGTTATTGTTTTGAACCTATCCACGTGACTTTAATGAAAGACCCAAATAATATCAAAACTAAGATAATGTTGGCGGTACACCGGTGGCCAGCAGTATGTATATTAAAAAAATGCAGTAATTATTATTTATTTGCCCGCGATTCGCAACCCCAGCCAGAAAATCTTGCGGGGTGCATTAAACTCAGTTCTCGTCATGTTGAAGCAGTCAGTAGACGAATGTTATGAGCACCCAACCTGATGATTGGCTCCGTGTTCCAAAGATAGATTTGACTTCGTGCCCTAAACTTGATCGGACGGTTCCTAAATTCATTTCCGGAATAATTTCTTGGTGGACGGTGGCATCAAATATTATGACTGGTGGTGTCACCACACGTTCGAATGCAAAGCAGCTGCTGAATCAAAGGCAATTACTGATGGAGCATCTCCAGCTCACTCAAGCCAACAAGCACCAACGTCAGACTGTTTTATGAGGACCGGTGTGTTATGCTGCACCGGTGTACCACCAATATGTCCATATCAATCCTGGTTTTTGTTAGTATTATTATAGGATACTAACTCAGCCACAATGGATAGGTGCTCCAGATTCGAATGCAACATTATTTTTCGAGTGTTGCAACCTATGTTATACAAAGCAATGCAAACAATATGTTGCTTGCGACATTATTCGCAAGCAACATTTCACTGTTGAACCTTGGCTTCAGAGAAAGTCGAATAAATGACGTGGGATCTGACGCTGCCTTAAAACGTTGTTTTACACAAGTTGAACGCATTCTCTTGTGGGGAATGGCGGCAGCCATTGTGGTGCTGATGTGATTGAGAAAAAAAGACCTCAAAACTTAAAGGAATTCAATTTATCAACGCCTTCAACAAGAACTATGTTTACGGTTTACCTCTGCAATTTTTTTACGCACTTGTATGACTTACATTTTATTTTATACACAGACCAATGTGATTCCAGTAACGTGTGTGTAAATAATACGAAGTTACTTGCTATCGTTTTAGGCATCAACGGCATGACTTTCGGTAATCTGAATGGGCTCAACATGGGGCTCAAGGAACGCGTGGACTGGTACTTGATGGGTCTGGGCGGAGAACTCGACATGCACACCATTCACTTCCATGGCCAGACATTCAGATACAAGGTTGGTTGGCGGTGGGCTTCTGTTTTATAATACAGCACTGTGTTAATATCAGTTCTCCTATCTTCACACATATATACATCTGAATGGGCTCAAGGCTCCAGTAAATCACGTGCATGTTTTTGTGGACACTCCCACTCTGAATCCCTCCCCTTTCCCCGCCTCCTGTGAAAACAAACTCTGCTCTGGTTTCTTCTTCCATCTCTATCCCTCTCTTCTCTGCCCTCTCGCCACCAACCTCCCCCCTTATTTCTCTTCTCCCCTTCCTGCACGGCGCTCCTTCTTTCTTCCTGCTCATCTTGAGCCTTGCCATTTGTGTCTGTCTTGGGACTTCTATCCCGGCATCCATTGCCTTTCCCAGTCAGCTTGCCCTGTCTGCCCTTTTGCACAACTTTCCTTCCAGGAACAATAACAAAAGCCATCCTCAACTCTGCCTGGTTATGTCTATCTTGCCTCCCCTTACTACCAATTCTTTCTCTTCTCTCTTCCCTTTCCAATTCCGTTTTCTTCCTCCAATACATTACATGCTTGACTCCCCTTACCGTGGTGTGTAGCCACGGGCAAAACTTTTATTCAGATAATTTTAAAAACTGCAATCTACCAACACACACAAAGAAATCACACTGCACCAATACTCTAAATTAAAGTTTATTAATGGCCCAAATACACCCTACTTGGAGGGGGAATATTTTGCAGGAAGGGCGTAGCCTGACTCCCTACGAACCCAGTCACGCAAGTGTTCTACCACGTACGTCGTAGCTGTATGCACGGCGTCGCACGGACGCTGCGAGAGTCGGAGAGAGAAGGACAAGCGGAAAAACTTCACCTATCACTGCCTCGTAGCAGCACTCGCTGGCATCACACAGATGCTGCGAGCGGCTCAAGGAGGCAGGACGGCAGGGAGTGGGCCTTGTCGGCCCGGAGGTTGGAGACAACTGACCTCATCGTCCCGGGGCTCCCACCTTTATTCTATAAACTTCAAAGGCCCAGGGGAACGTCGCGCCGCACAGCCAATCATGCGCCTACCTTTCGACTTTAAACTGGTGCTCCGCCCCTTACCTGGAGCGCTATTTTCCAATACGCCTCGACCTATTGTCTACCTGCCCGCTCTCGATCCCGCGGAATACACCTCCGCGGGGGGTCCAGGGCTTTCCCTCCCCCCTCCCCGTCTGTGCCACCCACAGGCAATTTCCCCCCTGGCTCCCCCCCCCCCCCCCCCCCCCGTGCTGTGAGCGTTCTCATTGAGGTTAGCCCGGTGAGTTTCTGTGCGCCCAAACAATATTAAGCCAATTTAGGGGCACCGCAATGTAACCTGTCCTGTGAGGGTCGGCCAATCTCCTGGCACCGGGAAACCCTGGGACTCTCCCTCGAGGGGCCCTTCGGATTAAAACCCGATGTGCCAGGCAACCCCCCCCCCCCCCCCCCACTGTCAGGACACTACGTGGGTGCGCTGCGTGCGGGTGTGTGTTTAGTGCAGGGACTGGGAGGGGATCGCGGCGTTTGCGGAGTTGCTCCGCAGTCGTGGCACCACAGGTGTGATGTAATTATCTTCATTGCCTGGTATGCAGGAGGTCTCAAGTTCGATCCCGAGCCTGAAGCATATATATTTGTAGTTTGCATGTTGTCCCCGTAGTCGCGTGGATTTTTTCTCCGGTTTTCCCCTCCACGTTTAGCAACATGCATTGAGATTATTTAGATTATGTTGCTGCTATGATTGTCCAAATAATAAGCGACTTTGTTGAGCTATCATTTGTGGCCAGGTCGGATTCTGAAAAATAAGTTAAATGCCTCGGTGGGCTTTGTCTGGTAGGGTGGGGATGGTTTAGTTTTATTTGTTTGTGTTTGGGTGATTTGTTTACCTTTCTTGTACTTTGCACTCGTATCGTGTTTTTTGTACTGTTTGTTGTTGTGACGTTCTTACCCGCACCTAATCTGTGTAAAAGAGCTTTATATCTCATCGTATTCCTCCAGTATACGGTAAATATTTTTATTCTGGTATACTCTCCATTATGTTTGAAAAATTACCATTTGTGCATCACATACTCAAAACATAAATACCTGTGTAATTAAAGTCGTACTCGTGTGTGTGTGCAGGTGGCAGGTGGTAGGTAAGGATGATGTCTCTGACGTGTACGACGTGTTTGTGGAGAGTGGTAGTGTAGCGATTAGCACGCTGCACTACAAACCCGGCGAGCCGAGTTCACGGCCACCACCAGTGACGATTGTCTGAAACGGTCTTGGGCCTCCCCTAGGTCGATTCAGCCTCAAATGAGTACTTGGTGCGTAAACATTACCACTGTGGAGACAAAGGCGGCCGGGCGTGGTGCTGGCATCCCACCCCCTCATGTGCCGTGTCCCCCTTCATAGATGTTCGCTAATAGCACTTGCCCCAACAGTATGTTAAGGCTATACGGGGGATCTTTGTCTTTGTTTGCAGGTGGCAGGTAAGGACACGGTGTCTGACGTGTACGACGTGTTTGCGGGGACCTTCGTCACAGTGGAGATGACGACGGACAACCCTGGCACGTGGCTTCTGCACTGCCACGTTCATGACCACATCGAGGCTGGCATGGTGGCATTTTTCCAGATCAAGACCAAACCCTTAGGTCTGGAGCCCCGTGCGATGTTCGCGTCAAACTGATTTGCCAACGAAATAGATGTCGTGGCTGTTTTAAAATTGGCGATCATCGATTGGTCGTCTCGTGGTGATGCAAGTTGGGAAATAGTGATATAAAAAAAAATAAGCCGAATACTGCAAAGCAACAATGTAACTTGTGTCAAAATCATAAACTTATTTCAGTTGATACATAATTATAATAACGTGTTTTTACAAAGTGAGAAATACTCTTTGGTTCTTTCGGTAAAGTCACATAGGTATAAAATTAAATAAATCACGATGTTTCGGGCGCAACACAAGCGTCCGTCATCAGGTTTGAAAACATGGTCTGCTGCTAATGCAGACTGTTTTAAAATGACGGACCGTTGTGTTGCCCCCGAAACGTCGTGATTCATTTTATTTTATACCTACACGACTTTACCAAAAGAACCAAAGAGTATGGATTCCTGCAATCACGAAAGCTTCAAATCAAAAGTGAGAGATGTTCATATTCATGCATTCATGGCTTGAATATAAATGCATTTGTGTGATTCACAATGTGAGTATAACGAGTCTTCTGATATCAACGTCCGGATTGCTATTTGTGCTGAAATTTTGATTCCCCCCTCCTTGTGGCACTACGCTCGTGCCTATGGAAAATATCAGCAGGAGCATGCCCCATGATTCATCCCAAAAGCAATCTACCAAGTACTGAATATATAAACCTATTCCACAGTGGACCATTCTACATGACAGAATGGTTCACTGCGGGTGACGGCGATGCTGGCAACAGCTTGTGCGGGCTGTGTTTCCACACACATCAATTTGACATTCAGTGGCGTAGCTATCACGTGTGCCAGGGGGTGCAACTGCACCAGAAAACCACAGGCCAGAAGGGCCCCGGGGCCTGGGGATGGAGAAGGCATTTAATCGATTGCTTACATCAAGGGAACCTTGCCAATCAACGTGACGCTACTTTCAGAATCTATCACGTGGGTGAGTTGCTGGAGAGAGTGTGTGCGTCGGAAGGTTGTGACGAGGATTGTACGCAATTATTGGTGTTATGTGGTTATTTGACCCCCTTGCAAAGTGGCGGAATTCCACGAGAAAATCCCTGCGTATGTTCTGCCCTTTGGACTGCCACAATCAAAGAGTAATTACTGCTTTGTGCATGTTGCGTAGAAGTGCCACAGTATATGGAGTGTTAGCACGCAGCTGTGCAACCCACAGCCACGTGCATAAATAATGCATGTAAATATATAAAATGCAAATGAATACATTTTACGCATACATATTGTGTATGTATATGTTATACATATATGTTTACATGCTGTGTATATATATACTGTATGCACGCAAAACTAGGATTGCCGAATTTTCCTTTTTCTCAATAATGGACGAACTAGCGTTGAATGTGGGGTCAGGTGGACTGGCCAGAGGAAAAACATACAAAGACACATTTTCACAAGAATGGTAAATCTAGATTTGAAGAGTAAGGATGGGAAATTTTGCAGCAAAAAAACGAATGCAATAAGAATTACAGCAAACCAACTGACAACATAATTTTTGAGTGTTTTACATGTGAATATATGCACGTGCATTTACATGTGTGTATGTGGTATATATGTGTGTGTATATATAAAGCATGTTTGTGCTGTGTATACACCTTGATTGTACACAGCAGACAAGCCAGGGATGGGAAGACCCCATCTCTGGCCGGGTTCATTTTGAATGCCACATTGGCAGGTTATTTCCCATCCAGGGTGAGGCTAAGGCAATTTGTGGCATTGCACTGCAGCTGTGATTTGAACTCTGTGCGGTAATATTTATTTAGTTTTATACCGCGTAGTTCATGCAGTAACATCTCACAATTAGGACAAGCTGGACGACAGCCAAGCTCTGCAGTCTTCTGCATATTAAGTTACTTTTTCAGAAATTGAATCAGTATTACTCGTGTGGGAGGAAATCGGAGCACTTGAAGAAAACGCACGTGTGCGAGGGGGAAATACTATATCCCATAGAGAAAGGACATGATATTACTCCATACTTTGCTGTGTCACTTTCGCCTGCCGAGTGAGGGTATGGCTCCTCCTTGATGCCCACGGTAAGGGACCTTCACATAATTTGTGCGAATAGCTCTTGATGCATCACCACGCCAAATTTCCCACCACTGGGAGAGTAGCAATGCTGCCAGTCAGCTTTGTGGTTAGAGTGGATATTTGATTAAGAGAGATGGGGTGGTATCCATGATTAAATTTGAACATTTAAATGTCTACTGTGGGCAGAGATTTCAGAACATCAACGTGTACAATGTTTTGGGATGTTAATTATGGATTATAATTGTGATACTGTACATTCACCACGGACATCCTGAGCGATTTATAAAGTCTAATATGTGTTTTACATTAAGAACGAATGAATCAAATTGACCGTCATTTATTGTGTTTCAGTAACCGCGAACCCTACGGAGAAGACCGCAATTGGACAACACTCCTCTGCCTCTTCTCACACCGGCTTATATTCCCTTGCGTTGAGCCAACTGTGCGTCAAACTCCTGGTGGCCTGTCACCTGCTACACATTTACGTCCACGAGACATCGTAGGTTTTCAAAGCAAATTTGGAAATATTCCTATCAGAGATAAATATCAACATTTTCTCCCAGACAAATCTGAACAAACCGATGACATTTCATAATGCTAGATAAGGCTCAATGTTTCCGTCCCAAGTGCAATTGTGTTGTACTATGTGCTGTAATCGCATAGTTATTATAAGGTGCATAATGTAATGTATGAAAACGGCGGAACGCATCTGAGATGGTGTACACTGAGGAGATAAAGCAGCGGCAAACGGCTCGTGTGCAGGTGATGGGTGCATTATCACATCGCGGAATCGTGAGAGATGGGGGCTCGGTGAAACATTCGTCCAACAATCGGTTGGAATTGGCTGTTGATGGTGATAACTGTCACAGGAAGGATGAGATAAAGTAGCCTATTGTGGTGCTGCTATGTGTAGCGTATGAGACTCGAATCAGTAAATGTGCCTTCGCGGTGTTATTGCTTTGGTCTTGGAGGTTTGTGTGCATCTAACGTAGACTACCTGCGAATTGTATTTTGTGCAAGAGAGTGAATTTCACGTGCTTGTGAAGGAACGTAAACGTATACTCGGTCTTCTAAGCGGGGAGAGGCGTGTGCGTTTTAACGGAGTACTGAAGGTGCGCCCTGAATTTGCGTTCACGTTTTTGTATTTGCAGACATTGTGAATGTGTAAAGCAAAGTGCTGCTCTTCTTGTCTCACAATGGAGCCTCTTGTGCAAAATGAAAATATTAAAAATCTGACAATAAAAAAATGTTTTGTTCATTATAGATTTGAAGTTTTCGTGACTGCAAGGATCCATACTCTGTTTTTTTCGGTAAAGTCACGCGTCGGCCAGGCACTGCACACGTGCACAAGCTCCCCTCCCCTGACATCACAAAATAATACAGATGGTTATCTATCGGCTTAACTCATGCTAATCCCGTGCACGACCGTCCACACTGCTTGCCACAGCCTCCTCCCGACCCCTTGACTCCTTCCCCCCCAACACCCTATATAAACACGTTGTCTCGTAATAACTCTCTTCAGACGCCTCAGTAATTTTGCTGGAGCAGTCAACACCTGATGACGGTTGCTTGTGTTGCTTCAGAAACGTCGTGATTTAATTTATTTGTTTTCATTTTTAATTTATTTTATATTTTTTACCGATGTGACTTTACCGAAAAAACCAAAGAGTATGTTTTGTTCATATTTTGTTTTATAAACACACCGAATGTCGTAGAATGGCTTTTTGTTTATTTACGTTTTCAGAGATAATCATAAAGGCATTTACGGAAATATGCATTTACGAGCAGAAGATAACTTGAAAACGACACGTACTGAAGCTGTAATAAACCCCAGCTTGAAGCCGCTGTTTTGACATATCCTATGTCCTCGTATTGTCATCCAATATCAATTCAATGTGTTTCCCTGTCTTGATTTATATGTCCTACGTCCTCCCACTTCTAGCTGCTGTTTGTCCACCCAACTCCTGGCCCCTGTTGCCATCCGACCTGGTCGGTCTTTGCCTCGCAACGTCCCACTGTGCCTGTCAACCCAACCACATGCTGATGACCCCACTTGTTGATCTTGGTCTCTACGGTCAATGCCGGTGTGTGCAAAGGTGGCTCCACGCCTACAAAGGTGGCAGGGGTCGTACTTTGTCAGTCTCCCCTCCATCTACCAGCGCCCACTTGCCCGCCTTCCTCCACCCAGACCATCGTTCGCACTACCTATAATTCGTCTCAGCCTCCTGAACTGCTGCTCCATCGCCAAAAAATATTTCCTCATCAACAACACCATCTCTGACCATCATATTGACACATTCTTCTCATTTTCACCAGGTCTGAATTTCCACTAGCCATCACAAGGTCCTTCACGCTCCCTGTGCAACTGAGTACATTGGGCAGTGGACGAAACATTAATCACAATGCCAATTTCACCATTAAACATCTCCAACTCTCAAGAGAGCCTTCAAACCATGGGTGGCAAGGCGAGGTTTAAAACAATTAAGTTTGATAAGTTTAAAATAAAAACTCCGATATCCTGAAGGGCCAGTTAGGGTGAGCTTTTGAGATTTATCATAAAAAGATGCCATTTTGGTTTTTGCAGGGAGCCTGACTGAAGTAACAGACTGCGGAAGGCCGGAGCCCGGAAATCAGAAATCTTGGCATTACCTGAGATACTAGTGTCATCAAACGAACCCATTTTCTACCACGAGCAAGATCATGGATCAGGATCTGGATGAGGATTTATTCGATTCCGAAGAATGTGATAGTGATGTCGTAATTGTGATGGAGAAGAATGGAGTGGCCAACACGGAGAAAGATAGAGTGGTCGGTGAGGCATTGGCGAACGCAGGGAAGGCCAGAGGACGCTCGATGGGCCAGTTTTGGCACTACCTCACCGATGATCCGGAACCGCACAAGTTGAAGAGTACCGTCTGCAAACATTGTCGCACCAGATTCAACCATCACAAGAAGAGTGAGCAGGCGATGAGGCACCTGAATGCATGTGCCGCTTTTCGGAGGGCAATGAATGGCACCGAGATAGATGATCGTCCCGAGTGGTATGCGTCGAACAAGAAGCGGGCGAAGCCATCGAAGGCAAGCGGCAGCTCAACTCCATCTACATTGAATGCTTTATCGATGAAGCAAGGATCGATCAAAGATCACCTAATATTCAAGCTCGACTAGCGAATGAAGGAGAAGTTCGAGCAGGCCATAGCAATGCATTACTTTGTCTCGGGCACATCGTTCCAGCGGGTTGAGGAGAAGAACCTGGTGATCGCTGTGAAGACCCTTCGCCCAGATGCAGTGCTGCGAACAGGAAGAGGCTGGCCAGACCATTGCTCGACAGGGCGTACATCGACATGAAGAAGAAGGTTGACACCGTCCTGGATAATAAGACCGTTTGCCTGACATCTGATGCGTGGTCAAACATCAAGAATGATCCGATTGTGAACTACATGGTCACATCGCCGTCCACGACGTTGTTTCTCGAGTCGGTGTCTACTGGAGAGCAGGGCCACAATGCTGGCTGGATCGCCTCGGATCTTCAGCGTGTGATGGTGTTCCTTCCGAAGACTACATTCACTGGCGCGGTCAGCAACAACACATCCACCAACAAGAATGCGTGGGAACAGCTCTCGAAGGCTCACCCATACTATTTCAAAGGCTGTACGTCGCATGGTCTGCATTTGCTTGTCAAGGACATATTCTCTGCCACGAAGACGAGGAAAGCCGGCCAATCAGAACACAGATACCCGATCGACTATCTGTTTGAGTAGCTGCTTGAGTTCATCATGGGGTGCAAGGACACGGTCAAATTGTTTCACAACAGTCACGTTCTCAAAGCACAGCTGCAGGCTGAACAGAAGATCGCAGGCGTTCGAGTGTTGGTCCAGCCGGCTCCTACACGTTGGGGAACGATCAATGGCTGTTGCGAAACGCTTTTGTAGTCGGAGAGGATTCTGCATTCCATTGTCACAACTCGTGACTTCATCAAGGGGATGGCAGCTCAGAAATTCGAGCGCATGCCAATCAAGACCATCATTACGAGCGACGACTTCTTCTCTCTGTTGCATAAGTCCCTTGCCATTCTAATGCCCATTGACGCATTGATTGTCAAATATCAATCCGATTCCGTACCAGTCTCTGAAGTCTTGCCGGATTTTCACACCCTCCCTGCTGTGCTTGCAAAGCTGCACGAAGACGGTCATGCGAGCACTGAAGAGATCAACTACCTGATCAAGTTGGCAGAAAGTCGCTTTCAGTTCATGTATGTAAAGGCCCATGGACTGGCGTATCTGTTAGATCCTCGATTAATTGGAGAGGGCTTGAGCCTGGCTAATCGAGAAGAGCTGGAGAACATCTTACTGGAGACACCAATCTTCGATGGGACGACGGTTGATGACGAGAGGCGCTCTTTATGCAGCTCACCGAGTACGTCATTTCGGCGCAGCAGGAGAAGGATGCCGGCGGGTTTATATTCATTACGCTGCTCAAGGGACATAAGACACCTTTGCAGTATTGGCAGTCTGACGGTGTGGCATGGCCCGATTTTCAGAAGATCGGCGTCAAGCTGTTCACAATGGCGACATCCTCTGCAGCCTCGGAGCACAACTTCTCAACTATGGGCTTCATACAAAGCAAGCTCAGTAACAGCTTGGTGCCCAGTTCGGTGGAGAAGTTGGTCTACCTCAAGAGCAACTATGCGGCGTTCGCCGAATGCAGTTATATGTCCGAGGGCGACGACATGGACTCGTCGGAGGAGGACTGATGTAGAGGAGTACTGCGGGGACACAACGAGGGGCAACCGCGGGAAAGGGGCCAAGCAAAAAGGGGAGTGCCAGAAGTGCGAGAGAGGAGGGTAAGTAGAGAGAGCGAGACGTCTGCTAGTGGGGGAGCCAGGTAGAAGGAGGAGAGCCAGGTAAAAGGGCGGAGCCCGGGCTAAGAGGATAAAAGGGGAACCTGGACGGAAGGGGAGATGGGTCAGAGACAAAGGAGAGCCTGGGAGAGAGAGAGAGGAGCCTGGTAGCAAGTAGAAAGGCTCCTGGGCGGGAGAGGCAAAGGAGGCTACGTGTGGAAGAGTACAAGGTAGCCTAGATGAAGGTCGAGGGAGTCGGAAGAGAGGGCTAAGGGACAGGGAGTAGTGAGTACCCGCGATGGAACTAAGAGTGCGGATGTTGGCGTGAATAAACGGCAAGCAGCACTGAATATTCAACCCTGGTCTCCGTCTGAGTCTACAATCCCAAAGGGCAATACGAAGCACGACTCTACACCAGTACTGATCTGGGAGTATTGCGAATAAAACCATGAGGTTTATTAGGTTTATTAAGGTTTGAACTTTAAACCTCAAATTCGGATCTGAAAAAAAATGTTTTTTCCACCCCTTGCTTCAAACCTTGACGTCCAGTGAGTGTCTCTCACGAATAAAACTACCAGCGTTAACCCTCATCTGAATTCACCATCCTCCTGAGGGCAGCATCATTAGCTTCCTCAACGAACTTTCTGACCTACTTTATCTGCTTAACGTTTAAGCTCGTCTGCATTCTTTGTTATTTAAAACATAATATTTAACATAATTTTTGTTGCTGGCAGTGAAGCAACAATACATTTCAGAATATGGTAAATGCAATTCAAGTATATTAGTTTCAAAAATATGTCATTTGTTTTATGGTTAAGTCAGACTTTAATCAATAATGTTTAGCTAAAGAAGATGGTGGTGAATTTAATTGTGAATGGATGAAGGTAGACCCCAATGCAATGCTCATTGACACTTTAAGTGAAAGGGCGAATGCTTCACAGGCAAAGGCTATTGGTGAATGAAGGCATCCATACAACACGTGGAGTGCTTCCATGGCAATGTCACCATAGCCGTGATACATAAAAGCCACTGCAAGGCAGCAAATGGGGTATACGGGTTTTCAGTCAGTCGCTGTGCCTTACAGAACCCGACTGGGTTTTGCAGTAAGTCGTTCAGGAACGGAACGCATCTTGGCTTTGTTATCTACAGAGGCAGACATACGCATGTGAATAGCAAACCTCCTTCTGAAAATCGCTCAATACCAAAACGAGCCTTTGCCTTGAAGACTGCTGAACACGCCAAAATAGTAAGTTTTTGTTGATGTTGTTGTTTTTTTTTCATGCTCAATTATATTTTATTGGATTGATTTAGAGGGTTCGCTTAGCGATTGGATTATCAGTTTATTTTAGTGAAATGTATTAATTCCATAAATGAGTATGTAAGGTTGTTATTGTAGATTCATGCATGTTGTACTTGTCATACTATATTACTTCTCAAACTGTATTAGAAACAAAGTTTTGCTGGCAAGTGTGCGGTGGTGAAGTCAGTGGGGAGTGGTGGTGTAGCGGTTAGCAGCTCTGCGCTACGAACCTGGCGACCTGAGTTCGATTCCACCAGTGATGATTATCTGAACCGGCCCTGGGGCTCCCCTAGGTCGACTCAGCCTCAAATGACCACCTGGTGCGATGTGTAAATATCGCCACTGCGTGGTGGTGGACACTCACCCCTTCGTGTGCAGTTCCGGTCTTCATAGGTGCTCGCTAACAGCACTTGTCCCAACAGTCTGTTAAGGCGATACGGGATTGTTGAGTGGTGAAGTCACCCACGTTACTCAGCGTTGAACCGGGTTCGTGTGTGCTGACGTTACACCTCCCCCCCCCCAAGCACCCTCCGTGCAGCCCGTGCAAATGCGCGGATAGTGCTGGTGCGGTTTAAAAACTAGGTGTAAAATTACATTTACACGCTGGAATGTGTAAAGTGAGTGTGTAATCACGGAGCTTTATCTCCAATGCAGGGCAATTCGATGTTAAAATCTTCAGTTTTGCTTAAATTGTTGATGGAGATCACTGGGAACAGAATAACAAAAATAATAGAGGCCAAGCAACCACGTGAGCAAGCAGGGTTTAATCAAGGTGTAGCTACCATCGACCACATCCATGCTATTAATCAGATCTGGAAAAGACCAGAATATGGAAAGCATTCGACTTGGTAGAAATTGATGTAGTCATTCGAAGAGCAATAAATACAAGTAATGAAAACCGTTTAGAAAAATGTAACAGCCACACTAAGATTACATGAAGACTATGGCTGATGATGATGAAGCTTTAGAAACAATCATGTTCAGAAGTATCGTAAAGTATTTTGTTTGAAATTAAATACTTTAAAATGGATTCTTCAAAGTTTCCAAAGTTCTAATTTTGAGAATTAAGGTGGTTATTTGTTGAAAGCCGCTGTTTTTCCAGTCTCTGCTGCGCTGCCATGCGGGGACTGACGGTCGTGGCATTCCTGTTCCTCGTCTTGTGCTGCGATTCTTTTGGGAAAGTCGTCTCGTTTTATGGCTTCAAAGAATCCACCAAAAGCGGAGGTGAATGATGATAAACTCACAGTGACCGTCGTCATGCAAGCTGCAAAAGCATACATTTTAGTCCACGCTTTGAATCTGGTGTAGGTCATATTAACCGGGGTTATACTAGCAAATATATATATTTTTAAACTGGACGTTTAATTTTATTGACTTATGCACTAATCTAGTAATTTTTGCCCCAAAAAAATTTATGTAACAAAATGTGTGTTATGTCTTGCCACATGCTACGGACATCACAATAGCAAATGGTGCAAAGTGTAACTTTGTTCATGCATCATGTATACAGGATCGGATATATATTTTATATATTACACTGTTGTAACAAAGGCAATTTATTTGTATTTAACGTATTAAGGTCGGTTGTGTTAAACAGATATGGCCTTCATCCAGCAGCGGATAGAACATGGATGATGATGATGAAACAATGTATATGTCAAAATAATGGCATTGCACTATTCACTGTAGTATGTAAAAGTACCTATTCTTATAAAAAATACTGTATACATGTTTTTTGTGAAACTATGCTGCCATATTTTTGGGGTTATTTATTTATGAGTTTATTCATTTCATCACCTAAAATGCTTCATAAGTTGAATAGTTTTCTTGTTATTCGAGATACCATAACAAATGAAAAAAAAACTAAAACGTATACGTCTATTATGTTTTTTAAAATATGAAATCTATGTCAGCATCTCCAATAACTTAATAACTATTCAACGTTATTTTTGGTATATTCATTTTCGGACACCCTGTATAGTATTGCTGATTGTATGAACCAGAAGCAGATTGTTTCGAGGGAGTGCTCTTGCCAATAACATCTGGTGTCTCAGTAGTATTTGTTTAACGTGGCTTACTGTCGATGATGCCAAAAGGATTGAAACCAAATCACTCAACTGGATAATATTGATCTGGCAAGTCCATTGGCTGATACATGACGTGTCATTCTTCTTTATCTGGTGATATGGGGTGGAGGTAAATGTATTTCTGTATCGTATCACCGGTACTTTATTTCACATTTACACATTTGTGTTCGGTGATGAGGGTTTCAGCTAACCCCGTTCTCTTTCTCAGGAGGACAGCCGCCTGGCGATGTGACTGACATTTTGAGAGAGATTACATCCCTGCTGGAGGAGGGTCCCGTTGACAAGGCCTTCATGTCGCCTCTTCATTTCTATCCCATGCTAAGAGCCCGGATGCGCAGCCTGCCTGCCAGTGACGCCGACGAAAAGAAAGGCTCCACCTACAACTGGAATTCGTTTGGGTTGCGTTTTGGGAAGAGAGAATTGGATTTAATGAATTTAAGCAAATTATTGATTATTTTTACGAAGCGACAGTAACCTATTACTGGCAACATGAGAAGCAGAGACGTCATACGAAATGAGTCTTCTGAGAAATTGTCCGCTTATCTATGTGCTTCTATATCAAAGCTCGCATGGCAAAATTGTGACAGGTGTGACGTCCTAAGTAAACAGTGGCTTTATTGCCAGGTAACATTCACCATCAATACCACGACAGATGGAAACATTGTGACGTCGTGTAGGAAAATAAAATTAACACTTGTTTGCAGTATTGTACGTTGTGATGTTTGCAATAAAATTACTGTGATTAAACTACATTGTTGGGAAACACATTTTCAACTGGCATCAGGCATAAATATCCACTGCTGGATGAAGGTTTCAAGACACCACCATCCCTCAATGTCAAGATACAACAATCCATCTCGCACCTGCGCATGAGCTTGATGTCATCGATCTGTCATCTCCACCGTGGTTGTACTCTTGGGTGTGTACCCTCCTTCAGCTACCGCTCCATTAGCAGGCTCATGTGCCATACTTTCTTCAAGCGCACCGGGGTTGTCAACCAAAATAACGAGACATTTTTGTCGAATTCGGTAAAACTAAAAACATCTCAATATCAACAGCCGCAATGCACTGTGTGACGAATACGAGATGGTGGGTCCTTAATAAATAACATCACCAAGCAAGTCCTAAAAAATCCGCATGCGGCTCCAGGAGCCGCGGGTTGCCGACGCCTGTTCGAGCGTGCCCTGCCAAAGTCTCTCATTTGTGTTCGTTCTCTGACCCCAGTGTTCCTCTTTCTCTATCTCGGTGTAGCTCCAAACATCGACATCTCCGCGATTTTATCTGCATTTGCTTCAGCTATGGTTCCATTTTATTTGTTAAAGTGTCTATTATCGATCCATGTCATAGCAAGTACATTAATATGCGCACTGAATTAAACATCTCTCTAGCCTTGTGTCCAATCGACCAGGATACGACCATCAACTCGCTCCACTTCAGCCCAGCCACTGAAACATGGAATTGAACCCAGGCTCTCGAGCGGTGCCGGCTCAGCGTCTGACGCGGTCATTATAAACTCGAACAATTTTTATTTTATTTTACCAGGTAAGGCCCACTGAACTAATATAAATCTTTCTCAAAAGCGGCCTGGTCACAAGAGATAGCTCAATGAAGTGGCCTATCACGTGGACATTTCTAACAGCCAAATACTCTCAACGCATTACGAACTTCCGAGCCACTTAGGTTGCCACTACTACCACTAACTTAAGTTGCCACGATATGGCGACACCATGATACGATATCGTTCTATTACCATCATGGCTCATTTTTTTCACACTTTTATATTGATTGACGTCTTTTCTTCTTCTGGGAAGTGGTCGGACCCACCACCATGGAGACGAGGTTTAGTTGATGGCACAACATCTTGTGAAACTCCCTTTCCATGGGCGTCGAGGTGCCAGAAACCCTGGCTCGCCAGACGGCGGTACAGCAAATGTGGACTCCATCTGTTCCATCTTGCACTGGCGGGGTTTCTCCAGGTACTCCGGCTTCCTCCCAGGGCGTATGGAACACTCATTAATTGGCTCAAACAACGTTATATGTAGAGGACCACAGAGCTTGGGGATTTGTAGGTAGCGCCAGCTCACGACGTGGCCGCTGCCTCCCCGCTCGTCTGTGGTTCCATCTCGGGCTTCTGAGTCCTCAATGAAAGAAAGCGAATCCTATGCTGTCGAACAAACTCTACTATTATTACTCTCTGGTTCTTTCGGTAAAGTCACGTAGATAGAAAAAGTTATGAAAGAAAACACGACGTTTCGGTCGCAACACAAGCGGCCGTCTTCAGGTGACTTTACCGAAAGAACCAGAGATTATGGATTCCTGCAGTCACGAAAGCTTCACATCAAGATCAACTATTATTATGCATTACAGATTGTAATTATTAAGACTTCATGGGCAGGCATTTGTTGAGTTGAACTGCAGTTTAATGAACATTGAGTTATTTTTATTTCCAGTGGAAGTTAGAGCGAATCACACAAAAAAAAAATGGGGAACACAAAACACGTTTTGGGAATTTGATATAATCGTCACATTGCGAAAAATGGTAATTTATGGAAAATGACGCTAAGCACACAGGTCGCGACGAAGTAGTTACACTATGGGGCGGGTACAAAAATAAAAAATAAAGTGTTCCAATTAAGTGTGTTTTTATTGGCATATGAATAGTTAGTATACACTGAGCAACACACCCCTAAATAATAAAAATGTGACATGTATAATGTACTATTATGAACACATTCATCCCGGGCCTGATGACGTCACCAGATCAACTTCTTGCGTAAACACGCGCGACACCACGTGACCACCCTGGCGAAGACGGAAGGGTCACGCGCGTGACGTCACCGTACCGGGGGGAGTGGGGGGTCAGGCACGTGACGCCACTACGCGGCGGGAGGGAGGGGTCACGCGCGTGACGTCACCGTACCGGGGGAGTGGGGGGTCAGGCACGTGACGCCACTACGCGGGGGGAGGGAGGGGTCACGCGCGTGACGTCACCGTACCGGGGGAGTGGGGGGTCAGGTACGTGACGTCACCACGCGGGGGGTGGGAGGGGTCACGCGCGCGACGTCACCGTACCGGGGGAGTGGGGGTCAAGCACGTGACGTCACTACGCGGGGGGGTGGGAGGGGTCGGGTGCGTGACGTCACCGCGCGGGGAGCGGTGGGGGGTCACGCGCAGTGACGTCAGCACTAGACGCCGCCTGGAGTCGCGCGGGAGCCGAGGCGGTGACTGCACGGCGGCCCCCCCCCCCGTGACCCAGCGAGAGAGGCGAGAGACGAGAGGGAAGTCGTTCATCTCCCGTGCTCCTTCCCGCTCAGCGGAGCCATGGCGCTTCCCACCGAGGCGAGCGTCAAGAAGCTGCTGAGCAAGGTGCGAGGGGGTCACGCGACCCGGGCCCTGAGTGGGCGACGGGGAACTGAGAACCGAGCGGGGGGGACTGGGGCTCAGTGGCGTTGAGGGGTCGTGAAACCCCCGGGGTCGCTCGACTCGTGGTGGTTGTGCGGCCTTCTAAGAGGTCACCGAGCCTCAGATTGCGCGTGAGGCGCCGTGTTTGTGTCCCTCCCTCGTGTGTGTGGGGGTCGGTAGTGGTGCGGTTTGCGTGCTGCGCTATCCGAGTTCAATTCCTGCTCACGGCCAACACCGGCGATGAATATCTGACCCGGTCCCGGGCCTCCCCTAGGTCGACTCAGCCTCAAATGAGTACCTGGTGCGGTGTGTAGTAAACATCGCCACTAGGGAGACAAAGGTGGTTGGGCGTGGTGCTGGCCACCCACCCCCTCGTGTGCAGTGCCGGCCTCGTTGGTTGCTCGCTAACAGCACTTGTAACAGTCTGGTAAAGGCGACACGGGGGATCTTTGTGTGAGCATGGGGGCCACCCACTGCTGGTTGTGTCGGTTAGCACGGGGCGGGAAGCATCAGGCACCTGCGAGTCGCGATACGACTCGGGTCACCCCCCACACCCGGGTGACCCCTCAACCGTGTCACCCCACAGCCGGGTCACCCCCCCCCCCCACAGCCGGGTCACCCCCCCCCCCCCCCACAGCCGGGTCACCCCCCCCCCCCACAGCCGGGTCACCCCCCCCCACCCACCCACCCGTGTCAACCCCCCCCCCCACCCTCCCACCCGTGTCAACCCCCCCCACCCACCCACCCGTGTCAACCCCCCCCCACCCACCCACCCGTGTCAACCCCCCCCCACCCACTCGTGTCAACCCCCCACCCGTGTCACCCCCCCCCCCCTCCGCAGGGGTCACTCCCCACCCGTGTCACCCCCCCCCCGTGTCACCCCCCCCCCCCTCCACAGGGGTCACTCCCCACCCACTCGTGTCACCCCCCCCCCCCACCCACTCGTGTCAACCCCCCACCCGTGTCACCCCCCCCCTCCACAGGGGTCACTCCCCACCCACTCGTGTCAACCCCCCACCCGTGTCACCCCCCTGCTCCTCCTTCCCGTACACGGAGGAGTCGGGAGGATTCTCTTCTGGCTGTAGCGACACTCGCCTTGAGATGTTATCTGGCCTTTAGATGGTGTTTGACCAAGGTCCGCTAACCAGGCGTCATTGCTGGTAGCACGGCTCGAGCAGACGCGTATATCGTGTCTGTACTGTATGTTGAACTTCTTTCGCACTGTACATAGCGCAGAATCAGAATATTTATTTATATTGGAAGAATCCGATGGGCTATAAATTCATTTTTCGCAGATGCCCAAGTGGCGCGTTATACCACATTGGCACCTCTCACCCCGGTCCATGCACCTCCACAACCCCTTTCCCCAACTCGTGACCCGCTCGCCAGCTGACACCGATGACAGCACCAAGCAACCCAAGCTGAACAAACTCGGCAGCATTCAAGTGCAGTGTTAATAATGAAGTACAGTCTGTTCTCCTATAACGCGTGTTTTCATTACGCGAATTGAATATAACGCGATGAATGTATTAGGGAACACATTTTCTATAACGCGGATGCGAATTTTGATATAACGCGATTGAGTGAACGGAACTACGTCGCGCGAGTAGGAATAAGCGGTTGTACGGCTGCCTCGGCGTAGCATCCCATGCTACCCACAGGCTGAACAAATCACCGGTGTGCTGTACTACTAGTAATTAATTGGCATGTTCTGCTAACGTGACAAACTTTACTGTGTCAGGTGGTGGCGGGTTTAATGACACATTAACGCGATCTAACCCAAAAACCTGCATAAGGAATGACATATTTATAAGTTGGCAAAAAGCGTGAGTAGACCTCTAAGTTTTGTCGAGCTTGCCTCCACCGAGACGAGAATCCGCCAGGCATAACAAAAACTTCCAAACTTTGAACCACGCCCTCGGATTTTTGTTTTGCACGAAATGAGGAATTGAAACGACGTGCCAAAAAGATACCTTAATATGAGAAGCCTCTTAATGTTGAGATTGGTGCTTAAGTAAAAAAAAACCGGCTTTATATTAGCCACTTGGACCCACAGTACCAGCTCTTTAAGGATAAACAGCTTGAAACAAGTGGTTAGCACACTGCACTATGCGTCTGGAAACCCGAGTTTGATTCCCAACTACGGCTAGCATCAGTGGCGAATGATCTCTGAACCAGTCCAGGGTACCCCTTCACTAACCTTCGCTGACTAGCATGGTGAAGTGTGGTTGAATCTCGAGACACTGGATTGAGATAGATGTAAAGCATTATACTGGTAGGAACGAAGTGGACCAGACACCAATAGATTATATCGTCCGTCCGTTTGTCCGTCCGTCCGTGTAGCAACATCGCCCCCTACTGCAAACACTTGGCATGACCCTACAAAAACCTTTAGACGCTATCCTGGCTAAACAAGCGTAACATTCCCTTATAATTCCTTCAGATAGCTTTTAATTAAAACATTTAAATTAATGAGGCTTTCCTGGCTAAACACGTGTAACATTCCCCTATAATTCCCTCAGATAGTTTTTAATTAAAACTTTGAAATTAAATAAAAAAACTCAGCGCCCTAATAATTCCCTGAGATAGCTTTTAATTAAAACTTTGAAATTAAATAAAAAACTCACAGCGCCCTAAAGCCTACAGCTAGGCCTAAAGCCTAGAACTAGGCCTGAAACTCTCCCTTCGTATCGTACCCCCGCGTGTGTGAAAGGGAGTTAATGTTTAACAATGTTACATTCCCTCATGTTTTTAAATAGAAACATTTAAATTTAAAGCTTTTACATAAATCATTAAAACATTTAAATTAAAAATTAACTCGCAGCGCCCTAAAGCCTACAGCTAGGCCTAAAGCCTAGAACTCGGCCTCAATCTCTCCCTTCGTATCGTCCGATTAGGTGTAGCAACATCGCCCCCGTCTGCAAACACTTGGCAGGACCCTACAAAAACCTTTTGACTCGGTGGGGCTTTCCTGGCTAAACAAGTGTAATAATACATTATGTTTATATTCTTTGGTTATTCGTTCCTATCAGCCCACCCCGCAGGGTCCTGTTTCTAGCTCGTGACTACAGCACCACGTCACCCGTGTTGGGTCTCAACTTCCCATTTTCGCGCTGGGCTCAGCAGCTTTATTATTTATTAATATCATTTGATACTCGTGTTTATACCATTTCCCTTCCTTTTTTCTATGGAACCCCTGTAAACCCTCCATTCCCATGTAGCATATCTCCTATTGTCTTATCAGCTGTTCTATGCAACCCCTCGAAACCTTCTCTTCCCCATGTAACTTGTTTGCTGCTTTGGGTTGCCATTGAATAAGAGCTTCTGAGCTCGATGGGCCTTACCGAAAATAAAATGACATGATTTAGGTCCTAGAAGCTAATAGACACGTTCCTTTGAGCACATGTATATGTTGATTTTCATTATTTTCTGATGTTTATTATTAACTTCAGTTTTACAAAAGCTGTGAAACCTGTTCTCACTTGCCTCTATTTAATCGTTTAATCCCAGTCCATTTTAACTGGTATCCATGTTGTGATGTTCAATAGATCAATTTTGTTTAGCAGACTTATTGCACTAGACTCGTTTTGCTCGTATAATTATTGAGCTCAAATATGCAGCATTCTTGATCAAATTATTCAATAATTTCTAATCAAATTTTCACGTTGTGTTATAATAACACGTCATTGTCTGATCTCAAATGCTTACCATTTTCTCCATTTATGTTCGTGCCCGTTTTCAGAAAGCACCTCGTGCTGCCATGAATAACTTTCACCAAAGTGTGTCCCACACGACTTCTGATGGCTACCTTTGTTATGTCATGCAATCTCAGTTCAGCTCTCAGTTTCATTCTTGACATTTTTATTTTTTATAGGTATAGATTTCTGTGAGCTCGAATTACTGCATCAGTTTTTGCAGACTCAGTGCAATTTCATAGGCTGCAAATGATAGATATAACAAATGGTCCTTAATAAAGAAATGTTGCGTGAACAAATGGTGTGTGATATAACAAGCTTTGCTTGCTCACTTTCTTGGTTGGTTGGCCTCTTAAATATTCCAGAAATATTAGTGAAAAATTGATGTATGGTAAGTGGCTAAGTGGTCTGTAACTCCTTAAGGTTTGTGCCCTTGAAATATAATATTCAGGCATCATTTATTTAGGTGTTTATTAATTTCAGTGTAGATATTTATTGAAGTTCCACTCATCTTGCTCCAACAACTGGCCAAGTTTTTTGGATGATGTCCTTAGTTATGCCATGTGGCTCATTTATTAATTCTGCAAAGTGTGGTATTTCCGAAGTGTGTCAACGTGACGTCCTCCTCTTCATATGATATTTTGTATATCGCGATATGCTTACAATTTTAACACTTGTGTTTAGTTTGTCTTTCTTTCGTACCTCCGATTAACATGGTTGGCTACGTACGATGCAAAAGAAGTTCAACATACGTACATGCATATATAAAAATATATATGGTCTTACTCATTCTCCCTAAGGGCTACCATTTGTGAATTGTCAATCAACATCACTTTTGTGGTTTTCAAGCTCCCATTGCTTCTTATTTCTTCAATCTTTTTTTGTGGTGTTCTCTAGGATTAGAGCATTTTAAATACCGGATTGGATTTCACGTAACTCATTTTACTCCCACCTTCTCATCCCTTTTGTCAATCCACTATTGGATCAGGGCCTCACCATGGCGTACGGGTTATGGGGTACTTTGACCACATTTCACCGCATTGGTCAGTGCAGGTTGGTGAAGGTGGGGAGAACATAGGTGTACAGTACTATGGATTTCTCTGCAGTGCCCAAAACTGCCCTCCATGTGGTTGTGCAGCCTATTAAATGTTTCGCAACATGGTCGCCCAATCCAAGGACTGGCTCACCCCTACTTAGCTTCTGAGATTTGACCAGATTGGGCACATTCCAGCTGAATTGGTCATAGGACTATAAACATAACCCTGTCATAATTGTGGACACTCATTATAAACCCCGTGTAGACTAACTGAAGCAACTCTGCCAAAATATTGAACTGTTTACCAGCTATTATGTAAGTTCATTACAGCAGCAATCCTATTAATACCAGTGTTGTTAGGGAAGCATATTTTTTGAGGCACAAATTGATCTACAGTAGTTGTTGCTATGTGACTGATTCACAATAAGTCCATGATGAAACATTTAGCTTAACCTAACCATATGTGTGTGTCCTTCTACACTATTTCCTAAAGTTCGTTTTGAGCGCAGAAGGCAGTATTCGCTGCGTAGTAGTCTTGAGGGTTATCGTGACATTGCATTCATACGATATTTTTTGTACGATATAAGATCGTTGATAATTGTTTAGTCCATTTTGCGCAATATTGTCACATCGTGGTTATCTTTGCTTTTAACATTTTATGAAATAGATTGTATTTTTCTCTAACAGTACGAAATAATAATAATTAACGTTGAAAATAACAACATTCTAAAACAATAGCTCTTAGTCGTTAAATGAGTGCTTTAAAAAACTTTTCCAAATAAAAAAAATGGCAAAGTGGTTATATAACATAGTTTTATTAAAAGCGTGTGCGCTTTCAGCGTTGTAGATTGTATCATTGTAACAATTACATGGCTTATGTCGAACTGCAGCTGAATAACTTTTAAGAAATCTATAGTCGTATTTGACTCATCAAAGCACAAAATCAAGACGCAAGTATTGTGAAATATAATTGCAAAGTTAATGGAAACCGATCGTGGAATAAACGTCTTCTTGTGAAATTTTATATCGTATCGTGAAAAATGACATGGCAGCAACTCGGGTAATCATCCAGTATATTTCAACAATTAAAAACTCAGAATTACATGGCTTTAGAATAACATAATAACAATTGCTGCAGCATAACCGAGCCTGCTGTGAGGGTGGTCATTTTAAACAATTCTGTCAAGTAGGAACGAGGTCATAGTTTGTAATGTTCAATGTGTGCTGCGGTCTATCTTAAAGTTATCAGGCTTGAGTGGCGCGTTATTACCTCTGTGCTCCTATTATTGGATAACATTTACCTAAAGGAATGTCACACACCTCTTCACCGTCAACATTTAAGGGACATCTTGCCAGCAAAACTACATCATAATTGGGCGATTAGTTCAAGTGACTGTTGAGTCGTTTTCAACTAAAATAAACTTAACACGCACAGGTTTTGTTTTTATGATGAGCATTAAGAATGCATGTTTCTGAATGTGATATATGTAATGCGTTGCAGCAGAGCCCTCCTTATTGCTGAGTGCATATTTTCTGGTTCTATAGCATGCATACTTTGGCATGCTTGCCTGAATATGCTTACACACACATTCTGGTTGCTGCAGACAGCATTAACGGAGCAATTTAATGAAAAAAAACCTTTAAATGTATTTTAATAAATATTTAAAACGGCTCAAGTATCTTTGAGCTTAAGTGTTGGGTGTACATGTTGTCTTGACAACAACAACCTACCCCATCAACCAAGACTTTAACATTGTACCTCGCCACGAACTCAAGTCTCGATCCCCCTTCTGGAATCGTGCTGTCGCCACCCTATAATCTCATTCAGATCTGGAAGAACGCTGGTGAACAGAGTGGAACTATACGCACGTTCATAATAAACACCGCATTCAATACCCAAACATTGCACGTCCTGGTTTTGACATTCCTCGAAGACACCGGCGTAGTGGTGTCACGATCAACCGCATCAGAACATCAACGGCTTGATGCGCACATCTTCATAAATGGAAAACTAAAGACAAGCCACAGTGCAACTTTGGCAATGCAATAAAAACGGTGGACCATATCGTAAACCACTAGTCTGCTCTCCTTCAATAGAGGAATAGCGTAACTACACGAATTGTATCCTGAAACTAGCAGAGCACGACAGTGGTACTTAGCTCCAAAATTATATTGCCATACGCAAGAATCGAATATTCTTGAATTAGCATATAGTAATAACATGTATTACTATATCAGAAGAATCAGAATCTTTTTTTACTTTCTATACGGGTTGGAACAATGTGGCAAAGTGATCAGAACACTTTGCGATGAGCCTGGCAAATGGAGGATAGGTAGTGGATAATATCTGAATCGGTCCTGCACCCCTGTCTGCTCCCCTTCAACCCACACTAACCAGCATGGTGAAGTATGGTCAAACAACGATGATCGTCATATGTTGTGCAGACATCTTTGTCCAACAGTGGATTGACAAAGTGCTGTCAATCATTATTCTTATTCTGGTACAGATGACTATTAATTGTAGTGTTTTTGTGTTGCAGTACAAGTACAAGGACATGACAACCAAAGATGTCATGAACGTAATTGCAGTTTATAAGGATTTGAAGCCAGTTGTTGACATGCATGGTATGTATAAACCCATCATACACGGCATTTAAAATGCTGTTCAATGCGCACATTTTCTGAAACTGGTGATTTTTCTTAAATGTACAATCATTGTAAGTGATGGAAACACACATGTCAAGTCGAGCATTGTGGTACCCAGTGCAAAAATATACGTTGTGGTTCGAGTGGAGTTTTAAATTTAAAACATTGTAGGAATTTGCCTTGCTTCCAGGACATGACACACTTTCACGTGATTTCATGGCTTGAGGGTTATCAATGCTACAGATTACTGAAACAAGTACGGGAGTCTCACTCGCAATAGAGCTACAGTGAGGGAAAAAAGTATTTGATCCCCTGCTGATTTTGTACATTTGCCCACTGACAAAGAAATGATGATTCTATAATTTTAATGGTAGGTTTATTTGAACAGTGAGAGACAGAATAACAACAAAAAATCCAGAAAAACGCATGTCAAAAATGTTATAAATTGATTAGCATTTTAATAAGGGAAATAAGTAGTTGACCCCCTCTCAATCAGAAAGATTTCTGGCTCCCAGGTGTCTTTTGTACAGGTAACGAGCTTAGATTAGGAGCACACTCTTAAAAGGAGTGCTCCTAATCTCAGATTGTTACCTGTATAAAAGACACCTGTTCACAGAAGAAATCAATCAATCAGATTCCAAACTCCCCACCATGGCCAAGACCAAAGAGCTCTCCAAGGATGTCAGGGACAAGATTGTAGACCTTCACAAGGCTGGAATGGGCTACAAGACCATCGCCAAGCAGCTTGGTGAGAAGATGACAACAGTTGGTGCGATAATTCGCAAATTTGAAGAAACACAAAATCAATCTCCCTCGGCCTGGGGCTCCATGCAAGATCTCACCTCGTGGAGTTGCAATGATCATGAGAACGGTGAGGAATCAGCCCAGAACTACACGGGAGGATCTTGTCAATGATCTCAAGGCAGCTGGGACCATAGTCACCAAGAAAACAGTTGGTAACACACTACGCCGTGAAGGACTGAAATTCTGCAGCGCCTGCAAAGTCCCCCTGCTCAAGAAAGCACATATACATGCCCGTCTGAAGTTTGCCAATGAACATCTGAATGATTCAGAGGACAACTGGGTGAAAGTGTTGTGGTCAGATGAGACCAAACTAGAGCTCTTTGGCATCAACTCAACTCGCCGTGTTTGGAGGAGGAGGAATGCTGCCCATGACCCCAAGAACACCATCCCCACCGTCAAACATGGAGGTGGAAACATTATGCTTTGGGAGTGTTTTTCTGCTAAGGGGACAGGACAACTTCACCGCATCAAAGGGGCGATGGATGGGGCCATGCACCGTCAAATCTTAGGTGAGAACCTCCTTCCCTCAGCCAGGGCATTGAAAATGGGTCGTGGATGGGTATTCCAGCATGACAATGACCCAAAACACACGTTCAAGGCAACAAAGGAGTGGCTCAAGAAGAAGCACATTAAGGTCCTGGAGTGGCCTAGCCAGTCTCCAGACCTTAATCCCATAGAACATCTGTGGAGGGAGCTGATGGTTCGAGTTGCCAAATGTCAGCCTCGAACCCTTAATGACTTGGAGAAGATCTGCAAAGAGGAGTGGGACAAAATCCCTCCTGGGATGTGTGCAAACCTCGTGGCCAACTACAAGAAACGTCTGACCTCTGTGATTGCCAACAAGGGTTTTGCCACCAAGTACTAAGTCATGTTTTGAAGAGGGGTCAAATACTTGTTTCCCTCATTAAAATGCAAATCAATTAATAACATTTTTGACATGCGTTTTTCTGAATTTTGTTGTTGTTATTCTGTCTCTCACTGTTCAAATAAACCTACCATTAAAATTATAGACTGACCATTTCTTTGTCAGTGAGCAAACGTACAAAATCAGCAGGGGATCAAATACTTTTTTCCCTCACTGTATGTCACATGTTGTTTTTAAAGCTTTTTTTGCATGGGTATATCCTATTCTCTATGTACTACATACAGATGTACGCATGCCGTGCAGTGTCATGCACTTTAAGCCTAGGGACCACTGCCTTAGCATTAACAAGGTCCAAAGTTTAGTAAAACCCAGAAAGGTACCTTGGAAATGTTTATAAATAGCTTATTCTTTACATCCAGAGAATATATGAACACATATTAACGTGTGACTTTCAGTAGGATAAAAACAATTTGTAAGTATATATTTTTTAATCTGGTTGGTTAATTTTCATCACCTTTTTCAAAACTACAATATATTGCACTTGTTTTTGTGCAATCGCAAATGTGAATGGGCTCCAAGACACCTTTTCTAGGTCCCATGAGCCCAGCAACATCCTGCTGCCATCGTTATCCAACTGCCTACGCTTCCTGCCACATAGTAACCCCCCTCCTCCCCCAGCCACATCTTACTGCCCTGCTCTTCCCATATCTCTCTTCTGTTTTTATATAAAAGCCCCTTATTGCTCTCGCTAAATAGAGCTCTTTTGTGGCCTGTAATTCAACGCCTCTCCTTCACCTGTGACCTGCGGTTCTTTTCTGTCATAGGGCCTTAGTCGCCAGGCAACGCGGTGCCCTGTAACCTGTTTGCCTATGGGTTTCTGCGTTTGTTGTAGCTTAGTGCTGTGCCATCTGCCTGCCTGCCCCTCTCAGGTGTCGTGGCCATACTGCTTCGCTGTGTTTAGAGCGTTGTAGGCAAATGTCCCACTGACTCGCCCGCCACCCTCCTCCTCTCATCACTGCTCCTCTCTCTCTACATTGATATCTCCTGCCACTCCTAACCAATCTATTAAGGCCCGAAGATAAAGCTAATCACAAATGATCACATGCTTTGTGTGGTGTAATTCACTTTGTATACCTGTGTAGCAGAGTGACTCACCAATGCACCACGCGCATACTCAAAGATTGAGCAATATGGATACAGTACTTAGAGTTTCCAAATGTGTCTTTTTTTCAACCTGTTGCTGTGATTGGCATGCATGATAATATAGGTGATGCATTCCACACACTATTTGAATTATTAATCATAGTTGTATACATTTTGGGTTAACATCTGAGTTTATTTTCGTTCTGAAATCCGAAGAGGTTTATGTATTCATGGATTAAAAGTTGGTGGGGAGTATTTTTTAACATAGTGGAATGTAGTGCGAGGAATAATCTGTGATAGTTATGAATTGTAATTGTCGCATTATTTACAGCTGCACCAAATAACATCTATAATTTTAGAGTGGTTAAAACAGAAATGTAATGTAATTGGCATTAAAAACAATCCAGAATGCTATTGTTGTTATTTATGTTTTGTTTAAATACACGCATTTAAATACAACTAGACTAGCTAGTTAGTAACTGGCTGTTTATCACAGTACATTTTGTAACAACTTGAATATTGCTTGCTAATGTGTGAATGGGTTATTTTTTATTGTTGTGTGTGGCTTGAGTTTATCTTATTGTTTTTTTTAGTGTTCAATGATGGCACAGCAAGGGAACTTGTATGTCTCAATGGAACCATACCTGTAAACTACAGAGGTAACATTTTACACTCCCGTTATTTCACGTGTTCAATCTATGCACTGCATTTTTTTTATTTAGGATGTTTTCAATTACAGTTTATTCAAGTTTCATCCTATATCACCAAGCAAAGGCATTTCACTGATGCAGTCCCACACCCTTTATGACATCAAGTAAAACAGGTTTATAATTTTGGTAAAGGTATGCTTGCTTGTGTAAGCAGCCTAGCACTTCCCTATGCAGTTAAAAACGTGGTTCCTTGTAAAGTAGAAACCTATCCAACTCCCGTCGTGTGGCTGGCACCCCGCTTGTTGGTGCAGGTCGAAGTCAATCTTAACTTCTACATCCCCCAAGCATTTGAGGAAGGTTTTCAGCAAAAAGAAACTAGACCTCCCCATCTAAGATATATTAAAAGAACAGAGACAAACGGGCAGAATAAATACTTGATTCGAATCGAGATGCATGTTAATAATGGGGAACATGCCACAATTTAGCGAGTTCTCTTGTACACGATCGTCCTGAAGTGGACACCCATGGGTGAGGCCTACAGTCTGACATTGTCCTTCATAACCAACACCAACAATGCTATTGGAGAAGAAGTGAACACGCATACTTGGAATGTGTGGCCAAATTCAAACAGCCCCGTCTCATGCTCTTGGAATTCGTAACTGTTACAACTTCAAATATGCTGGCTCGTTCTTAATAAAATCCTACTCAAATCCCATGCGTATAGCCAACACAAATAGTGGCTTAATAGACTCAAGGTGCCTTTGCTAGGTGACATCAATAACTACAGGGCAATTTACTTTTCAGTAACCTGCAAGGGAAAATGTAAGTTTAATTGTCATAAATAGTAATTCTGCTACTTATTTATTGGAAAATATGAAGGTGGCTTAACGCCAACATGTCAACTCATTTGCTTCTCCCCACCTTGGTGCTTTCAGCTGTGGCGTTTTGGCTATGATGAGACTCAACGTTCGGTGCAAAAGCATACATATGTCTCACTTCAAAGACACATCCATATGCCAGATTAATTTTTTCCCTGTTCCACCTAGTCGGAAGCATAGAGTATAGCTATGATAAGTATCGTGCTGTTATCCTCCAATGGCCATGTAAACACATTTTGATAACTATGGCAAACATTGTACTTGTGTTTTTACAATACAAATATATAGTCTTGTTTAGTTTTCGGTGGTGGGATGCACAGTTGGTGTAAAACGTTGACACGAGTTTCTTTCTTGCAGGAAGCATCTACAACATTCCTGTGCAACTCTGGCTGTTTGACACACATCCATACAACCCTCCCATCTGCTTTGTGAAGCCCACAAGCACGATGTTGATTAAGCAGGGAAAACACGTGGATACCAATGGCCGTGTGTACCTGCCCTATCTACACGAGTGGAAAGCTGTAAGTGGTGTCTTGTGTCTGCTGCAGTCTGTTTGTTGTTAAATGTGGTTGTATTACAATTGAGATTTGCATGGGAGTTATTTCTTTAAGGTGTATTCTTTGTATATTTCACCAATACTGTCCTAATCGTATTATGAGTAAAAGCATACAGTAAAAAAGAAATCTGACACTCCCCATCTCTCATCCTGGAATGACCTGGACATGACAGCAAATACCTTTAGCAAATATCTTTCAGTTGTCAATGTACCCCCAACAGGTTGTTTAGATGATGTGTACATTAATATATAGGGCTCTTTGCGCCTTTTTCCCCAAAATGATCCAGCAGGTTTCAGCTGAACGCAATCGATATATTTCCTGTGCGTTTATTGGTTACCAGATCAAACTAATTGACTACAGGTGGCTAATCAGATGTGCTGATTGTATTCTGACATGAGCTCCCTGAGGCATGCAACCACCCCAACACAACGCCATTCCTATTTGTGGTAGCATTGCGTGTCACATTTTTTAACAAAGCTTTGTGTAAAAAAAAAAAATGTGAGTGTCTATCGTCATTTTTAGCCTCGGGCAAGAAAGTGTTGCTGCTCCTCAAATTCTATAAAGAATCGCATCATGTGTGTAATTTTAAATGTCTGCTGGCTTCCCTGTTTGCATTTTCTATTTCCTCTACCTGCTTTAGTCACTAATTGGGCCTATCCCGAGCCACCTTTGGTAATTTATTTCCATTACACATGATTCTTATACTATATCCTCTTCTTTTTGATTTAAAGCTTTCGTGACTGCAGGGATTCATGGTTCTTTCGGTAAAGTCACGTTGAAGGGAAATAATAAAATAATAAAAATAAAACAAAATTCTCACGACGTTTCGACTGCAACACAAGCAATCATCATCAGGTGTGAAAACCACTGCAAGGATTTTTTAGAAAAAAGTGGCGTTTTAAAAAAAAAAGACCCAATAATATATATCCTCTTCTGTTATTTTCTTGTAGCTGTCCTCACTTTTGTCCAGGTTTAATTATTTTGTCAGTGACTCTACGTTTATGCTGTATTTGTGTATTTTGTGAACATGCACGAATCTTTCCTAATAATATGATGTATATCTATTTAAATTATGCCTTCAAAGGCACGATTTTGGTGTAAAGGGATATGCTCGTATTTGTACTCTGGATATGTTGTATTTAAATGTAATCTATGTTTCCAGAATGCGTCGGACTTGGTGGGCCTGATCCAGGTGATGCTGGTGGTGTTTGGGGAAGAGCCGCCTGTGTTCTCTCGCCCCTCCGCTGGCCAGGCCGTGGCCCCCATGGGCCCTTTCAACCAGGGCTACCCTTTGTACCCAGCAGCTGGACCGCCCATGGGTAAATGGGTGGTGGTTGGAACGCCGTTTTTTCTTCCTCCTGCTCGTTCCTACACTTCACATGGAACCAGCAACTTGCAGATGCCAGAGATATATATGCTGGGCTCTAGATTTCAAATGAAATATAAAGTTTAGCAAAATGTACATATCTAAAATAGTTTTGGAAATGTGTTGCTAAAGTGTAGAGATATAATGATAATACAATTTACTAATATCCTTAACGGAGGTTGTGTATATGATCAGTTCATAGGAGAACTAACCACCTACTCTCACTTGTGAATACAACAGATAGTTTGTGAGGACTATTTAGACGTCATCTACCATCTTCTTTCGGTTCAGATATATTGTTTTGCTCATATTTTGAGCCCCACTTAGCAGCTTTCTTTGTTAACTTCTTGATTTCACAAGGTAATTCAAACATACACCATGGCAATGTAGAAGTATACCACGTGTTTGAAGCAATGCACCAATTTGTAAACGAGGACAAATCACACTACGTAATAATATTTTGATGTATAATGCGTCTATGTTCATGTAAATTGCATGTCACAAACACTGAGGAATTACAAAGCTGGAAGACAGCCAGGCGCAGTGAACCGGAACCAATATTGCCCAAGATCTGCAATACTCTTTATATATTAGAATGTTATTAGTCAATTAATGAGTGTTAATATTTGTACACAATATTTTTTTATTTTACCAGGAAAGACCCACAGAGCTATAAAGCGCTTTTTCTTTCTCAGAAGCGACCTGGCCACAATTTATAGCTCAACGAAATGGCTTATCATGTGGAAATGTATAGCAGCCAAATACTGTACACGCATGTTTCTAAATGTGAAGGTAAAAACCGGAGGACCCGACGAAAAATCCTCGCGGCCACGGGGAGAACACGCCAACTCCAAGTGTACAGGCGTCGGGGTGGGGATTGAACCCACAACCTCCAGTATACCAGGCGAGGTAGTTAACATCTCGCCACCGCGGCACCCAATTGGTTAGGGTTATAATGGGATACTTCAATGAAAAGGTAGGTAAGATGGCTAGAAATGAGAGGATTATTGGCAAATTTGGCATTGGAGAGAGGAATGAAAGGAGATCTGTTATGGATTTGAAGCTTTCGTGACTGCAATGATTCATACTCTTTGGTTTTTTCGGCAAAGTCACGTAGGTAAAAAAATTAATAAAATAAAATAAATGAAAATAACTCAATTAAATCACGACGTTTCGGAGGCAACACAAGCCTCCCTCATCAGGTGTAAAAAGGCACAGCAAAATAACTGTAGCGAGAGTTATTTGTGATGAGATATTGTTATATAGGGTAAGAGGAGGGGGAGGAGCCAAGCAGGACGGGCGCAGGATGGGGGGGGGGGAGGAAGGTGATAGAGGACGGAGCCCCGGATGGGGGAGGGGGAACGCAGAGCGGGGGAGAGTCACGGTTGATGGCGGGGGGGTCCACTCATCACAAATAACTCTCGCTACAGTTATTTTTCTGTGCCTTTTTACACCTGATGAGGGAGGCTTGTGTTGCCTCCGAAACGTCGTGATTTAATTTAGTTTTCATTTATTTTATTAATTGTTTTACCTACGTGACTTTACCGAAAAAAAACAAAGAGTATGGATCTGTTATGGTTTTCAGCCAGCAGCAGCAACGTGAAGATATTGATCACCTTTTGCAAATGGTCCACAGAGGAGCTGATGTCGAGAAATAAATGAAATGAAGTGGAATGATTCTCGAGGGCAATCCTCAGAATGCCAGGGATATCTCTGTCCTCACCACATTGAACACAGGAACTGTTCACACCCTGGTGCCTGTGTCAATTCAACGCCAGTATTTCCAAATGCATAAAAAAATGCATGATAGGGAACAAAAAAAAACAAATCAGTGCAGGAGAGAGGAGTGGTTCAACTGATTGTAAATAAAAACATTCAACTCCTTTAGAAGAACAACGATAATATGGATCATAATCGCTTTAAAAAAGCATGTTACAATCAACGTAGCACTGAAGAGAAGGGAATATGTGAAAAAGCAAACAAAAATAATCTATTTAAAACCATGGTCCAGAGAAGGAGCTTTATTAACAAGAGTTCTTGATCATAACAAGTGTAAATGTTGACACCCTGTTGGAGATGTCATCACTTTATTCTTATTGTTATGTAAGATAAATTTCATTGCATTATAATCCAACATTGCCCTTCTGTTTATTTACTGTAGGACCCTATGTGCCAGGAGCAGGCGCCTACCCATACCAGCCGACAGCCAAGTAAGTCTGCCAATCGCTGTATGTTTCTATTTATCATTGATAATAGTTGTGTATACTAAAGAAATCAGTAAACAATCCTTGTGTCATCAATCTTGAAGCTAAGATTTATTTAAAAAAATTTACCCAGGGGATATTTTTAATAAATACAAATGCTAAGTGGTTGACTAATTTAACAGATAATCAGTGGTGTCATCACTTAAATTATCAAATATTCCAGCTCTATAAAAAATATACAATGCACCGTGATCCAAGTTCAATTCCCAACCACAGCTAACATCTGTGCTATCTAAACTTAACCTGGTTCCCACCCCCGTCCACCAATCCAAACCGACCAGCATGAAGTACGGTCCGACAACCCTCAGGATCCACACGGCAAACATGGAGAAGCCACAAGTGGATTATATAAAAGCTGTAAAATATTTTATTTTGTATGTGACAAAAAATAAGACTTTGAATTGAAAATGAAGAGACCATTTGGACACTGCAAATCTAGTGCTTTACCTCCTTTCTGCCAAATACTTTGAAAAACAATCAACAGCTTTGTTTAATTTACTTAGTGATGTGTCATGCCATCTGTACATTACGCATGGACAGCAATAACTCAATATACAAAGTAGATGCGTTCCTGGAGCTTCGTTCATATATCAAAACTTCGCATGTTGAATAACTTATAACAGGACTGTGAGGATGCGTTCCCAGCCTTCGTAACTTACCATTCATATTGTAAACAAAGGCATTTTTTATTTCAAATAATATATTTTATACTGTACAGTATTAAATAAAAAACTGACATAATTTAAAGAAATAGTGTACTGTACCGTAAAATATATTCACACTCACCGGTGTGTAGTCTTCAATGCTGTCATAAGGTTGCATTACCCACCAAACACCATAACTCCATAACAGAGTGCGTTGCTGTGCGCTGATTGGCCGAGACAAATGTAAACATTCTATGACCCGTCGCGATGCTCAACGCCCCAAGAAACGTATCTTATTATAATTTGATTCTTATTCATATAGTACTGCAGATGGATGATAATGTTATTTATTTCAGTGTGTTTATTTGTTATTTTAGTACATTTTTCTTTCCATTTATTTAATGGTAATAAATCCCAAGTTTGTTACACTGAAACTTCGTATATCGAATATTAGCTTATCGAGGTATGACTGCATATGTTACATAGTTTGTTTAGGGATTCAGAGCAAATGTGCTGGTGGTATATGCAGTAGGATTTGTGTTGGTAGTATCTTAATTTTCTTGAAAAAACTCCACATTTGACTTCTATATCTATATTATTGTCTTATGCAATGGGAAAAACAATGTCCCCAGAGGCACATTTTTTCTTTTTTGAAACTAGTTACTGCTATTTAAACATGTATAACCCACCAAATGTGAATCGGGACCTTTGTGTCCTGCAAAGCTATTTAACAATGTGAGAAAGAATTTTAAGCTTCTCTGTGTCACCATTGTGATGAAGCTGTGTGTGATTTTTTGTTTGCAGTGCCAACTATCCTTACCCATACTCTGGAGGCTCTGCGTATCCAGCCCCACCACCAGTCCAACCCCAAACCAGCCAACCACATTACGGCGGTCAGCCAGTTCCTGGAACGTCTGGTAAGGTGCCAGAACATCATTGTGGTCGCAGCTGCAATGCATACCAAGTCACATGGTGGCAGCGGCAGAACACAGTGTTTCTTTATTGCGTTGAGGCACGTGGAAATACGCCACAAACCTAAACCCGTCTTATGTGTGTACATAATGTATGCGGGCGATTTAATGTTATATCTTGCCTTGCACTGATTAAAATGTATTGGAATTTTCTACAAGCATAGAACGGAAGTTATTCACAGTTTTTCTGCTTTCACCCGTTAGCATGCCACTCCTTGTAGGCCTGGCACAGCAATTGTAGACTATATATGAAGCTCATCTGCTTACAAGTGAAATGTAGCAGTGTTTCTTTCATCAGACTATTTTTAGCTTGTAAGAAATGGGGTCTGCTGCATAGGATCCCTGCAGATAGAAGTCCACAAAACAAGTTAATCTGGATTAGACACAAAAATCAGTTTGATGTCTCTTAGTGCGTCTCTAAACGTGCTCTTGAGTTTGACTACGGATGGCCTGCTTGCTCAGAGAAGTAGCAGTTCCGAGTTAGTGATAGTGTTGTTTACCACATGTGCTCCATCAAGAAATCATTGTTTTCCGTCTTTCTGAATTATCAATATGTGTACGTAGTCACATGAACAAGACTGCCATACAGTTGTGTACATCTCTTGCACCCATGTCTGATTCCCCTCTTTTGTCGATCTAAGGCTTGCTGGATGACCATAACTTTTACAGGATTGTCAAGGATTTGGGTTTTCCACAGTGGACTTGTTGACATAGCAACCGTTGCTGAAATGAAACTACTTCATATGAATATCTCAGAATTACGGGAGACACACAACTTGTTATTTGTTATAAGCCAAGGAAATGACGAGCGTTTCAGCACGGAGATGTTCACCCTTTACAATGCGCAGAGAAGGCCGAAGATGCACGTTGCAGAAAACAGCTGAGGTGCCATTCGCAAGCATTAATTCACCCCCGATGTCGTTGCGCTCAGCCATGTCCAGGGACGGCACCATCTCGGAGGAGCACATCCGCGCGTCGTTGGTGTCGGCCATCACTGACAAGTTGCGCTGGCGCCTGAACGAGGAGGTGAGCCGCGCGCAGGCGGAGCTGGAGGCGCTGCGGCGCACCGAGGAGGAGTTGCGCAATGGGCAGCGATCGCTGCAGGATATGGCCGGACGCATCACCCGCGAGATTGTGCGTAGCCCCTCGCAGCACGCACGCACGCACGCACACCAGCGCGGGCTTCGCAACGTTCTGTTTGTTGTTGTAGACGTGCACACAGTGATGAAACAAGGCGCAGAGTCGATTGTATGCTGTGCAACGTCGAGGTAAGGGGTTGCCAACCTGCGGCTCCGGAGCCGCGTGCGGCGGCTCTTTGGCTGCCCCTTTGCGGGCAGCCGTTTTTTTACTTAAATGTTAAATGTAATTTAACGCAAAGAGAATAAACAATTTATTAAATATGACAATGAAATGTACAACAGTCCAACTAGTATTGTTAAAGAATAAC
Source organism: Lethenteron reissneri (assembly GCF_015708825.2). Taxonomy (NCBI): domain Eukaryota; kingdom Metazoa; phylum Chordata; class Hyperoartia; order Petromyzontiformes; family Petromyzontidae; genus Lethenteron; species Lethenteron reissneri. The sequence goes on from NC_083815.1 coordinate 12,849,919, forward strand.
TAATGAGGAAAAAAAAACTAAATGGATGGCAGGTTTCTCCGTCACCTAAGTCACAAAGTGTCATCTGCTTTATACCTGCTGTGCATGTGCACAAGTTGCTCTCTGCGTGTGATGCGGCTCTCAAAACAAAACAACGTCTCTTCTCCTTTTAAAGGTTGCCAACCCATGCTCTAGGTAGATTGTGGGTTCTCGGTAGATGTACAGAAGCTGAATTAATTCCCACCATACATTTAGGGTTTCTTCATGTTTCTAATGAATGTTGCACATTTGCTATTGTGCAGGTGTGTGAGACTTCCTAAACAGGTAAACACTGCCCTTCACATAATGAAGAAAATGTAATTCCTGGACTAGATTGTCCCAGTGTGGACATTTGTTTGCAATAAAACTCTGCAAATATAAAATTTTATAATGATTAAAAACATTGCTTTTTTAAACAAATAGTTGGTCATGCAATATGAGAAAAACGTCCTAATTTGTTTTAGGATGTGGATGTATTCATCATAGTTGATGTTTCCTGACCTTCAGGGTGATGTAGATCAAAACATTGATCTGCTGAAGAAGAAGGATGAAGAAATCACATCAGCTCTAGAAAAGATGGAGTCCCAGTCAGAATCGAGTAACATTGACGAGGCTGTGGTGACAACGGCACCGCTGTACAAGCAGATCTTGAACCTGTACGCAGAGGAGAACGCCATTGAAGACACCATATTCTATCTGGGAGAAGCGCTGCGCCAGGGAGTCATTGATTTGGACGTGTTCCTGAAGGTAATTTCACCCCTTGACAGAAAGTCGTCTTTTCGCTCATTTAAGACGACAAAATGTCTACAAAAGGAGATATTTTGCTGCAAAAAAAGTCTTCATCATTATCAATGTAAAATGTAAATTACAGATGAGCATTGCCTAAATAATCGTACACATGGAGGTGATACTCAATGGCCAGTTGTGATCACAGTACAGATGCACAATGATTAAGCCCATAATAGGTATAGAGTGGAGCTCCAGAATAGGGACGAGGGCTGTATATAGGTAATGGTGGAAGTGGGTGTTGTGGGGCGTGGAACAATAATTGACAGGTAGTGGCGTTACACTGGTAGTTCAGAGGACTGTGCGTGCTGAATGGAAATTAAATAGATCCTTCTGTGCAACTTTTTATGAACACCGGCATAGGAATATGCATGCAACAGAGTCATGTCATCATATACATTCAGGCTGTAGGGAGATTGGTCATTTTCTAATACTTGTCAGTGAATGCGTGGACGTGAAAGCTTTACTCCTGTTTTGTTTAGTTTTTCATTGAAGAAAATTTTTCTATTTTACTTGATGTAAAACATCATGGAGCCTTTTTCAAAATAATGTTTTTAATGTTGGCCCTTTATTTTTGTGAATGGACTGGATTTGCTGGACAAATGTATCTGCATGAGGGAGAAATGTTGCAATAAATATCCAGATTAGTATGTTTAAACATTCTGCTGGCTACATTGCTTACTGCAGGTATTTTAAATATACCGTTGAGACAATCCTCTCAACGCGGAAACATGTGATGTCGTAAAATATAGCGCTCTGTCCAGTAAGTGGATATTTAGCTCAACTTCACTTGCAATTCACTGGGTTATACAGGCACATGGTACGAACCCGGTGATCATTATAGTTGAAACGGCTCGTAAAAATTTGAGGTTGCTGTGCCCAAGTTATTTTTACTCCCTTTTTACTACCATTTTCTCTTATATGTACGAGGATATTCATGTTTTCTCACGAAAAAAGTATAAACAAAATAATGCTTTAGTGTGACTATGGACTCCTGTTACCGAGCACTGCGAGGGTTGGGGATTGCACAAATGGTGTAAAACTCCTATCCCATCGCGTCGTTGAGCCCATACCCTGGCTCGCTGGGATAATGTAGAACAGCAAAATGTGGACTTCAGCTGTTAAATCTGTATCGGATCGAGTGTTGTTGCCCCATCGCACGCGTGGTTTTGTCACCGGGTTCTCCGGTTTCCTTCTTAAAGTAAACACTCATTAATTGGCCGAAAACATCATATTTAGGGGATCGCAGAGCTTGGGCAATTTTTGAACACCGGCTCACCGCCTCGCTACCTTCCCGCTTGTCGGTGTTCCTCGCACTTCTGAGTTGTTATCTCTTAGAGAGTGAGCGAATACTGTGTGCGTGTTATGATTGAAATTCTGCTATGAATGGCTACGTTGTTGTGTGTCCCCACTCCCTGTTCAGCATGTGCGCCTGCTCGCCAGAAAGCAGTTCCAGTTGAGAGCACTCATGCAGAAGGCCAGGAAGACCGCCTGCCTCACAGACCACTACTGACACGGATATTTGGGTTTACCTCTGTTGAACTCATTCCCTCCCCCTTCGCTAATTGTACCAAACCACAGCGTCTACGGACAGTATTTCCATTGTCGAGTCTGCTGACAGTGCCCTACGGTGTCGCTTATGGATCAAATAAAATGTAATAACTTTTGGTTCGTAGGACATATTTTGGAACAAAAATATTCACGTTTAACATTGGCCTAAAGAATTAGTATATGTAATTATCATGTTCTGAGTAGGGTCTCTTTAAGCTCAGAGATATGGTGACTCATGGACTGTGAAATAAAAACAAGCTGGTGTATGTATATGGTGTCGCGAATGAAGATACTTAATGTTGTTTTAAAGAGTTTGCTTGGTAATATACGTAGTTGATATGCAAAATTCATTTGTTGTATATTTTTCCCCTAAACCTGTGTCCGCAAGCGAGGATTTGCTACCTTTTCAATGTTTTCCTGTTCCAGAATAGTGCCAGTACACTAATGATGCAACCCGTTCAGCTTAAAAGACTGGTTAGTGGTTACGTTTATTTTTTTGTTATTTCGATCTGTGCTTCGTTACTGTAATCAACAATGCGTGCAGCGGGTGCGTACAAACACAAAGATTCAGCCTCATACCAGATCTCAGAACCTAAGCACCAAACATATGTTAACAGAAACTAATCATAGTTTTTTGTCGATCGATTTCTTGAGTCTGAGAGAACTGAGAAGTCAAGAGTTTACTTTTCTTGCTGATCCAGGACAGTTATTTCAACAATCTTTACAATATCTAACATTTTCTACAGTTAATGAGGAATAGTAACATGCAGATGTTTACAAGCACACTTTTATTTATTTTGTTAACTCCATAAATTAATCAACATTTTTGTTATTTTGGGTAAAATATTTCTCACGTGCTTTTCCCTCCTGACATGTTCAATTGTTTGGACATGAAATACACCTGTGATTGAGAGAGCGCAAAAACAAGGAAACAGTTTCGCTCTTGTTGCTTTTCCCTGCTGATCCTTCATCACAAAATGTGTTTTATGTGAAGCGAGTTTAAAATATAATAACAGCACTCAATTCCTGCTACTATATAGAATGTGTATTCTGTAATATTTTCAAGTTGCACTTAATGCTAAAATGAATGGTTATGCAGCATAGAAAATACATTTTTTTGATATGTATGTCAAGGAAAGGTGACGTGTGTACTTTTACCAAAAAAACAATAAAATATAAAATAATTTACCAAAGTATTAAATTGCGACGAAACGGTGGTCATCTGCACGCCTCTGACGTATGGGGTCGAGCACCATGAGCCTCTGGTGGAGCGGTGTTCACTTCATGACGTTCACTTCATCACGTTCACTTTCAATAACTTGCCGCATTGAGAGATCAGGGGCAGATGAGCTCCAACAGTTTTGAAGAACGAGTGATTGAAGAAGGACTTGAAGATCTTGATTTGAAGCTTTCGTGACTGCATGAATCCATACTCTGGTTCTTTCGGTAAAGTCACGTAGGTATAAAATCACGATGTTTCGGGTGCAACACAAGCGTCTGTCATCAGGTGAGAAAGCATGATCTGCTGCTGAGGCAGACTTTTAAAAGGTTTGAAATGGGTGTAGCCCAAATAGCAGCCAATGATAATGTGAGTGGCAGCGAGCCCGGCGGTGATTCGTTTTCCACAAAGGGCTGCCAGGTGAAAATTTGCATGTTAAAGAGATTAGCATCTTCTTGGTTCTTTCGGTAAAGTCACGTAGAAGGGAAGTAATAAAATAATAAAAATAAAACAAAATAATTCTCACGACGTTTCGGCCACAACGCAAGCAGCCGTCAGGTGAAAACCAGGTCTGTCGAGGCGCTGTCGCCTCGACAGCTTGTCTCCATGGCCACTTCTGACGCCAAATGTAATGGGTTCCGGAGACACTTGTAGAGGTAACTTCTTTATTACAATCCAACAGTCCTGATACTCTGTTACAGCCTAGGTACACAGCCTATGTACACAGCCTAGATACACTACTCTGGCTACGCTTTGGAACTCGCCCTTACATGGACGTAGAGCCGGGAATTCCAGAGTCCCACCACTGGCCCTCACATCGTCCCAGGGTCCTCCGATGGCTGGTCTTGGGTCTTGGGTCTTGAGCTACACCTGGCCTCGATCGTCCAGGGAGCTGCCCTTTTATGCCTCGTCCCCAACGAGGGGTGGGGTTGTGTGCGCCCTCAGATATCCCACAGAGCACCAACAGTCCCCCACGTTGGTGGCGCTAAGAGGCTTAAGCGTCTGGGTTTCCTGGGAACCCAGCGCCTGGCGCCAAGGGAGCAGCGCCTCCCCTCTTATGTCACTACACTTTTATACAGGTAACGAGCTGAGATTAGGAGCACACTCTTAAAGGGAGTGCTCCTAATCTCAGCTTGTTACCTGTATTAAAGACACCTGTTCACAGAAGCAATCAATCAATCAATCAGATTCCAAACTCTCCACCATGGCCAAGACCAAAGAGCTCTCCAAGGATGTCAGGGACAAGATTGTAGACCGACACAAGCCTGGAATGGGCTACAAGACCATCGCCAAGCAGCTTGGTGAGAAGGTGACAACAGTTGGTGCGATTACTCGGCCTGGGGCTCCATGCAAGATCTCACCTCGTGGAGTTGCAATGATCATGAGAACGGTGAGGAATCAGCCGAGAACGGTGAGGAATCAGCCCAGAACTATACGGGAGGATCTTGTCAATGATCTCAAGGCAGCTGGGACCATAGTCACCAAGAAAACAGTTGGTAACACACTACGCCGTGAAGGACTGAAATCCTGCATCGCCCGCAAAGTCCCCCTGCTCAAGAAAGCACATATACATGCCCGTCTGAAGTTTGCCAATGAACATCTGAATGATTCCGAGGACAACTGGGTGAAAGTGTTGTGGTCAGATGAGACCAAAATGGAGCTCTTTGGCATCAACTCAACTCGCCGTGTTTGGAGGAGGAGGAATGCTGCCTATGACCCCAAGAACACCATCCCCACCGTCAAACATGGAGGTGGAAACATTATGCTTTGGGGGTGTTTTTCTGCTAAGGGGACAGGACAACTTCACCGCATCAAAGGGACGATGGACGGGGCCATGTACCGTCAAATCTTGGGTGAGAACCTCCTTCCCTCAGCCAGGGTATCGAAAATGGGTCGTGGATGGGTATTCCAGCATGACAATGACCCAAAACACACGGCCAAGGCAACAAAGGAGCCGCTCAAGAAGAAGCATATTAAGGTCCTGGAGTGGCCTAGCCAGTCTCCAGACCTTAATCCCAGAGAAAATCTGTGGAGGGAGCTGAAGGTTCGAGTTGCCAAACGTCAGCCTCGAAACCTTAATGACTTGGAGAAGATCTGCAAAGAGGAGTGGGACAAAATCCCCACCTGAGATGTGTGCAAACCTGGTGGCCAACTACAAGAAACGTCTGACCTCTGTGATTGCCAACAAGAGTTTTGCCACCAAGTACTTAGTCATGTTTTGCAGAGGGGTCAAATACTTATTTCACTCATTAAAATGCAAATCAATTCATAACATTATTGACATGCGTTCTTCTGGATTTTGTTGTTGTTATTCTGTCTTTCACTGTTCAAATAAACCTACCATTAAAATTATAGACTAATCATTTCTTCGTCAGTGGGCAAACGTACAAAATCAGCAGGGGATCAAATACTTTTTTCCCTCACTGTACAATCATGGAGTCATTGGTTGTGATGCAAACATCCCATATCTCTTCTATGTGGCCTCTCATCTATACTTTATCACATGCTTTGCTGTAGAGTTTGCTGCATGGCAATCACACTTTTAGAATAAAAATAGCTTCAGAAATGCAATTTGCCAATTTATTTGGAAACCAATTTCACTGGTGACTAGGCTGAGACAATGCTGGGATCACGGCTTCTACCCAGATTCAAAACCAGGGCCTCAGCGGTTCTAGCTCAGTATTTTGACAGAACACTCTGCGTGATTAATTGAATGGTAACTTTGTAAGAAGAATAGTCATGATTTGCCATAGAACACCCCACTCATGTCATCCAGTCATTTCTCCAACACACGAAGCAGGCCTGCGTGATTGTTGAAGTTAACAAAACACGTTAATTAGCTGTGTTCAACACAATTCAATGTGCATTTCCCCCCTTCTTTGTATTTTTTCTGTCCAGCCCAGTTTGTACTGAGTCACGACGAGGTAAGTGTTTGCCAGAATTGGGTCACAGGTGCTAAAGTTCCCGTGAAGGGAAATGCTCGAAGTAGGCGCTTGGTTTCTCTAAGTGCAACACAACCTTTGTACACGCAGTGCTGCAGCACACACAACGCAAACGTCCAATTATTATTATCGTGGAGTTGTATGAATGGAGGGTGGGGCACTGCAGAATGTGTTTTTCAGAGAGCACTTTTTTGAGAGATGGAAGGACTTTGTTTGCTTGTTGTTGAGTTAATCATGTTTTCTGAGTTCGTTTGTTGAACTTTTACACCGTACGTAGCCAACCATGCAAATTAGAGGTGCGAGGAAAGGACAAAACACTAAACAAAAAGCAGTTCTAAAGAAGTGCGTTTTCAATCTAGATTATTTAAACGTGCACAGCTCCAGTGGCTTCCTAAAATCGGAAGGAGCGCGTTCCAGATGGCCGTAGAAGCGTGTTTGAAAGCGCGAGATGGGATGACTGTCTTGTTATTATTGAAGACTATTGTTGGGGAAAAAACGTAAAAGTTAAGCTGCTGATGTTGATACGATGACAATATTATACATATATTGTACACAACTACACTCAACATCGTGGAACCTTTTGGCAATATCAAAATAAGAATAGGGTTGACCCTTTCTGGCAATAAAGCAGGTGTTAAAATGTTCAAACACCAAATAGATACATTTGGCAAGGCATCAAGTCTGCATTAACCAAACGTACTTGTGGTGAACATGCAAACAAACATGCTCTGATAGTATAACGCAGTCTTTGACACTGATTGGCGTATACCAGAGACAGCCTTTTGTTTGGCCTAGTCTCACCAGTGTCAGACCAGAGAACGCCAAAAAGGTCCCATGATATAGTTGCTATAAATGTCTGATACGTACACCCCCCCCTCTCTCTCCCCCCCCCTTGCTCCTCCCCCCCTTTCTTACCTATATAACCTCTTGCCACGGCAGCTCTCTCGCCCACTGCATTGGCATTGCTGCTACATTGGCATTGCTGCTACATTGGCATTGTTGCTGCATTGGCATTGTTGCTGCATTGGCATTGTTGCTGCATTGATTGGCATTGTTACTGCATTGGCACTCGTGCACCGCCCATGCTCCTGGTGCTGTTGATACACTTGGGCGACACCCATCCCCAAACCTTTATAAACAGTTTGCCTTTAGAGGCTGACTCCTTTGCCTGATGACGACCGCTTGTGTTGCCATCGAAACGTCGTGATTTGTTTTTATTTATTTTTTGTTTCTAACTACGTGAATTTACTGAAATAACCTAAGAGTACGTACATTGTCTTTGTACACTTTTATTATTGTTGTACAACTTGATGTAGAGCTCTCACAACCTATCAACTTTCTCCTTTTCTCCAGGCTTAACTGCCTCTTTACTGCCCTTCAACTCCCTTAACTGTCTTTATGCTTCACAGTTGACACGAGGGAGCTGGCATGTGGACTGGCAGGAATTAAATGTCTCAATCAGCCTGGGCCTCAGGACCTGCGTAGGGGCAACGCGGTGGCGAGATGTGAACTACCTCGCCTGGCAGGAGGTCGTGGGTTCAATCCTGACCCTGACGCCTGCTGGATATTTGGAGTTTGTATGCCTCTGGGTCCCTTCGGAATTTCCCCTCCACGTTCAGAATCAACACGCGGTTAGAGTATTTGGCCGCTAAAAATAATTTCCGCGTGATAAGCCACTTCATTGAGAAATCATTCGTGATGGCCAGGTGGCTTCTGAAAAAAAGAGCTCAAAATATAGCTCAGTGGGCCTTTGCTGGTGAAATCAAAACACGTTTTAGTTACGTTTCAGAATCCACGGGGCGAGAGTTGCCGTCTCTCTAGCGCCCTCTCGTGGTCACGGGGGCTCGCGACACGCTGCGCGGAGCGTGGCATGGCGAGTGTCCGCATTGAGACTCCAACAATCCGCGGTGTGTCCCGAGCTCCTGCGGGATTCCCTGCAGCTCCTCTCGGGAGGGAGGGGGAAGTCTCACGCCGCCGTCTCACGCCGCCGTCTCAAGCTGAAGTAAGAAAAAGGTAGCGGATATCGCTAGTGGTAACGACACGGGCGCGAACCCGCGTCTGAAAAAGTTCCATAATTCTTGAGAAGTAACCACTCGGCCACGCCGCCACCCGCCGGTTTGAGGCGCTCATGACCCCTTTGTAGGCGCAGCTGTGACTCGGTGGAGCCGGGGTCACGTGAAGACGCCACGCAAATCATTGGTGCCAGTGTGGAGCGTTGCGAGTAAGAGTCAATTATCAAGACACTCCCACTAACGCCTCCTTCCCATATCTGTCCCTTTAAAAAACATAACGGGGTTTTGTTTTCACATCCCAACAGCCACAACACGGACTACTATTACAGGGGTCGACAACATTTAAAAGAAAACGAAGAGAGCGATTTTTGTCTTTGACCAACATGACAAACATTCTGAAACAAAGTCGGTGATGGAATAAACTGCGTCTATTTAGTCCCCCCCCCCCTAGTTATTATTTAATAATACCAGTTTGACTACATTTTGTTGTCACCAAGACATTCCATCGTCACCCATTCCTTACCATATTGAATCAATTATTTTTTCTGTTAAAACACATTCCTGCGGAGGGAGCTGGTAGGAACGTTGGGTTGCTCGGTCAATGGCCAGGGTCAACGGCGGCGTGGTGTATTCCGCAAATATGCCCGACTGAGGGCGGGCACAGGCCGGCGTGAGTAGGTTAAACGTTTAATTTTATAAGGTGCCACGGGGTGACCAGCCCCTCCCTACCCAGCCCCACCCTCCCACCCCCACCCAGCCCCACCCTACCCACCCAGCCTCTCCCCACCCTCCCCACCCAGCCCCACCCAGACCCACCCTCCCAACCCAGCCCCACCCTCCCCACCCTCCCCACCCAGCCCCACCCTCCCAAACCCAACCCCTCCCTGCACGACGGACGGACACAATAATCCCCTGTGGGCTGGTGTAACCAGGAGGTTCCTACCAGTATTAGGTCTAAAATTTATAGTTTTTTTAAACGGATGCCCGCAAGGGGGCAGCCAAAGAGCCACCGCACGCGTCTCCAGAGCCGCAGGTAGCCGATCCGTGGACTATTGGGAGTGTGTAACTTCAGCAGCATTTGGTTAAACGAAAAGCAAACTCTGAACGGGGTTTGACATTCAGTGTGTCATCAGCAGAGCCAAGGGTGGTGAACTGCCAGATGTTTCTAGACAAAGACCCTTGCTCGGTGATGTCAGTGCTTTCCTTCATGTTCCATTGGGTACGTACCTTTGGACATCTGTGAAATCTCTCCTGGATATCTGTGAAAAGAGCTTCATAGCTCATCGGATTTCTGTACTCTTAGGATATTTCGGTAAAGTAACGTAGATATGAAAATAAATAAAAGATAACGACATTTCGATCGCAACAACAAGCTTACGGGGGAGGTTTTCCACACAACTCAGACATAATTTCAACCGAGTAGATGGATGCAAAATTTAGCAATCTATGGAAGGACGTTGATCAACCAGGTGAAGTGTTAACTGTTGTGCTAGCCGACTCTGAGTTGTATTACATTTCTACAATTTGTGAAGTTTGATATCTAAGCTTCCTTGTCACATTTCTTCTCTCTCTTTCACCCAAGCCCTCTTTGAATTGTATCCCCACCCTCTCGCCCCCCTCTATGTAATGCCTCGTCACAGAGGCATGTTTCTCTCTTCCACCTGAGGACGATCGCTTGTTGTTGTTGCGATCGAAATGTCGTGATCTATTATATATTCATTTCCATATCTACGTCACTTTACCGAAATAACCTGTTATTAACTTTTTATTATTATTGTACAACTTGATGTAGAGCTCTCACAACCTAGCAACTTTCTCCTTTTCTCCAGGCTTAACTGTCTCTTGACTGCCCTTCCACCCCTTTTTAAACTGCCCTTCAACTCCATTAACTGACTTAACACATCATAGTTGACACGAGGGAGCTGGCATGTGGACTGGCAGGAATTAAATATCTCAATCAGGCTGGGCCTAAGGGCCGGCGTAGGGGCAGCGCGGTGGCGAGATGTGAACTACCTCGCCTGGCAGGAGGTCGTGGGTTCAATCCTGACCCTGACGCCTGCTGTATATTTGGAGTTTGTATGTCTCTGGGTCCCTTCGGAATTTCCCCTCCACGTTCAGAATCAATACGCGGTTATAGTATTTGGCTGCTAAAAATAATTTCCGCGTGATAAGCCACTTCATTGAGAAATCATTCGTGATGGCCAGGTGGCTTCTGAAAAAAAGAGCTCAAAATATAGCTCAGTGGGCCTTTGCTGGTGAAATCAAAACACGTTTTAGTTACGTTTCAGAATCCACGGGGCGAGAGTTGCCGTCTCTCTCGCGCCCTCTCGTGGCCACGGGGGCTCGCGACACGCTGCGCGGAGCGTGGCATGGCGAGTGTCCGCATTGAGACTCCAACAATCCGCGGTGTGTCCCGAGCTCCTGCGGGATTCCCTGCAGCTCCTCTCGGGAGGGAGGGGGAAGTCTCACGCCGCCGTCTCACGCCGCCGTCTCAAGCTGAAGTAAGAAAAAGGTAGCGGATATCGCTAGTGGTAACGACACGGGCGCGAACCCGCGTCTGAAAAAGTTCCATAATTCTTGAGAAGTAACCACTCGGCCACGCCGCCACCCGCCGGTTTGAGGCGCTCATGACCCCTTTGTAGGCGCAGCTGTGACTCGGTGGAGCCGGGGTCACGTGAAGACGCCACGCAAATCATTGGTGCCAGTGTGGAGCGTTGCGAGTAAGAGTCAATTATCAAGACACTCCCACTAACGCCTCCTTCCCATATCTGTCCCTTTAAAAAACATAACGGGGTTTTGTTTTCACATCCCAACAGCCACAACACGGACTACTATTACAGGGGTCGACAACATTTAAAAGAAAACGAAGAGAGCGATTTTTGTCTTTGACCAACATGACAAACATTCTGAAACAAAGTCGGTGATGGAATAAACTGCGTCTATTTAGCCCCCCCCCCCCCCTAGTTATTATTTAATAATACCAGTTTGACTACATTTTGTTGTCACCAAGACATTCCATCGTCACCCATTCCTTACCATATTGAATCAATTATTTTTTCTGTTAAAACACATTCCTGCGGAGGGAGCTGGTAGGAACGTTGGGTTGCTCGGTCAATGGCCAGGGTCAACGGCGGCGTGGTGTATTCCGCAAATATGCCCGACTGAGGGCGGGCACAGGCCGGCGTGAGTAGGTTAAACGTTTAATTTTATAAGGTGCCACGGGGTGACCAGCCCCTCCCTACCCAGCCCCACCCTCCCACCCCCACCCAGCCCCACCCTACCCACCCAGCCTCTCCCCACCCTCCCCACCCAGCCCCACCCAGACCCACCCTCCCAACCCAGCCCCACCCTCCCCACCCTCCCCACCCAGCCCCACCCTCCCAAACCCAACCCCTCCCTGCACGACGGACGGACACAATAATCCCCTGTGGGCTGGTGTAACCAGGAGGTTCCTACCAGTATTAGGTCTAAAATTTATAGTTTTTTTAAACGGATGCCCGCAAGGGGGCAGCCAAAGAGCCACCGCACGCGTCTCCAGAGCCGCAGGTAGCCGATCCGTGGACTATTGGGAGTGTGTAACTTCAGCAGCATTTGGTTAAACGAAAAGCAAACTCTGAACGGGGTTTGACATTCAGTGTGTCATCAGCAGAGCCAAGGGTGGTGAACTGCCAGATGTTTCTAGACAAAGACCCTTGCTCGGTGATGTCAGTGCTTTCCTTCATGTTCCATTGGGTACGTACCTTTGGACATCTGTGAAATCTCTCCTGGATATCTGTGAAAAGAGCTTCATAGCTCATCGGATTTCTGTACTCTTAGGATATTTCGGTAAAGTAACGTAGATATGAAAATAAATAAAAGATAACGACATTTCGATCGCAACAACAAGCTTACGGGGGAGGTTTTCCACACAACTCAGACATAATTTCAACCGAGTAGATGGATGCAAAATTTAGCAATCTATGGAAGGACGTTGATCAACCAGGTGAAGTGTTAACTGTTGTGCTAGCCGACTCTGAGTTGTATTACATTTCTACAATTTGTGAAGTTTGATATCTAAGCTTCCTTGTCACATTTCTTCTCTCTCTTTCACCCAAGCCCTCTTTGAATTGTATCCCCACCCTCTCGCCCCCCTCTATGTAATGCCTCGTCACAGAGGCATGTTTCTCTCTTCCACCTGAGGACGATCGCTTGTTGTTGTTGCGATCGAAATGTCGTGATCTATTATATATTCATTTCCATATCTACGTCACTTTACCGAAATAACCTGTTATTAACTTTTTATTATTATTGTACAACTTGATGTAGAGCTCTCACAACCTAGCAACTTTCTCCTTTTCTCCAGGCTTAACTGTCTCTTGACTGCCCTTCCACCCCTTTTTAAACTGCCCTTCAACTCCATTAACTGACTTAACACATCATAGTTGACACGAGGGAGCTGGCATGTGGACTGGCAGGAATTAAATATCTCAATCAGGCTGGGCCTAAGGGCCGGCGTAGGGGCAGCGCGGTGGCGAGATGTGAACTACCTCGCCTGGCAGGAGGTCGTGGGTTCAATCCTGACCCTGACGCCTGCTGTATATTTGGAGTTTGTATGTCTCTGGGTCCCTTCGGAATTTCCCCTCCACGTTCAGAATCAATACGCGGTTATAGTATTTGGCTGCTAAAAATAATTTCCGCGTGATAAGCCACTTCATTGAGAAATCATTCGTGATGGCCAGGTGGCTTCTGAAAAAAAGAGCTCAAAATATAGCTCAGTGGGCCTTTGCTGGTGAAATCAAAACACGTTTTAGTTACGTTTCAGAATCCACGGGGCGAGAGTTGCCGTCTCTCTCGCGCCCTCTCGTGGCCACGGGGGCTCGCGACACGCTGCGCGGAGCGTGGCATGGCGAGTGTCCGCATTGAGACTCCAACAATCCGCGGTGTGTCCCGAGCTCCTGCGGGATTCCCTGCAGCTCCTCTCGGGAGGGAGGGGGAAGTCTCACGCCGCCGTCTCACGCCGCCGTCTCAAGCTGAAGTAAGAAAAAGGTAGCGGATATCGCTAGTGGTAACGACACGGGCGCGAACCCGCGTCTGAAAAAGTTCCATAATTCTTGAGAAGTAACCACTCGGCCACGCCGCCACCCGCCGGTTTGAGGCGCTCATGACCCCTTTGTAGGCGCAGCTGTGACTCGGTGGAGCCGGGGTCACGTGAAGACGCCACGCAAATCATTGGTGCCAGTGTGGAGCGTTGCGAGTAAGAGTCAATTATCAAGACACTCCCACTAACGCCTCCTTCCCATATCTGTCCCTTTAAAAAACATAACGGGGTTTTGTTTTCACATCCCAACAGCCACAACACGGACTACTATTACAGGGGTCGACAACATTTAAAAGAAAACGAAGAGAGCGATTTTTGTCTTTGACCAACATGACAAACATTCTGAAACAAAGTCGGTGATGGAATAAACTGCGTCTATTTAGCCCCCCCCCCCCCCCCCCTAGTTATTATTTAATAATACCAGTTTGACTACATTTTGTTGTCACCAAGACATTCCATCGTCACCCATTCCTTACCATATTGAATCAATTATTTTTTCTGTTAAAACACATTCCTGCGGAGGGAGCTGGTAGGAACGTTGGGTTGCTCGGTCAATGGCCAGGGTCAACGGCGGCGTGGTGTATTCCGCAAATATGCCCGACTGAGGGCGGGCACAGGCCGGCGTGAGTAGGTTAAACGTTTAATTTTATAAGGTGCCACGGGGTGACCAGCCCCTCCCTACCCAGCCCCACCCTCCCACCCCCACCCAGCCCCACCCTACCCACCCAGCCTCTCCCCACCCTCCCCACCCAGCCCCACCCAGACCCACCCTCCCAACCCAGCCCCACCCTCCCCACCCTCCCCACCCAGCCCCACCCTCCCAAACCCAACCCCTCCCTGCACGACGGACGGACACAATAATCCCCTGTGGGCTGGTGTAACCAGGAGGTTCCTACCAGTATTAGGTCTAAAATTTATAGTTTTTTTAAACGGATGCCCGCAAGGGGGCAGCCAAAGAGCCACCGCACGCGTCTCCAGAGCCGCAGGTAGCCGATCCGTGGACTATTGGGAGTGTGTAACTTCAGCAGCATTTGGTTAAACGAAAAGCAAACTCTGAACGGGGTTTGACATTCAGTGTGTCATCAGCAGAGCCAAGGGTGGTGAACTGCCAGATGTTTCTAGACAAAGACCCTTGCTCGGTGATGTCAGTGCTTTCCTTCATGTTCCATTGGGTACGTACCTTTGGACATCTGTGAAATCTCTCCTGGATATCTGTGAAAAGAGCTTCATAGCTCATCGGATTTCTGTACTCTTAGGATATTTCGGTAAAGTAACGTAGATATGAAAATAAATAAAAGATAACGACATTTCGATCGCAACAACAAGCTTACGGGGGAGGTTTTCCACACAACTCAGACATAATTTCAACCGAGTAGATGGATGCAAAATTTAGCAATCTATGGAAGGACGTTGATCAACCAGGTGAAGTGTTAACTGTTGTGCTAGCCGACTCTGAGTTGTATTACATTTCTACAATTTGTGAAGTTTGATATCTAAGCTTCCTTGTCACATTTCTTCTCTCTCTTTCACCCAAGCCCTCTTTGAATTGTATCCCCACCCTCTCGCCCCCCTCTATGTAATGCCTCGTCACAGAGGCATGTTTCTCTCTTCCACCTGAGGACGATCGCTTGTTGTTGTTGCGATCGAAATGTCGTGATCTATTATATATTCATTTCCATATCTACGTCACTTTACCGAAATAACCTGTTATTAACTTTTTATTATTATTGTACAACTTGATGTAGAGCTCTCACAACCTAGCAACTTTCTCCTTTTCTCCAGGCTTAACTGTCTCTTGACTGCCCTTCCACCCCTTTTTAAACTGCCCTTCAACTCCATTAACTGACTTAACACATCATAGTTGACACGAGGGAGCTGGCATGTGGACTGGCAGGAATTAAATATCTCAATCAGGCTGGGCCTAAGGGCCGGCGTAGGGGCAGCGCGGTGGCGAGATGTGAACTACCTCGCCTGGCAGGAGGTCGTGGGTTCAATCCTGACCCTGACGCCTGCTGTATATTTGGAGTTTGTATGTCTCTGGGTCCCTTCGGAATCTCCCCTCCACGTTCAGAATCAATACGCGGTTATAGTATTTGGCTGCTAAAAATAATTTCCGCGTGATAAGCCACTTCATTGAGAAATCATTCGTGATGGCCAGGTGGCTTCTGAAAAAAAGAGCTCAAAATATAGCTCAGTGGGCCTTTGCTGGTGAAATCAAAACACGTTTTAGTTACGTTTCAGAATCCACGGGGCGAGAGTTGCCGTCTCTCTCGCGCCCTCTCGTGGCCACGGGGGCTCGCGACACGCCGCGCGGAGCGTGGCATGGCGAGTGTCCGCATTGAGACTCCAACAATCCGCGGTGTGTCCCGAGCTCCTGCGGGATTCCCTGCAGCTCCTCTCGGGAGGGAGGGGGAAGTCTCACGCCGCCGTCTCACGCCGCCGTCTCAAGCTGAAGTAAGAAAAAGGTAGCGGATATCGCTAGTGGTAACGACACGGGCGCGAACCCGCGTCTGAAAAAGTTCCATAATTCTTGAGAAGTAACCACTCGGCCACGCCGCCACCCGCCGGTTTGAGGCGCTCATGACCCCTTTGTAGGCGCAGCTGTGACTCGGTGGAGCCGGGGTCACGTGAAGACGCCACGCAAATCATTGGTGCCAGTGTGGAGCGTTGCGAGTAAGAGTCAATTATCAAGACACTCCCACTAACGCCTCCTTCCCATATCTGTACCTTTAAAAAAAACACAACGGGGTTTTGTTTTCACATCCCACCAGCCACAACACGGACTACTATTACAGGGGTCGACAACATTTAAAAGAAAACGAAGAGAGCGATTTTTGTCTTTGACCAACATGACAAACATTCTGAAACAAAGTCGGTGATGGAATAAACTACGTCTATTTAGTCCCCCCCCCGAGTTATTATTTAATAATACCAGTTTGACGACATTTTGTTGTCACCAAGACATTCCATCGTCACCCATTCCTTACCATATTGAATCAATTATTTTTTATGTTGAAACACATTCCTGCGGAGGGAGATGGTAGGAACGTTGGGTTGCTCGGTCAATGGCCAGGGTCAATGGCGGCGTGGTGTATTCTGCAAATATGCCTGACTGTGAGGGCGGGCACAAGCTGGCGTGAGTAGGTTAAACGTTGCGTTTTATAAGGGCACCACGGGGTGACCAGCCCCTCCCCACCCAGCCCCACTCCTCCCACCCCACCCAGCCCCACCCAGACCCACCCTCCCAACCCAGCCCCACCCTCCCCACCTAGCCTCTCCCCACCCAGCCCCACCCTCCCAAACCCAGCCCCTCCCTGCACGACGGACGGACGGACACAATAATCCCCTTTGGGCTGGTGTAACCAGGAGGTTCCTACCAGTATTAGGTCTA
Source organism: Lethenteron reissneri (assembly GCF_015708825.2). NCBI lineage: Eukaryota > Metazoa > Chordata > Hyperoartia > Petromyzontiformes > Petromyzontidae > Lethenteron > Lethenteron reissneri. The sequence goes on from NC_083815.1 coordinate 12,866,915, forward strand.
AAATTTATAGTTTTTTTAAACGGATGCCCGCAAGGGGGCAGCCAAAGAGCCCCAAGGGGGCAGCCAAAGAGCCACCGCACGCGTCTCCAGAGCCGCAGGTAGCCGATCCGTGGACTATTGGGAGTGCGTAACTTCAGCAGCATTTGGTTCAACGAAAAGCAAACTCTGAACGGGGTTTGACATTCAGTGTGTCATCAGCAGAGCCAAGGGTGGTAAACTGCCAGATGTGTTTAGACAAAGACCCTTGCTCGGTGATGTCAGTGCTTTCCCTCATGTTCCATTGGGAATGGTGTGGGTACGTGCCTTTGGACATCTGTGAAATCTCTCCTGGATATCTGTGAAAAGAGCTTCATAGCTCATCAGATTTCTTCAGGATACATAATGATTCTGTACTCTTAGGATATTTCGGTAAAGTAACGTAGATATGAAAATAAATAAATAAAAGATCACGACATTTCGATCGCAACAACAAGCTTACGGGGGAGGTTTTCCACATAACTCAGACATAATTTCAACCGAGTAGATGGATGCAAAGTTTAGCAATCTTTGGAAGGACGTTGATCAACCAGGTGAAGTGTTAACTGTTGTGCTAGCCGACTCTGAGTTGTATCACATTTCTACATTTTGTAAAGTTTGATATCTAAGCTTCCTTGTCACATTTCTTCTCTCTCTTTCACCCAAGCCCTCTTTGAATTGTATCCCCACCCTCTCGCCCCCCTCTATGTAATGCCTCGTCACAGAGGCATGTTTCTCTCTTCCACCTGAGGACGATCGCTTGTTGTTGTTGCGATCGAAACGTCGTGATCTATTATATATTCATTTCCCTATCTACGTCACTTTACCGAAATAACCTGTTATTAACTTTTTATTATTGTTGTACAACTTGATGTAGAGCTCTCACAACCTAGCAACTTTCTCCTTTTCTCCAGGCTTAACTGCCTCTTGACTGCCCTTCCACCCCTTTTTAAACTGCCCTTCAACTCCATTAACTGACTTAACACATCATAGTTGACACGAGGGAGCTGGCATGTGGACTGGCAGGAATTAAATATCTCAATCAGGCTGGGCCTAAGGGCCGGCGTAGGGGCAGCGCGGTGGCGAGATGTGAACTACCTCGCCTGGCAGGAGGTCGTGGGTTCAATCCTGACCCTGACGCCTGCTGTATATTTGGAGTTTGTATGCCTCTGGGTCCCTTCGGAATCTCCCCTCCACGTTCAGAATCAACACGCGGTTAGAGTATTTGGCTGCTAAAAATAATTTCCGCGTGATAAGCCACTTCATTGAGAAATCATTCGTGATGGCCAGGTGGCTTCTGAAAAAAAGAGCTCAAAATATAGCTCAGTGGGCCTTTGCTGGTGAAATCAAAACACGTTTTAGTTACGTTTCAGAATCCACGGGGCGAGAGTTGCCGTCTCTCTCGCGCCCTCTCGTGGCCACGGGGGCTCGCGACACGCCGCGCGGAGCGTGGCATGGCGAGTGTCCGCATTGAGACTCCAACAATCCGCGGTGTGTCCCGAGCTCCTGCGGGATTCCCTGCAGCTCCTCTCGGGAGGGAGGGGGAAGTCTCACGCCGCCGTCTCACGCCGCCGTCTCAAGCTGAAGTAAGAAAAAGGTAGCGGATATCGCTAGTGGTAACGACACGGGCGCGAACCCGCGTCTGAAAAAGTTCCATAATTCTTGAGAAGTAACCACTCGGCCACGCCGCCACCCGCCGGTTTGAGGCGCTCATGACCCCTTTGTAGGCGCAGCTGTGACTCGGTGGAGCCGGGGTCACGTGAAGACGCCACGCAAATCATTGGTGCCAGTGTGGAGCGTTGCGAGTAAGAGTCAATTATCAAGACACTCCCACTAACGCCTCCTTCCCATATCTGTCCCTTTAAAAAACATAACGGGGTTTTGTTTTCACATCCCACCAGCCACAACACGGACTACTATTACAGGGGTCGACAACATTTAAAAGAAAACGAAGAGAGCGATTTTTGTCTTTGACCAACATGACAAACATTCTGAAACAAAGTCGGTGATGGAATAAACTGCGTCTATTTAGCCCCCCCCCCCCCTAGTTATTATTTAATAATACCAGTTTGACTACATTTTGTTGTCACCAAGACATTCCATCGTCACCCATTCCTTACCATATTGAATCAATTATTTTTTCTGTTAAAACACATTCCTGCGGAGGGAGCTGGTAGGAACGTTGGGTTGCTCGGTCAATGGCCAGGGTCAACGGCGGCGTGGTGTATTCCGCAAATATGCCCGAGGGCGGGCACAGGCCGGCGTGAGTAGGTTAAACGTTGAATTTTATAAGGTACCACGGGGTGACCAGCCCCTCCCTACCCAGCCCCACCCTCCCACCCCCCACCCAGCCCCACCCTCCCCACCCAGCCCCACCCTCCCCACCCTCCCCACCCAGCCTCACCCTCCCCACCCAGCTCCTCCCTGCACGACGGACGGACACAATAATCCCCTGTGGGCTGGTGTAACCAGGAGGTTCCTACCAGTATGAGGTCTAATATTTATAGTTTTTTTTAAACGGATGCCCGCAAGGGGGCAGCCAAAGAGCCCCAAGGGGGCAGCCAAAGAGCCACCGCACACGTCTCCAGAGCCGCAGGAAGCCGATCCCTGGACTATTGGGAGTGCGTAACTTCAGCAGCATTTGGTTAAACGAAAAGCAAACTCTGAACGGGGTTTGAGATTCATTGTCTCATCAGCAGAGCCACGGCTGGTGAACTGCCAGATGTGTTTAGACAAAGACCCTTGCTCGATGATGTCAGTGCTTTCCTTCATGTTCCATTGGGAATGGTGTGGGTACGTGCCTTTGGACGTCTGTGAAATCTCTCCTGAATATCTGTGAAAAGAGCTTCATAGCTCATCGGATTTCTCCAGGATACATAATGATTCTGTACTCTTAGGTTATTTCGGTAAAGTAACGTAGATATGGAAATAAAGAAATAACTGATCACGACGTTTAGATCGCAACAACAAGCTTATGAGAGAGGTTTTCCACACAACTCAGACATAATTTCAACTGAGGAGATGGATGCAAAATTGAGCAATCTTTGGAAGGACGTTGATCAACCAGGTGAAGTGTTAACTGTTGTGCTAGCCGACTCTGAGTTGTATTACATTTCTGCATTTTGTGAAGTTTGATATCTAAGCTTCCTTGTAACATTTCTTTTCTCTTTCACCCAAGCCCTCTTTGAATTTTATCCCCACCCTCTCGCCCCTTTGCGCCCCTCCTCCCTCTATGTAATGCCTCGTCACAGAGGCATGTTTCTCTCTTTCACTTGAGGACGATCGCTTGTTGTTCTTGTTGCGATCGAAACGTCGTGATCGATTATATATTTATTTCCCTATCTACGTAACAGCACACGATGGGGTGGGTGGCCAACACCACGCCCGCCCGCCTTTGTCTCCCCATTGGCGATGTTTACACACAGCACCAGGCACTTATTTGAGGCTGAGTCGACCTAGGGGAGGCCGTGAGCGGGATTCGAAATTGGGTCGCCAGGTTCGAAGCGCAGCGTAGCGCTAACCGCTCGGCCACTGCTCCCCACCCGCAACCCGCGTCAATTCTCACCCGAACATTATTCATGAGAGAAATGTCACGCGACCACTTGGGGATTTGAACCAAGAACCTTCAAATGAATCGATGACTCGACGCTCAAACACAGACATAGAAGCTGCGAGTCGTCCAGCCGAGCAAATACTGTCGATTTAATCCCAAGGCTCAACACATTACCTCGGCGCACACACAGAGAAGTCACGTCGTTGCACGCACGGTACAAAGCGCCAGCTCCCGATTCATTCGCTCCGTGGCCCATGTGTGTGCGCGACATGCCGCAGCAAGAGTCTTGTCGCTCTCCCATACAAAGTAGCGGGCAGGTGTGTGCAGCTGTTGAAACGTTGATATCGACCGTGTCCGGTAAATTATGAATTTAATTAAAATGTATACAGTACTACTTCATAATGCACAGAGGTGATTAATAACTTCACGGGCAGAAAACAACTTGATCTCAGAGTTTACACGAGTATTAACCTGATTGACTTTGGCAAACATTTGCATTAAATTAAGTCCTCTGTACTCATGTATGTCAACATTTGGTTAAGATTGTGTTTTGTATCCTGTTCAGGCTCATGTGTTGGCACGAAGGCCATTCCGCAAGTGTTCTGCTGAAATGGACGATAATACGCAAACACGTTTTGTCTTTTGTATTAATCAGACCCCATGTGTTTCCTGCACAACTCATTTTATATGTTAACTGTGACTTCAATAATCCAATTAAAATGTCTGAAGAAAAAAAAGTAATGTATTCAATCAAGGCTGATGATTAATGTCCCCATGAAGAGGTGATGATTTTTCTCAATTAAGTTTTCTCGGCTATTTAATGAGCCAAAGTGAAGTGTGCTTTCACTGCTAATTACTACACCAATGTTCCCGGACACTGAACAATGGCGTGTACATAAAAGCAACGTGCTTCCAGTTCAACGGCATGGATTGTAACACTGCCACACAAACACACTTGATAATTAAATACACGCGGACAAACATTGGTCTGACTTAAAACAACAAAACATTTGAAACTACCGTGTACAACGCCCAAAACTGAGCAACTGGGAGAACAATATATACAGCACTTTGTGGAAATGCGTTATGGCAATCCCCTGGTCATTTTCTGTCGCATGAACCCTTACGTTTTGGTGTAGCGTCCACATGATGTTCTCTTGTCAACAGAATTACCAAACACGGATCCACGACAACCAGGACGTTGCCAGCCACTGCAGTTCGCACTGACGCGAACCGATGGTGCCAGCCGTGGTGGGAAAAGTGAAAAACTTCACTCAGCTCGGCGCCGATACAACGTTTGATTCGGGAATCGGCAGAGGAAATGCAATTCACAAAATGTCAATTTGTATTCAGCGTTGCACGAACAAATCAAGTTGAACGAATGTGATTTGCATCAATGTCCACCACGATTGTCTTACCACGACCCAGCAAAGTCCAACTCTGCATGAGCGTCCTCAGCTGATGCAGAGCTGTGTTATCATCAGCCGTTATGATTCGGCATTATCATCATCATCTTCATCATGTAAAAGCACTTAATATATTAATGTTATAAATAATGGTACTTACTTTTTGCATCTAAAAAGATAACTCGATACAACACGACGATCCCATGGCAAGCTCCCCTTTCTTTCTTCTCTGCCTCTCCCCATCACCAGCTGATAATAACGAAATGAAATTTATGGCATATCCACCCATCACTTTAGTCTTTCCAACGACCACTCTGCATACCCAGAAGATTCCAAAGCACCGTGACATCGTCATACGTGCGAGGCCCATGGCTTTTTTTTTTGGCTAATTCACCCTGAAGCACTCGAACGTCCTCATGAACACTGCGCCATCAGTCGTCTGATGGGAAGTGAATGTCCATTCACTTTTCAAAGCATCTTGAGATGCCGTTGTATTTCGAATTTTGTATAAAGCTAAATTGCATTGCAATACCATTGTATACTGAGAACAAAATCAGTCTGGGTAGGTGGAGATGGTGGACGAAGAGGTTAAAGGTCATCTCCAAGTCCTACCTCTGGCTGTCAGCGCCGATGAGCACCGTCCAACCTCTCTGTATTATTCAGGTTGTCCCACTGCTCAGAGCATTATGGGTAAACGTGTTCGGCAGGGATTTTGCTGGTCGGCAGAACCGCACAAACGCGAATGGCCTCTGCTAATCGGAATGGTTTCAGTCACCGTCGTGCCCAGGTGTATAGGCTGCGAGACCTTGGGTGTGCACGGAAAGAGGGGGCGAAGGGAGCATCATTTGTCGGCCCGCACAAAGGAAGCGAACATGCTGTCGTGCGCGAGCAGCGTGCTGGGCGTGTCGTACTCCAGCACGCTGCCGCGCTTCAGCACCATCACCAGGTCCGCCGTCAGGATGGTGTGCACGCGGTGCTGCACGCATAGACGCACACAAGAGACAACAATTCCCCGTTAGCCCACACAAGATTGTTGGCGCAAAGTGCTGTTCGCGAACGCCAACGAAGGCCATCGTGGCGTCCGAGGGTGTGATGTGGCCAGCAGCGTAGTTGATATTTACATCCCGCACCAGGCACATATTTAAGGCTGAGTTGATGTAGGGAGGCCCTAGACCGGTTCAGATGTCACTCAACACCGACGTTAGACATGGCTTGGAATTTAACCCATGTCATGGGGTTCATAGCACAGGGCTCTAATTACTACAAAGACAAAGATTTCCCCCATAGCCATTCACAGATTGTTGGGGCAAGTGCTATTTGTGAGCAACTATGAAGCCTGACACGGCACATGAAGCCTCCCTTCATGGCCAACACCACGCCTGGCTGCTTTGTCTCTCCACCAGTACTAAGCGGGAATCGAACTGAGATTGCAAATTTCACAGTGAAGTGCGCTAACTACTATGCCACGCTGCACAAAAAGACACACGCACATGGAAGCACACTTATGCTGGTACATGTACACTGATACTCGCATGTCAATATACATTCAATGCTTGCATTTGCATGTAGAGTACATTGACATAGGAGTAAACGTTCGCACGTGGCACACACACGTGGCCAGACATGAGCATCATCACTCTTCCATGTGAGTGTAGATATGCGCATGCGCACAAGCATGCGCATTCATTAAGAGCATAAAGACAAATATAGCCTGATTAGCATTAACAGACTGTTGGGGCAAGTACTGTCAGCGAGCACCTATGAAGGTCGGCATGGCACACAAAGGGATGGGTGGCCAACACCACGCCCGGCCACCTTTGTCTCCACAGTGGTGATGTTTACATACCACACGAGGTACTCATTTGCTGAGTCGACCTGGGGGAGGCCCAGGACGGGTTCAGATAAACATCACTGATATTGGCCGTGAGCGGGAATCAAATTCGATTTGTCGGGTTCATTGCGCAGCGTGCTAACCGCTGCACTACCGCTCCCCACATGCACCTCTATACATGACTATCCTTTGCGATCAACATAATTTTATAATGAATACATCATTAACGTTTTTATGCAGGAGCACAGGAGAAGATCTTGACTTAAAGCTTTCGTGACTGCAGGAATTCATATTATTTTGGTCATTTGGTAAAGTCACGTAGATAGGTTCAAAGAAAATAACAAAAACGACGACGTTTCGATCGCAACACAAGCGGTCGTCATCAGGAAAAGGGGGTTAGCTTCTAAAGGCAAACTGTTTATAAAGGTTTAAAATGGGCATAGCCCAAATGTCAGCAGCATGGGTGAGGCAGCTATTGTTAATGTAAGTGATGGGCACGGACCGCGATTGGCGGTGGGTTCCACCAATTAAAGGGCTGCCAGGTAAAAATTAGCATGTTAATGTGAGATCGGTGAGCGGCCTCCACGGCGAGCGCGCTGAGGTGGCTGTGTTGGTGTGAGATCGAGACGTCGTAGTTTTTTGTTATTTTCTTTGAACCTATCTATGTGACTTTACCGAAATACCCAAATAAGATTACAGGAGAAGATATTCAAATATTGCCACACGCTTCTCTGAAATAGATCACTGTTTCATACCAACACCAATGTTTTCATCTCCTTACAAACCACTTCTGATGTTATTACTCAAGCCGTCATGTAGTTGTGGCTGGGAGAAATCAATTTGTGCTCAGTAATACTCACAGCGATGATGACTACTGTCCTGTTGGCAAACGCTGTCATCACCACCTTCTGGAGAATGCTCTCCTGAATAAGAACAAAAGAAGCAAAGTAAAAATACACACAGTCCCTCTAAAATCATTCTACCTCTTCTGCTCGTGTTCTACCACCGCAGTCGCAAGTTTATCCAGTATCGAGCACGTGATGTGGCCAGCAGTGGATAGACCCTGGTATATGATGATGGTGATGATGTGGCCCGGTCTGTAGCCCTGGCAAGGTTCCTCTTGGTACACAGCTCCTCCAAGGGCTGACAGACCGAGTGATGCTGCGTAGTCCGTGTCTCAGTCACGTGTGCCAGTGTTGCTCGAGGAGCCCCACTTTCCGCATGTTGCCTGTTAAGCTGCCCACTTCCGATCGAAGGCGAATTAAACATCGACAATGTTTTATTTCGCGCCCAAGTGCCCTTCGACATTTTACAGACGTTGTTGTCAGTGCCGGCCCTGACGAAGGCCCTTCTGAGTGGTGACACTGATGACTCCAGTGGTCTGCAGGGTATTAGCCATCGTTGGTGGTGGTCGGTTTTCAGCAGGATCGTTCTGCTGTGCCGTGATGAAGGACACATGGAACAGAGTGGCACCATTAGCTGTGACGAATAAACCTTCTCCATCAGAAATCCTCGTTTAAATTGTATGTGGCGCGGGGCGTTGGTACGGATATGTGTGAAACTGAAAGTGTGAATGTGAGGGTGTGTGTCTAGGTGCAAAGGCGTGAGTGTTTGAGGGTGTGGAGGTGAATGTGTGCAGGTATGTGTGTGGGGGTGTAATAGGTGCGAGGGGCTGATAACCCTTCCATCTTCAATTAATTACCACTAAACCATGACTGAAAATCTGTATTAATAAGCTTGTGCCAGAGGCGTCTATGACATCTCCTGGCCAAACCCCATTTGGCGGAGCAAGGAGACTGAATCCTTACCCTCGGGGCTCTTCCAGAAACAACAAAAAACCACTACTTGTGGCCACGTGTAATGTTCGAAAGCTCACTGCGGAGGAGAGGCTGCCACTCCTCTGTCAGGAGCTGGACCGGTACCGCCTGGATCTCTGTGGTATTCAGGAGGTCTGGTGGACCGGCTCTGGCTCCCGCCACCATGAGGGGTCGATAGTCCTCTTCTCGGGGCAGGAGACTGCCAAACAACAGGGAGTGGCTCTTCTTCTGAACAAAAGAATGAAGGGGGTGTGGAAGCATGGCGTTGAGGTGTGGAAAGCTGTAAGCCCCAGGCTACTTTGGGCTCGCCTTCCCATCAACCAGAGGCGAGGAGTGGTGGTCATGGTTACTTATGCCCCCACCGAGGATGAACATCCATGGAGGGATGCAGGCAAGGCCGATGAGTCAGATGCCTTCTATGACCTCCTGTCACAGGTGCTAGCTAAAGTGGCCCCTCGGGATAGAGTCATCTTGTTGGGTGACTTCAATGCCCCAGTTGGTCATGATACTGGCACCTGGTCTGGAGTGATTGTAAGGCATTAGCCAGATCAGCTCAATAACAATGGCAGGAGGCTGCTAGATTTTTGTACAACCCATGGGCTTGTAATTACCAACACGCCGTTCCGGCATCAGCACATCCACACAACATCATGGATGCATGCTGGGTCCAAGCAAGAACATCTGCTGGACTACATAGTGATGGAACAGTGGATGCGGGCCCATGTCCTTGACACCAGGACCCACCTTGGAGCTGATCTGCTCACTGACCATCGACTTGTCATCTGTAAGATACGCCTGCCATTCTTCTACTCCAGTGGTGGGTGTACACCTAGGACCCCATTCAAACCCATAGTGGCATGGTCTCAGCTAGCTGATTAAAGTTGTAAGCGAGAATTTCATCATCGCTTGCGGGTGGGGTTGGCATCGTCCCCCACTCCTCCTGATGTTGGGGGGAAATGGGCGAGGTTCAGGACTGCGGCTCATTCAGCTGCAATGGCTGCTTTGGGTACACGGTCCAAACCTCCCCAGAGACCCTGGCTGACAGAGGAGGTGTTTAAGCTGGCTGAGAAAGAGCGACAGGCCCACTCTCATTGACTACAGCATCCCACGTCAGAGAATGAAGAGGCTTACCGCAGCCTTCGCTCGGAGGTTCGGAGAGCTGTGAGGCGCTGCAAGGATGGGTGGTGGTCGCGGGTTGCTGAGGAGATGGAGTCTGCCTCAATGGCCTACGATCATAAATCTCTCTTTAATTCCATAAAAAAATAAGCTGCAGCACCACACCTATTACCATCATTAGGGAAAAGAACGGTGATCCAATCTCCGACCCCCAGGAAAAGGTTTGCAGATTTGCTGAGCATTTCTGTGAGGTCCTGGGGGAGGGGAAATTACTCAGCCTGGAAAACAACGTGGGACAAAGTGGGGATGACCCTGCCGAGGCTGCGGTGCCTCAAATATTGGAAGAAGAAGTCACCCCCTGTGAGTGGCTGGCTGAGGTGCCATCTGTTGAGGAAGTACTGAAGGCGATCCAGAGTCTGAGACCAGGAAAGGCACCGGGCAGAGATGATCTCCCAAACGAAATGCTGAGGAAGGGTGGCATTTGTGCACAGACTGCTCTACATCATGACATCATAACAACAGTCTGGACCACTGGACGGGTTCCACAGGATTGGAAGGATGCCCTGGTGGTCCCTCTCTTTAGAAGGGGGGCCGCACAGACTGTAACAACTACAGGGGCATCTCAGTCCTCAGTGTGCCGGGAAAGGTCCTGGCAAGGATTATTCAACATTGCCTTGCTAGGCATGCTGAGGAGAGGCTTGCGGAACCCTAATGCAGTTTTAGGAAAGGGCGGTCCTGCACAGATGCCATATTTTCTGTCCATCTGCTACAGCAAAGATGTATGGAATTCCAACAAGACCTACATCTCTGCTTTATTGACCTGGTTAAGGCCTATGATACCATCAGTAGGCCTGGGCTCTGGGTAGTTCTTCGTGCTTTCGGAGTCCCTGACCCTCTGCTCACGATCATTAAGGGCCTTCATGTTGGTGAGCGGGCCCGGGTAAAACTACGTGGCCAGGAGTCGGAGCCATTCCCTGTACACCTTGGGGTGCGACAGGGATGCCCTCTGGCTCCCACATTATTTAACATCTATTTAGACTACGTAGTTCGTGAATACCTTCAATAGCTGTTCCGGAGGAATTTCCATCTGGTACAGATACAATGGGAAGCGGTTGTTGTTGTTGTTGTGTGGTGGGAAGCAGTCGTGTAATTGTGAGCGCACTGGGTTACGAACCCGGGTTCGATTCCCGCTCATCGCCAACACCAGTGACGATTATCTGAACCAGTCCTGGGCCTCCCCTAAGTCAATTAAGCCCCCAATGAGTACCTGGTGAGGTGTGTGAACAATACCACTAGGGAAACAAAGGCGGCTGGGCGTGGTGTTGGCCACCCAGCCCCTTGGGTGCAAAATGTCGACCTTCATAGGTGCACGCTAACAGTACTTGCCCCAACAATCTGTTAAGGTGGATGTGTAGAGGTATGTGGATGTGGAGAGGTGTGTGGAGGTGTAGAGGTATGTGGTGTAGAGGTGTGTGGATGTGTAGAGGTGTGTGGAGGTGTAGAGGTGTGTGGAGGTGTAGAGGTGTGTGCAGGTGTAGAGGTGTGTGGATGTGGAGAGGTGTGTGGAGGTGTAGAGGTGTGTGGATGTGGAGAGGTGTGTGAAGGTGTAGAGGTGTGTGGAGGTGTAGAGGTATGTGGTGTAGAGGTGTGTGGAGGTGTAGAGGTGTGTGGAGGTGTAGAGGTGTGTGGAGGTGTAGAGGTGTGTGCAGGTGTAGAGGTGTGTGCAGGTGTAGAGGTGTGTGGAGGTTTAGAGGTGTGTGGAGGTGTAGAGGTGTGTGGAGGTGTAGAGGTGTGTGGATGTGTAGAGGTGTGTGGAGGTGTAGAGGTGTGTGGATGTGTAGAGGTGTGTGCAGGTGTAGAGGTGTGTGCAGGTGTAGAGGTGTGTGGATGTGTAGAGGTGTGTGGAGGTGTAGAGGTATGTGGAGGTGTAGAGGTGTGTGGAGGTGTAGAGGTGTGTGGATGTGTAGAGGTGTGTGGATGTGTAGAGGTGTGTGGAGGTGTAGAGGTGTGTGGAGGTGTAGAGGTGTGTGGATGTGTAGAGGTGTGTGGAGGTGTAGAGGTGTGTGCAGGTGTAGAGGTGTGTGCAGGAGTAGAGGTGTGTGGAGGTGTAGACGTGTGTGGAGGTGTGTGGAGGTCTAGAGGTGTGTGGAGGTCTAGAGGTGTGTGGAGGTGTAGAGGTGTGTGGAGGTCTAGAGGTGTGTGGAGGTGTAGAGGTGTGTGGAGGTGTAGAGGTGTGTGGAGGTGTAGAGGTGTGTGGAGGTGTAGAGGTGTGTGGAGGTGTAGAGGTGTAGAGGTGTGTGCAGGTGTAGCGGTGTGTGGAGGTGTAGAGGTGTGTGCAGGTGTAGAGGTGTGTGGAGGTGTAGAGGTGTAGAGGTGTGTGCAGGTGTAGAGGTGTGTGGAGGTGTAGAGGTGTGTAGAGGTGTAGAGGTGTGTGGAGGTGTAGAGGTGTAGAGGTGTGTGCAGGTGTAGAGGTGTGTGGAGGTGTAGAGGTGTGTGGAGGTGTAGAGGTGTGTGGAGGTGTAGAGGTGTGTGGAGGTGTAGAGGTGTGTGGAGGTGTAGAGGTGTGTGGAGGTGTAGAGGTGTGTGGAGGTGTAGAGGTGTGTGGAGGTGTAGAGGTGTAGAGGTGTGTGGAGGTGTAGAGGTGTAGAGGTGTGTGGAGGTGTAGAGGTGTGTGCAGGTGTAGAGGTGTGTGGAGGTGTAGAGGTGTGTGCAGGTGTAGAGGTGTGTGGAGGTGTAGAGGTGTGTGGAGGTGTAGAGGTGTGTGCAGGTGTAGAGGTGTGTGGAGGTGTAGAGGTGTGTGCAGGTGTAGAGGTGTGTGCGTGTGTACAGGTGTGCCTGGAGGGGAGTCGCTGCTGTTGGGCAACTCGGTGCTCACCGTGGCCATGTCGATGGAGGCCGTCGCCTCGTCCATGATGAAGATGCTGGTTTTGCGCACGAAGGCTCTGGCCAGGCAGAAAAGCTGCCTCTGCCCCACGCTGAAGTTCTCGCCGTTTTCCGTCACCATGGCGTCTGTGGAATGGTGGCAGCACGATCCGACATCAGGAGTCGAATTATTAGGCATCTCCAAGGCGACGCTTAAGAGCAACTGCCATCAGCCCAACAAGGACTACATTACAGTATTCCCTCGTTATCCACGAATCGCGTCTGGAACGCCATACGACTGCATCGAGAGAGAGATTGAGAGAAAGTGATGAGATAACGTCATGAGATAGTGTAATGATGCACCGCATCATCATTTAAGGTAAGTTAAGTTAAAAACTATTATTTAATACGTTAATATTCATTTACTTTATGATTATTATAGCCATTTTTTGTTATTATGAAATGTTAATGTATTGAATCGCTTATTTACGTATTTATTTAAGGTAACCCATTTAGAAGATAGGTTTCCATAGGCCAATATCATTGTCCGCGAAATTTGCTGTTCATGATCATCTGCGGAACGTATCTTTCACGGATAACGAGGGAATACTGTACAACCTTTGTTTTAATGCTGTGTAGCGTGCCTCATTCTCCTGTGTATCAACATGTTCCACTGCACGAAAACAATCACCCTTTTGTTCTACCAGACATCAGCACTCTGGTCACTACCGATTGGTGAAGAGGTGACCCGTCCGCGTTGGCCGCGGACGGGAACTTAACTCAGGGTGGCGAACTCTTAGTGCAATCACCGCACCATCGTAGTGGCTGAATTTAAGCCCTGTTCTACACCACTCATTACATAACTTTCTGTTATCTGCAAGACGGCTAGCACAAGCAATCACGAGACATCGATGACCGGTAAGGAGCTATCCCTTGACCACACCCAGACATTAGTTAACCTCCCTATGGCACCTGAGTCAGACAAAAAAACCGATGCAATGCATTTAAGATGGGAGAGAGAGGTAAGTGTGGAAAGTCGTGACTGAGATTTGGGGGAGGGGTTGACGCACCGAGGCCCCCCGGCAGCGCCTTGACCACGTGCTTCAACTGAGCGATGTCAAGGGCCTCCCAGAGGACCCCGTCGCCACACGCCGCCTCCGGGTCCAGGTTGAACCTGTCACATAGCAGCAGCGTGGCACAGCAGCAGCGTGGCACAGCAGCAGCGTGGCACAGCAGCAGCGTGGCACAGCAGCAGCGTGACACAGCAGCAGCGTGGCACAGCAGCAGCCACGGCACAAACCTTCACGTCACATCGTGACGAGCGTTCATTATCAAAATGTGTTGCTGACGGTGCCACCGATATATATATGAGTTTGCAATGTCTCTCTATGCAAAGTCTCTCTTCCCATGGTGGCATGGATATTTCTGTGGGTCCTCCAGTTTTTCCCTCCATATTTATAAATCATGTGCGTTTAGAGTAATTGGCTGTTATAAATTTCCACGTGATATGCCACTTTGTTGAGCAATCATTTGTGGCCAGGTCACTTCTGAAAAAGAGCTATACAGCTCAGTCGGACTTGCCTAGTAAAATAAAAAATAGTTGAGTTGTAGTTTTGTTTTGTTAACTTTCTGAAACATCAGGACAAACTAGATTTAAAAAGTCAAAGTGGTTTCCTGTACAAATGAGCACAGGGTGCTATTCTGTTTACATCCCTGAGGAAGCTGTGTAAATTCCACATTGGTATGGAAACTTAATTTTAAATTACTGCACGCACATTTTCATAATTGCTGGTCAGTTACGCGTGTTAACAAAATATGACTTGCTGAATAAATGCTGTCATAATAAAAATCGCTTAACCCTTAAAAATATCCCCCCAAAAAATACCTGATAAACCTAACGCTAACACCTAACTTCATTAAAGTTAACAAATTACTGTGACTCGTAAGAATGTGTTTGGGTTAGATTCCATAAATATAAATGTGTCATGAACCCAGCACCACCACCCAACACAGCCAATCAGTGAGGTTTGTCACGTAAACAAAACGTGCCAATCAGTTACTACGTCAGCACACCGCTTGTGTGTTGGAGAGTAAACCCACAACATTTACAATTTAAGCACTTAAGTTTCTCTGGTGATTACAACTAGCTTCATCAGCCAATTTGCCAGGATTGTGAAGAAGTCTTTCTCTTTTGGTTTTAAATAGAGTAAGATGATGTCATCATTGTATGCCCATCAGGTGTGAAAATCAGAGGAGGTTATTGTAACCATATACATTATAATGGATTGTTAATCTGAAAATGTGCAGACCATATTACCGGTTTGGTAACCTGAATAGGTATGTAATTAAACGGTGTATATGTCACAACAACATGTAGCTGTCAGAACAGTGTAAAACAAATTATTTCACTCAATTTCAATAGATTCTCTACATGGGCAGAGCTTCACTTCCAAACTGGACACCTTTATTAATTCAATTTCAGTAGTTTACAATTAAGATTAAAAATAAATGTATTAATTACATGCACCCGCAATTCCTAATCTGAGGGACAAAGCAAACTCCTGCTCCCCCCCCCCGAATACAGAAGTCAAACTCTCTGCCTATGATTCTATAAATAAAGAGATATACAATAATTTTTAGGCGTGGGAGAGGGGTGGAGGTGACGCGCGGTGCACGAGGAGGGAGGAGGAGGGGTAACCTGATTGATCCACTAAAGAGGATGGGGTCCTGCAGGATGATGGACAGACGCGAGCGCAGCGTGTGCAGGGGGATCTTGGCGATGTCGATGTTGTCAATGATGATCCTCCCTGCGCACGGCACGCATGGGGAGGCGGTGGCATTGTTACGGGTGTGCGATGGCGCCCCACATTCACCGAGCCTAAAAAGTATCCATTTCAGTCGCGCTCACGAACCGTCGCGCGCGGGAATAGGTCGATCCCGCGACTCGCGAAGCAAACGTAATGGTCGGGCTAATGGAGCGGAATGCAACGGTACAAATGAGATGGGAAAAAACAACAAAACACTAAAAATGAGAGGGTAGCATGGCACAGAGAGAAGCGATTCTTGAGTTGAATCAGAGCAACCGATTATGTCTCTCGTGTCTGGACCGGGGGTGGCAGACAAAGGGTCAGACTCAATCAAGCCTTGGTGAAATTGTCACAACACATTGCCTTAATCGGTCTGTCCACTATTGTTATTAGAGACATCAGTGGCGTATTTCACAAAACTGCAAGGAACACTTGCTAACCTGTGAATTTACACCAACGTACATATGCGCAGCACAGAGATGGACATGCAAATGCATACACTTTACCTCATCGTGTATTGTGGTGAATGGTACATGATAAACACGGTGCGAACGAAGTTCACTATACATACAACGGCGCCATTACAGTACTGTATTCTGGACCAAATGCAACGATGTACTTCTTTACAACAGTAATGCAAGAGAACTTACATATTACAGAATTGTTCATTCCCAATTAAACTCTTTGCCAGAACTTATAAACCCCAACTCCACTATGTTTGTACCAAATGTCAGGTTATAACGAAGCATTTGTGCAGCACTCGTAGCAAACGGCAGAGTGAATGTGATCACTAAATTGTCACCTTCAAAAGTGTCCACCATCCGGAAGAAGGCCAGCGAGAGCGAAGACTTCCCACTCCCCGTGCGTCCACAGATTCCCACCTGGGCAAACGTTCACGGTTGCAGCATCAGGGTTCATCGGTTACTGTATACATCATGCAATACACGTAAACTAGGTGGGTTCTTCCCACTTGAGACTAACACGCTGACAAAAAAAGTAGCACCGCATTTCGGGTACCGAAAATAAGATGCCATGTTTGGACTCAGCATCGTTGGAAACCCCCAGATGCAAACATTTGTTGGCCTACATTCAAAAGTAAAAAGGTAAAAAGAAATTCCTGGTTTGAGCAGGCCCAAACTAATTTAATTTGGTTTTGTATTATTATAGTTCTAAGCAAAGACTCGACGAGATGTATGTCGATTTCACCTCACAGGCTCTTCTAGAACATCATAATAATACACCAATACCAATACCCGCCATTCGTCACTAAGTGACGATGACGTAACCACAGCGCCAGTGTCAGGCCAGGTGCACTCTGATGTATACCACAGTCACTCACTCACTCACTGATTGAAAGAAAAAAATATTTTTTATCAGTCAGGCATCACAGCCAGGGAACGAATCGGCAAGACACAGCAGGAATTATTTGTCCTCCTGGACATGTGTAAAAAAGAGCTTCATAGCTCATCGGATTCCTGTTGCTGCTCTACGCCCCCTGTACCGTTCCCGTTCTGCTGCAATGTGCAACGATGCCTACTTCATCGAGGGTGATATTGGCCCTTCAAAAGAAGATAATTGATTGCTTGATTGATTGAAAATAATAAACGAACAAATAATAAATCCGGGCCCTGCTGGCCCGTGCGTGTGTACATTCGTGCTCCACCTTTTGGCTGGGCTGGATGTGGGCGTTGACGTGCTTGAGCACGGGCTTCAGCGTGCTGTCGTAGCGCACGGACAGCTCCTCGATCTTGATCTCGCCCGACTGCGGCCAGTTGTCCGGCACCTGTGCTTGGGCTGCACGCGACACGGCATGCACATACCCTCGTCGTCGCTCGCGTGCACACGCACCCTCGTCGTCGCTCGCGTGCACACGCACCACGGCAGAACCGAGCTATCGCGCCTCACCCGCGGCGTGTGGGGACGTTGCCATAACGTCGGCGACGTCAGCCACGGTGATGATCGATCACATTCTTCACTTCCAGAAGGCCGTGGGGCCCATGGGTTGCGTAAATAAATTGTTTATTTCTCACGTGGAGACAGAGGTATATGAGGGAGGCGTATTGCCCGCTTGATCTATTTTGTTCATCACATGACGAGGTGCAAGGGCAATCCGTTAAGGGACGGCCAATTGGCACAGATTCACCTTCAGCTTTGTGTAGGATAAACAGGTGACATACATATTATGGTGCAATCACAAGTGTGCTTTGGGGAAATGTGTACAACCGTCATGCAAGAAAAATGTGCTGTGCACATTGAAAGTTTCTTTTTTTAAACCTTACAAAACTCTTTATATTGATTTGATATTAAAATAAATCTTTCAGAGACAAACATCTTTTTCTCCACACACAATTACATTAGTTTAAAAAAAATTGTTCTTTACTTATGTATCTTCTGAACCAACAGTTTAAGCAGACGAACTCCAGTTCCATCAGCGGTGTGGTCTATTCATTAAATGTTGCGTGGTTGCAGTCATTTTGAGCAAAATATTATTTGGTATAAAAAGTCAGACTTTTACTTTACACAACGGCACGTGAAGAGTTTTTGATTTGGATAATTATACTTGTTAATATTCAATAATTGAATCTGCCTTTCCTATCATCATACATTGTAACATTGACTGATAGGACCTAAAAGCTTGAGTCATAAAAATCTAAAGACTATGTGCCACCCTTCTCAAATAAGCAATGGTCAAGGATTCCTTAGCAGCGCTGAACCACTCTGCAAATTCCATATTCCCATGGTGGGGGGCAGTCTGTTCATAAGATGGTCAGTGTTGACTTCCCCACAAAGTAGTATTCATTTTATCGACCATAAAGGTTGATGAGCTGAGTGGATCCTTAACTGGGATTTTAAATCAAACCCGATTGTATTTAAACCGTACAATATTCAACAATTTTTTTTATTTTACCACTGAGCTATATGGCACTTTTTCAGAAGTGACCTGGCCACAAGTGATTCTAAATGTGGAGGGAAAAACTGGAGGACCCAGATACAAATCCACACGACCACGGGGAGAGACATACAAACTCCGAATATACAGACGACTGAGTCGGGATATAACGCAGGCCCTCCTGTATACCAGGCGAGGTAGTTAACATCTCGTCACCGCGAGCTTTGTGCTGTCACCACAGTCACAAGACTTTCCTGGCAGTCTCCGTTCAAAACGGCAATCGTGCGCGTGACCCAATCAGCAAAGAATAATAAACAGCCTGCTTGCCGTGACGGCAAGCTGCAGACATCAAGGGCTCGTGTGCTACTGCACAGCCTGTTATGGCAAACATAACTAAGCCTGTCTACCGCACTTTTTGAGCTTTTTAATTACATTTTTAAAGCCATTTTATCAATCCACTGCTGTGTCGGCGTTGGGAATTATTCTTACCATACTTCACCACAATGGTCCGTGCAGGTTGATTAAGGGTGTGGCCAGGCCTGGCTTGCATACAACTTGACATTAGCCACGGCTGGGAATTGAACTCGGTTCGCTACACGGGTTCGTAGCACGATGCGCCGACCCGCTGTGCCAAAGCCCCATCCAATATTGAGTTTGCAGGCCTGCAAATCCTATGGACTAACCACCGTGCGACAGTTCTTGGCGAGAAAATGCCGGAGAAGGCCCCAAGGGTCACTCACAAAGCAGCCCGTCGTAGGATTCGGTCTCGATCTGCAGGAGGTTGTTCACTCGCTTGATGGCTCCCATCTGCACCTCTATGTCCGCCAGGTTTCGCACGACCCAGTTCAGGTAGTTTGACACCTGCATCACAGCCCAGCGTGTGGAGGTCAGGGCGAACAGACAGGTTACACTTGTGTCCAGTCGCTGATGTTAACATATCTCAGTCTTCGGCATTAGCTGCACAGATCGTCACGATTCAATGATGGAAAAGCCACCTTGTATTAGGCCGATACCATGAATCCCAGTTTAACACGTAGGCTTTCACGACCAATATTATTCATGTGTCGACACATTTATACTTACGTGGACTAACCCAAACACCTTAATTACCATTAATCCCAGCAACCCCGTGGACCAACAGGATATCATATACCACATAGTAAGACATTCTCTGTTTATGATTGCATGTTTGGAAGTTATTTATGCTTGATGGATGGTCCGTGAAAAAATTATCTTCCATGAAACCGGTCCCTGGTGCTAAAAAGGTTGGGGACCGCTGCCATAGAAAATAACAAAGCTCGCCTGCTAAAGAAATGCACCTCTTGACCACATTCTATCACTTGTGGCCAGATCGCTTCTGAAAAATAACTAATAGACGAGTGGGCTTTAATGGTAAAACTTTGCACTCCTATAGTTTTTTTGTTTTTATTGCTGTAACTTTTTGACTTGCCCCCCTTACTGGACATCTGAGTTTAAAGAGCTTCGTAGCTCAACGGATTTCCCTAGGATAAATAAAAGATTATGATTCTCACAGCCCCCCCCATCCCCCCCTCCCGGGAGAAGAATGTTGGAGCAGAATTGCACTCCGTGCCGTTCCCAGGTGAAGGTAGCGGTAGTGGGCCTCACCATGAGCGCATAGGTGAGGCACAGGCCCACGCGTGCCGACGACAGCGTGTTGTTCCACGAGTCGGTGATGGAGGCCACGGACGCGATCAGCACAATGCACGCCCCGATGTAATCCTTGCACCACGCAGAGAGAGAGAGAGATGGCACGGCCGCTAAACTCCCGCCGTGCAATCACCGCCATCCTTCACTTGGCCACAAACGCCTCACAGAGTTTCAATAATATTTGAACTAAAACTTTAAACTATTTTTGATTTTAGCAGGTAAGGCCCCACTGAGCTGTATAGCTCTTTTTTAGAAACGACCTGATGAAGTAGCTTATCATGTGGAAATTTATAGCAGCCAAATACAAAAAGTGCATGTTTCTAAATATCGAGGGGAAAACCGGAAGATCTGGAGAAAAATCTACACGACCACGGGGAGAACATGCAAACTCCAAATATACAAGCGGCAGGGTCAGGATCGAACCAATGAACTCCTGTATACCAGGCGAGGTAGTTAACATCTCACCACCGTGGCAAGATGTTCAGATTTCAGGATGGGCCCAAGTTGGGATGTTTGAACAATTCTCAAGTGAGTGTTCTGCACCAGAAAAAAAAACACATCCACGAGGGAATGACACTGCATGGAGATAGGTCAGCAGAACACTTGACGTGCTGCCACCTGTTAGCCACGTCCTAGCTGAGTAAGGTGGGAATCATATTGGACATAATGAAAACTGCATGATCTTGATTTTAAGCTTTCGTGACTGCAGGAATCCATACTCTTTGGTTCTTTCGGTAAAGTCACGTAGGTATAAATAAAATAAAATAAATCTAGACGTTTCGAACGCAACACAAGCGCCCATCTTCAGGTGAAAATCGCGACAGCTGCGATGTCTCCTGCGAGCAGCACGATGTCTGCTGCCTTTACGTGACTTTACCGAAAGAACCAAAGAGTATGAAAACTGCATGATCCATCAACTTTGACTCCACATTGCAAGTGTTACAGGTGTGAGGCACCATGCCATTGTGTGTATTAATATGCCACCATCGATACATAACATAATTTGGCCATCATTATGAAGGCAGCACACGGTATGTATGGGCTTGAGGGCCGTACTGGGGCCATAGAGAGCCCAGGAATAGCCACGACTGCGTGGTTTTCACTGCATTGCTTGGAGTTATGCCCAAGTCGTGAAAAACTCAAACATTTTGATTAACCTTTAAGAAGGTAACTTAAAAGATTAAAGAACACAACCCAGGTTGATGACGTAAGTAACACGCTTAAGCGGAGCTGGGTAGGGCACATCTCAAGAAGGAATGATGGGCGATGGTTAAGTATAATAACGGAGAGGCGGCTAATGAATGGAATTAGTCCGATAGAACGTCCAGTAGGGAGATGCAGCAATGAAATCAGTTCATGGGTAGGTGCCAGGTAGATTATTACATCACATATTCGTGAGAGGTGGAAATAGCTTGGGGAGGGGGTTTCATCCAGCAGTGGAATGACCATGACTGATGATGAGAACGATGCTAATTTTGTTGTACCAATATTCTTTAAGAATTCAATTAATTTATATTAGCTTTCACATCACTTTAACTTGCCAGCTAGATCTCATGCCCAGTTTAAGTGAGTCCTCTAGGCTGGGCTGTCCAGGATGAGGGGTGACAGGATGAGTGGTCGTTACTCATTACCGGTTGTAACCTGAAAGATGAGCATGGTGGTGAATAGCTGTAATCCAGTGCTTGGGACGGGATTCACAGATGACGCTGACTAATCAAAGACACGAAACTCCCAGCCTGGCAGACTATGAGATGGCCAGTAGATAGCATTACAGCAAATGAGCTTGTGACCGATATATACATTTCATTAATAGGGGTTCTTTTTCCCCTGCATATATGTGGCTTTTCTCCACATATTCCAAAAATTTACCCAAATGGAAAATGTAAGTGGCCAAACATCCCAATGCAAAGCCTTCAACAAAACATTGTGAGAATCATTATGCTTATCAAGATAATAAAAATCATAAAAATAACAGACCAAATCGTTAAAATAAAATTGATTACGTATTTATGATTTATGTGTACCTGGCTGGCAGTAAATACACCCATCAGATAATTTACCTCAATAACCAGACACTGCATTCCCCTGTGTTTACCAGATTCGGTCACCAGCCCCTAAAACCCTTACACCTGCTCATCCAGTGCACACTCACCACTCTCACCGCACACGCCTCACGTCGCTCGCCAAATGCCATAGTTGGCCAGTGACCGCTGCAGCCAACTTACCAGGCGCACCTCCAGCCAGCGGTTGGCAGCTGACAGGAAGAGGTACGAGATGTTGTTGGCGTCCGTGAGCTCCAGCAACCGCTGGCGGAAGCGAACCTCGTGCCTGCGCGAGACCGAGAACAACGACCATGGGTCAAACACGGCGGAGACCCTTGGTGCACTCTCATGATCCAGCGCTGTGACAGATGGGCTGTGGTGGCTATGGTGCGTGTGTGTTGGTAAATGCCCGTGATCCAGCACTGCACCTCTGATCAGCACAGTTGGCTATGCACGGTGCGAAAGAAGTTAAACATACATACAACACTCGTTTAGTATTTAAAACACAAACTAAGCAATTTTTCAATTTATAAATTAAGGCCTACTGAGTATATAGCTCTTTTTCAGAAGCGACCTGGCTATCACAAATTATAGTTCGACGAAGTGGCTTATCACGTGAAAATTTCTAGCATCCAAATACTCTAAACGCGTGATATTGATTCTCAATGTGGAAGGGAAAACTGGAGGACCCGGAGAAAAATCCACGCGACCACGGAGAAAGAGACTCGCAAACTCCAAACATAGAGCAGTCGTCAGGGTCAGGATCGAACCCACGACCTGCTGTATACCAGGCGAGGTGGTTAACATCTCACCACCGTGGCAACCCCACGAAGGTGCAGCTATTTATTACTGCATGAATAGAGGAGCAATGAAGAATACCGGAAGGCACGGATGGTGGTGATGCCCTCGACGGTTTCGGAAAAATGTGAGAATAGGGGCAGCTGGGTGCTGTCGTCCAGCTCCTGCAGGTCCCTGCGGAGCGACACAGACATCTGCGTTTCACGGAACGTCCATAATTACCAGAGGACGTCAAGTTCGTATATTAAATAAAAGGGAAAAAAAATAGTCTTTAACCTTTCTGGCAATAATACTGGCAAAAATTATCCCGTAGATATAACTGCTCAAACTTAGCTTTTAATGCTCTGATACGTGCATTGCCTTTGTGCTGTTCGCCTTTTGGCGTCCTCTGGTCCAACACTGGTGAGACTAGCCCATAGAGAAGGCTGTCTCTGGTGTATCCAATCAGTTTCAAAGACAAAGCATATATTATCAGAGCATGTTTGTTTGCATGTTTTACCACAAACATGTGTGGTTAATGCAGAATTGATACCTTGCAATGGGTGTCTATTTGGTGTTTGAACATCTTAACACCTTATTCTTTGGCAGCGACCGCGACGGTTGTGGGTTTTCCACCATTAACATTAGCTTCCCCGCCCATGCTGCTGACATTTGGGCTAGCCCATTTCAGACCTTTATAAATAGGTTGCCTTTATAAGCTAACCCCCTTTTCCTGATGACGACCGCTTGTGTTGCGATCGAAATGTCGTAGTTTTTTGTTATTTTCTTTGATCCTATCTATGTGATTTTACCGAAAGACCCAAAGAATATGAATTTCTGCAGTCATGAAAGCTTTAAGTCATGATCTTAACTCCTTCTGTATAGTTATAAAAAAGGGTACAAAGCCTGTTCTTTTTTTTCCATCATTTTGATACTTGCAAAAAACGGTCCCATAGAGAAAAATAAATGTGACGGTGCATTGGCAGGGGTGCGAAAGCAGAAATGAAAAGAGCTCAACACATTCGTCGGTGCGAAAGAAGTTCAACATGCACATGTACGTACGTACAGGGCACCGCAGGCTGGTGCGCTCACCTAGAGGCAACACGGAAGTACTTCTGGATAAAGTAGTAGGCGATGGCGAGCGGCACGAGAGCGATGAGGAAGATGGGCGTCACGTAGGCGATTATCCCGAGCGCCGACAGGCACAGCAGCGCCGAGCGCATCAGTGACTCCAGCGTCGTCGGGATTTGCTGTGAGGAATCACCAAGAAGCAGTGGTCGGCATGTGCCTCTGTCTGTTTGTGCCTGTTTATCCTGTCTATCCGGGAAGGGGAGCGGTTAGTGTAGCGGCTCGCATGCTGGGCTATGAACCCGGAGACCCCAGTTCGATTCTCGCTCTAACGGCCACCAACACCAGTGACAATAATCTGAACTGGTAGTCCACCTCCCCTAGGTCGACTCAGACAGATTAGTAAAACATCGCCATTAGGGAGACAGAGGTGGTCGGGCGTGCTGCTGGCCACCCACCCCCTCGTGTGCCGTACCTGCCTTCATAGGTGCTGTTCTTTAACAACACTTACCCCAATAATCTGTTAAGGCTATATGACGAATCTTTGTCTTTGTCTGTCTCTGTTATCGTGTATCAGTGTGCCCAGTATCATTATGACCATTCCCATGAGAACGCGTGTCCCTTCTGTGTCTATCTGTTCAGTAAAATTCCCTGTGCTTGCCCATGTGATAATGTATTTTCACATTTATTAAAATGAAAGCAATATAATAAGGTACATCTCACTTTTAGAATTTACAGCAAAAGTGAAGTACAAACACAGGATAGTTACTGCACGAGGCAGTAAAACTTCAGTGTATATAGGTGCGCAATGTATAAACACAGGATAGTTACTGCACGAGGCAGTAAAACTTCAGTGTATATAGGTGCGCAATGTATAAACACAGGATAGTTACTGCACGAGACAGTAAAACTTCAGTATATAGGTGAGCAATGTATGAACACAGGATAGTTACTGTGCGAGGCAGTAAAACTTCAGTGTATATAGGTGAGCAATGTATAAACACAGGATAGTTACTGCACGAGGCAGTAAAACTTCAGTGTATATAGGTGCGCAATGTATAAACACAGGATAGTTACTGCACGAGGCAGTAAAACTTCAGTGTATATAGGTGCGCAATGTATAAACACAGGCTCTTATTCACAGATTCATCTTCTTTAGTTTCATCGCTGACTTGTGTGTCTTCTGGGTAATTAACATCATACTGGAAAATATTGGTCGCAAAAGCCTACGTGTATATCTCATGGTGGTTGTCAAGGGGGGCCCAACTCGAAGCCTTGGCCACCTGGGAGGGGGGAGGGGCAAGGCACCCCCTGCCCCCACGCTCGTTATGCTAATGGGTGTACCTATATAGATTTATCTTTTGCGTGTGGTCCCTTTTATCTGTGTGCGTACATGCAGTACATTTTGCATCTGTAGATCGGGAATTCCATTTCACAGGCCAAAGACAACATAGTTTGGGAGTAAATAAAGGGTTTATGCGGCTACACGAGAGAGCTGTGACAACGTCTCATTACCGGTCGACAATCGTTCCTTGTTGGATTTGTCAGTGCTCTTTAACGGCTATCCCGCACCCTCGTGAACAATTGTTATGAATTCAAATGTTGAGACGATAACAGCTTGTGGAGGTAGGCGAAGGACAGCGGAAACCGTTTCTCTCCTGTACCGAGTCTCGTCTCTCAGGGGGAGTGACTGCCACTCAACAGTTGTGACCATTCACAATGCTCCCCACAGCACTTACTCGTGGGATTTTAACATCAAAACTTCGTTTGACTGAGCAGCAGCGGCAGATCCAATGGGGCGAGTGATGTAGATTATTGCTTCCCGCCCAGGTGGCTCCGAAAAGTGGTATTTTATCGATATTTAGCAGAGAAAATGTATTTAATGTTTTATGCTTTTTTATGGTCCTTTTTAAAAAGTTTGTAATTTGGGGACCGCCTCCCTTGGGAATCTTTTAACTCGTTTATTAGCAACCCGCAAGTCCTTTGGAAGTGACTGCCCATCTGTCCCACCCAGCCAGCCAGCAAAACTTTTAAACTTACATAGAACCCTGTGTCTCTCCACCTTTTGCCTTCTCGGTGCTGTATATCCCAATTTGTCTTACTTTGCCTCCATTTCCATCCGTTTCTCTATGTCTCTGTCCCCTCTTCTACCTCTCCCTCTGTATTCCTCTCCTCCAACAACAAGAACAACCGCCATTTGCCATTAAGTGGCGGTGACATCACTACGGCCCTTGTGTTAGGATATGTGCACTTTAAGGCCACGTAAAGTGTCGAACGCCCGCTGGCAGTAGGTCATGGGACAGACCCAGGTGCCATGGGTTGGCCAGGGTGGAGGGTGGGTGGCAGGGGAGGTGTGACATCATTATGATGCACAAACCAAGCTCAACGCTGTGACATGCGGGTGACATCATCACGCAGATGCGATCAGTCACATTACTACTGAGCACGTGCACTTGTGCGCTAGCCAGCCAGGCGCACAGGAATCCAGGTAGAAAACTTTTTTTTACATAGTATTATTTATCCAGAAAAGCTGGGAGGGTCCTGCATTGGGTTTTTATTTAAGATTAACTGCAAGCGGCACAGATCTACAACAGAAAATGGGAAATCCTTCATCCGAGCTGTGTTGGTCGTCATCCAAATGTAAAGCAGATGGCGACTATTTTGATGACGGAGTGCAGGACCACACATTTGTAACAATGTCCGTCTTACAATGTCTGTGTCACACCGTTCCCACCTGGTCCATGATGTTCGTGTCAGCTGAGAAGCGGTTGAGGATGTGTCCCAGCGGAGTCGTGTCAAAATACCTGAAGTCAGAAAAAAAAAGCATGACTTACACCTGACGGTACTTGCCTGTAAACACATTGTCAATACTTATATCCAATTCTAAAAACTAAAACTAAACCCTTTTTATTTCACCAGGTAAGGCCCACTGAACTATGTAACTCTTTATCAGAAGCGACCTGGCTATCACAAATGATAGCATAACGAAGTGGCTTACTTGTGGAAATGTATAGCAGCCAAATACTCTAAACGCACGTTCATTCTAAATGTGGAGGGAAAACCCGGAGGATCCGGAGAAAAATTCAAGCGACAACGGGGAGAGAGAGACACAGGCAAACCCCACATATACAGGTGTCAGGGTCAGGATCGAACCCACGACCTCTTGTATACCCGGTGAGGTAGTTAACATCTCGTCACCGATACTGTTGTCTTAGCGCTCAAGACCGATGCTGCTGTTCCTCTGATCCAGAAAAAAAACTTCACATTGGAAGCCAGCAACCCTGAAAACTTTCATCCTATCTCAAGCCACCCTTGCCTTGGAAAGATTCCTAGGTAGGGTCATCTCATCACGTGACTTCCATTCACCTCTCTCTCCATCCTCTAACAAACCCAGTACAATCGAGTTTCTGCCAACACCATTCTGCCAGAGCTGCTCTCCTACGAGTGGTAAATGACCTCCTTCCTCCCCAGAGAAGTTTTAAAGCATGTGACATTTCATCTCCCATCGTGCCTATAATTTTTAGTGATGCTTGTTTACCCAGGAGAGCCTCACTGAGTCTCAAGACTCGTTTTCAGGAGGGTCCTGCCAAGTTTTTCATAGTATGAGGGCAATATTGCTGCTGAGTGTAATCTCAAATGAGTCATTATTAGGTGATTTTTTTTAGCATTGGAATGTCTGGCCAATATTAGTTATATTGTATGATTTATTAGGTATTGGAGGAAACTGGAGAAACCCAGAGGAAACCCATGCCAAACAAGGGGGAGATCATACAAACGCCACAGATAAAGAAGCCTGAGTCGGGAATGGCAGACCCAGACCGTTGCTGCTGCGTGGCACGAGTGTTTCCACTGTGTATACATATTTTTGTGACACCGTAAGTAGCCAACCGCACTCATCAGAGGTGTGGGGAGAAAGAAGAACAACCACTGTGCCACTCCGCCACCCAGGGGCAAGTCTCGTGGAAGATGCCCTAAGGCACGTACTCATGAGAAGCTGAGTAACGCCAGGGGAAGCCTTCGTCAGGTGTGGAGGGGCTGATGGTCACTACCTTCGGGCTCATCTCTGCTAAAGAAGCACCGCAATCATGCCGAGGGCCTCCTGCGAGGGCCTCGCTCGGACGACTCAACCAACGTCCCTCGTGCATCACAAGGGCCCGGGCGTGCGCGCTGCTGCTACCTCATAGGTGCCAGCACGATCCTCTTGAGCATGTTGTTGTGCACGTTCCTAGCCGTCTTGAGGCCGGTCCACTCCACGGTGAGGGACGTGATGAAGCAGAGCGCGATACCCGAGCAGCAGAGCAGCCCGAATACCATGGGGTAGATGCACAGGATGCGGCAGCCCTGCAGCTGCAAGGCGACACAGTGATTGTATTTCGGAATCAGAATCTCTATTTATACAGTACTGGAGGAATCCGCTGAGCTATAAGCTATTTTGCACAGATGTCCAATAGCGGCGGGTCAGAAGGTTACAACAACAAACAATACGAAGACGCGATAGTATAGCAAAGGTAAACAAATCACATAAAAACTATTCCATGTTTAGTTTACCAGGTAAATCCCATTGAGCTATTAGCTTCTTTTTCAGAAGCGACATGGCCACTTCGTTGATAGCTCAACGAAGTGGCTTATCACGTGGAAATGTACAGCAGCCAAAAATACTCTAAACGCGTGTTTCTAAATGTGGAAGCGAAAATCCATGTGACCACGGAGAGAACACACGAGCTCTAAATATACAGCAGGTGTCAGGGTCGGGATCGAACCCATGACCTCTGGTATACCAGGCAAGGTCGTTAACATCTCGCCATACTCAATAACAACCACCACACTATCTCAATAACCATCACACTCAATCAGAATCGTATACGAGAATAAAGTGGAGTGTCTAAACAACTGGCAAGTGTCTCGTACACAGCGGCCTTGCTGCTCACATTTGTAGGTATAGTCTGTTCTCCTACAATGCCTCGTGTTGTTTTCACAACGCGAATCGGATATAACGCGATGAATGTATTAGGGAAAACATTTTCTAAAACGCGGTTGGATGTAACGCGATTGAGTGAACAGAACAACGTCAGGCGAGTAGGAATAAGCGGTTGTACGGCTGCCTCGGCGTAGCATCACACAAGGCGGGATGTTACTGGATGCTTCTAGATGCTACCCAAGTGCCTCACGCTTTGTTCACCCTGTCTACACATCTCACGTGTTATCACAGACTGCTTTACCCTATATTATTTATTATAACACGGTGTTCTTCAGGAACACAACTACCGCGTTATAGAATAGACTATACATGCCACTGCAGCCAACTATACGGTCAAACTTAACACTTCATGTGAGGTGATGTGCACTCGTGGAGGTGCACCCAGGCCTGATGAGATGGGTGGGAATGTGGTGCAACTGGACAGTGACTCCAAGCTTCAGGGGGTCCCCCAAATTATAATTTAAAAAATATTTTGGTTCTAATTTACATGGGAAGGGATAGAAACCCAGAAGTGGAAAGTAAATGAAGATTGAGTCAAGAAAAGTAATAGCTCTTACCCTGAATATTCATACGTAATCCGTAGGTACCAGGCTGTCCAATTACAGCTTGAATCTTTGACATGCTATTTGATTACAACGTTTTCTGGATGGACTCCTGGCTGGATTCCTGTCTGCCTGCCGGGAGTGCGCCCAAGTGCGTGTGTGCAGTGGTGACGTCACCCGCATTGCACAGCTTTGAACCGGGTTCACGCTTCGTGCTGACGTCACCCGCCCCCCCCACCCTGGATGTGCATCCCGTGAAATTGCGATAGAGGATCGAGGTAGAAGAGGGAGGTAGTGGAGGAAGGAAGAGGCAGAGGAATGGAGAGGAGAGGGGTGGGGAGAGAGTGAAAGGGCGTGAAATGGATAGTGAGGGAAAGTGACAAACAGTGGCAGGATTAAGGAGAGGGCAAGGGAGATTCAGATGGGAAATGGAGAGGTGGGAATAAGGAGAGCGAGGGAGAGAGGTGAGAGAAACAGGGAGAGAAAGCGGGAGGGAAGAGGATGAAATGGTGTGGAGGAAGGAGAGGAATATATAAAGAGGGAGGGAGAGCCAGAAGAGGGGACAGAGGAACAGAGAAACTGATAGAGATAACAAAGTGAGAAATCGAGATAAATTGGAAAATGCAATAGAGAGAAGGCATGGTAAAGGTGAAGAGAGACAGGGCTCTATATAACTGGAGGAATCCCTTTAGAAATTACGTATTTTTTCACAGATGTCCAGTATAGGCAGGTCAGAAAAAAGATCAAAAGTTTTGTTGGCTGGCTAGTAGGGAGGGAAGGATGATCACGTCCAAAGGACTTGCAGGTTTCTAGTTAATGATTAAAAACATACTTCATAGTTAACACATCCCTCCTACTTCCCCCAGCAGACATACCCTCATTCACTCACTCACCAATTCTAACGCCACACCCTAATACCCTAATTTCCCTCCCCCACAGCGTTCCTCAAAGCATCAGCAACTCCGCTCCCCCTCTCTCTTCCTCTTATAATGCTCATGCCCCGTGTGGGACCCCAACACGCTTGTTGGTGTTCTTCCGTTACGCTTCTACCCCTCGCGTTCCCCCATCCAGCCCCGTCCTGTCTGTACGCTGTACCTTCCTGGTTTTTTTTTCCTACAAAATATATCTGTAAAAAATATACTTTTTAAACGTATACTTTGTAAAAGAAGTATTTATGAGATGCTATGAGCATGAATGACGCTATATAACATGACAGTATTATTATGATTATCACTTCAGAGTGAATGTCACCGCACGGACGTTGTGTTAAAACACGTGGGGATGGGGACACCACATGTCGTGCCATGGCGATGCGCTAGACCGTCACTTTGAGGTCCTTATTTGTGCCGGACAGCTCGCGAACATGCAGCTCAGCGTGTCTAGCAGCCACGAGACGAGAGCCACGTGTTCGTTTTTTTGTGCGGGAGGGGGTTTCGTCTTCCTTCCGCAGAGAGGCTGCGCGCTCGCCCCGGGCTCCGCCATACCGCCTGCGTGCCGTTGCCGTGGCTGCAGTTGGGCTGCTGCGCCACGCCCGTGCAGTTGTAGGCGTCGGACGTCCACTCGGAGAGCCAGAAGTCGATGGCCACCATGGCCGAGTGCTTGAGCAGCTGGGAGAGGATGAGCAGCAGCAGCAGAGGAGCGCCGCCCGACGTGAGGTAGCGCAGGAACGCGCCCCACGGCAGCTTGGCACGCTGACGGAATACGGAAGATACGTCGTCCTCGTCATCGCTCTCCAGCTCCTCTTCTGCGGGCCGGGATTTCAGAGATCACACACAGAGCGCACCACCACACAGGTGTCAGAGATCACACACGGTGCACTACCACACCGGGTGTCAGACATCACACACGCTGCACTGCCACACTGGATGTCAGACATCACACACGCTGCACTGCCACACAGGAGAATGCCATTCAATCAACTGCACATGCTGAGGGTTCTCAATTATGGAGGATGTATCGAGCTCAATTAAACTTGTCAAGAACAATTAGAGAGATTACAAGGAAGAGTTGCGTATGTTTCCTGTGGCAGTAGAGGAAGTACACTTTGCAGATTGAGAATGGGATTGCAGGAATGCGTTCATTCTGCACCATTGTTTTTTATTTAAATGTTCCGCTATCTTCACTTATAAATTGCAAGAGGAAGGGGAGACAGAGGGAAGGAGAAAAAGGTGGAATTGCAACCATGAAAATGTCGATGATAAGGGTGATGATGTGCTTGGGGTAAGGCAAGATGGGGTTTTCTGTCACTCGTAAGATCTCCGACTGGTTGACAATGATCGAAAAATCTTGACAGTGTTCCGAAGTCGACGTGTAAGTGTGGATGTTCCCTAATCCCAGCAACGTCTCACCCAACGCCCACACCCTTTTGTGGAATAATAATCTCGGGTGGAAATCACTTTCTGTTTGGTGCAAACTGGTTGCATTGCATGGATAATTAATTTTTAACTTCTTTCATACCGTACATAGCCAACGATGCTAATCAGAGGTCCGGGGGAAGGACAACAAACTTAAGACAAAAAGCAGTTCTAAAGAAATTCGTTTTCAATCGAGATTTAAAAGTACATAGCTCATGTGGCTTCCTAATGTCGGAAAGAAAAGCATTCCAGATGGTTTTCGTGACTGCAGGGATTCATCTTCTTGTTTCTTTCGGTAAAGTCACGTAGAAGGGAAGTAATAAAATATTTATTAAAAAAATATTTATTATGTTTTATTTTTATTATTTTATTACTTCCCTTCTACGTGACTTTACCGAAAGAAACAAGAAGACATTCCAGATGGCTCAATGTGGGGACCATCTTTGTTCGATGGCTATCCAATAGCCGCTGCTGCGAGGATGACCGGAGTTTGCGTGATGGTGTATGCTCCTTGACGAGATCAGCAAGGTATTTTTTTTCATTTGTGGGAATAAATTTGTGTGTAATGAGTGCGACCTTATCATGTATTCGTTCGGGAACCGAAATCCGCATTAATGACGGAAACACTTTAAATTTACACCACTAGTTTGTATGAATACGCCAGTTTGATATTGTATATTAAAAAAAAAATTCTGCCTGAATTCTTGTCTGGATTCCTGGCTGGCGCACGCCCAAGCTTGCGTGCGCGGTGGAGACGTCACTGGGCACATCCGCGTGATGACATCCCCCCGTGTCCCACAGCACTGAGCCGGGTTCGTCCGTCGCGATGATGTTACGATTCCCCCCCACCCCCACCCTCCACCCCGACCGCGTGTATCCCACGCAAATGCGTAGTCAGTGCGGGAGGGAGGTAAAAAAAAGGAGGGAGGGACACGTCCTAAGGATGTGCAGGCTGCTTATGCTTAAAAAAAATTATTCGGCAGAAAATCAGGTTAGGGGCAAGACGTCAATCAGCGGCCATGTTTTTCTTTAAATATTAAACCTTTGGGATTGTATTCTATCGGTATCGTAACAATGTGGCGCATTACGCTTACAATGTCCGTGTCCCGCCACAACCAATACACAACGCGTGATGACTACGTTCGGAGGGGGCGGAGCGTGACGGGCCCCGAGGGCTGGAGTGCGAGCGGCCGTTGGGGGTAGGTACCGCACCTTCCTCCTCCTCGTCCTGCTGGGTTTTGAGCTGGGCCTCGCGCGAGTACATCGCCCGCCGGAGGTTCTTGCGCTCCAGCACCTGTCTTGCTCTCAGATATCGTTTCCTGCAGCGGAAGCGGCACCAAAGCCCAGTACATTTGAGGTCTACAATGACATTTGCTTACACCTGGCTAAGACCTCGAACGCAAGCATGGATACTTCTGTGGGTTAAGCTTATGCTATTGGACAAAGAAGGAAATGAATGTCTGGGCTGAAAGGAACATCCCCTGGTGCTGAACTGAACAGGGAGAAGAATGGACGTCTGCATGTGAATTGGCAGCATGAAAATGTAATTTTATTGCGGATTTAGTCACGCAATTTTTGTCCGCAACAAAAGTGTTGAAGGTAGGACGTGCTTTGTGAATGGGTGCACGAAGGAACCTTCTCAAACTCCTGGTCCTGCCGGTTCATGAGCGTCTTCCAGTGCTCGTACAACTCGGGGTCGTTGTTCTGGATGTCCTTGAGGGTGCCCTCCCGAAGCACGGTCCCGTCCTTCATGGCGATTATCTGAAAATTCATAGAATGGAGTACGGGTGACGAGCAATGAACAGGCCATTGCGAAGTTTACATCCCGGCGGTTTTCTTATCATTCATACATTTTAAACACGAATTTAATCACTGTAATATAGTAATACATCTTTGCACAGGAAAGGCTCACTGAGTAACGAGCAAAAACATTTGAAGAGGTTCCTGCTCAGAGCGTTTGTTCAGATGCAATCCACACACTCTGCCTGTGAGAAACCCTACCACACAAACCACCTGCACCAGTGCCGGGAAGTGCGAATCAAAAACGCACAGCCACGTCGTCGCACACCACCGGTCTCCCGCAGCAGCTCTCACAATTCCGAATCCTCCTGCCGACGGTTCGTGCAGCACCCCTCTGCGGCGGGTCACCGCCTGCCCCTCCAGCGAGGATCCCGGCCACGAGACAAGGAACGGGGCAGCGGCGGTGCCAGGACACGGCGGAAGGGGGTGTGGGGCAGCGGCACCTACCCAGTCGGCGTGCGGCAGGTACTGCAGCTTGTGTGTGACAAGCACCACGGTGCGCTTGTCGTCGCGCAGCAGCTTCAGGATTCCCTCCTGCATGAGGTGGTCGCTCAGGTGCACGTCCAGCGCCGAGAATGGGTCATCCTGAACGGGTGGGAGCGGAGGGATGGGAGGACGGGGGGGGGGGGGAGTCAACGCTGCTGGAAATGGTCGCCGGCGGTACGCGAGTCGGCCGAGGGACTCCTCTTCTCCCAGGTCAGTGCTCCCTCTGGCTCTGTCTGCAAACATCCCCACCGGGCCCAGCGGGGGTGGCTCATGGCTCCAGGTTTGTTGATATAAAGGTGCAGCCTTGTCATTGATTGTTCATGTACGTGTGTATGTGTGTGTTGAACTTCTTTCGCACTGTATGTAGACAACCGTGCTAGCCAGAGGTGCAAGGGGAAGCACAACAAACTAAACACGTAAAGTTATTCTAAAGAAACGAGTTTTCAATTAAGATTTAAAAGTGCATAACTCCAGTGGCTTCCACGAGACCAAGCTCTAGAGAGACCCACGAGAGGATATTTTGTTCTGCTCGCTCACTTCTCTTCGGACGTCTTGGAAGAAGTGGATGTATCCACGCTTGATCACAACACACACGGCCCTCCAATTAACTAACTGCGGTGTACCCATTTATGCTGCTGGGTGGACGGAAGCCGGAGTGTTTAAGAAATTCGGCCCATTGTTTCACCCGCCATAACGGGATACAAAATCGTGTCTTACTTTGATAAAACAAACATTACGAGATCTTAAGTCCATTGCGGATCATATCGAATCAAAATACGAAACACTTCACCATGTAAGGTTTGGGTTCGTCGCAACTTTTCTCAAATCGCAGCTCCCCTGTGTGTGTTTAAACTAACGCGTAAGAACATGAACTCCACTTCGCCTCTGCGGGCAACCTGCGGCTCACGGGTCACCTGTTAACTACCTCGCCTCGTATACTGGAAGTCGTGGGTTTGATCACAACCCTGACACCTGTATATTTGGAGTTTGTGTGTCTCTCTCTCCCCGTGGTTATTTGGATTTTTCTCCGGGTCCTCTGGTTTTTCCGTCCACGTATAGAATCCAAGTGCGTTTCGAGTATTTGGCAGCTATACATTTCGACGTGAGAAGCCACTTCGTTGAGGTATCATTTGTGGCCAGGTCGTTTCTGAAAAAGAGCAATATAGCTCAGTGGGCCTTAGCTAAAAAAAAAAATTATAGTCCAGATTTCCCATCACTGCTCTATGAGGTAGAAGATCATGCAGCCAATATATAAACTGTGACTAACAGTAGTTCTCCTCAATTCACTACCAGTGGTTTGCATGTGCCCTTTGATAACAGCTTGTTTATGTGAGTATGTATGTATGTTGAACTTCTTTCGCACCGTACAGAGCCAACCGTGCTAATCGGGGGTGCGGGGGGGAAGGACGACAAACTAAACACAATAGAGCGACGAAGCCTATCGACCAGCTGGGCGTCACACCAGGTCACAGATGGCGAGATGCAGCCATGCCTGTAAAGGAGAAGGCAGGTGGAGCGGGCAGTGCTGGCGCTCACCAGGAACACCATGTTGGTCTCCTGGTAGATGGCCCGGGCCACGCTGATTCGCTGCCGTTGTCCTCCGCTGAGGTTGATGCCCTGCAGAGCGGTGGTGGCGATGCATGCGGGAAACATGGAGTCAAAGGTACAGGAGGAAGCATTCAGAAACGACTGCAGTCCTGAGAAAGGGGGATGCGCTAAACGTTTTGTAATCGTACATAAACCCTGCGTGATGCAGAGCATCGAAACAGAGTTTACCAATTTGTGCGATTCCAGAAACGTGTCCAACACTGCCCAGCTTCCTCTACACACAGCTCATCAGTAACCCCACCACCACACTACCCAGCTTCCTCTACACACAGAGCTCATCAGTAACCCCACCACCACTCTGCCCAGCTTCCTCTACACACAGCTCATCAGCGACACCACCACCACACTACCCAGCTTCCTCTACACACAGAGCTCATCAGTGACTCCACCACCACACTGCCCAGCTACCTCTACACACAGCTCATCAGTGACCCCACCACCACACTGCCCAGCTTCCTCTACACACAGCTCATCAGTGACACCACCACCACACTTCACAGCTTCCTCTACACACAGCTCATCAGTGACCCCACCACCACACTGCACAGCTTCCTCTACATACAGATCATCAGCGACACCACCACCACACTTCACAGCTTCCTCTACACAGAGCTCATCAGTGACTCTCACCACCACACTACCCAGCTTCCTCTACACACAGCTCATCAGTGACCCCACCACCACACTACCCAGCTTCCTCTACACACAGCTCATCAGTGACCCCACCACCACACTTCACAGCTTCCTCTACACAGAGCTCATCAGTGACTCTCACCACCACACTACCCAGCTTCCTCTACACACAGCTCATCAGTGACCACCACCACCACACTTCACAGCTTCCTCTACACAGAGCTCATCAGTGACTCCCACCACCACACTACCCAGCTTCCTCTACACACAGCTCATCAGTGACCCCCACCACCACACTTCACAGCTTCCTCTACACACAGCTCATCAGTGACCCCACCACCACAATGCCCAGCTTCCTCTACACACAGCTCATCAGCGATCCCCACCACCACACTTCACAGCTTCCTCTACACAGAGCTCATCAGTGACCCCCACCACCACACTGCCCAGCTTCCTCTACATACAGCTCATCAGTGACCCCACCACCACACTGCCCAGCTTCCTCTACACACAGCTCATCAGTGAGCTCACCACCACACTATTACAGCTTCCTCTACACAGAGCTCATCAGTGACCCCCACCACCACACTGCCCAGCTTCCTCTACATACAGCTCATCAGTGACCCCACCACCACACTGCCCAGCTTCCTCTACACACAGCTCATCAGTGAGCTCACCACCACACTGTTACAGCTTCCTCTACATACAGCTCATCAGTGACCCCCACCACCACACTTCACAGCTTCCCCTACATACAGCTCATCAGCGACCCCACCAATACTCTGCAATTCACCAACTCTCAGACAAAGCAATTGAATGGCTAAATCTCTTTGAACTAAACCTCTAATAGCTAGTTTCTCTTCATTGGCCTACACAATCATCATCATCACGATAAACTGTGAAATATGCATACGTTTGAAGGCTGGAACAAAAGTATCAAAATGTGTTCAGGCTTTGACATCCGTCATGGCACATCATACACCATGACAAACGCTTTTTATTTATTTCTTCCTTCTGCTCTTATTTCAACAAACGTATGAACTGGCAAGTTTTTTTTATTATAAATTTAGGCTTCTATATATATAAAAAAGACTATAATATGTGTAGATAACGGACAAATCAATCTCCATCCAGGCACATTACTTTCACGTCTATTTGTTATGAGACAAGGTGAGAAATACGGAGTACCAGGATGCAGCAGGGAAAAATGTACAGTATTTCCAAAAGGTAGTGAATACTGAAGAGGCGATTGAAAATGCATCCCAGAAACTTTTAATACAGCAGTCAAAATGTTGGAATCAGGTCACCCAGTAACAGCTTCTGGTGAGTACTGCTGAGATGATGAATAGGGAATAATATAAATAATCCGATTAAATAAAGCTGAAAGGGGTAAACAGCATTTGCCACAGGATGGGAAATTGGATCACTTAATTACGCTGGACAGAATGGAATAGTCGAGAGATAAGTAACACATCAGGGAAATATTTACCAAAAGTTTTGTTGGCTTTTTATACCAATTATCACCCAATTGTGATGCAATCGGTGTCACACCATGCAACAAAGACAACCCGCAGAAGTTGACGTCAAAGCATCATTCTCGAGTCCCTTCTGTCAGCTTCATTATCCACACGAGCAGCACACCTTGTATATGCCATGCAAAGAGCGTCCACTGCGTGGCAATCACAAAGCAATTCAGAATAACTATGAATTTGATAAGGATACAACCAAAATGCATAGACATTTCATGTTACTGACAATGAACTTTGGTTCAATGCATGAGGCCAGGGCTGGTGCTGGGTGGGTGCCCGGGGTAGGGCCCTGCACCATCAACGTCCTGCTGGCCCACCCAAGTCCACTCCACCTCGCGGTGAATCACCATTACGGTGGCGGCTCCACACAGCAGCTCAACTGGACTCCCCCCTCACCCCCCCACGTCTGACAGCACCTGCAGCTGGGCCTGCATAAAGCTTTAATCCGATCTTAATGAATCACGTGGTAGTAAACTTTACCCTGAAGGAGATTTGGTTAGGCGTGCACTTTGTAATGATTGTGTAAATGGTGGTAGTACACTGACCCGCTCTCCGATCATCGTCTGGTCTCCCTGTGGCAGGATATCAATGTCTGGCTGTAGAGAGCAGGCGTCAATCACTGCAATGTACCTGTTTGAACAAACGAGGCACCAATTGTAAGGCACAACATGTGTACCCTGCATGGAACAATCAGGCACGCACGCACACACTCACACAGAGGAACGCATGCTCATATACTCACACACTAAAGCACATACAAAATCATCAACTGCCGTTCACCATTAAGTGGCAGTGACGTCACCGCAGTGCCTGTGCTAGGCTAAGTGCACTGTGAGGCCACGTGAAGTGTCGAAGGCTCACTGACAGGAGGTCATGGTATACACCCAGGTGCCATGGGTTGACTGACGGAGATGACTGGCAGATGCACCACCTATGCTCCCGACTGTGCCAAGTTTCTCCGTTTTAGTCACCTGGCGCTCCGCTCGTTGTTGTGAGCGTCGCTCCTCTGCCCTCTGCTGTTGCTGGAGGGAGACTGCCTCCAACTGTCCAGTAGCGTCCTTAACTCGCCTTCTCCACAGAGGCCAATCTTAACACCAATGTATCAGTCATTGGCAAGTCCAATCAGCCCCACATCCTTCTGTACCAAATCAGTCCATCTGCTGTCTAGTCCGAACCACACCAATTTAGCCCCCTCTATCCAGCCAAACAGAAGCAACTTCGACATGCGGTGGCTGGGCCTGTTGGGTACATGACCCAGCCAACGCATCCTCGCCTTCCGGGGGAAGCACACTGATGAGCCTGCGTCCAGATCTTTCAAGGATCTGTGAGCTCCTCACAATCCAGTCTGGTTAAACCCAGGATGGATCGTAGACAGGCCACCTTGAATGTTTAAAACCGGCGCAGATGTTCCTTTAAAGGGCTCCACTTTTCACAAGCATCGAGAAGGGAAAGCATTACTGTGGCCGAGAAGACACGCAACTCATATAAAGTTATAGCCCCGGTTGATTCACACGGTGTTACGCAGCTGATGAAAATATTATTGCACTCAACTTATTTGGTTTGACATCTCCGCTACCTGTCCAGAGTTGGTCATACGCACACTGCCCAGATACGGAAACTTCTCCACTCTCTGCACAACTGTCCCAAAACTAATCGGGAGTGGTGGGGCTGGAGTGTTTTATGACACAAAATACCCAGGCAGGTGTTTTGTTTATGTGGGGCTAATGGTAAGGCCCCATTTCTTAGTTACACTTTCCAAGTTCAGCAGCCAGTCCCCAACTCCATCTTAGAGTGAGCAGCAATGACCAGATCATTAGCATATGTAACATGGTTGACCATTAGTGAGTAATCCCTTAACCGCATCCAGGAATTGATCAGCCTCCTATTGTATATATACCAGATAAACATTCCTCTGTTACAGCCACGGAAAGCTTCTCAAACCACATGTAATTTTTTTTAAATAATGTAGAAGCCAGATGACATCCCTGTCGAACCCCGGGATGTACAGGGAATGGCACTGATTTCCGACGACGCAGCTTTACCTGGGCCTGCCCAACATCATGAAAGTCTTTAATGATTGAGAGCAGAGGGTCAGAGACCCCAAAAGCATGAACAGTAACCCAGAGCCCTGGCCTATTGATTGTATAATAGGCATTTACGTGGTCGATAAAGCAAAGATGTAGGTCCTGTTGAAATTTACTACACATCTGCTGCAGCAGATGGACAGAAAATGTTATATAGGACTAGCCTGAAAAAAATCAGCAGTTTACTTGGGAGATTGTCTCTGCCTCACAGTTTTCCTGGTCTCACGACTTGAAACTTCCTCAACAGATGGCACATCCGCTAGCCACTCACAGAGGGTGGCTACTTCCTCCAATATTCGCACATTCACATGCACACTCTTAAGAAAAACAAAGACAAAGATCCCCAGTATAGCCTTAACAGACTGTTGGAGCAAGTGCTGTTAGCGAGTAGCTATGAAGGCCGGCACGGCTCACGAGGTGGATGGCCAGCACCACGCCCAGCACACACGCTCACACACAAACAATCACGGACACACCCACACACAACGGCTCAAACGCACACACATATACTCCTGGTCTAGTCACTGCACAATTAGATTGGCATCCTTCAAGAAACACCCCATTATGTCTCATCCATTACATTAATCTGTAGCCATATGAAGTTAAAGGAACAGCCCAGAAATCTGCTTATGCCACTTTTGGAAGGGCCTCCACCTTGCACGAGGCGGGGGCACCCTGCGCTTTAGCACATCGCACGCGATCTGCCAATCAACATTGCGGAACCGTGGCGAAAGCAACATATTTTCAGGTAAAACACAAAACAACGAAATTCCAGAGGCAAGAAACTTGCACCATTATTTAACTTGCTGTGCCAGGAGATTGAACTGAACCAGCAACTTATAGATTGCAAGCAAATCCAGCATGTTAACTCACTAGTTATTTAATAAACTACAAAAGTCTATTTTAATTTTACCAGGGAAGGCCCACTGAGCTATACAGCTTTTTTTCAGAAGCGACCTGGCCATAAATGATAGCTCAATGAAGTGGCTTTTCACGTGGAAATGTATAGCAGCCAAATACTCTGAACGCATGTTTTTAAATGTGGAATAAAAAACCAGAGGACCGGGAGAAAAATCGACGCGACCACGGGAAGAACATGCAAACTCCAAATATACAGGTATCAGGGTCAGCATCGAATCCACAACCTCCTGTACACCAGGCGAGGTTGTTAAAATCTCGCCACCGTGGCATTAAACACGCCCACAGTGTGAGCACCAGCACAGTGTTGATGACGCTGTGCTCACCGCTGCTTGACGAACGGGCTGCCGAAGGTGATGTTCTCCTCCACAGTGGCATTGAGGAGCCACGGCTTCTGCGCTGCATACGCGACTGGACCCCTCTTGCGGCTGCCACAATGAGAGGAGTAGATGGAGGGCACGAGAGGCGAACACGAAGAGATTACTGAGCAGTCTAAGGCAATACTATTAAATAGTGTGAATATATATCATTGTATATATGCAGGAAAATTATATGCTGTGTGTATATATTTATCACTCGACACTTAAAAATGCTGTGCATTTATTTTATGAAGTAAAACATTCAATTGATGTTTGAATCCAAATAAAGCAGACTTAAGCCAAGAGAAGTCAATTGTTAAGTGAGCATATACAGTGAGGGAAAAAAGTATTTGATCCCCTGCTGATTTTGTACGTTTGCCCACTGACAAAGAAATTATCAGTCTATAATTTTAATGGTAGGTTTATTTGAACAGTGAGAGACAGAATAACAACAAAATCCAGAAAAACGCATGTCAAAAATGTTATAAATTGGTTTGCATTTTAATGAGGAAAATAAGTATTTGACCCCTCTGCAAAACATGACTTAGTACTTGGTGGTAAAACCCTTGTTGGCAATCACAGAGGTCAGACGTTTCTTATAGTTGGCCACCAGCTTTGCACACATCTCAGGATGGATTTGTCCCACTCCTCTTTGCAGATCTTCTCCAAGTCATTAAGGTTTCGAGGCTGACTTTTAGCAACTCGAACCTTCAACTCCCTCCACAGATTTTCTATGGGATGAAGGTCTGGAGACTGGCTAGGCCACTCCAGGACCCTTAATGTGCTTCTTCTTGAGCCACTCCTTTGTTGCCTTGGCCGTGTGTTTTGGGTCATTGTCATGCTGGAATACCCATCCACGATCCATTTTCAATGCCCTGGCTGAGGGAAGGAGGTTCTCACCCAAGATTTGATGGTACATGGCCCCGTCCATCGTCCCTTTGATGCGGTGAAGTTGTCCTGTCCCCTTAGCAGAAAAACACCCCCAAAGCATAATGTTTCCACCTCCATGTTTGACGGTGGGGATGGTGTTCTTGGGGTCATAGGCAGCATTCCTCCTCCTCCAAACACGGCGAGTTGAGTTGATGCCAAAGAGCTCCATTTTGGTCTCATCTGACCACAACACTTTCACCCAGTTGTCCTCTGAATCATTCAGATGTTCATTGGCAAACTTCAGACGGGCATGTATATGTGCTTTCTTGAGCAGGGGGACCTTGCGGGCGTTGCAGGATTTTAGTCCTTCACGGCGTAGTGTGTTACCAACTGTTTTCTTGGTGACTATGGTCCCAACTGCCTTGAGGTCATTGACAAGATCCTCCCGTGTAGTTCTGGGCTGATTCCTCACCGTTCTCATGATCATTGCAACTCCACGAGGTGAGATCTTGCATGGAGCCCCAGGCTGAGGGAGATTGACAGTTCTTTTGTGTTTCTTTCATTTGCGAATAATCGCATCAACTGTTATCACCTTCTCACCAAGCTGCTTGGCGATGGTCTTGTAGCCCATTCCAGCCTTGTGTAGGTCTACAATCTTGTCCCTGACATCCTTGGAGAGCTCTTTGGTCTTGGCCATGGTGGAGAGTTTGTAATCTGATTGATTGCTACTGTTAACAGATTAGGAGCACTCCCTTTAAGAGTGTGCTCCTAATCTCAGCTCTTTACCTGTATAAAAGACACCTGGGAGCCAGAAATCTTTCTGATTGAGAGGGGGTCAAATACTTATTTCCCTCATTAAAATGCAAATCAATTTATACAATTTTTGACATGCGTTTTTCTGGATTTTTTTGATGTTATTCTGTCTCTTACTGTTCAAATAAACCTACCATTAAAATTATAGACTGATCATTTCTTTGTCAGTGGGCAAACGTACACAATCAGCAGGGAATCAAATACTTTTTTCCCTCACTGTATGTTAACTTGCTTGCGTATAT
The DNA here is from genome assembly GCF_015708825.2 of Lethenteron reissneri. Classification (NCBI taxonomy): domain Eukaryota; kingdom Metazoa; phylum Chordata; class Hyperoartia; order Petromyzontiformes; family Petromyzontidae; genus Lethenteron; species Lethenteron reissneri. The sequence continues at coordinate 12,909,983 of NC_083815.1, forward strand.
ACCGCCGTGTATAAACTGTAGTGTCTGGTCCGTCTCCTCAAAGTGTCTCCAACGTCAACCAGGGACTTGGGGAGGTGCCTGCCTCAGCTGCTGGTCACTTTGAGCCCGTGGAGGAAATTCCACATTCCCATGGCGAGAGCTAGCCTCTCTGCATGGCCACTATTGGATTACCCAAAGAGTGGCAACCAATGTTATTAATTCCCCAGGGTTGACCAAGTTGACCCTGTAATTTTATGCTCACAACATTCCCACTAAGACGAGAACTCTGAGACAGCACCGCCAGCAGCCAGCGTGCCGTGTAAAAGGCAAAGGTGCAGGCCTGTATTCTCTTGCTCATGCCACTGCTGGCGGAAGGGCCCATCACTCAGGGTGAACTTTAGATTAACCATCTGTATGGTATATAATGGCCTACTCTTCCATTGCTGGCCAGACGTCTTTGGGCAAAGCGTGAGTTTTCCCCACCACACAGAACTGTTCTATTAAGTAACTGGTGCACCCATTTATACTGCTAGGTGGACAGAGTTTGGAAAGATTTAAGAGACTCGCTAATTGTTCCAACTGCTGCGCTGGGAGAATGGACCAAACCAGTGACCCTCTGGATTGCAAGTCCGGCGTGTTAATAACCATTACACTATGGCAATCAATATTTGCCCAGGTGCATCATGATATCCAACTCTTCAATATTCTACCTTTCCATAAGTAGTGGTGTGGTTGTTTAGAGTGTGGAGGTTCCCTTACCCAGGCAAATGCATTTATGACTGGCCAATAACTGTCAGTAGAAATCTGATGCCTGCAAGCAATCTTCCTCTTCTTTCGTACGGTTGATGTAGATGCAGAGCAACAACTACTATTTCACATTCAGGTGGTCAACCCAGATTACCGCGACAGGAGCCAGCGGAGTGTATCGCTGTGATGTCCCCTTCGTATTCATGGATCGAGCGTTGCGTCATTATACGTTGTATGGTCTGTTCTGGATGACCAGGGTCCCACACTGGAGAGTTTTTAATTTTCCAATTGTGCATCAGGTATCCACATCTGCCATGGGTTGTGCGGATGCGGTTTGGGGCGGACCATGAACTTTGTGGAAGTCATATCCAGGGATCTTCTGCGTTGGGTCTTTCACAAGGTGTTTGTTTGTGCATTATTTTGAACTACATTCAGCTATCTAAGCTTCATCGAGGTTGAACTCGCATTGTTGAAAGGTTAAGCGTATGGGTCCAAAAGGGCTTACGTGACTTCAAGCGATGACAAGGGACGTTATTGAGGTCCTGATGAATGGAGAGGCGACTGTTTTCCTAAAGTCACAAGACTTCCCGGAGGGTTGCAGCATCGTGGCGGATGTGTGGGGGAGAGATGTGGGACAGCACGGGCAGCCAAGGAGTTGTGGTTGACTTGATTTTACTGGCTCTGCAGTGGTTTGCGAACGCTGCCTGAACACCGAGCTCCACGTCTTTGCGGCCCCGTGCCAGATTAACCCTGGTTGCACTGCTATATTGAATTGGCCCGCTTTAGCATGGTTGGATACGTACGGTGCGAAAAAAGATCAACATACACACACACGCATATTCACCATGCACAGTCAAATATCATTCGGCTGGACAGATGGAGCCACACGGGGGAGGGGACATGACATAATCGACTGGTATTGTCATTTGGGAAAAATTGGGGACAATGTGGGTATACAATGGATATCGCACAGGCTAATGACCATGTACTCTTTGGTTCTTTTGGTAAGGTCTCTCTCTATTTAAGGCCTCGACACAGAGACGTCTTTCTGTGTGCCTATGTGTGTGTCTCTCTCTGTTTGTCTCTGTGTGAGTCTCTCTCTGTTTGTGTGTCAGGTCTGTGTGTCTCTGTTTTGTCTCTCAAATTTAGCAATCTTTGGAAGAACGTAATCAACCAGGTGGGGTGTTGACTGTTTTGTTGGCCGACTCTCTGTTTTGTATTGCATAAAATTTCCAAGTTCACTATGTTTGTTTTCTCATTCATTTGTACCTGATGATGGTTGGTTGTGTTGCAATCGAAACGTCGTATTCTATTATTATTTAATTATATTTATTTCTACGTGAATTTTCTGAAAGAACCAAATAGTAATTCCTGCAGTCACGAAAGCTTCGATTCTCATATAATTAACATGTAGTTCAAAGTCATGCACAGGGACTTTCCCGAAGAGTGCACTTGCTTTTGGCTTGCACTGTGTCAGAGCTATCCCCTGTGGAGGTTGGCAATTAATGGTGTTGGGCTGCCCTCCAATATCACAATGTGGTGGAGCAACCTTCGCTACGATGAGAAGAGTGCCAGGCAGCCAAAGCACAGTGAGATAGCTCTCAACACCTGTGCCAGTGAGCGTTCACTATTTGTGGCCTTATGGTGCCACGAGTCCCAATCACAGGCACTGGAGCCATGCCACCACCACTGACAGATGGTGGCGGCTGCTGCTGCTGTTCTTGCCTGAATACATCCGTCAAAACACTTCATAACTAGTCAAGCAAATAGCTGCTGATAAGTGATGTTTTTAATAGACCACAGCAACTTCGCTGTATGAAGGCGAGAACTAAACTATTTTTATTTTAGCAGCTATACAGCTCTTTTTTCAGAAGCGATTTGGCCACAAATGATAGGTCAACGAAGTGACCTATCATTTATAGCTCAACGAAGTGGCTTATCATCTGCAAATTTATCACAGCCAGATACTCTAAATGCATGTTTCCAAGTGTAGAGGGAAAAACCAAAGGACTGGGAGAAAAATCCACGACCATGGGGAAAACATGCAAACGCCAAATATACAGGCGTCAGGGTCAGGATCAAACCCACGACCTCCTGCATACCAGGTGAGGGAGTAAACATCTCGCCACCGTGGCGCCCATATGACCGTGTTTACTCCAACCCCTAGCAGCCGGAAGGGTCGTGGATTCTAGCTGGCTCGAATTACTAAGATTCACATTCTGTTGATTCTTTCATGGCAGAATCCATGCTAGAATCCCGTTAAATAAAAAGGTTTCATCATTTGGAATCACCCACAGAAGAATCACGATTCTTGCAAGAATCAGGAATCTCTAATGCAGTGGTACTCAAACGGGGGTACGCAGACCCCTGGGGGTATGTGGAAATGTCCCAGGGGGTACGTGACGTGATTTATAAATGTGTGAAATTACATCATACGTGAGAGTCATTGAATAATTCACGAATTAATCTGCCAATATAAAATAACTACAATAAGATGTTAATCCATATTGTAACCTACAACGATATAGAATACCTTTCCAAACTCATTGATCTACCAATGTGGTTTCCAAGAGTAACCGGCGAGCGCAAAGCGTCCGTTGAATTTGGTTTATTCGCTTGCAGTTACGAGCTAGTTAGTATAACTCACGAAATGGAAAATTGGTTAAAATATTCATGTTCATTATTCATACATTTATTTCTCAGAACCATGTTGGGTCAGGTAAGGGGGGTACTCGGTTGAAACAAAATTCAACAAGGGGTACATGAGCCAAACAAGGTTGAGAACCACTGCTCTAATGGACATGAAGTGACATCGTACCACCCACGTCATGGAAACCTGGGAACAGATTGGGGAAGTTCCAGCATGCCGTGTGAAGTGAGCCCTGGATCAACCACAGGTCTGCTACTCCACACTCCGCATTGGAATAGAATTGCATAACACGACTTTTCATCTGCAATGGATTAAAAAAAACATGCCATGGTCGGTAGACATTATGATACTGAAACAAATAGTATTATCTGTGATGCATCTTGTATTCAGTGAGGACAGCAATCATTTTAGACCAATGTTCCTCGGTAAAACCGAGTCATGCCGGGGCCATTCAGAGCCATCCCGGCACAGCTTGGGAGGCACCAAATAATCTAGACAAAGATCTCTCGAATAGCCTGCAACAGACTGTTGGGGCAAGTGCTGCTAGCGAGACGCACCTATGAACGTCGATTACCATGGTTGGCTACATACGGTGCGAAAGAAGTTCAGCATGAATACAAACACGAGGAGGTGAGTGGCCAGCACCATGGCCGGCCACCTCTGTCTCCCCAGTGGTGATGTTTACACACAACACCAGGTACTCATTTGAGGCTAAGTAGACCTAGGGGAGGCCAAGGACCGGTTCAAATAATCGTCACTGCTGTTGGCCTTGAGCGGGTATCGAACTCAGGTCCCTGGCTTCGTAGCGCAGTGCACTAACCGCTGCGCCACCGCTCCCCCCCAACAAAGATATTTACCCACTGCAGAATGAGCAACTCACGATTCACCCTACCTCTGGCCCTGGGCCAGATTCAGACGTCTTCGTGTGAGGCCAGGGTTTCACGGTTTGGTTCTGGCCCGGCATGGCACATAATCCGGTACAAAACCACCCCTATCATGAGGTACCATGGGCTGGCTCGGATGTGTCAGTGGAGGGGTGCGATGACAGAATGTTCGTTTCAGATGAAAATCGATTTGCAATAAATACAGGGTAGAAGATATGCAGCGTTGCCCATATTTTTGTTGGTCAAGAAATATGTGCTGATCCTTGGCCTCTGCAACGTTGTGGCTGGATGCTTGTGTGAGTCGGAACTTTTAATGCATCCGATCCATTAGTGGAAGATGCTTCATAGCCAGATCAAGGACACTGTGATGTCGCTCCAGTGTATGGAGTCCCAGGTTCAGCCCCTCCCGAAGAATGACCATTGTTCATCTGCATGAATGGGAAAATGTGTCTCCAAAAACGGGGGCCAAAGACCACCGCAACGATGGACGGACAGACAGAAGAATGGGCATGCACATGCACGTCCTGATGCACAAGCACAGGGTTACGGAGGGTGGAGCTAAAGCGCGGTGGCGGTACCTGTCACTCTCCTCAGAGGAGCCGTCGCAATCCAGGGGGCTGCATGTAACATCCAAGTGCGTGTTAAGGTCAACGCTGCAGTGATGCGCCGATGCAAAAGGCAGACTTGAGCATGGGCACAACCCGCTGCTGCTACTGCTGCTGCTGCTGCATTCAGAAGCGGAGTATTTGGGCGATTCCCTCTGGGCCCTGCCTCACGTCTCTTCCTTGTGTGGTGTCCAGCGAGGGCACAGCAGAGGGCACGTGGCTCGACCCCAAAGCGACGGCTTTGGTTCTAGCGTAACTTCAACCCTCTTCTCTTATCCAACCCAAACCCATTCCCCCTTTTATCCCTATCCCTCTCAAATTTGGACGACATCTACGTTTATTTAAACAAATTATTTGGTGGTGATGCTGCTGCTGTTGTTTGAATTGGCAGTGGTGCACAAGCATAGCTAACAATACACTCTTCAACACGTTCATCAATAACACTGTGGCCTTAAAGGAAAAGTATATAATATGTATACTGTACTTATATACCTTACCCTTTAAGGCTACAGTGTTATTGATGAACATGTTGAGTTTATTGTTAGCAGTGCTTGTGCACCACTGCCAACGAAGCAACAGCAGCATCACCAAATAATGTTTAAATAAACGTAGATATTAAAATAAACGCAGATATATGTAGTATGTAATGTCTAAACTGCGCTTATACTCTTGCTTTAAGGTCGCTGTGATATTGATGAATGTTGTCAAATAAATGCTGTTAAAAGCTACTCTTTCAGGATAGCCGTGGTGAGGGTGTCGAGTTTTGTTTAGATATTTTTACTTCGAAAGCCTTGCATCTTTAGAAAGGCCCATCGCTTCATTTCAATTAACTTGACAATTGTTACTTTGTGTAGGAATTACACAATTGTCTGTGGGTATGTACATGCCCGTACGGAAATTGAGTCAAACTTTTTTGGATAATTTCTGTTTCATATTGGGTGCACCGACATCTTGAGAATCAATCTCAACACCACCCAGTGCCACCCGCTGCTGCTATCGCCACTTGGTTTCCAGTTTATTTTGTCTAACCAGGTGAGACCAGGATCGTATCATTTGTAAGAGTGACCTGGGGCCTTAGTTTGTCAGTAAGAGGCAATCATTACTGTGCATCATCCCAATTAAGTAATTGCTTGGTAATTTGATTAATTGGCAAATTTAGGCTCTGATGCCAGTACACAATGGCCTACCCTTGCAAATGACGTCAGGGGATCTTTAACGTCGACTGTCAAGCAGACAGTGTGTAGCATTACTATGGATTTATTTTTATTTTAACAGGTAAGGCCCACTGAGTTATGTCTCTTTTTCAGAAGTGACCTGGCCACACATGATAGGTCAACGAAGTGACCTATCATTTATAGCAGGCAAATACTCTAAATGCACGTTGATTCTAAATGTGGAAGGAAAAACTGGAGAACCCAGAGAAAAATCAATGCAACCATGGGGAGAGAGAGACGCAAACTGCAAATATACAGCAGGCGCCAGGGTCGGGATCAAACCCACTACCTCCTGCATACCAGATAAGGTAGTTAACATCTCGGCACCATGGCACACCTAATAATCAGGGCAGCCGTTTGATTTGAACCGTGAATCTCTCCAACGTGGCCAACACACTACGGGTGGGCCGTGTCACTGCCCTTGACACTGCCAAGCGTAGCGGTAGCGCACTGCACTCTGAATGCAGCGTCCCGAGTTCAATCTCCGGCCATGGCTAACATCAGTTGCAAGTAACATCTGAACTGCACTCACTCCCCCCACTCTCCACAACGACACCAATCCACTCCGACCAGTTTGATGAAGCATGATGAAACAACCCACGTGACTGTAATGGTGCAGGGAAGCCTTCAGCGGTGAAATGAGAACAAGAAGAAATATATTAATTAATTAATGAAAGTATATATTACTTAACACTAAAAATTGTCGTAAAAATATATTTCACGAGTTTGAATTTTCTGATCTTATCTCTGCTAGTTTAACACGTAGGCTTTCGCGACCAATATTGTCCATAATACAGGATTTTTGGGTTATATCGCGTAAATATAAATGTGTCATTAAACCCGCCACCACCCGACATAGCCAATTAGTAAGGTTTGCCATGTAAACAGAACATGCCAATTCGTTACTAGTACAGCACACCGGTGTGTTGGAGACTAAATCCACAACATTTACAATCTAAGTACGACGTTTCGCCAGTAATTACAACTAGCATCATCATCCGTAATTACTGGCGAAACGTCGTACTCAGATTGTAAATGTTGTGGATTTACTCTCCAACACACCAGTGTGCTGTACTAGTAACGAATTGGCATGTTCTGTTTACGTGACAAACCTTACTAATTGGCTGTGTCGGGTGGTGCCAGGTTTAACGACTTATCTCTGCTGCTTCCAGGGCGTTCGGGCTGGAAGTCTCGTGACAAAATCGAGCGCTACAGCCCAGTATCAGTGAGTGCACAGTAGGTAGACGCGGTGTGAGCTGTGCAATGTGCGCGGTGATGTTTGCAGTACCTCCTTCGCCCATCTGGTGTGGAAGGGCTCCCCACCCGACTAAAAAAGCAGAAACAACACAGCATTACAAGACGTGCCCACATCACAGCCTTGGGTGTGGTCAACTGCTGTTGCATGGGAATTGTATTCCAAATGCAGAAGACGTGTAAACTGGACACTACTCCATCCCTCTGTAGCCACTGGCGCGTCCTTGCGATCACCTGTTCCAGTTGACGGCTCCTGACATGGTCTGCATCTCACCAAGGGTGGCCAGCAGCAGTGACGACTTCCCACATCCAACCTGGCCCACGATCATCGTCATCTGCCCTGGGGATGAGTGGGGTAGGCGGAGTGGCAGAGAGATTGGAGTAGTGGTGGTGAGGGGGGGGGTAATAGGTAGGGATGAGTCCGCCAGGTCAGGTGGTGGAGAGAATGGTGTAGTGGTTGTCAGGGCGGGCGGGGGGGGGGGGGGGGATATGGCAGTGTGGGAAGTTCTCAGTTGATAGATGAGAAGCATGTTTGGAGGATGGAAAAAATGGAAGAGGAATTTAAAACGTTGAAAGAAAAGATGTGGAACAGACGGGGAAGAGGTGGGTGGTGGAAGACAGGAATCTGTAAACAGATGTTAAGATGAAGAGTGGATGTGCGAGGGAAGCAACAGTAGCTAGGAATAATGTGAGCGAACAGCCTTCGCACATCCACTATTATGTGAAGGAATAAACTGAAGGAAAAGCAAACTGAAAAAAATAGATTGTGTTGTTGTAGTAACAAAAATCATATGATAATTATCATGGTGTCACTGAGGACTTGTACAAGACCTTCACATTGCTCTGCTGGAAAATATAATTTACCAATAGGCACCTGCGCAGATTTACAAGGACTTCAGTGGCATTGCCCGAGCCCTCTCTACGTCCTCCAGAAAATAGCAGTGACAAATACTGCGTGTAAACTCGGTGATTTATAAACCTCCACCAAACTGTCATGATGTAGTTTTTTTACGACGGGCGATTAAGAAGAATGGGCAAAGGAGCAGGGTTCTGCTCATACCGTGAGGTACTTGGATGTTGATGTTGGAGAGAGTTGGGATTCCGCTGCCGGTCCAGTTGAAAACCCCACTGGTTACCTTGCGACCAGACACCATTACAAGGGCACAGACATGTTTGCTAAGTGTGGTGATAATTTAAAATGCTTTCATAGCAACAATAATAATTTTCTGCCCTTTGACAATCCATTACTGGGTGAAGGCCTCCCCCTGATGCTTTGTCAGTCATGGGGGTTTGTTTTGGCCAAAGATAATCATGCTGGTCACGTCTCATACATTAGTGGTGAAACGTGCATTACAGCGGCCATTTCACTTTCACCGCCAATATTCTTTGAACTAAATTCAAAGGGTATGTTTTTTTTTATCAAAAAGCCCTGCACATTCGCAATTTACATGTGTTATGAAATCACCTTGAAATATTTATAATTGTATATATAAAACAGAAAATTTTGACAAACCCTTAACTACTATTTTAACTCAAGCTGGGACAATCAGGAGACTGAGGTAAAACATCGACTACCTGATTATTTTTATATTATTGACGACTATTTTTCATAGTCCATTATACAGGCTCCTTTCAAAATAGCGGCCTCCCCCCAAATCCAGCCTCTCTGAAGGGAGGAATCCGCCCAACAGCCACCCCGAGCATGACGTGGCCTATGATGTCACCAAGCCCCGCCCCTCACCTCCCGTCCAATGGCACGCAGGGGTGAAAGGGGCGAGGAATTTTTGTTCCAATTTTCTGTCACCCGATCAATGGAGAAATTGGACCGATAACCAATAGTGGTGACCGATCACAGCAATTTAAAATGGGATAGGCGAGGTCTACTATCGCCCCACGGCACCTGCAGACGTATCTAGCGTCATGCACGGCTCAGGCTGAGGCGGGCAGCACATAACCACGTGGGAGAGTGTAACTCTCACCCACCACCCCCCTCCCTATTTGCTCCCCATTGCTTTGATGGTTACAATTCAATCGAAGAATGCATCGTATTTGTTTAAATGTCATCTTACAATGTTTGTAATAATTGTCTTTTTTCTACTCATCTGTACAGTTTGGTTCACTGGATATATCGGGTTCTGAATATTCTTGTAGTGTGACAGCATTATATATAAAACATTTTAAATTAACCATGGAAAACCCACTGAGCTATATAGCTTTTTCAGAAGTGACCTGCCCATAAATGATAGCTCAACAAATTGGCTCATCATGTGAACATTTATAGCAATCAAATACTTAAGCGAGTGTTTTAAAATGTGGAGGGAAAACCCGGAATACCCGGAGATAAAACCACACGACCACAGGGAAATAAAGACACACAAACTCCAAATATACAGCAGGCGTCAGGGTTGGGATCAAACCCACGACCTCCTGCATACAAGGCAATGGAGTTAACATCTCGCCACCCTTGCTGTCAATGTCCCTGTAGTGTGCCGCACAGTCCACTGGATAACCCTCCAGTCACCTTCAAGGCCACGTCGTCTCCTTCACCGAGCGAGGGCTGCCGCCACGACTGCGCGTCCAGAGAGCTCCAGTATCGCTTGCCTCCCGCCTTCCTGTTTATGGCCCTCAGTGGCTAAGGGCGGCAAGTGGCAGACGGAGGTTGCAGACCGACGCCAGACGACACACAGCTGTCACAGACGAGCTCTCACGTCACAGTCAATATAAACCTCTGATGACGATGGTAAGCACGTGCACAGAGGAGATTTATAATAATGAAATTGTAGCACTTCTAATAGTTGCAGGGGCAATGTGAAACCATTACACATTGATATGTAAGAACCAAAAATACGATTTGATGCAGGTATTGTGAGCTTGATAATTGACAATAATCAATCATTTACTCAATCACTGGCAGAGCCAGTGGGAGGGGGGGTTGGCACGTGCCCCCCCCCCCCCCCCCAATGGACCGATCGAAATTCCTAATTTCGATCGGATCATTGGGGTTTGTTAGTAAATCGGCATTTTGCGACCCCTACTGCCACTGTGAAGCATAATATTACATGCCATGGACTCTATTAGATAGGACAATAGTCTGAGTCCATAATTGGCAATAAGTAACGGCAAAGCAGTTATAAGTGACTTATAGAATTGTGCGCAGTTGCATATACAGTACACGACTTCCCTGAAGGCATACTTTCAGCGAGCGCGATGCCGATCACACACGGTTCGAATTCGACACTCGCGTCGAATAAAAATCAAGGGACAAGTCCTTACTTACAACTCCTATCATTTTTCATTGCTGGAGGGGTTGCCCCCCCACCTGAAAATCATGGCTCCGCCATTGGACTCAATGCATCGTTACACTCATAACACATACTTTACACAGTCAAGTTGTGCAATATTGCTGAACACCCTGTCCTCGTTCTTGCCAATGTGAATGTTTTTGGATTTTGTTGTTTTTGCTGTACTCCAGCACCACTGATCACCTTTGTAATACAGCCGGGTAACTGAATAAATGGGATCATCTGTGTAACAAATAAAACAAACTCAAACGTAATATAGTAGAACCGCTCTTAATAACCACACATGTTAACGACTAATCGCTTTTACGACGGGCCTCCATACAGCCCAATGTGTAGTGTATAGTAACGTAGTGTATAGTAGTGTAGTGTATACTCTTTGGTTCTTTCGGAAAAGTCACGTAGGTATAAAATAAAATAAATCACGACGTTTCGGGTGCAACACAAGCGTCTGTCATCAGGTGGGAAAGCATGATCTGCTGCTGAAGCAGACTGTTTTATAAAGGTTTGAAATGGCTGTAGTCCAAGGGTCATAAAGAAGTGGGCGGGGCTAGTGATGTTAACGTGAGAAATTAGCATGTAACTGTAAGATAGGAGAGCTGCCTCCTCGACGAGGGCACGGAAGTGGCTATGTTAATGTGAGAGATTAGCATGCTAATGTGAAATCGAAGAGTGGTGAAATCAAAAGGCATGAGTGCAACCCAAAGGGTGCAATCCAAAGGACATGTGAGCATGAGAGTGCAATCCAAAAGACATGTGAGCATGAGAGATATAAGAGAGAGGCATAGAGAGAGAGACACACACACACAGAGAGTTGGAAATAACAGCTGACATAGGCAGGTAGGATGGAAACCTCACAGTCAGTTAAGACTTTACCTGGTTGATAACTTCCTTCCAATGATTGCTCAGTTTGTACCCATCTTCTCGGTTGAAGTTGTGTCTGTGTTTATACATTTGGATGGCTTCATGAACAAATCTCTGAAGGTAGCCGGTAGGTTTGCAGAGTACCTCCGTCTTGGAAAAATCTATTTCGTGTGAGCCCACAGCGTTAAAACAATGATCGGCAATGGCAGAGGTATTGGTTTCTACCGTGTTTCAGATCTGCCTTGTGTTCACGAACTCAGTCCGAGACATGTTGTTTCGTTTCCCCAATGTAACTGCTGCCGCAACCACAACTCAGTTTGTAGACACCAGGGTATTGCATGTCAGGAATCACATCCTTTACAGATGGGATTAAATAACAGATTTTGTGTACTGTGTTGAATCTAACCTGAATTTTGTGTTTGTTTAAGATTTTGGAAATATTTTTGGTAACCCTTGCTATGTACGGTAAAGTGATGGTTTTGGTTGGATCCTCAGAAGGTTGCCTCCGCATGGCTGCGGAGACAGCTTTGCGGATTGTACGGTCCGAGTATCCGTTCATCTTGAGGGCTTGGTGTACGTGCTCCAACTCACTGGCTAGGTGATGCTGGTCGGAGATGCAAAGGGCCCTATGGTGTAGTGTTTTGATAAGGGAATTCTTCTGGGCTGGATGGTGGTGGGAGTCAGGCTTTAGATAGGCATCTGTGTGGGTAGCTTTCCTGTAGACCGAATGTCCCAACGAGCCATCAGGTCTCTTCTTGATCAAAACATACAAGAATGGTAGTCTGCCATCCTTTTCCACTTCCATGGTGAATTTGATAGATGGATGTATAGAATTGATGTGGTTGAGAAATTGGTTCAGTGCTGGCAGGCCATGTGGCCAGATGACGAACCTGTCATCCACGTATCTCTTCCATGAGGAAGGACGTAGGGTGGATGTCTGGATGGCATCTGTCTCAAATTTCTCCGTGAAAACATTCGCTACCATTGGCGATAAGGGAGAACCCATTGGGGTACCCTCATTTTGTTTGTGAATGTACCATTCCAGGTGATATATGTGTTGGTAAGGCAGTGCCTTACCAAAGTTGGTACATCTGGATTCAGTCCTTGTTGGACCAAGTCTTCAATAATTGCAATGGTGTCAGGTACAGGTACATTGGTGAACAGAGAGACTACATCGAAACTGACAAGCAAATCATCTGGAGACAGTGAGATGACCTTGATTAGAGAAACCAAGTGAGCTGAGTTAAGTAGAGCTGAGGTGGACTTGCCCGTGAAAGGACGCAGGGTCTCAGAAATAAATCGGGCCAGTTTGTAGGCGGGTGAGTTAATGGTGGAGACGATAGGGCGGAGCGGGGTACCTACTTTGTGGATTTTTAGAAGGCCATATAATCTGGGTGGTCTCGCAGCCGAAGGTTTTAGGGAGCTCTGCTTAGTCTGATCGATTAGAGAAGTTGATTTAGTGATAATATTGTTGGATTTTGTAGCTAGGCGGTTGGTGGGATCTCTGTTGATTTTGGAATAGCTGCCATCATTAAGAAGGTCCTGAATTTTGTTGTTGTAAGTGGTTTTTTCCATGATGACAGTGACATTGCCTTTGTCAGCTGAGAGGATGACAATTTTAGGCTGTCGGAAATTGGGATGTTACTATGATTGATGACAATCTTGTTAATATCTAACTTTTTAACGTGTGGCAATGCTTCTTTTTTGACAGGAGGTTGAATTTAGCGATCAAGTTGACTTTGCATTTGGTTGACATTGAAGTAGCAGAATAAACTGTCATGTTATCTACATGGTCCCAATCAGAAGTGGACATCTTATCTGTTAATTTTAAGTGTGATTGTAAGAGAGGTTTGTCTACATTATCAAAATCCGAGCAATATTATTCTCTTTGAGATTAGCGATAGGCTGGCCCTAAACAAGATCCATTTAGCGTTAGGAGAAGTGACTGCAGCAGATGTGAGTGTAAATGTGGTCGGTATTACCTTGTTGTCGCGGCATCTCTTGAGAAAGGTTAGCGACTCGATCAGGTGAGCCTTCTTGTCTCGCAGTCTGTTAAAAGCTCTAACAGATGTGTGGAAACCCTCCCCGTAGAGGTGGTTCAATCTTTATTTGAAACTTTCGTGACTGCAGGAATCCATACTCTTTGGTTCTTTCGGTAAAGTCACGTGCGCCCGAAACGTCGTGATTTATTTTATTTTATTCCTACGTGACTTTACCGAAAGAACCAAAGAGTATGGATTCCTGCAATCACGAAAGCTTCAAATCAAGATTAGTGTAGTGTATATTGGTGTCGTGTATAGTAGTGTCGTGTATAGTAATGTAGAGTAGAACCCTTCTTAACAACCACCCCTCTTAACGACTAATCACTTTATAGTTAATATTAATTCATGCATTTATTATGTTGTTAGTATCTTTATGTATTTATATCCATTGTTTAAATATTATAAAGTACGTTTTTGGGTGAAAAATGGGTAACTTCGATGCTATTGGAACGAATTAAGTCTTTAATGTGTACTTTCTATACTCACATAATGACCAAATCACGTAACAACCGGTTTCGTGGAACTAATTACCGTCGTTGAGAGGTGGGGTTCTACATATATGACCAGTGATTATTTGTGGGTAGAGGATATAAAGGCCTTCATATTAACAACTGAAAGTACTTGGTGGGATGGATGCCAGTGGAGAGGGGATTTCAGATCAGAGTCGTGGTCAAGCAGAGAGACGCACAACCGGTTTAGTATTGAACCAGTAACTTATTGGCACGTTTTGTTTACGTGACAAACCGAACGAATTGGCTGTGTCGGGTGGTGGCGGGTTTAACAACACATTTATATTTACGGGATCTAACCCAAAAAAAACTTGATGATGAAGAGAGAAAAACCTTGCACAAAGCAGAGGTTTGGTTTGAAGGTCAGAGAATAAGCAGTTGCTACTAAGGTGAAGAACACGTGGATGGAAGTCAGGAGAGGTACAGTTAGTGATGTAAATAGGTACAAGAAGAGGGAAACTCTTTAGCTTCGCAGAGTCCACAGCCAACATTCCTTGTCTCCCCGCAGCTCTCACTCACCCTTGCTGCATTCACAGACGTCTCTTCGAAGCCAGAACCCAGAGACACGGCCATACCAATCTGAACATCAATTCCACAACAGCACTCACACCCTCACTCACCATGTCCTCCTTGTTGCTTTCTGGGGGTGCATCCCATGCTGCACACGATCCCTCCTCACGGATTTCATCGCTCCTCAGGAACTCTTTTAGCTTCTGCACGCTGCACGGTCCGACCACACACACTCAGAGGACAACTGCCGGAAGCTCCGCAGTTTAACATACACAGCCACAGGCAGAGATCTCCCGTGGAGCCTTGCTTACATCCTGCTGGGCAAGTGCCGCTCGCAAGCACCAATAGCGTCGCGTTGGTGACATTGGCCTCGGTGCAAGAAATGAAATGAGGCCCCCTCTCCAATTTACTCCCTCTCCACAAACCTGACGCCTGCACCTATCTGGCCTGTGGGCCTGGTGCAGGCGCACTGCCTGCACACTCAATAGCTACACGACTGGCAAGCACCTTATAAGAGTCGGCACACCGAACGAGAGGGATGGTGTGGGCAGGAGCATCCCCGGTCACCTCTGTTTCTGCAGTGTTGCGGTGCTGAGTTTTACCCACCACACCACTAACCTTAAAAGACTATTGGGGCAAGCATGGTTAGCGAGCACCAAATGAAGGCCAACAAGGCACACGAGGGCGTGGATGGCCAACACCACGCCCAGCCACCTTTGTCTCTCCAGTGCTGATGTTTTATACACATCGCACCAGGTACACATTTAAGGCTGAGTCAACCGAGAGAAGTCCCAGGACTGGTTCAAATATTCACCACTGTTTTTGTGTCGTGAGTGGGAATTGAACTAAGGTCATCAGGTTCCTAGTAGAGTGCACGAACTACTGCGCCACCGCTCCCCGTACACAAACACATACACAGAGGAAGACTCCACAGATGTCAATGCACATGCAGGTGTCGTCAGGCCAGTACTACGCCCCACCATCTTTGTCCCCTTTGTCTGCTCAGCAACAATTCGCACAAGAAGCTCATTTTAGGCACAAAAACACCCCCCCCCCCACCCATAGTACAACCAATCCTTATCATCACAATCTTTAGTCATCTGATGTGCAACACTCTATTACTTTGTGCCACCGCTGATGTCCTTGAGGACACATGACGCAGTGAAGGTCAAATTACGGCCCTTTATAAATCCACTGCTGGATGAAGGACTCCTCACACTATCTCGGTCAAGGGGACTCCTAGACCCTACTTTACCACACTGGTCATTGTGGCTTAGTTATACTTACTCCAGTTTACGTATCACTCATAGTGCAGTGCGCCAACCACTGCACCACCTCGAACCCTCTGCTACAATTTACGTTCCCTGACACTATACGTAGCAAGCAAAACAGCCTGGGAATAGGCTTTCCAACTCACAATATTTATCTACGTCCCTTTAAAAAATGATTGGTTGCAGGCAACAACTACCACTGCTACCTCTCACCTTATCTTGATGGACGAGCACACAAACACTCAGGACGCGCAGTGGTCAACACTTCACTATCGTGTGCCCACGCTCCATTCATTTCACTGCAGTATTTAGGGGAAGAGGCAGCAGCCTTGGCTGTCAATCACATTCCTATCCTATGTGGGGGCACTGATCCCTTGTCATGATGGCAGCAGCCGGAGTCAGTCCACTCAATGTATCATGCACCAGAGACCCATATGTGCCAGCCTGTCTCCTGACACAACAGTGACAGCCTCTTTCCCCCCAAGTGCACCTTTGCGTATTGTGCCTCGCCAGCAACACAGGCTGACAATGCAGGCTTTAACAATAATGTGCTGCAGGTTGTGTAACTGTGCTGGTATGAAGGAAAAGCTAACGTGAGTTGACCGACTGCTTTAGTAGGATTAACCCTGATAGGATTGAGTATGGCAGTGAGGTCACATTCTGTGGACCTCAGTGGTGGCTCAGGGAGGCCCCGGGTTTCCCCCAAGGAGCAAAAAATCACAACGGCAGCTGTAAGCGAGGCCGCTTCATTCTCCGGACCCATGCTCCTTTGCATTGCTGATATAAAGCCCTGAAAATTAGCAAATGAACGTGCTGGTTTTGAAAACATAAACAACACATTACATTTAAACGAAGCACGAAGGATGAGAGAAGATCCTTCATTAGTAAATCGGAACTTTCAGCGTGAGTGCTGTTAGTTTGAGTCTCTTTACTGAGAATGGTCATTGCACCTGACACTCACTTAAGGCCGATTTGACCTGGGGGAGGGGCCCATGTTTGGTTTATATATACAACTTGGAACTGATGTTGTACACTACCGGGAATTGGATTTTGGTTGTCGCGATAACAGCACTCTCCGTGAACCAGCTATGACATTGTTCCCCGTAAAAAAACACACACATGGAATGGCCAGGCAAGCTTATTTTAGGAAGGCAAGATGACATTCTTTGCACATTAGCACATCCAGACACACTCAGAATGTATATCGTGTGACTAAGCAGCACTTAGTGCCACGCACGCGGAATACATCACAACCAGACATGCTTAAGATGTAAAGCAGATTGAGCAGAGGAGATCAGCATACCACATAAAGACACCCGCTGCAGTAAAATAATACAAGAAAGGCTAACGTCTGAGTCCTGAATAAATAGAAGTTCGTAAATACGATGTGATGACAAAGTGAATGTGCAGTCCGTCTTCGGACATCTACCTAATTTTCCTAAGAATAGATTGAAAGACTCCCTTAGTTTAGCAGTTTTAGTCCTGAATATTTCCACTGAATAATACGAACTGGCATCCTAATCACAGTGTGGGCAGTTCATGACTCAATACCCGCAGATAGTTTTAACGCCTGCAACTGCAGTTGGGTCGGCTGCAGCTGCTACAGCAGCTACAACAACAACAGCTACAACAACAACAACAGCAGCTACAACAACAACAACAGCAGCTACAACAACAACAACAGCAGCTACAACAACAACAACAGCAGCTACAACAACAGCAGCAACAGCAGCAGCTGCAGCAACAGCAGCAGCTGCAGCAGCAACAGCAGCAGCTGCAGCAGCAACAGCAGCAGCTGCAGCAGCAACAGCAGCAGCTGCAGCAGCAACAGCAGCAGCTGCAGCAGCAACAGCAGCAGCTGCAGCAGCAACAGCAGCAGCAGCAACAACAGCAGCAGCAGCTGCAGCAACAACAGCAGCTGCTGCAGCAGCAACAACAGCAGCAGCTACAACAACAGCAGCTGCAACAACAGCAGCTGCAGCAACAACAGCAGCTGCAGCAACAACAGCAGCAGCTGCAGCAGCAACAGCAGCAGCTGCAGCAGCAACAGCAGCAGCAGCAGCTGCAGCAACAACAGCAGCAGCTGCAGCAACAACAGCAGCTGCAGCAACAACAGCAGCAGCTGCAGCAACAACAGCAGCAGCAGCTGCAGCAGCAACAGCAGCAGCTGCAGAAACAACAGCAGCTGCAGCAACAACAGCAGCAGCTGCAGCAACAGCAGCAGCTGCAGCAACAACAGCAGCAGCTACAGCAACAACAGCAGCTGCAGCAACAACAGCAGCAGCTGCAGCAGCAACAGCAGCAGCAGCTGCAGCAGCAACAGCAGCAGCTGCAGCAACAACAGCAGCAGCTGCAGCAACAACAGCAGCAGCTGCAGCAACAGCAGCAGCTGCAGCAACAACAGCAGCTGCAGCAACAACAGCAGCAGCTGCAGCAACAGCAGCAGCTGCAGCAACAACAGCAGCAGCTGCAGCAACAACAGCAGCAGCTGCAGCAACAGCAGCAGCTGCAGCAACAACAGCAGCAGCTGCAGCAGCAACAGCAGCAGCTGCAGCAACAGCAGCAGCTGCAGCAACAACAGCAGCTGCAGCAACAACAGCAGCAGCTGCAGCAACAACAGCAGCTGCAGCAACAACAGCAGCAGCAGCTGCAGCAGCAACAGCAGCAGCTGCAGCAGCAGCTGCAGCAACAACAGCAGCAGCTGCAGCAACAACAGCAGCTGCAGCAACAACAGCAGCAGCTGCAGCAGCAACAGCAGCAGCTGCAGCAACAGCAGCAGCTGCAGCAACAACAGCAGCAGCTGCAGCAGCAACAGCAGCAGCTGCAGCAACAACAGCAGCTGCAGCAACAACAGCAGCTGCAGCAACAACAGCAGCAGCTGCAGCAACAGCAGCAGCAGCTGCAGCAACAGCAGCAGCAACAACAGCAGCAGCTGCAGCAACAACAGCAGCAGCTGCAGCAACAACAGCAGCAGCTGCAGCAACAACAGCAGCTGCAGCAACAACAGCAGCAGCTGCAACAACAACAGCAGCAGCTGCAACAACAACAGCAGCAGCAGCTGCAGCAACAACAGCAGCTGCAACAACAACAGCAGCTGCAACAACAACAGCAGCAAGATGGCGGCGGCGTGTGCGGCCACGTGTGCGTTGTGCTGCATGGGTGTGGGCTGTGCGTGAGAGTGGGTGAGGGTGAGCTGCGTGTGAGTGAGCTGTGTGTGTGTTTAAATTTAGTGTTTTAAAGATGTCAATTCACCTGCTGTGTATCTTACTACTGTCCTTCCCGGCCATATCTAGTGCCACACTCAACTCTACAAATGGCTACCCGCGTTACTTCGCGTCAATACTTATTGCTAAATTTGCAACTACACCTGCTAATGAAACAACTTATAGACACTTCTACACTCCATCATTATATCCTTTTAAACCCTATCTTTGTCCCATTACTTCACCAGCACTCCTTCCAAACTTCATTCTGCTCTTAAAAATAACACCATCTGCGAGCTGCTGCTATTCGTCCAAGGTTCGTCGCTCTTCATCCTTTCACAGAAAATACCTGTGCAAACTATTAATTCTACTTTTCTTATTTCTGGGTGGTATTGAGCTTCATCCTGGACCAAATGTAAAGAACTCATATAATTCTGTAGATTTTTCTGGCAGAAAAGGTGTTGGTGTTCTACATGTCAACATCAGAGGGCTTTTGATTAAATTAAGTCAACTAAAACTAGAAGTAGCAAATCTTGACCCGGACATATTTTGCCTAACAGAAACATTTCTCACTCCTGCCGTCAATGACTTGCAGATTACGATTGACAACTACAATCTTTTTCGGCTTGACCGAGGATCTAAAGGAGGTGGAATTGCCATCTATGTTCGTAATACTATTGCATGTTCACCAGCTCACTCCTTGTTTAAAAAATGTTGCTTTGAAGGTCTGGCTCTCAGAATAACTCTCCCTAATAATCAACACATATTGGTAGTGTGCTGCTATAGACCGCCTAGTGGGAAGGATGTTGAAGCTGCATCTGCACTGAGAGAGCTTCTTGGGGGCCTCCCTAAAGGTGAAATAGTTTTAGTGGGTGATCTAAATTGGAATTGGCTAAACCCGCCGGCCGTGGCCACAAATTTTGCAGATGAATTTAACCTGTTTCAATTAATAAATGTCCCCACAAGACCCAACCTAAAAAATCCGGGACAGTCATCTCTGCTTGACGTCCTATTGACAAATGCCCCTCACAATTTCGCACTGACTGGTGTTCTAGGTAATAACCTTAGTGATCACTCCTTCATTTTTGGGGTGAGATCATCAGCCAGACCCAAAGCCCCCCCTAAATTGGTTGAGAAGCACTCCATGAGACACTTCAGCACTCAGGCATTTACTAATGATGTGCTTCACTCGGATATTGACAAGGTCTGTGATATTCCAAACCTGACTACGGCTTGGGAGACCTTCAGGTACACGTTTCTCCAAATTCTTAACAAACATGCTCCGTTGGTTAAATTTAAAACTAAAGGCAACCGTCCACCATGGTTTGATCCTGTGATTACAAAGCTCATGAAAACTAGGGACAAGGCTTGGGCATGTGCTCAGAAAAGTAATTTGGTCAATGACTGGCTAGAATACAGGATTTTAAGGAATAGATGCGTCAAAAAAATACGGCATGCAAAAAATAACTACTTCTCTTCCACTCTCCTTGAATCTCATGGAAATGCCAGGATTTTCTGGAAAACAATCAAATGTATCGAAAAGGCATCCAAAACAGATCATCTGCCCGTTCAGCTTAACCGAAATGGGGAATATTTTTCAGATCCCCAAAAAATAGTTGACAATTTTAACCTTCATTTTTCTGAAGCTGGTACCCTATTTGATAATGTATTGGGAGTCACCCCTGCTCATGCAAATTCCTACACTCCTGTCCAAACATTAAGCGAATTTAGTTTTCAGCCAATCCACGAAAATAATGTTCTGAAACAACTGTCCTACCTCAAAGGGTCCTCCTCTACCGGAGCAGATAGTATTCCCGTCTTTGCTCTACTAACTGTTGGTCACCTAATATACAAACCTATAGCCCATATTTTCAACCTGTCCATCAAAGAAGCATCAGTTCCTCTAGAATGGAAACATTCCTATGTTCGTCCACTTCACAAAGGGGGCCCTAAAGATGATCCAAATAACTACCGACCTATCTCAATTTTGTCCCCGTTGATGAAAATTTTTGAAAAATTATTGACCTACCAAATTAGCAGTTTCCTGTCCGCCAACAATCTATTACATCTAAAACAATCTGGGTTCCGAAAAAAATACAGCACCACATCTGCTGCATTAGACTCTCTGAATCACATTTACAGTAGCCTTGATAATAAGCAGTACTGCGCCTGTCTTTTTCTTGACTTGTCCAAAGCTTTTGATACAGTAGACCACAACATCCTGCTTAGTAAAATAAGTTGCCTCGGTTTTTCCGAAAACACAGTAAAATGGTTAAAAAATTACCTCTTTTCTCGCACCCAAACTGTATTCACAGATGGTTGGAGGTCAAACAGTGTTAAGATAACAAAAGGGGTTCCACAGGGTTCCATTCTCGGCCCCCTCTTGTTTTCTCTTTATGTAAATGACTTGGGCACTGAACTGGATTATTCCAGGGTAAATCTTTTTGCAGATGACACGGTACTAATTACTGCTGGCCGCTCTCCGGATGACGTGATTGCTAAGCTCCAGAGTGATTTCAACAAACTACAACATCAGCTAGTTGCTCTTAAACTAGTCCTAAATCCTGCCAAAACCAAGGTGCTATGCTTCTCACCAGGACTAAAGCGGGAAGTTATTTTCCCCCAATTACATACCTTAAATAATGATCAAATAGAGCAAGTCAAGATCTATAAGTATCTTGGGGTCATCCTGGATTCAAAACTGAATTTTGAAGATCACATTGATTATATTGGGAAAAAGACAAAAATTAAAATTGGTTTTCTATATCGACACAAGCACTGCTTCCCTCCTATGTTCCGTTTGGAATTGATTAAAGCTACCGTACTGCCTCTACTTGATTACTGTGATATTGTGTATAAATCAGCCCCAAGTACTGTACTGAAGAAGCTTGACTCAATGTATCACTCGGCCTTAAGATTTGCATTGAACTGCCCATATAGGACTCACCACTGTGATCTCTACATTGGGTCAAACTTAACATCTCTGAATGTTCGACGGCTTGTGCACCAGATCTTATTTATTCATGATGTACTTGCAAAAAAATCTGCAGATTACCTGCTGGATCTCGTCTCTGTTTCAAAGAACAAATTTGACCTAAGGTCTACACTCATTTACCAGCTTAATATTCCCTATTGCCGTACATATACTGGAGGAAGGGCCTTTGCTATTGATGCCCCCAGGGTCTGGAATGCTGTTGCAAATAAATTGAAACTTGAGTCACTACCTATGAGATCTTCACTCAAAACTGCTTTAGAGGAGTTGTACACCCCTAGCTGCCAGTGCTATTCAGTGACCTAAAATAAAATGTTTCGCTCCGGATGATCGCTACAAAGTATGACCTGTGTTTTGATTTAGTGTGCTGATCTTAAAGGTGCATTGAAAAATTACAATACTCCGATTGATGCTCCTGCTGTTGTGGAGTGACTCATGCAGCCAGCTATGGCTGCAGGGTTTTGGTAGTACATGTTGTTTATGCCATTTATTGTTAAAATTCCGTCAGTTCCTATGATTGCTTTTTCATTGCCTTCATGGCTTTATTTTGGTGATTTCGAAAAGTGTATTGGTTTAGCCATGTTTGTGTTGTTGTAGTACAGAGTTAGACTGATGGCCTTAATCTAAGTTGTCTTGTGGTTGTTGTTGTTGTTTGACTTGCATCCCACTGGGATTTTTGCACACAGCGTTGGTGTACGGTGTTTTTTCTGCAATATTTTTGCTGTCTTTTCTTGGATTTTCTCTTTGCACTTAGTCACATATTCACTTTAAGATGTTTTTTTTGTTCATGTTTTTGTTTTTTGTTTGTTGCGGTTGCACCCGATTCAAGAGCTGAATGGCTCACAGGGCTATACCTAATAAATGAACTTGAACTTGAACGCAGTAGAATTCCATACTGCCTTTACAGTGCCATGCTATAGTTCTCAGCATAGTAAAGTTGGGAAATTGGTGACCAATGTAAGGACAAATGTTTGAATCCATCACGTGACACTCCAGTCATCCTCGCAGCGGCTGTTGGCTGGCCATCGAACAAAGATGGTCACTGCATCACGTGCTTTCAGATGCGCTTCTGTGGCTATCTGGAATGCTCTTCCTTCTGATATGAAGAAGCCACTGGAGCTATGCACTTTTAAATCTAGATTTAGGACGAATATCTTTAGAACTGCTTTTTGTGTGGAGTTTATTGTCCTTCCGTTGCACCTCCGATTATCTCAGTTGGCTATATTCTGTGCGAAATAAGTTCATCATACACGCATATTAATGTGCTTAAGATTTACATTTGTTTTTGGATGATGCCATGCATTGGAGGTTCTATGCGGAAATTATCATGAAGCCTCAATCACCCGTTGAGATTGTTATGCTTACAAAGATTTTATATCTCACAATGTATTGATACAATTCTGACTTTCCTGACTACATTTAATATAACATATGACGTATTTTACAAATTGCTTTGAGCTTTCAAACTGCTTCGAAGCCAAGTGGCTTTCCCCAAAAACAAATATAGATCACTGTATTTGCTACGGAAACCTACATGTTATAGAAATGTAGTGACTGGAAATGTCACTGTGTGGTGCCGGGCCTGCGAGGCCACGGCGGGATGTATACTGTTGTGGGTACACCCTGGACACGGGGTGTAGTACCAGCCCTAGTGGGGGCTTGGGTGAGCGCTGGTGAAGCGCGGTGGCACCACGCACAGCGTGCGGCGCGGGCTCCCGTTGAGAGAGCGAGAGTCAGCCAGCTGGGGTTACGTTGGGGGCATGATACTCTGGCTGACCTGGGGACATGTGACCGGATGATACTGGAGGGGGCCATCGGTGGAGGGGGCCAATGGGTGGTCACATGGTCTGGGAAGAACTCTCAAGAGCCTTCGGGCAAGGGGCGAGAAGGTAGGCGGGGCGAGAGGCGGAGCCAGCCCCAGCCCGGCCCAATATAAGGGGGGCCCTGTAAGGGGCTAGGGGTTCTTACTGTTGGAGAGGCAGGAGATCCACGACAAGCTTGAAAAAGCCTCCAGCCACGCGGTCCGGGACCCAACTTGTGGTCCGGACCGGGATAGTGGCACCGTGTCTAGTTCTGCCGTAGCGTAGTTAGTTTGGTGTTAATAGTCCTGGAGTATGTTTTGCAAATAGTTAATAAACGTGTTGCTCCTAAGACAACGTCTGCAACTCAGTTGGACTCACTACATATATATATATATATAAACCTATTACATGGTTACATTTAACATACTCGCCATGTGGAAGTAGAGTTTAAGATGATAATATTGGTCATCATGTAAATCCTCTAAAACTATCTACCGCATGCTACTGTATCTATATTTTATTGATATAACTTTCATGTTTATTTTAATACACACTCCAAAATCTCAAATCCCTCATGTAAATTATCCGGGTTAGACACTCGATACACATCATCTCACTCAGAGAGACAGGACTACGATGGTGCTAAACCGGTCCACGTGACAATGGTGATGGGACGAAGAGGTGTGGCGATCGTGGTGTAGTTGGCACACGATGGACAACGGACGGCACAACTCCCCGGGCCTCTGCTATCTGCCGAGTGGCTGCGTCACACCATTACCAATCCAGCTTCACGGCATTGCAAGATAAAATTTCACTTCAGGCCACGCGGCATGCCAAGCAAGTGCGCTATTCTTAACGCGACACTTCAAAAGCAGAATCTTCTGAACGTCCGTAGTTGTTTCATGCATAACCGTAGTTTGCCTGTGTGTTGCCAATTCCAGTTCAAACACCAAATGCAGGCTTCACAGAGCTGTGGGGGTTAATACGGCTGCACTTACTGGACCTGCATTCGCTATGAGACACTAAGTAGAGCAGCTGTGTTCTCATCATGTGTGCTATAGCATTATGATGCTTGGCAACAATCGTTTTCACGTCACTTTATGGCCCACAGTACTGTGTCATAATATGATTTTGGAGATGCATTACTTTTCTAGTTATAATAAAAATAAAAAAGTCATCAAACCGTTTGAATGTACCATGTAGGTTCGGATGAATAATTGATGCAATATGCACAGTGAAGATTTGAAAATGCATGAAAGAGGCCCAAGGAGCTATTCTTAGTCAGGTGCAGAACGAGCGTGACTGGGGCATTATTCATCTCAGACGTGAGCAGTGATTGACTTACAATGCCAGGCACAATGAATGTGTCACTAAATTTAGATGCCTCCTCTTCCTTCTCCTCCTCTTCTTCAGTACATCTAGCTCATAGCTCACCCTAAATCACATCCACTGCACAAACCATGGCAGATGCGGATACCGGATGTACAAATGGAAAATTCAAAACTCTCCAGAAGTGTGCGACGGTGGTCATCCAGTACAGATCATACAACATAACGACGCAATTCCCAATCCACAAATACGAAGAAAATATCACAGCGATCAAACTCCGCTGCTCCTGACGTAGTTATCTGGCTTGACCACCTGAATGTGAAATTGTAGTTGTTGCTCTGCATCTACATTAACCATACAAAAGAAGAAGATTACATCAATGCCACTTTTTGCCAAATTGTTTTCCAAACTCCACACTTCCTAACCATATCCTTTCATGACATTTATAACATTCTCTGCATGCTTCTACACTGAAAAGCCAGAAACGTATCTTCTATATGCTTTGTTAAAATACATCCCTCTGACCCTTACAGCAATATCTATCTCTCTTACCTTAACCATATATATGTATGTTCATACTAAAGATTTCAGTTAGTTTCATCCTATCAAATCCACCATGCCAATGCAGTCTATTAATGTTCTGCATTACAGAACAAACCCACAGGCACTTCTAGAATGTCTACTGTCCCATTGTCTGATGACACCTTTGTGATAGAGATACACATTAGGGCCTTTGTCTAACCACCCAGTAAAAAGATGTCTAAAGTGGCTACAATCTCCAACAAGGAAAAAAAAACCTGGTCCAGTACAATTCCTGAAGCCAGAGGAACATAAAGAGTCGCAGCCTGTGTAAGCAAAGCATCACTCAAGCCAGATGAGCCTGCAGTGGTCAGGAGCATCCCACAGACTGACAGAGGAGTAGCTATTGCTCATTGCATTACCAGCCACCAATAAAGCCACGAGGCTAATTCGTGACCCGAATGAATCTCAGGGCTCACACAGCGTAAAATTACCATGACTGCTAGGAACGCACAATTATTGTAAATTAAAAAAAAGTAACAAACTGACCGAAGAGCAGGGTTGTGGATCACCTAAACAAATGTTAAACTCTACAACCCACTAGGTTTGTGAGGTGGTCATGAGGTAACAGTACAGCAAGTGGGCTCATAAACCCATCTGTACAGAGCTTTGAGAGTTATCCACTGGTATGCATGGTTTTTTCTGAGTACTTAGGGTTCTTTCACGTGAAAAAATACTGCTTTTAAAGGAATCAATTAAACATCCCAATTACGGACCCTGCTCAAAAACATCCCAATTAAGGACAGTGCTGAATGAGGCTTTCCTTGCAAACTGAAGAACAGCCCTGCAATATCTTCTTCTCGCTACTGCTGGCGGAAGAGCCCTCACTCGAGAGAGCTCTAGAGAGCTTCCTTAGATGGAATTTTGGCCTACTCTTTCACAGCAGCCAGATATCTTCAAAGAGGTGGTAGTACCCATAATAGAGGTTTTTGGGTTAGATCACGTAAATATAAATATGTCGTTAAACCCGCCACCATCCGACACAGCCTATTAGTAAGGTTTGTCACATAAACAAAACGTGCCAATTCGTTACTAGTACAACACACCGGTGTGTTGGCGAGCAAACCAACAACATTTACAATTCGAGTGCCGTGATGTTTCGCCGGTAATTGCAACCAGCCTTATCAGACAACAGCCGGAAATTGTGGAGAAATCCTCCTGTTTCAGTTTTAAATAGAGGGATGCAGATAAATGTGATGTTGTCACTTGTGAGCCAATCAGGTACGAAGGCAAAGGGGGGGGGTTAATCTATGCATGTAAATAACAATGGATATCCATCCAGATGGTAGTTCGCAAACTTTACCCGACCACATGCAACCCGCTAATAGACTGCGATGAACCCATTTATACTGCTCGGTGAATAGAGGCCAGGGGATTTAAGAAATGTGCCCCATTGTTTCAACTTCTTGTTGCCGTATGGTTGACGTTGATGCAGAGAAACAACAACAATTTCACATTCAGGTGGTCAACTCAGATAACTTCGTCACGAGTAGCGGAGTGTATCGCTGTAATGTCTCCTTCGTATTTGTGGATCGGGCACTGGTGTCAGTTATATGTTGTACAGTCTGTTCTGGATGACCACAGTCACACACTGGAGAGTTTTTAATTTTCCATTTGTGCATGAGGAATCCGCATCTGCCATAGTTTGTGCGGATCGACCATGAGCTTCGTGGAAGATCATTCCCAGGGATCTTCTGCATTGGTTCTTTCACAATAAGGTGTTTGTTTGTGAGTTCTTTTGAACTCCATTCAATACTCTAAACTTCATCGAGGTTGAACTTGCATTGTTGAAGGTTAATCGTATGGGTCCAAAAGGGCTTGGCATGCCTTCGAGCGATGACGAGGGACCTTAACAAGGTCCTGATTGTTTCAACTGCCCTGGCATGACATCTGGATTGCAAGTCCGGTGTGCTGACCGTTACACCGGGGCAGCATCCTTTCACCGTAAATTAAATGATGTTTACAATTATTCTGAAGAGCACCTGGGCCCTACCTGACGAGAGCCTTGACGGTGAAGCGCACCACCGTGGACAGGAGGAAGAGCGGCGTCACCAAGATGTGGAACAGCGACAGAGACGCGAACGCCACCGACGGGGTCAGCTCGGTCTCCTCAATGTGGGCGTGAGCCACAAACGTCTACACAAAAAACAAAGACAGAGAGCCCCCTTATAGCCTCAACAGACTCTTGGGGCAATCGCTGTTAGCGAGTAAAATCACCTATGAAGGCCGGCAATGGTAAACGAGGGGGTGGGTGGCAAGCACCACGCCCGGCCGTCTTTCTCTCCCCAGTGGTCATGTTTACACACCGTAACCAGGTACTCATTTACAGATGAGTTGACCTAGGGAAGGCCCAGGACAGATAATCGTCACTGGTGTTGGCCGTGAGCAGGAATCAAACTCGGGTCATCGAGTTCTTAGCACAGCATGCTAACCGCTGCGCCACCGCTCCCCACACACACGTGCGCGAGGTTACACGGCTATCAGTGAAATATCCCTGTTATAGTGTTGACAACACAGAAGGAGAAACATTTTCGTGTCAGCTGGAGCTACTTTGCTCTGAAAGATCGCAGTTTGTGATGAACTCCAATCATTGTTTCATCCAAAGCCAAGCAAAATGTTCTCCTTGAGCAATGAGTGAATGAAATGGAAAACAAATGGAGCTGTGTGCCTTCACTTGGGCACTGTCACAAAAAATCCTTTAAAACTGCTTTTTGTGTTTAGTTTGTTGTCCTTCCCCGCACCTCCGATTAGCACGGTGGGCGATGTACGGTGCGAAAAAAGTTAAACATACATACGTCACAATGGTTTCATGATGGGCAGGAAGGAACATGTGTGTGGGTGATACTCACGGCAAGGACGGCTGCAATTGGAATTCCAGCATTCATGAAAACTGCACACACACAGAGGGGATATTTTGAGAACGTCTCAGACCAGTACAGCTGAGTGATAGCATGCAATAGATATTTTCAAACAAATTCAGAAACATTGCACAATTGTTATTGTCAGCAATTTACACTACATATGCATTTGTTGATAATAAAAAAAATCCATACTATATTTGCTGTCGGCTCATTGTTTGTTATTTCTCAAGGACATTGTCCATTACTGTGGGTGCATGCTTAAGTGATTTGGTAAGCATGCATCAAGGTAAATGGCAGTGTGAGAAGATGAGGATCACAGTTGTTTTCACGTCTCTTGTGACAAACGTGGCCCTATTCATGAGATTTGTGGCGCCTGCTTGCTCTTGGTCAGTCCCAAGCTGCCCCAAAGCCAGACCAATATCACCATTCCCTACTAGCAGACTAATCCACATTTGCAGGATGGTGGAGCATTCAACTTGAGTCATGACACCGTGAGAGCTGCCACTGGGCGGTCTCCCTGGTTAGACTCCAGCACCACAGCAGGGCGATGGAGTGGTTAAGATATGATGTAAGGCACTGAGTGAGCTGCTGATGAATGTAAGCCAGTGTAGCAGGTGTGTTTATGCTCGTGATTAAATATGAATATAACTATATTCTTTGGTTCTTTCGGTAAAGTCACGTAGGTAGAAAAATAAAAAATCACGATGTTTCGATCGCAACACAAGCAATCGTCATCAGGTGGGACAACCAGAGCAAGAAAAACTGCTGAAGTAGGCGAGAGATCTGCCGTGGCACGAGGTTATATAGGCCTCGGCAGTAGGGAGGGAGAGAGAAGGGGGGGGGAGGCGGGGCAGAAAGTGGACCGCGCAGCAGCACCCGGGTCACTGGAATAGAGATCAGAGAGAGATGCACAGAGAGAGAGAAAGACAGTAGCAAACTAATGTGAAGTTCACAAATTGGGAGCGAGGGTAGGGCAGCACTGTCTGTGCGGGCCGGGTCGTGACCCAGTGTTGTTGCTGTAATGTAAATAAACACATTTCAGGTGTTTATTAATAAATACAACTTTACAACAGTGCCATTTTAATTAACATTGTTCATTATAAAGTTAACGCAGCTTAGTTCATGAGTGCGGAAGGAATAATCACCAGGCCACTCACTGGTTCTGTGCAGGAAGGAAGGACTGGAGAGAGAATTAGTGGAGAAGAAGAGAGTGGTGCTCGAGAAGGAAAGAGGTTCACTGAACAGGGTGGTCCAGATGTGTTGTAACTCCCAATTCATTGACCCATATTTTGTTTTCCTTTGAATATTCATTTCTGCTTTAAATATAACCTTACTTTTAAAAACTATATTAATTTCTAGAGAATGACATGGGGGTCACGAGACATCCGGACCACCCTGTCGAGTGTGTGCCCCCTCCGAGAGGGGGAACGAGGGGAGAATTGGAACTCACTGGAGAGGGATGTGTAGATGGCAAAGGTCTTGAGGCTCTTGAGTTCCTTCTCCCTCAGGGTCTCCACGCTGGAGCAGAAAATGTTTTCCCAGGCGTACAGTTTGAGCAGCTTGATGCCCTTGAGCATTTCACTCGTCTTCATGAGGCGCTCGTTGGAGTACTCCTGTCCATGCCACATCCAATGTCAGTTGAGGAAAATTACCCGGATATTCACAGCGCGCAAAGTCATCACGTGGTAATAATGGGTCTACGTCAACCAAATGTAAAAGGTGTGTGCACAGTAAACCCTCGCTATGTGCGAGTTCTGGATTCGCGAGTTTCCCATATTCACGAGTTACTATATGTATACTGATTCCCTATTCCTGACCCGCCGGGCTCCAGTGTTTGCGAGTCTACGTAGTGCCGGACCACCGACACCGGGGAGGTGCGTGCAGAATGTTGTTACATTTGAAACGGTCTGCAAAGATTAAGCAAGCCCTCTCGGCTGCCCGCTTAGTCTTCAAGTCTCGCAGTAATCCCGCTCTGACATTGCTACTGTGCATCTTTACTTTATTCTGTATGTACTTGCAGTCAACTGTATGGTCCGTTAAAAAGAACCCGAGAGCAATCGGGGATTGCAGGAAGCTGATTGTTCACATTGGTGATGATATCAGCTGTGAGGAGTAGGTGATGTGAAACTTTTGTTCCTAAAAAGTTTTATTTCAATGAAATGCAATCCAAATATTGTAGTAGTTCTCAACTCATGGGGTCTGTCTCCCCCCCGCCTTCCCCAGCATTTCAGGGGGGGGGGGGGGGCGAGAGGCTGTGGCGTGGATACCATGCAGGAGAATTTTTAATGTGTGCAGGGAACATCAAGCACACCGTAATGCCTTACAAACCACACAAATACACAACATGAAACAAATGCCTTTTTTAACTCCGCGTTGACTAGAGGCAGTGGATATGTGACCTCTCTGTGGTTCTAATTGGGGGGCTGACATACCGAGCAGGTTGAGAACAACTGATGCGTGGTGGGGAAAAAAACATTTAGCTTTTTAAAAAGGAATGCCTCGAGGGACGTCATTCCTACCCAAGGCTATAGTAATTAAGGATTGGCTGGCCCATACAAATTGGCAACCGGTAAAAGATAAGTATATATGTGATGCAACATAGCTCTAACATGAAGAGCACGCTTATTACCGGGAGGGAAAGGTAACAAGAAACACGAGTACACATTTCAGCATGCGTAATGTGAATTCAGTCTCAAACAAGGAAGTTAAAGCCATTGATTAATGGAATAATGGGATAAGTGGAGCAATTAAAGACATTTACTTGATGCAGTGGCTATTTAAGTTTCAGACAACATCGGTAGCGGTCATTCGACCCTTCCTGAAAACGATCACAAGAAAAACACCGTCACCGCTTAAGCTAAAGAGTAAACGTGGTTTCGTTTGTGGAAAAAAGTTGAAGTACATTCACAGGAAACTACATTTAATTCGTTTAATGACTGCACTGCATGACGATGACGATGATGCACTGTGTTTTTGAATGCCGACAGATGCCATTTAGCTGTAAATGCCAGAAAGCATTTAGCTGTCTGTGCTTCTCAAGGGGGCAGGTGTCTCTCAGCCACACCGATGAACAGCCTGAGAAGACTCTAGAGCTGGGTCAACGCATAGGCAGTAGGACGTATCGTTAAATCGTATTTACGTTTAGAGAAGTCGAGACTGAGAGCACCATGGATCATTTCATGTAAAGCCCAAGCAGTTTTTCTTTGGTCGGATTAGATGTGGAAAACCTCTCGGAGTGATTTCTGCTTGGCATTAACTTCAGATTGAGACCAGGGTGCGACGTGTCTAGATGTATCACAGCATTCGAATGCACGTGCGGCTCCCGAAGAAGCTCCCAGCAAGTGGCATGAGATGTAGGACATTATGCCGAACAGCACGCGGTACAGCCCACAAAACACGTTGCAAAAACGTGTGCAGCACACGTAAAATATTTTTGTGTGAGCATGTACACACACGTGGCTTTTGTTTTCCATTGCCACGATATCGGACAATGAAAGACATTACGTTATATTCACTTCATCATCACGCACATCAAAAAGCATTTTCACGATCACTGGTTTGTGTTTACATCTAATGCATGCTGCGTGTGTGAAAATTTTGAGATAAAATATTAACGACCAATAAACGAATGCTCGTCTCAACATTATGGCCCTCTTTGTTAATCCCTGCGTGGAATGGAAGTTATTTTACCATGCCGCATGTCGGTAAGTGGGGGTTAGTGAAGGAAAGCAGCATTGATATGGTCGCACAGTACAGTACAACAATGGTATATTTTCTGCATTTCCCCCTGCTGCCCATTACCTATCACAGCCACAAAACATCAAATTATCATAAAGGTTTTTGGTTCTTGGTTAAATTGCATAAATATAAATGCGTTGATAACCCACCACCACCCGACACAGCCAATTAGTAAGGTTTGTCACGTGAACAAAACGTGCCAATTAGTTACTGCTTCAGCACACCGATGTGTTAGAGAGTAAACCCATAACGTTTAAAATTTGAGTACAAAACAAAAAACAACTTCACTATGATAATTGGTTTATTACCCTTCTATCTGGCAACAAAACTGACACCTTTTTTTTTACAAGGAGTCATGTTTGCATATACCGCAATACCTGCAGTCATCTGGTCCAACCCATGTGAGACTAGGCTCTAAGGAAAGCTGTCTCGGGTGTGGACCAATCAACTTCAAGGACAGTGCACATTGTCAGAGTTATGTCTTATGTTTGTATTATGACTGCAGGTATTGCGGTCTATGCAAACATGACTCCTTGTAAAAAAAAATAGGTGTCAGTTTTGTTGCCAGATAGAAGGGTTAAAAACCAATGATCATATTTTTACTGGCAAATGAGGTTCCCATGGTGTAAAAAACTTCACTATGAATATATTTCCCACGAAAGCCTACGAGTTAAAGCAGATCAATCACTGAAATAAAGAAATGTCCACCGCCCAATGATGACATGACGGAGCGGTTTAGTCGTTGGGCCACCAGGTGAGGGCCAGCTCGGTGAGCGTGGTGGTGCGCACTCCTCACCAGCGTGCACTTCTGCACGTCGGCCAGCTTGGTGGCGATGTAGTACTGCGCTGGGGCGAGCAGCGCGATCACCGTGGCCCCGATGAGCGCACTCACTCCCAGCTGGTTATACAGGAGGATGACCCCCATCACTATCTGCGCGACAAAAGACAAAGATCCCCCGCGTAGCCTTAAGAAACTTTTGGGGCAAGTTCTGTGAGCGAGCGCCTATGTTGGCCAGAATGGCACACGAGGGGGTTGGTGGCCCACACCATGCCCGGCTGCCATTGTCTCCCCAGTTGCGATGTTTAGACACCACACCAGGCACTCATTTTAGGCTGAGTCGACCTATGGTCGGCCCAGAACCGATTCATATTATCGTCACTGGTGTTGGCCGTGAGCGGGAATCGAACTTGGGTTGCCGGGGTTTGTAGCGCAGTGGGCTAACCGCGACACTACCGACACATAGCAGGACCAGAATGTCTAAAATGTGTCTTGCCCAAGTCTTGAACAGGTCCACTCAACATTTCCTGACAGTTAAAACGATAAACCTAATTTGTGTCTCTCTCTGTTTATCAATGCAAATCAAATTGTTCATACTTCTTTGTGGACTCTTCTGCCATTTGTTAAAATATCATATTACGTGGAGGGACATACAGTATATATTTTCTCCTTATTTATCCTTTGTAAGGTAATTTCCCATCTCCCGTCCTGGATCGGCGAAGTAGTCGATGTTGATTACTCAGTCACCTGAGGCACAAGGTTTGCTTGGTGAAATCGGCCTGAATAATTATGTCAGCAGTAGTGAACCGCAAAGGACATAGGAAGCAAATGATTATCGTCTAAACCTAGAAACAGCAGCACGGCAATTTCAGATCTCCATATTCCTGATAAAAAATAAAATTAGTACATATATATACCCTTAAGCATAGCTATTAATGGCACGTGTTTCAAGTTTATACATTTGAGTTTATGTAACATCTTTATACAGCCATGGAGTTAATATCTATACGTCTCAGAATAAGGTGGCTCATGGACATGAGCTACGGAAAATGACTGAAAAACTCGACAAAGATGGGTGCCCTAGTTGGGCCAAAGGTAAATATGAGCAAAACAAAAGTATAACAAACTTTAAATTAATTGGTGTAGGTATCCAACTGGTAAATACAACGGAATATGTATTCCTAGGACAGTTGCTGTAGGCAGATTGGGATAAAAATCCTGAAGAGGCTAATCGAGAACACGAAAGAGCAATTTTGGAAAACTACATTTGACAACGAAAAGCAACAAATTATCCGTGATGGCTTATGGAACAGAAACTTCTACCTCTCAAGCCATAAGCACACCTCTGAGGACCCCCAAAAAAGCTCACAGGTCCATGGGAAGCCCTGGGCCACAGCGCACCCATTGCAGTAACCGCATCGTCACACCGCGCGGAGCCCGTGGCACGGCAATCCCAGTGGAAGAACCTACCTGGACTGGCATGGCCCAGAGGTTGGGGCACAGGAACATAAACCACATGAGCTGGTTGGTGTCAATGGCCACGAGGTTGCAGATCTGCCCGATGGTCATCTCCCCCATGGACATGTTGGATGTGGACAGCCTTAGGATTTTGTTGTAGATCGTCGTCTGAAGGAGGACACAAACACGCACGCACTGAAGGCTACCAACATTACAGCATGTTACAAAAACAGACACGCCTTATACAAACAGCGCTGTGTGGGTGTACAGAACACTATTGTGGGTACATTATGTCGATATGTTTTTTAGTGTGAGAGGTCTGTTGCTCGAATGGATCTTGAGCCCAAAGTGTCTCACTGCTCAGACGATCAGCGGGGCTATTGATCATCGCTATTTGTCATTCTACGCCAGTGGCAGACACCTCACCACCAGGGCAATGGTCTTGTCATGGTAATGACCACTGTTACATTCCCCCAGGGCAGCACTGTCTTGATTGCTCAGTAACCTAAGTAATTTGGACACTGAGGGCTGATCAGCACTTTTTTATTATTATTTAACCAACATCAGTCATCACATCAGAGAGCATATACCAACACGGGTAACATCAGCATGGCGAGGGGGGGGGTGACGTGTGCTTTTCTCCTTAAACAGGAGCAGGTTAAGGTGGACCAGGTTTATGTAACTAACCCAACCACTCTCTCGGGTCGAGGGTACTCTGAGCGTAGAGAAAATCCCGGAGCCCATCCTCCTACCTCCGCACCCTTTTACAGTTTTGGGTGTTCTAGATTAACTCTACGGTACGCTCCTATATCCAGACCCTA
Source organism: Lethenteron reissneri (assembly GCF_015708825.2). Lineage (NCBI taxonomy): Eukaryota > Metazoa > Chordata > Hyperoartia > Petromyzontiformes > Petromyzontidae > Lethenteron > Lethenteron reissneri. The sequence goes on from NC_083815.1 coordinate 12,945,372, forward strand.
CATGGGGTTACTGAGGAGTGACGCCGGCGGCCCTGTGCCACCCCGTGCCGCGTCGTGCAACCCCGTGCAGGCGAGTCCTCAAGTGTCTCTCTCTGACCTGTATGGCTCCCCGCAGGTTGATGCCAGTCTCGATGGCAACGTAATAGGAGGCCTGCAGGAATGTGCGCTGCAGGATGAGCGCCAGGAAGAGCAGCACCGCGAGCACGTAGGCGTTGGCCAGAAACTCCCGTGACGAGATGAAGTACACGCCAAAGAACTTGTCCTGGGAATTGGCACAAAGCACATGGCTAAGGCAGCAGAGGGACTCGCTGTCAACGAGCCACATTTCAAGAATTTCACTTCAAGGACGGACACAGCCAAGATGTTGGATTCGTTTATAGTAACCATTTTAAATGTTTTTTACGCAGAGACCAATGCGATGTGTATTTTCCCTCTGCTTAGCCACCAATGCTACATGGAACATTAGTGTTAGATATATGTGATGTAATTTTCACCGTGTGCTGCACCTCCTATTAGCATGGTTGGCTACGTACGGTGCAAAAAAAGTTCAACATGCATACACTAAATTCTATCACATTGGCATTGTCAACCCTTAGCTCCAAAGTGCACGATTAGACTGTAATTCTATCTCAAACGCCAAATGTTTAATGCAATTCACTCCAAAATGTATCATGCACAATGTTGTAACAATGGATGGTACAGGTTTAAAACGGGGAGAATGATACAAGAATTCGGAAGCCAGTGAAGGCACGAACACCAGCCGCATTCCTGATACACTAGTGCCCTGTCCGTGTGCCGCTCGCGATCCCACAAAGAGGCTACAGCACTCGCAACTTGTCATCAAGTGCATGCGTCGCGCGTATCAGCAGCCACTGTCTCCGATCGTGAGGCACCCGGGGATGATAGCAGTGCACGCGCAGGGCAGGTATGGTGCCGGCTCAAAGCCCAAATCAGTGGCGGCTCGGCACTATGTACTGTACGTATGTTGAACTTCTTTCGCACCATACATAGCCAACCGTGCTAATCGGAGGTGCATTAGAGGCCGGTGGGGCAGGGCCCCACTCATGAAAAGTACAAATTGAGGAGAGAAAAAAACTCAAACACAATACATGACTCCTCATTATAACTATTATTGCTTGCATTAAATCCTTCAACCCACCCCACCCCCACTCTTTCCCTGCTCCCCCTCCCCCCACGGTCTTCTATACCCTACCAATATATTGAACCCATTGATATAATCAAATACCTGTCTGCCATGCACTGAAGGATGATTCTCACAACAACACATTTGGAAATCAATCATCAGCTGGTGTGTTAATTTATCGAAACAAAACTCCTGTTCAAGATTCAAGCTTTTTTTACGTGCTGCATAATGTTGTTTGAACTATTAAAGTAAACCTGACTTTAATATGTATTTTAAACGTTGCATCATAATATAATATATTTATGTATTTCCAAGCAGAACAACTGAAGAGGATCAATAATTGTTTACATTGTTTTTAACATTTTATCTGCACAATGACACCTTGCTATATTTGCACTATGTTACCCTATTTGTATTTTTGTATTTTTATATTGTATATTATAGCTATTTTATAATTTATATTTCATTCAAATGTTTTACATACTTTAGCCCCTTAGTATTAGTTAGACTTTGTATCTTTAGTATAGTTAGATTTGTACACCACTTATTTAAGATTTAAGATTACTGTATGTTGAACATATGCACCTTCCTGCCAAAGTAAATTCCTTGTCTGTGCAAACTTTCATGGCGAATAAAACCCTTTCTGATTCTTATTATAGACCTTTTTAATTGAGGGAGTGGTGGCACCATGATTCGCAACCTTTGCATTTTGAAGCTGGCTACCTAAATCCCAGCGTAGGCCAACGCCAGCAGCGAGTGATATGTGAACCAGAGTGGTGAAATATGGTCAAACAACCCCATCGGTAACATAGAATTAGGAAGGCCTTCATCTAGCAGTGGATTGACAAAGGGTAATTCGTTTTTTATTAACACATTTGAACAAACATGGGGAAGATTACAACACAAATAGCAGTGCTTTATTTATCCGTGAAATACTGAATCTCAAGGCTATCATTCCGGAGGATCCTGAATTTGGATGTTTAGTCCATTTACTAATATTTGGCATGAGTATTTGTTATATTAATATGCTTGCGGGACACTATATAAGTATAATACCAAACTTCATTGCATAGGAGCATATGGGCTTCACGAATTGACACCCATACGAATCCTAAGGATTATAATAGTCTGTCCCTATGAGCCTCAAGCACTTACAGTAAACCGAAAGAATCCAAATGTTACCTGAGTCTGGGCTCTGAACCTCAGGTATTAACAATGAATCACATGCATTATTTTGTGTTTTTTAGATCATGTTAAGAATCTTTACGGTGCCGTGGTCAAAATGTCAAAGCTTGAAGGGGCATTGTTATGGAACTTTGCGCTCACCTTATCCCAGATTGAATCTGTGGTGAATGTGGCGTTTCTAGTGGCACCGTGTGCTTGCCCGTGGGTCCATAATGACGAACCAATTTGTGGCACCACGTCTTTCACTTTTTTCACTTGCTGCACGACAATCAGACACATTTAGCTACTAGAGTGGCACTGTGCTGCATGCACAATGAAAAAAAAAATATCGCATGTTACAAATATCGTTTAACAGTTATTTTTTGGCTTTTTTTAATTCTGGCTGTCACCTGATGAGTCTGGTTGCAATTGCCGGCGAAACATCATACTTGAATTTGTAAATGCTCTGGGTTTAATCTCCACCACACAGGTGTGCTAAACTACTAACAAATTGGTATGTTTTGTTTACGTGACAAACCTTACTAACTGGCTGTGTCGGTGGAGGCGGTTTTAACAATACATTTATATTGACAAAATTGTAATTAACATTCCCATGTGGTTTTATTGTGAGATGAGCTGACTGAGCTTGTAGGGCGAGCAGCTTGCAATCAAAACTTCGTGAGTTCAAACCCTGGTTGGGGTCGACTCAGCCCATTGTCCCTCTGGTATGTTTAAACTTAGTTCCGTACCACTATGTGGGGAAGGCAACAGTGGTCGTCATTTGGATAGACTATCCTCTACCATAGGAATGTTGAATTTCCACAACTGACTCACGGCTTATAAAGAGGAGATGAGCACCAATGCCCCAATGGCCATTTCAGCCAGGTATTTCTTTGACTTTGATTGTGAGAAAATAGTCCACAGATACCAGCAGTGACTCAGTCCCCAACATGCAATGTGACAAGATGACATGAAGTATCGCAATTACATTGTATCATAGGTTTCATTCGTATTTTTGTTCTACAGTTGTATTTATCCTCATTATAAAATGAATTAATAAATAAACAATCCAGATAAATACTTGCTATAAAAAAGCAAGAATTTAGAAATTTAGAAGACTGTCCAAATTTGGGTGCTTTTGGTAAAGACAGGATTTATATTAATACTTTAGCCGGTAATGTTCTTAGATATTATCAACAAAAACCAAAAGTGGTGAATGCTACTACATCCCCTGTAAAAGGAAATGGACTAATTCCACACAGCTGAGTTATAACTACATCCACATCGGGCTCTCCATCCCGTTCTAATTGTGGTCATAATACTGTCGACATACACTCACGATGGCTATGTTCGTATTCATTCGACTAGAGTTTTGCCAAAATGCCATCAGAAACTCTACCCTTCATACTCGGTCGTGTAAGAAGCAATCCTGAAAACTAAGCTAGATTGAATCAACATGGCTATAATACAGAGGTATTAGTTTTACTGCAAAAATTACAGCATCAAAATACTAACCAATTTGAAAGAACAGTCAGCCAATCGCAAAGCTGCAATAAAAACCAGGAAAGTGTGACCCCGAGCAAGGACATCAGAAAAAAAAAATACGTCAACTATACGTAGGTTTAATTTTAGGGGAGCTCTACCAAAGATAACCAACAATATTAAAATAAAAAATAGTTAAGATTACATGCATCTTTTTGGTTCTTCCGGTAAAGTCACGTAGAAAGAAACTAAATAAAATAAAATAATAGAATACGAGGTTTCGATTGCAACACAAGCAATCATCATCAGCAATCATCATCTGATGATCGAAACGTCGTATTCATCATCTGATGATGATTGCTTGTGTTGCAATTGAAACGTCGTACTCTATTATTTAATTTCCAGCAGTCAGGAAAGCTCCAAAACAAGTTTATTACATGCATCATTGTCAAAATAAATATAGGTCGTATTAAACCAGGGCTGTGCATCTACAGAACACAGGTGAAATCACATTCCACTTACTCGATTGGCCCACCCCCACGTGTCACACGACACCAGGAGTCCAACTGGTGTCACGTTCCGGCAGCTACTGCCGCTGTGAGAAGAGGTTTGCAGCGAGTGCGCAAACCGAGTCAAGCCGGTAGAAGAGTCTGACCTGCGGGTGCAGCTTCTTGTCCTTGTTGCTCAGGTGGTGGACGATGCCCCATATGCAGAGGGGGCCGGCGAAGCCCAGCAAATCGGACAGGTAGCGGTAAGTGCTGCTCAGCAGGATGGGCCGGCCGAAAGCACGGTACAGCGAGCGCCAGATGGAGGGGGGCTGCGCCTCTCCGGCAGACAGCTGCGGAGAGAGAGCGGCAGAGAAACGCATTTCTCAGCTAGCACCGCACACACACACGCAGCCGACGCCACCAGTGCGCAAGTACGAGGCCAGGCAAAATGAGGCAAGTTACTCGGCAGTCTCCCTCACACGGCAGGTGTGCGAGACCTGTAGCGGTTATTACAGAGAGCACCGTTGCCTGCATCTCGTATTCTTGCAAGCCGTGCAAGATATGCAGGCGTAGAAAAAGGTCGCTTAGTTAATCGACATTCAAATTTGGACCCCCATTGAAAGCGTGAATTAGATAATTTGCCTGTTATGTACAGCAACTCTCCGATGTGCTTTTGGGTTGTTTGGCATGGTGTCCGACGTTTCGCTCCACATGCTGCGAGCGATACAACACGAAAAGACATCAGAAAGCTGTGCAGCTAAATGGCGAAAACCTGCACAGTGACATGTGCAGTAACTCCTAAATATGTGTTACCAGTGCAGAACTAGGTGGTAGCTAAGAAGACGAATCCTGATGTCATAATAATCAGACAACACTTGGTAGAGACTGGTCCATGTCATGCAGCACTACTGCAGATTGTCTGTGTGTAGTAAATTTTGTGTGGGAATGATGAAGCCAATCACTGCACCAACCCCTTCACATAAGCCACGTGACTTTAATTGTACTTGCAGCCAGGTTGCCTTCTTGTAGCTCATCTATTATATTGGTTTAAAAAAAATGGCAATGTTTTATTTTAAGTTCAATGTGTAGATGATGGTCGGTCAAAGCCTTTGGCAGCAAGTCATTGACTTATTCATTTAGCTTGGTTGTAACACCTCCGATTAGAACGGTTGGCTAAGTACAAGGCGAAAGAAGTTCAACATACATACATACAACACCCTGCTGCCTTCCTCAGGGGGCGTTATACCTTACTGCTGAGGGGGTTGAGACCCACCTGAGGAAACTAGTTGGGATAAACTAGTTGGAATAAGCAAGTTTGAGGCTGGGGCGTTCTGCTTCTGTAGGGCCCAGAAGCATCACAATGTTTAATGTATCAGACACCACGCCTACACCAGTTCGTAATATGCACACGCGTGCAAGGTGCATCGTCTTAAACGTGTTTATTTTGTCTCTTGCGGTAGGCAACGGGAGAAATCCTATAATGCGGCTACGACACGGGATACCTTCTGCTCCTCGTAGGCGTTGCGAAAGCGGATGTAGTTGGTGAGCGCCCGCATGGCGATGGGCAGCTTGCCGATGCTCTTGAGGTCGATGGGGCGGCGGTGCGCGCTCGTGATGAAGGCGTTCATCCACCAGTAGGTGGCCTTGGACAGGAGGTTGACGAACGGCTGGAGGAACCGCACGCCCAGGTCCTGCAGGTCCTCGGGTGGCTTCACCTTCTTTGGGTTGCGGAAGCCAACGTACTTCTGTGACCGAGGGGGCACGGAGGGACAAATGCGGCCGAGCTCGGCCATTAGGGTTAATGTACTCGAATGTGGCCACAGTGGCCTGTGAATGGACGCGTGGCCACAGTGGCCTGTGAGTGGAGGCGTGGTCACAGTGGCCTGTGAGTGGAGGCGTGGCCACAGTGGCCTGTGAGTGGAGGCGTGGCCACAGTGGCCTGTGAATGGAGGTATGGTCACAGTGGCCTGTGAGTGGAGGCGTGGTCACAGTGGCTTGTGAATGGAGGCGTGGCCACAGTGGCCTGTGAATGGAGGTATGGTCACAGTGGCCTGTGAGTGGAGGCGTGGTCACAGTGGCTTGTGAATGGAGGCGTGGCCACAGTGGCCTGTGAATGGAGGTATGGTCACAGTGGCCTGTGAGTGGAGGCGTGGTCACAGTGGCTTGTGAATGGAGGCGTGGCCACAGTGGCCTGTGAATGGAGGCGTGGCCACAGTGGCCTGTGAATGGAGGTATGGTCACAGTGGCCTGTGAGTGGAGGCGTGGTCACAGTGGCTTGTGAATGGAGGCGTGGCCACAGTGGCCTGTGAATGGAGGCGTGGCCACAGTGGCCTGTGAATGGAGGCATGGTCACAGTGGCCTGTGAGTGGACGCGTGGTCACAGTGGCCTGTAAGTGGACGCGTGGTCACAGTGGCCTGTGAATGGAGGTATGGTCACAGTGGCCTGTGCATGGATGTGTGGTCGCTAATGTGTGCAAGTGTTGCTCCGTCCAAAATGGAGGTGCAAAATTGTTGAGTTAAGCTGAAGATGATGATGGTGAAAATAATGACATGGATGATGATGAATATGCTAATGAATAGTATGATGATTATGACAGCAATGATGTGGATATGAAGATGGCAATACAGATGGTGAAAGATGTTCCAATTTGTGCTTGTGATGTTGATGATGATGATAATGGTGTTGCTGCTGCGGTTTATAATGATCCACCAACCCTCACCAACTCTCATCTCATGCAGATCCACCAACTATAGTCTCCAAAGCATTGCATCGCTGAGTTGACCAAGTGAAGGCTCAGAACAGGTGCCAATAAAGTTTGCAACGGCTTGGAATTAAACTCGCTGGGTTCGCCATGCAGTGCTACTCCCTCAATCAACTGGGAGGTGGTGGAATGATAGCTAAAAAAGGGCAGGAACGAAGAGACAAATTCGTTTGTGTGGAAGGTCTCGCAAGGGAGCTCGATTTACACGATGAGATGAAGAGGACCAAGTAAGACGAGCAGCTAAACCCATATGAAGACAAATGTGAGAAACTCTGAAGGAGCACTGACTACAAAGTAAGGGCAGAGGCAGGTCACAGATTGACGTGGAGAGTGGCCACAGAGACAGGCAGGGCATGCTCATTGTTTCATAATTCAATTATATTTTATATGAGGAGAAATCATTCAGCTTGGGAAAAGAAATAGCATAGTCCAATATGTATATATGTTGAATTTCTTTTGCACCGTACATACTGGAGGTGTGGCGGAAGGACAACAAACGAAACATAAAAAGCAGTTCTAAACAACAAGATAAAGCACTAATGCATGGGAAAAATAAACCATCTTGTTTGTGATTCATATTTTGGCAGAGGTCCACTTGACCGTGGTAGAGTTAGTCCGATTTGGTGAAGCGAATGGAACAATAACAACACACATTGCTCCGCCAATCCCACACGGCCTTCTGCCAACGCATGAGTCACCCCTTGTAAGTCCAGACCACGCTGTTCTTGTCAGCACAATGGTATTTTTTATTCAGTATCACGCCAATGTCATCGACTGATTCATCCATATTTCTTTTCCACTCTTATCCCATGCCTACCCCAATCTCTCCCACTCCCTCCTAAAATCTTTCATCTCCGTCTGCCGCAACTACACCATTCTCTATTAACGATTTCTATTACCCAACATACGGTTGATGCCTCTGAGGTACAGCAAATCAGGACATATCATGTGAAGAAGTATATCTCACAATACCAGAAGAGGGGAGAACTGCACGTAAGCAAAATTGCATTGCATTATTATGCAACTGACGAAAACCAGGATTGTCAGTGTCCTGGCAAGACTTACATTTTTCCCAGGGCAGCTCCCACATAAAGAGGACAATCCTGGGAAAACTGGGACTGGTGGCAACGTATGGGTGCCACTGTGGCTGGAATACAGGAGGTCGTAAGTTCAATCCCTACCTTGACGCCTACTGCTGTATATTTGGAGTTTGCATGTGTTTCTCTCTCCCTGTGGTCGTGTGGACTTAGAATCAACATCACACATTTTAGAGTATTTGGATGCTTAACATTTCCAGACGATAAGCCACTTCGTTGAGCCATCATTTCTGATGACCAGGTCACTTCTGAAAAAAGAGCTACATAGCTCAGTGGAGGCCTTACCTGGTAAGATTTAAAAATAGTTGATAGTTTAGTTTTCTTATCCCTGACGAACACGCAGGGTGCGTGTCTCCCCTGTATGTATGTGTGTATGTTGAACTTCTTTCGCACCGTACATAGCCAACTGTGCTAATCGGAGGTGTGGGGGAAGGACAACAAACTAAACATAAAAAGCAGTTTCAAAAAAATGAGTTTTCAATCTAGATGATTTAAAAGTAATATCGGAAGGAATAGTGTTCCAGACGGCCGCAGAAGCACATCTGAAAGTACCACGATGCGGTGACTGCCTTTGTTTAATGGCCAGCCAAAAGCCGCTGCTGCGAGGATGACCAGAGTTCACGCGATGATGGTTTACGCTCCTTGCTGACGAGATCAGCGAGGTACTTGCTTGTAACGGCCTGGGCGCGGGGGCCGCCCCAGGCTCGCCGAGGACCCACCCGCATGCGGATGACGTTGAGCTCGACGGAGAGCAGCATGCCGTAGATGAGCACCAGCAGCCCCGTGATGCAGAAGCGCAGCTGGTTGAAGCCGACGCCGTGCTCGCAGAACTTCACCAGCTTGATGGTCTTCATGGTGAAGGCCAGCAGCCAGTAGACCAGCAGGGCTGCGGAGGGGCACAGAGACAAGGATCCCCACGTATAGCCTTATAGGGAACTTGGGGCAAGTGTTGTTGGTGAGTAGCGCCCACGAAAGCTTGCACGGTATACGAAGGGGCGTGGTTGGCCAGCACCTATCATGTGTATATTTATAGCAGCCAAATACTCTAAAAGCACATTAATAAATGTGGAGGGAAAAACCGGAGGACTCGGAGAAAAATCCACACGACCACGGGGAGAGCGAGATGCAAACTTCAAATATACAGGAGTCAGGGTCTGGATCGCAGTGGTTATGGCAATCTACCATGAACCCAGCGACCTACGATTGATTCCTAGCCACGACTAACATTAGCTACGAGTGATATCTGAACAGTGCTGGAAAACCCCCTATCTGCCTTCAACAATCCACGCTTCCCTGCACGGTGAAGTATGGTCAGAGCCCCCCATGACTGACAGTGTGTGGGGAGGGATTGATCCAGCAGTAGATTTACTCATGGATGAACATATTTTATACAATTCGACAGCAACATAGAATGATGCTGTATACTAAAGAAAAAACGTAAAGTATTTAAAAGTGCTACAAATAACAACACTATTGTGTGTATTTGTAGTGAAATTTAACTTACAACATTTCCCCAAAGAGTGGATGATTCACGCTTGTCACTCTCCCACACCCTCCCTTAAGCTACTGGTTTCCCATCTCCAGCGTCTGAGCTAGAATCATTCCAGAATGTCCAGAAATTCACAGAAGGAAATTGTAATTGTGTAGTGAAGAGTTGTGTATGATAGTGATTTAGCAAAACAAGTTTACAGGATGTAAGCCGATGCTTCGTAGGTGGCATCAGTGCAAAGCTCCCCTCTGGTTAACTACTGTGGTGAATGCAGTTCGATTCAAAGTCTGGGAGACGTTAGTGCTTCCAGGAATAGTTTTCCACATTAAAACCATCCACTCAGTGGTTGTTGGAGATTCCAATGGCTTGTTATTCAAGATCTATATCGCATGGTGAACCTCAGTGAAAGTCACTGAAAACTGATTTCCTCCCACATGTATACACACTCATTAATTGCCTGAAGGAAAACATATTTCACAGAGAACTGCAGAGCTTGGCCAATTATTGGTGGTGCCGGCTCAAAAGGAAGTTCTGCTGCCTCCCTTTTTGTACGAGGTTCCTCAGTGATTGTGAGATACAATTTGCATAAATTATGCCGTATAAAACGAAACATTATTACTATTATTGGAGGCCAGCAAAAATAATTCTCAAAATAATATAAGACCAGCGCAGCTGAATGGGACCTCCAATGTTTTTCAAGAAATATTGAAATTACTGCTTTGCAAACCTCTCGATTGTAAAATAAATACATAAACGAGTCACTCCATGAGAAGCAGACTATGCACATGAAAACACATAAGAAGATTATGGGTTTAACATTTGCTAAATATATATAAATAGCAATGGATGTTGGTTTAAATGTTTTACTGCCGTATGCTCTGACTTATAAAAGATGCACTTTTTTTCTTGAATGTTAAAGAAAAAGTCGGGGGTGTGTATTATAATTCGGTTGAGGTGTGTGTGCGTGACTAGATTTGTGTAATTCTATTGACACCGGGCACAAGTTTGGGGTACATTTTACTTTCTCATGCGCCTTATTATTTGGAGCACATGGATACATTTTTGTTCCCTGAGATCCATTTTGAACTCGAGATTTGTTGTTGAGAAACGTCATCATAAAGAAACGTGATACACTGTACATCACCAACAACAACAACGGTATCAGGATGGAGGCAACCCAGGTGATACCGCAAAAGGGGCTTAACTCTCCTCATTCTTTTCTGTATCTCTCTCTAGGCAAGCAACGGACACTCCTTCCTGCCCATGACATCACGGCAGGAGGGAGTCCCCAGTGCTTCCGGTGCAATGTCCATCCCACACACGACGATGTGGATTGTGTTGCAACAGAAAGCCAGAGACTTCCTTCCAGGTGCAAATGTCAGGTTAGTTACAATCACAGAATTATTATTTAACTTATCACCGGTGGAAATGTAAATTGTTCAATGCTAAGTTAGTACAATCCTTTCTGTAATGAATGTATAACAGTAACTTCTCACACACACGGTTCCATGCGTGTATCACGACTCTAACATCTACCAGAATCGACAAAACAATGTATAGTCTCACTCTGCTATGTAAATACTCCACCACGGAGGAACTATATCATCCAGGTGGTGTCAGAGTGTGACTACAGTACCTCTCTCTGCTCTTTTGTATTGATAAAATCGAGAATATTTGCATGCAAGGAGAATCGCAGAGTGAGCTGACTGCTCTGTTGCACCCCGCTGGACTGCATAGTCATTGTTTTTGTTGTTTTCTCATTCATGTTATACAACCCACCGAGCAGAAGCTTGGGAAAGTTGGACGTTTCGATGTTGTGGTAGTAGACGATGGAAGTGGTGGCAGCGATGAAAGCCATGATGGCCGGCATGTAGAGGTGCAGGTGGCGTGACTCCATGAACCTGCCCGTTACACCAACCAACACACGCACGCACGACGCATTAATTTCACTTTATTTAAAGCTTTATTTTCTCTTTTCCCCCAATTGTATCCTGAGCACGCTCTCGATGTTGTGCCATGAGACGATCCATTTGGATCTCTCGCACTGCATTATGATGCTTAGTATTAGAGAATGGGCCACGGAAGCGGACACGACAGAGCTACCGCTGAAATCCCTTCAGGTGACCTGTGGTCCACATAGTAAAGGGGTAACACATTTCCACCAGCTCTATAGGTGGGACAGAGCTGAACCAAAGTTCAATGCAATGCCCTTTTTGTGCAATTAATTCTTTAGCCCGACCGAGACAATTTATCCACTCGAGAACTCGGTTTAATCCCAGGTGACTGCCTGGAATTGAACCTAGGATCTCAGCAGTTCCAGCTCAGCGCATCTGAGGCACCTGGCTATCTCATCTTAAAACCTATTAAAACAAATCTGATTCCTGAATTTTTTTTACTAAATTCATCTTGTTTGATAAACCAGTACTTTTGTTACAACATAATTAAGAGCCTCATAATATGTATTGGCTTACTGCCAGTACTGTACCATCCATAGCCATCGCTCAGACTGCCGCATTGCTTGGTATTGAGTATCAGGAGCAAGACAGCATTCAGTATCTGTGGTATTAGTCATCATATAAAGGAGAAAATGTAGCTATTAGTCCTAATAACTAAAAGGTTGATTACATTTTAGTATCTGCGGTAGCATGGTGGTCAGAGTACTGCACTATGAACCCGGCAACCTGAATTTAGTTCCCGGCGATGGCTAACATAATTTTGAAAAACTGCATTCTTACCTGACAGCAGACATTATATTAACAGCACCCCAGTTCCTATTGCAAGTGAAGCCATAAGTGGTGTGCGCACTCACATTTGTGACAATTACTAAGTCTTTTTCCCCCAGCCTGTGTCGTAAGAATTCGGGGCTGGCAAGTCTCACGCACTGCGCGTGTGGCATGCGCAGGCCCATGGGCCCCATCACACACAAGACGTGGTGTGGCTGTGTAACCCGTTTACAGCCTCTGCTATCCACCCCCACCACCACCCGCGCCAACACCGACATGCAAACACTCTGTACAAACACCCACCAATCGCAAGCAATCGGCATGAAAGCTGCCCCCTAAAAAAAAACACTCACCAGCACTGCAGTACCTGGCAGCTGACAATGCAATTTACAAGTGAGATTCACCGACTGGCAGCCTTGACAGTGGAAATGATCGGTAAATATGATGCATTTCTCATACTGAAACCTGACAAGCCAAGAAGCATCACTACTACCATCACTACGAGCATCACGTTCCGTTTGTGTGGGAGGTGTCACCGCATTCGTTTGCGTGGTGACGTCACCACATTCCGTTTGAGTGGCCGACGACTACCATCACGAACATCGGCTGCCCTGCCCATGCCGCTACACCTGAGCTACGCCCATGTTAAACCTTTACCTGGCAGCCCTTTCATTGGTGTCGTTGCCCACTACTATCATCACTTACATTAACATTAGCTGCCCTGCCCATGCTGCTGACACTTCGACTATGCCCATTTTAAACCTTTAGAAACAGCTTGCCTTTAGAGGCTAACCCCCATTTTCCTGATGACGACCGCTTGTGTTGCAATCGAAACGTGGTGGTTTTTATTTGTATTTTATTTTAATTATTTTTATTCACTTTATTATTCTTTTTCTATCTACGCAACTTTACTGAAAGAACCAAAGAAGAATAATAATGACATAACGTGCCAGATTTTGCAGACAAGTTAACAACTCAGAGTCACGGAGCCAAGCTCAGGGCTGCTCAAAAGCATGACTCAATACAGATAGAGAGGCCTTTAGATGTTTCTTGAAACTAGTCAGAGTTCATTGATGTTGCGGATGTGCAACGCGATTTAAGAGTTCCACAGCGAAGGGGTGAGAGCAGAGAACCGACGTGAGGCTGAGACCTTGGTGTCCAAAGAGTTACGCTGCGTAGGGTTCCACCATGAGCTTCAGTGCAAGGCCAGAGTAGTGATTCTTGTTTTTTAAATTACAGAACTATTATTATCATCATTTCACCACCCTCATCTCCTCACTGCTTGAAGCCAGATGTAGGGGTGGGCATTGGATTTGGTTTAACACGTAGGTTTTCGCGACCAATATCATCGATAAGAGGTTTTTTGGTTAGATCGCGTAAATATATAGATGTGTCGTTAAAATCCCGCCACCACCCGACACAACCAACTAGTAAGGGTTGTCACGTATACAGAACATGTCAATTCGTCACTAGTGCAACACACCGGTGTGTTAGAGAGTTAAACCACAACATTTCCAATTCGAGTACGACATTTTGCTGGTGATTACAACCAGCCTAATCAGGCGATAGCCAGAACACACTGATGTACGGAACTTGTAACGAATTTCATTTACCACATGTGCAGTTAATGTTGGGCAAACAGGACGAATGATCAGCACGAGACTAAAAGAACATCAGATACATATTAAATTCTCCCAAATACAACTGTCAGCAGTAGCAGAACACGCGTGCCAACAAGGACTCTCAATTTATTTTTATAATGGTGATGTTTTGTGCAAAACTAGCTACTACAGGCCAAGACTAATTAGATAATCTATCGAAATTGAAAGAACTCTAAATAACTGTAACCGTTCGGATAGCTACTGCCTTAGTGCTACGTGGAAGCGAATCATCAAATACGAAACAGTAAGACTTCACAAATCTGGCTGTCGCCTGATGAAGCTAGTTGTAATTACTGGTGAAACGTCGTACTCCGTTTGTAAATGTTGTGGCTTGGCTCTCCAACACACCGGTGTGCTGTACTAGTGATGAATTGGCACGTTCTGTTTACGTGACAAGCCTTACTAGTTGGATGTGTCGGGTGATGGTGGGTTTTTAATGACATATTTATATATTTACGCGATCTAACCCAAAAACCTCTATTACGGCATTGGATTAAAAAAAATGCATTTTCACAGCAAAGCACGACACACGTGCTCGAAATGCAGCGTGCTCGAGGTGCAACGTGCTCAGTGCCCAATGATAATGCATTGTCTGCCACTCTCCCTCTACTTTTCGGGAACAAGCAGAGACATTTAACACATTTTTATAAAAATGCAATGAAGGTAATTTTGCATTGAGCTAAAAAGGACGGTAAGAAAATAATTTCTACGCTCTGTACAGCGGACAGAAGCAGGATATAAAAAAAAGTAGAGAGCATCCCGCTGCTTCCCCATGTGGTAATTGGTGATGACATACTATCAAGAAGGGTGCAAACTGTGTCCCAGCAATTCAGAGAGCGTTATGTTTTCGTGACTTTCCAGAAGAAGGTGGTAGAGCAAGAAGGCTTTCGCGACCAATATTATCCATAAGAGGTTTGTTGGGGTTAAATCGCGTAAATATAAATGTGTTGTTAAACCCGCCACCACCCGACACAGCCAATTAATAAGGTTTTTCACGTAATTAAAACATGCCAATTCATTAGTAGTGTTGGAGAGAAAACCCACAACATTTACAATTCGAGTACGTTTTTCCGGTAATTACAACCAGCCTTAGTTGTGGAGAAATCCTCCTGTTTCAGTCTTAAAAAATGTATAACCCTATTATGGACTCTTATCAGTTGCCCCCTCACATGTGTAATGAGCGACTTCTACGACACGTCGTATAGAGGGTACTTCTTCTTTATTACTCACACTGGGCACAACACTGGTTCTTCCTCCCACTGAATATACTCGTGGCAATAACACCTCTACTGGCTACACGCACAGCCGATCACTCAGCGTCGTACCCTCGCCCTCAGTCGTCTCCGCCGCTGGCTGGCGGCGTGATGACGACGGCAATGGAACCCACGGAGGAGATCTTCCACGTAGCCGGACGATGGAGAGAGATGTCGGTGAACAGCGACATGCCAGGACCCCACACACGAGCCCCGAGCTGCGGGTCCGCTCCCCCTTATATCCCCCCAGGCGTGGCTAGGCCCTGCCTCCGGCCACGCCCTCTCGTGGAACCTTCGAGCAGGTTCCCGGAGTATCTCGGCGAGCCCCACCTGTTACCTTTGCCCCAGATACACCTCCTTCCCTGATTGGTTGTTACCTCTGTGGCATTACCCGTTAATCCCTTCCCAGGCCAGCAGGTGTCACCCTGTCACGTCAGCAAGTGTCACTCTGGCATTACACATGTATAGGATTTCTCCGGGTGTTCTGGCTTCCTCCCACATTTAAACATATCTTCATATATTGTGGACCGCAGAGCTAAGGCAATTGTCAATAGCGCTGCTTCACTACCCGTCCGCCGATTGTCTGAGGTTCCCTCAGCGATTGTGAGATGCAATTTGTATGAATGGCAGCGCTATATATATATCACTAAACATCATTTTATGGCAAAAAGAATGTACACAAATTGTGCCACCTCAGGAAAATGTTCCTTGATTGGGAAGAATGGCCCACCTTATAGAGAAGTAATCTGATGTATTCACAGTAATGAGAGAACATAGAGAGGGGGGAGATAATAGAAGCAGTGATGATTTTGGGTGCATGCAAGAAGTCGGGCAAGGTGCATTCTGGATCACGTTGAGTGTCGCGGTGAGGAGTTCGGGGAGGGCAATGAGGCGTTACAGTAATTAGGCAAAATTATATGAAAACACAAATGTGTTTAACAGTAGGCTCAGAGAAGTGACTTTGTTAGTTGGTTGGTGACTGGGCAACAACTGCAACATTGGGTAAAACATTATTGGTGGTGAGGTGTTGTGGTGGTGTCAACACCATTGGCCATCGTAACCTCTTGTTCTTGATGTCTAATAGACAATGAAAGCAGAAGTAAATGTATTTACGTATAATTGGTGAGCATTAAAAAAATCTACAAACGTCCACCATATAGCAAAAACAGACTGTTAGGGCAAGTGCTGTTAATGAGCACCTATGAAGGCCGGCACGGCACACAAGGGGGTGGGTCGTCAGCACTAAGTCCGGACACCTTTGTCTCCCTAGTAGCGATGTTTACATGTTATACCAGGTATTTATTCGAAGCTGAGTCCACCTAGGGGAGGCCCAGGGCTGGTTCAGATGATCATCGCTATCGTGAGCAGGAATTGGTTCATAGCACAATGTGCTAACCACTTAACCACTGCTCCCCCCACACGCACAACGTTTGGTGAGCAAACACACACAGACATGAGAGCTTGTAACACGACATACGTCCGACATCTCTATCCCTATGCCACAGCCAGGCACAGAGATACGCATCCCATAAAATGGCCAAACATTCTGGCAGGGATCCTCTGTACTAAAATGTCATTATACAGTACCATCAAACTTCAATTCGCGTTTTCATCATTCACGTTTACATTTGCTGGATGTGGGAGTTGCTTGCCTGAAATCCATCATTTTGAGGTGGAGTTGGTGGATCGTGCGGGGATCAAAGACAAAGATCCCCTGTATAGCCTTCACAGCGTGTTGGGGCAAGTGCTGTTAGCGAGCACCTATGAAGGCTGGCACGGCACACGAGGGGGTGCGTGGCCAACACCACGTCCGACCGCCTTTGTCTCCCTAGCGGCGATATTTACACACCGCATCAGGTCCTCATTTGAGGCTGAGTCAACCTAGGGGAGGCCCAGGACAAGTTAAGATAAACGTCACTGGTGTTGGCCGTGAGCGGGAATCAAATTCAGGATGCCAGGTTTGTAGCGCAGCACGCTAACCGCTACACCACCGCTCCCTACCATGTATGTCACATGCATTTTTCAGGGGAACCACAGTTCCAGAGATGGCAAAAAAGCGATTGGATCGTGATCTATCTCCGGAGGTGTTTGAGTATCACCTCCTCACATGCGCGTTTAGAAATACACAGAAAGGAAATAGCTGAGCAAAAAAGGTCCTGGCTAAACATCATGAAAAAATGACCCTCATTAAAAACATTGATGTTGACACTTATTTGAGGCTTGCTAGGGTGAATGACTGCTACATTATGAAGCATCACAAGAGCGACAACATAGATAAACATGGACATGTTCAACTGTGCTCTTAATGCATATATGAAAATGTATTTTGCGAAATAATTATGCTCGTGATGTGAGGGAAATAACAATTTGGTTTAATGTAAAACGTAAGAGTAGGATTGTTTCTAATTATGCAAGAGCTCACAGTGTGTTTACACCGTTGAAAAATCTTGTTATGGCCATCACAACACAATTGACAGCAACTCTGAACATTTCTCAATAACACTGTGGCCTTAAAAGGGAGAATACATAATATGTGATTTTCGGTGGAATGGCGCTTCTTCAAAGCACTTAAAATTAAGGGCCATTGCCTGAAATGTTGCCTATTTTTCTATTTTTCCTTTTAAAGCAACAGTATTACCGACGAATGTGTTGAGTTTTTTTTATTGTGCTTGTGCACCAATGCCACCGCAGCAGTAGCAGCATCGCCAAATACATTTGTTTGTCATTAACGGCAAGATCACATCAGCAGCAGTTTCAATAAGCGACCTCAAAGAGAAACACCCAAACTATAATTTTATATATATATAGTTTTACCAGGTAAGGCCACTGAGCTATATAGCTCTTTTTCACAAATGATAGCTCAACGAAGTGGCTTATCATGTGGAAATGTATAGCAGTTACCAAATACTCAAAACGCACGTTTCTAAATGTGGAGATAAAGAAACTGGAGGACCCGGAGAAAAATCTACGCGCCCACGGGGAGAACGTGCAAACTTCAAATATACAGGTGCCATCAGGGTGAGGATCAAACCCACGACCAAGCAGAAATCACCAGAAATCAACACTATAAGAGCCGGGACAACAGCAAACAATTTACACCTAATGTGTTTTTCTCTGCCAAAGAGAGAAACATCAATACACCCAACACGGGAGCAAAATAATTGACCGTTTCCAAAATACAATCTCCTCATGGTAAAGGCTCATTGTGAGTGCCACCGTCTCCACGGACCTCCGCTCGAGCTGACAAAATGCGTTCATAATTGTGGCCCTGTGGAAACACTAAGACAATGACGTTCACGCGAAGGGGCTGAGCGACGTTTTGAACTGGGGGTGTGCGCGCGCACGCAAACACGCGCGATGTACTACGTACGCTTTGCTACGTTATCAAAAGCACTGCACGAGCGAAAGGCATCGCGCGCTGAAGGAAGCCACTCATTTCCGCGTGCATTCATTGTACGCAAATGAGCATCACGGCGTGTGAGAACCCGCCGGCTTGTCGGACGGCGTCGCCTTGTCACCGGGAAATGCATAACAGCCCTTGGCAAGAAAATTCCATGGAAAAACACACATTCAGGATAAGGCAGGTGGAATGGAAAAGAACATAAAGCAGACTTGCTATATTTAAACAAGTGTGGCTACCATTTATAAATACACGTCTGTGCCAATCTTGACGTTTATATTTTACCGTGAGCATTCAAGTACAATGATCACCCGACATATATTTGACATATCTGTAGCTTGATTTGTAATTGTAGTACGATCGACCTGCACATTTGCAGAGAAACTTTGAGGGAAAACTAAGAAAAATTCCTGGCAAATCAGGACGAACGTCAACTGTACAAATCCTCCAGTGGATTGGACACGTGTCCACAAGGTAATGCGTGCCCAGTAAAAATGGAACGTTGGGCCAACTTTGTTCCAACGTTGGTCCAACGATGCCAACCAAGTGCCGATGCCAACCACATGCCTACAACGTTACATGTTCACTCCGCAGTTCCAGGTTGGGGATTAAATCTTAGCGACATCAAAGGACCAAAGTGCCCTGCAATTCAACGAGAGTACTTAAGAGAAACGTCATGGTTTCATTCAGGGACTGGTTTTATTATATATCGCGCCTACAATTTTTCACGCATCCCTCGCTGAGTGTGCACCAGCCATCAGCAGGAGCAGCGTATGACTCTCACAGGAATCCCCATCGCCCGGTGATCATAGATTTTAACCAAAGCCCATTTAGGGGCTCTTCAACAAGTTGCTTACAGAGTGCACAGTTAAACCAACAAAATCAAGCTTTGGGTTAAGGATATGTGCTCTTGCACTGTACATGCAGTGTGTTGCACCCTATAACTAGTCGGTCATGCGAGTGATTGTTATTCTTAGACGATAAAGAAGGGAGATAAAGAAAAACGCTTGAGGCCAATCCGTGTACGAGCCGTGAATCGGCTCGAACTTCCTAAGCTGAATCACATGGTGCTGAGGGTTCAGGTGCAATACCCAAAACACGAAGAGCCAACATAAGGCAAACTCATGGGAAGGAAATAACACCCCATGCCGGCCTATGTGGCTGCCTTTGGCAAACAGCGTATTATGTGGCTACAGACTACCAAATAAACCTATCCTTATTATCCTAAATGTTATCTATAAAGTAAGTGGTACTGACAGATGGAGGCAGTTTAAATAAACAAGCCTCGCTTGAAAAAAGGGACCTGACAAATATAACTTGTATAGGGACCTGCAAATGCACTGTTGAAAGAAAACACACAGGCCAGGGCTTGGTGAGGCTGTGTGCCTCCTGCCCCTTCCAGTAAGGCCACCCACTTCACGAAGCAACACAAAGGGTCTGGACATTCAATCGCTTTTTCTTCCTCCACACCAACCAACTGGGAGAGTCCTCCCAAGGGCTTGTTGTGAACAGAGACCGCCCTGAACTGCTGCACAGAGCGGCCCACAACTCAAAATAATCACCAGCAACACTGCGGAGAATATAAATAACAAAATAGGCAAGTAAACACCATATCTCCTCCATATGTCTGTCTTCCCACATTAAACAATATGTATTTTTTACACATCCCATCAGGCCCACGGCTTTCTGGGAGTGAATTATTACAGTAGCATTGATTTAGTACAAGCAAAATATTGACATGCTGTATCACAAATGAACCACAATACCTTGCGAATCTCGTCAAGGAGCATAAACCATCACGCAAACTCCGGTCATCCTTGCAAAGGCGGCTTTTGGTTAACCATCGAACAAAGATGCTCACTGTATCGCATGCTTTCAGATTATGTGACCAACTGGAAAGCTGGTCCTTCGGAAGCCACTGGAGCTATGCACTTTCAAATCTAGATTGAAAACTAATTTCTTTAGAACTGCTTTTTTGTGTTTAGTTTGTTTTTCCTCCCCCGCACCTTCGATTATCACGGTTGACTAAGTACGGTGCAAAAGAAGTCCAACATACATACAGTGTCTAATCAGCATAGTTGATTGATGGAGTCAATGCTGGTGAATTGCCAGATGCCATAGGCAAGGGTTATCCCTTTATGATATGGGTCATCATTGGACACAAAATCATATAACTTAAAACAATAAAGAATACTTTTATTTTGCACGTGGAGAGACAGATATACGAAGGAGACATCATGTCTGTTAGTCTATTTAGCCTTTAATAATGATCGCTGGCACGAGCTGCAGTGCAAGAGTAACTGAGGCAGCCGAGAGCACCGCTTGCAGACACAGATGTCCAGGATTGAACTGCCACCGCTTTAACAAGTAGCTGATGTGTTAAGAATATGCCTATTTTGGTGTTTATATTTAAAAAGAATACATTTTACTATTGTTGCCACTGCCATTGATAAAGCATTGTCAAGCCGATCAACAATTAAGTCTATAACCTATGCATCAGCTATCCCCTTTTCCCCTTAACTTTGTAAACAAGAGCAACACTGTGAATGGACACGATACCGTTAAAACAGAATAAAGGAAGATCTTCCTGACATCCATCCTATTCATATAAAAGATGATGGTATACCAAACAGCAAGAGCCAGGGCTTGTGTTGTGATTAACTTTGTAAACCTCGAACGAACTTTCCCGACGTGTTAAATGTGCGCGTGCACCTCGGAGAACGATTGCGTGCAGCGTGTTGTGGGCGTGTGATTGAATGCAGGTCGCGCATGTCAGGAGAAAGTGTGGGGACCTCCATCACTTACAAGATGTCTGGCCGTGTGAAAGAGTGGGCCAAATATCCCCTTTAGGATATTTAGTAGAGGCTCTTTCACATACAGCGGTGTGAGCAAGAAATTGCTGGGCTGCGCCTTTACCTTTTAACCTTTACCAGTTTCAATGAGACATCCGCAATCTATCTATGAGCACCGATACAATGATGTAAAAACAGACGAAGTGAACACATTCCAAATATCTTTTAATAGTATTGCACATATGGGAAGTTGTGTGCTGAATGAACCATGTTATCTGCAATGTCACAAGTTCAGGACCGAGGAAATCTTCAGGTTCTTAGTGAAAGGGAACTCGACATATTGATATCCTATACATTAGCTAGAGGCCATTATGGCAAACCACCAACACCTTAGTATCTCTTCCTCTCTTATGCCACATTTTGTAAAGCTTGCATACTCAACAACCCCCTACCTCCTCTTTTGAAATCTCCCTTCATCTGGTGTTTTGTTATCCTCTCCTTGCTCACTGCCCTCTCCATCGCCGGTAGTAATCTAAAAATGTGTTATTGATATTGAGCCCTCCTTTACACCGGGGCTTCTGTACACGATAAGCGACTTACGTCACATCTCATCTCGAACACGTGGGATGGCTCAGGGCACCTGGCCTACAATCGGGCATTAGTCTGTCAAAAGGGGCAACGATTATTCTGTGTAGTCCCAATTTAGTAATTTTCTTTCCGTCATTCAAGGCTTGAGGTCAACAGATGCCACATGAGATGTGCGGGCAAAAGGGTTATTTGAGGAGGAAATTGTTCTTTTTCGATTGACATTTATTTCCACAGCATACAAAGGGAATCTTCACATCCTGAGCAGGATACACGATCCTTTGACCTACAGTCATATAACACCCTGGGGCATCAATAATGAAACAATCCACCAAAGTGCAACGTCTGCTGCCAAAGGCAAGTTTGCCGTATGTTACATGACAGGTTGCAATGCAACGCTTCTTCCTATGCCCGTTCCCCTTCTCCGCAGCAACCTCGCTCATGGCCACTCGGAGAAGACGCATGCAGCGCCGTGAGAAACCCTTACGCAGTCAGGCCCCACTCTCTGAGGTGGCGATACACCATACACTATTAATAATAAGCGATGGCCTTGTTTCCTGGCTGGCTGCTGGCTGGGCTCCTCGCCACCACAACTATAACCCTGTTGCTGTTGTTTAGTGGCTGCTGTGGACCGTCACCACCAAAACTATCTGGGCAAATGACTAAACGGGATTTTACACAGAACAAATAAACTTGTAATGAATTTCGATTTAAAGCTTTCGTGACTGCAGGGATTCATCTTCTTGGTTCTTTCGGTAAAGTCACGTAGAAGGAAAATAATGAAAATAAAACGTAATAAAATAATTCTCACGACGTTTCGGCCACAACGCAAGCAGCCGTCTTCAGGTGGAGAACAGGTCTGTCGAGAAGACTATAACCCTGTCGAGAAGACAGACCTGTTCTCCACCTGAAGACGGCTGCTTGCGTTGTGGCCGAAACGTCGTGATAATTATTTTATTATGTTTTATTTTTATTATTTTATTATTTTCCTTCTACGTGACTTTACCGAAAGAACCAAGAAGTTGTAATGAATTGAAAAGGTGTAAAAAGAAGTTCGTAAGATGTATAATAGATAGTGACACCGATGAGGTGGGAGTAACGAATAAAGAAGGCTGACACAGTTCATTTAAAATTGATCTAACTTTTCAATTTATGCTAGTATGAATGTTATTATTTCACCAGAATTACAAAAGAACATAAAAAAACTCACAATATATTATGTGGCCCTTTCTGCCTGTGGTCGAGTGGAATTTTCTCCGGGTCCTTCGGTTTTTCCATCCACATTTAGAGTATTTGGCTGCTGCTATAAATGCCCACGTGATAAGCCACTTCGTTGAGCTCTCATTTGTGGCCAGGTCGCTTCTGAAAAAGCGCTAAATATAGCTCAGTTGGCCCTACCTGGTAAAATAAAAAATAGTACTACGTACAAATCAGGTTCTCTTTAGTGCTCCTAGTAGAGGATTGTGAGAAGAGCATGAAAATGACAGCTGTCTCTTATTTTCAGTTGCAGACCAACGGGTTCTTTACTCATTTGATTCACTATTTGTATTATTAATCTTGTTTATACCCAGGAAAATCTCAATGTGTCTCATGATTCTTTTTTAAGGAGGGTCCTGGCAAGTTTCCGTAGAAGGGGGATGATGATTGCTAAGTAAAATTTCAATTTGGGAATTTTGCGCCTAATTTTCCAGATTCGCCCAATTTGGACCATTGCCGTCGGCACGCAATCGACTACTCTTGCAAATGACGTCACGAGTCAAATTGTATTTAATGGTTTTAAAGTCTCCATAAACAGCACTTTGACAGTTTGTACCGTTTATTCCATTGATTGTTATAATGACTGTCATCAGCAAAGTGGTTCATACCGTCTCCATTTATGTTTATTCCAATCCAATTTGGGCAAACATATTCTACTGTCGCTTTAAATCTATATATATAAAATCGTGCATGTCTGTCTGTCCGTCTGTGTGTGTGTGTGTGGATTTCGGACCATACGCACTTTCATTGGACGGCGGTTGCCCCTGGCAACGGATAGCGACGCCTTCGCCGCTTTCATTGGACCTGGCAACGGCTAGCCACGCCTTCGCCAAGGGCTGCAGTTTCATTGGACGGCGGTTGCCCCTGCCAACGGCTAGCCACACCTTCGCCACTTTCATAGGCCCCGTAAATAATTAAATAACAGCCATTACACAGTATTGTTGGCGCGCTAGGGGGGGGGGGAAGGCACGCCACCCGTACCCTGCCTCTGCCGGGTGGGCAATTTAGGCCAGGCCGGAGGCTCTGCACGCTACTAGGCCTCGACACCCACCACGCCACTCTGAGGTAAATTCATCAAAGTTTTTCCTACTCTTCACTCCACCCCCACCACAATGTGTGCTATTTATATTACTTTTAAACCCAACGCGCCAAACATTGATTACTTAAATGTTCACTGTACAAATAGTCATTAAGCTGGGTCAGCGTACTGCCAGTCTATCATGTAGACTGTAGCCTGCTTATTAAGCTCGGTGAGCGTACTGCCACTCTATCATGTACACTCTAGCCTGCTTATGAAGCTGACTGCGTGTACTGGCAGTCTATAATGTGGACTGTAGCCTGGTTATTATAATCGATTCTTTATATGTTCTTTGTACAAATAGTCATTAAGCTGGTTGAGCGACCCCAGTTCGATTCCAACTCACGCCCACCACCGCTGACGATTATTTGAAACGGACCTGGCCCTCCCCTAGGTCCACTCAGCCTCAAACGCGTAACTGCTGTCGTGTGTGAACATCGTCACTGGGGAGACAAAGGCGGCCGGGCATCGTGGATCCAAGTCCCGGGCGAAGCCGGGTCATGTGTATGTGTGTTTATGTGTATGTCTGTGTGTCTGTATGTATGTGTGTATGTATGTGTGTTTGTGTGTGTGTGTGCATGTATGTGGGTTTTTTTCTATGTCTTTATGTGTATGTCTGCGTGTCTGTATGTATGTATGTACGTGTGTGCATGTGTTTGTGTGTATGTATGTGTGTGTCTATGTATGTGTGTGTATGTGTTTCTGTGTATGTATGTGTGTGTATGTATGTGTGTTATGTGTCTGTCTGTGTGTCTGCATGTATGTGTGTGTGTATTGTGTATGTGTTTGTATGTGTTTGTGTGTTTACGCTCGCATTACACAAATGTGTTGCAGGTCTAAGGAGTTCCTTGCGCAGCATTGCCGCTTTATTATTTCAGTCGTTTACTGCCGTACGCACCCTGAAAGTCGTGTGTGTCTGCAGCAAGCGCGTGTATGTGTACCTATGGACGCGCGCGCGTGTGTTGTGTAGGGGGAACGGTAGTGTTGTGCTTAGCGTGCTGCCTGTGTCTGTGTGTGTGTGTCTGTGTGTGTGTGTCTGTGTGTGTGTCTGTGTGTGTCTGTGTGTGTGGTGTGTGGGGAGCGGTAGTGTAGTGCTTAGCGTGCTGCCTGTGTCTGTGTGTGTGTGTCTGTGTGTGTGCGTGTGTGGTGTGTGGGGAGCGGTAGTGTAGTGGTTAGCGTGCTGTCTGTGTGTGTGTGTCTGTCTGTGTGTGTCTGCGTGTGTCTGTGTGTGTGTCTGTGCGTGTGTCTGTGCGTGTGTGGTGTGTGAGGAGCGGTGGGTGTAGTGCTTAACGCTACGCTGCGCTACCAACCCGGCGAACCCAGTTCCATTCCCGCTCACGACCACCACCGGTGACGATTATTTGAACCTCCCCTAGGTCGACTCTGCCTCAAACGAGTAACTGCTGTAGCGTATTAACATCGCCACTGGGGAGACAAAGGCGGCCGGCCGTGGTGGATACAAGTCCCGGGCGAAGCCGGGTAGTACAGCTAGTAACCTGTAAAAATGTGTGACCTCGTCTGACTCCCCTTCCAATATATATGTTATTTTCTTCTTCATACAATTCAGTGTAAATGTTCAGTTTTACGTGTGTACTTGTGCATAGTCATCATACCAATGTGTCAGGCAGACAGCGTTTAATCAGTGTGTATTGCATACTATGAAATATGGATCAGAAACATGGACGATGACGAAGCAAATAGACAAAAATCTGAAAAGTGTTAAAATGAAGCATGGGAGGAGAGGTGCATGTTTGAAATTACACTGGAGAGGAAAAGCAAACCCATTGCTGGGGGAACATACGCACACTACAGACAACATTGACTGTTAAGAAAAGTATGTGGGCTCAGGGAGGAAATCGTTGTGAGAAGGATCAACGGTCAAAACTGGCGATGGCGTGGCAGCCAGGGCAAGTCGTCTGCCCGTGATAAATTAAGTTCATTTGCAGATGCCGGACAGATCATCACATCACAAGACCATAAAGTAGAGGTGAGGCCTTCATCCAGCAGTGGATAGATCATGGCTGATGATGTACCATTTTTGTTGATTGTACTGCACAGTATTATATTGTACAGTACAGCACTATATTTTGACGTTATTTAAATTTACGTCGATAACAAAAACCCCGATGCAGAAAATAACCCTCGTTGGGGATGCAGCAAGTCAAAACATAACGCTGGAACTATTTTTTTTACTTTCAGACTTATTATAGAGTTAGAGTTCCATAACTTTGAACATATACAGAACATGCTATCGCTTTATTTAACGGGCTGATTTAAGAATTGGCAATCCTAGCACTGTTGGTTTAGCATCAAGAGTATGACACATAGCAGTATCATGTATATGTCAATTCGTTGAGCACGAGTGAATAAAGTATTATGTTCCAGTCACTCTCGGTAGGAACCTGTAAATTCAGTATCATCGTACTAGTGAATTGCAATATGAATTAATTTTGTTGTCAGAGACGATTGCTGTTATCAGTATGAACAAGTCTAACAGTATTGTATTTGTGGCACTCGGTCGCAGGACATTTAGCAGTGTTATGTAATCGTGGATATCAACAATAATTTATTTTAATAGTACGAGAGTTCCCATCGGTGGTAAATTGTAATTGCTGTATTCCAGCATGCATGCTAACTCCGCCGATTACAGCAGTGGGGCGCTGCCAGTTTATAAGCGTCGTACACCGCGCAGCGATTCTCCGAGCAAATATTGTGGCAAAAGTCATTTTCAAGATTATTACAAATCGGTGCAGTTATATTTGAAAGTGAGAAAAAGCATTTTAAATGTGGCAGCTGCTTAAACCAGTCATGTAATGAAACAGGTAATTTATATATTACTTATTATGAGAAATATACAAATGTTGTTTTGATTGTTTGTCATCATTACGAGAGGAGTAAAGTGGAGTTGCAGTGCTGTTTGTGGTGGTGGTGGTGGTGGATTTCTATAGTGAGTGGCAACTGTGGTAATGTTTCTGTTGTCAACTATATTCACATTATGAAGGTCGTAGCAAGTCGCCTGTGTAAGTCATGCACTTACAGGTGTGTATCTTCACCAACCTGCACTGACCAGCGTGGTGGAGTTTGGTGAAACAGCCCTCGCTTATCCAACGGCGGATTGACAAACAGGCTATACACGTACAATTACACACGCGCACTGGCCTTACGTGTTCAACGGACACACGGTCGACCGCTTCCCTCTATATTCACTAACCACGGGCGTCCCGTGGCTGCCTCTGCTCGTCTCCTTCCGCCCATGGGTGGCGACAGGCCGACTGCGATGATTCCCTGTCAAACTCACCCGTCAGACACGACCCCCTCGGCGATCTCACACACGTGCACGAAGAGCAGCACGAAGGTGAAGATCCAGCGCAGGTTGTGGCCGGGGAAGTGCAGCCACGTGTTGTGGTGGATCTGCACCTTGGAGCTCTGGCTGCCCCATCCTGCTCGCGCGCATGCACGCGTTACCATAAGACGTTGTATGTATGAGTGTATGTTGAACTTCTTTTGCACCGTACGTAGCCAACCGTGCTAGTCGGAGGGTTGCCATTCCACAGGGCCGTATTGTTTTTTTTCCAGCCCATGCTGTCCTCCACACCTGGACGATTGCGAGCCTCTCCATGCCGTGCGGGGAGTGGGGGTTATTTGGCCGCAAGTCACCACGCTGGCTATTTAGTCTTTTTCGTAATTTAATTCCGGTAATATGCACTTTATTTTCCCGTTGTGCATTTTGCTTTGTATCGTAGCATTTTACTTGGAAATGCTGAAAAATGTTCAATTGTAGTTTCAATGGAAACTAACGGGGTTGAAATTGAAATGCTCTGTCACAATAACAAGTTGTGTTTTTTTAATGGAAATGTGGACCAGGGAAATCATAAACGTGTTACATTATTTATTTTCATGAGATGACGACCGAGGTCGCTTGAACCGTGTAAGTGAGCAAGTGAGCTGCGGCAACCTTCTCACGCGGTGAAATCGTCGCAATGTTCTCCCCTCGAATACGAGCTGCTCAGCAGGCTGAACAAACGTCACCGCTGTTGTCATTAATAACGAATGAAAGGTTAACGCAAAATACAAACGGGTTCTCTCTTTCACTGCAAGAAAACATGATCTTGACATTTTGGTCAACTTTCCTCTTTAAGATATGACAATTTCAAGAAAGCAGCAACTTTATACAAAGCATGAAAAAATGCCACCTAACCAATTAGACATAACATGTGTCACTGACCTTGAAAGCAGAATATTTGTCAAAACAACATAAACAAATGTTCGTCTGATTGAAATAAACTTTACACAAAGTATTCACGTGCAATAAAATCAAGAGCTGGGATTAAGTCACCTGACAACCAGAAGAGGAGAGGAGGTGACACAAGCATGCACCTGTGAGGAGGAGAGGACACGAGAGTGCTGGCACATGGACACACCTATGAAGAGGATGGGGAAGGTGATGAAGAGCAGGAAGACGTGCGGCACCAGGTTGAGCGCGTCCACGAAGCAGCCGTTGCTGAGCACCCCGCGGTCCACGCTGTACGCCGACACGTTGGAGCTGTCGCTGCCGCAGAACGCGAGCGCCATGGCGGGGCTGCTGCGGCCCTGCCGCGTCCCACACACACACAGCGGTGGGATGGGGGCGAGGGGAAGGAGAGCAGCGACCCCGGTGACCGTGAGGTGAGACGGGGAAGGGAGAGTGTGGAGGAGTGGGGCAGGGGGGGGAGATATCGTGGAAGGAGGTGGAGGGAACACGGTGGGAAGGGGGAGGGGAGAAGAGATGGGAGGGTAGGGAGCGGTGAGGAAGGGGAGACGAGGGGTGGGAGAGACGAGGGAGAGAGAGAGAGGCCGTGGCACCGTGCCCACTGCCTCATGGATGGGGACGCATCACTCGGACACCTGCTTGAACCGTTGCGTCACTGAGCACACGCGCAGGGCACACACAAAATAAACACAGCAACAGCAGCCCGTAGTTTGCAATGCAAGAGGGATCTATAAAGCACCTGAACACAAATGTAACTCAAGATGCTGCTGAACACCCAAGGAATAGGGAACGGAATTGCTTTCTGACAGGGTTTAGAGATTAATGATTGTAAGGAGCTGTGCAGAGCGATGGTAGCAGCGTGTGATTACAATATTAATTTCCCTCATCATGTGCAGCAGAGCAACCCACCACTGATTGAACATTGTTGCTTATAAGATGAATACGACAAAACATACCACACGTGACTGACCTTGGGAGGCGTATTACATTATTCAAACTGAGACGTGTCCATTCAGGTCGGGAAGGGGAGCCTGAATGCCACTTCTTCCTGTGCGGGGCTCAGAGCAACCCCTGCTCACACGACCTCTCACTACCTTGGCTCTCAACACAGTAACATTTCTGGGGACATGAGCCCACAACATTGAATTTCAAGGGACACGGGGAATTCCATGTGATTACAACACAGGGCACACTGACAATCGTTAGCACGGGGCATGATCACAAGAGAATTGGAAAATTAAGAGCCGGATCCCACAATTTCAACACAACGGACACAAACCCAGACAAGTGCTATTAGCATCCCACACACGTGCTTCGTGGCATAAGAGTATCACAGCTACAAGTGGTAAGAACATCATTATCCATGATTTGTCCACTGCTGGATGAACGCCTCCTCAAGTCAATGCCATCTCTCGTTATCTCACTATGCAACAATCGATCGAGCTTTTACACATGAGCTGATTTCAATTCTTTATAACGGCAAAAATACGTCATGTCGGGCGTTCTCTTCCTGGACTGCCACTCCACGATTAGTATCGACCACTGCCCACCAATCCTTCCATTGACGCGTCCTGCCCAAGCACACTTACTTTTATTAAGTCAATATAATGCATGATACAATATCAAATGCTCTCTGATCCACATGTTCCTCTTGCTGTCTCTGAACATAATTCCACTCATCCGCCTCTCCAACGCTTCGTGGCACACTCTTCCGATTGTGTTTCCGTAACCCTTTGTCGACGAATATACTTCTGCCACCTATGTCACAGAAGATGTATCGCCCGCCAAGTGGCAAGGTCACAGATGCAAGAAAAATCTTGTCCGATCATACAGAAGAACGCAACGGGCGTCTCGAGTTACAATGGGAAAAAGGTGTCCCCCGCACGCTACACAGGAAGCACGGTGCACGCGTGTCCCCTGGGTGGACCTTGCTGCCTGAAGAAGACTCATTGCGCGAAACGTTATATGTCCTGGCCATAGCACGGTGTTAAAGACCACCAAGCTGGTTACTTTCCACGTGTCCCTGCACAGCTGTGAGACACGTGGGTCCTTACACAATTACGCCGCCGACGATTATGATCCCTGGGCACTCGGGGAATAATCTCAGCCGGAGACATACGGGGCTGAGCTCCGGAAGAAAGGAAAAACCCCATGGATTAAATGAGAAATGAACCGCTACTGACAATGACAATTGGGACATGGTCGCTGACACCCAGCAGATGGGTTCCTGTGAAGGAAGGGGTGGGGGGGTCCCGGCCCCCAAGTCCACACAGCCCGTACGGGCTGAGCGCTGTTCACGGGATTCAGGACAAACATGGACACACTGGCCGCCCGCTGCTGCTGCGCAAGGCGCGTTCAGCGGCGGACGCGGAGCGCTGCGGGGAAGAAGGAAGCGCCGCTGCGTGTCTGTTCAGGCTCCTATTACGATGAAGATGACGACGGTGGTAATGGTGGTGGTGATGACGACGGTGATAGTGATGATGGGTGAAACCATCATCGCCCACCCCACCCACCCCGTCACCTACCAGCTTCACCCTGTTCATGGTGTTCATCGCTTCCGAACAAAACGACGGCGCCTCGCATCCCCAGCGAGAGAGCGGGGAGAGCAGTGGGGAGAGGGAGGGAGAGCAGGGAGAGACGGGGGGGGGGAGAGTTGGCGGGCGGCAGGGAGAGGAGGTGGAGGAGAGAGGGGGGATGGAGAGAATGGGGAGAGAGCGCGGAGGAGAGAGGGAGGGAGGGAGCGTGCGTGAGTGACCTTCGGGCCGCAGTGACGCGGGGACACTGGGAGCCGCGGGGAAGGAGACAGGGGGCAGATGGGGGAGCCGGGGACAGATCGGGAACAGATACGGGAAGGAGACGAGGTGACGACAGGTGGAAGATGACGAGTGGAGGTGTGGTAAGAAGGGAAATCTTTCATTTAAAGGGGGGGGGGGGCACATAAAGCAAAGTATTGAAAATACACACAAAAAAACGAAATGATGAACGAAGCAAAATGCCGACTACACCGAGCATCTTCTTGTTTCCTCTGATCGTAAAAAAAGAAGGGACAGGAGGATAGCTCAACGGCTACACCCTGCTGTTTACAATCATATAAGAATCCGGTGCAGGCTAACCGCTTACACGCTGCTGTAAATAATTGGTGCGGAAGGAGCTGGCCTGGTGGGACTTGAGTCTTCTTTGACGGGTGAGTAACGCGTCAAAGAAGAGAAGAGGCACGATCCAAGAAAAACTCCCTCTCCATGACGTCCGTGCTGTCGACTCCATGTATTCTCTTCTGCCAATCTCTTCCTCTGGTGTGTTACACACCGTTTGTCATCTAAACGATGCGCGTATTCCCAGAGGTTTTTATTTATTTAGGTACCTACAGAGTCTTGAGACGCAGTCGGATTTACTGGTAGGAACCTCCTGGTTCCACCAGCCCACAGGAGATTATTGTGTTCGTCCGTCGTGCATCCAAAAATGGGAGGGGTGGGGCTGGATGGAGAGGGGAGGGTGGGGAGGGGCAGGGTGGGGAGGGGAGGGGCTGGGTGGGGAGGGTGAGGCTGGGTGGGGAGGGGAGGGTAGGGAGGGGCTGGATGGGAAGGGCTCTGGGTGGGGAGGGTGGGAAGGGCTCTGGGTGGGGAGGGTGGGAGGGGCTGAGTGGGGAGGGTGGAGAGGCGAGGGTGGGGAGGGTGGGAGGGGTGGGGCTGGGTGGGGAGGGGCTGGTCACCCCATGGTACCCTTATAAAACTCAACGTTTAACCTACTCACATCGGCTTGTGCCCGCCCTCACAGTCGGGCATATTTGCGGAATACACCACGCCGCCGTTGACCCTGGCCATTGACCGAGCAACCACGTTCCTACCAGCTCCCTCCGCAGGAATGTGTTAGCGGGTGTACCCCACCGTCGGAGTGTTGTTTGCATGATAATGCACCATCAGAGGAAAGCCTCGGGATGTTGTAACCATGCGTTTGAAGGATCGAGTTGACTGCGTGTGGAATATGTGGCTGCTATAAATTTCCACGTGATAAGCTGCTTCGTTGAGCTATAATTGTATGGCCCGGTCGCTTCTGCAAAATAACTATATAGCTCAGTTGGGCCTTACCTGGTAAAATAAAAAAGTTTAGTTTTAATCTAATTTGGGTGATTTCGAAGACTATTCGGGCATCTCTTCAGATAACCCAGCAGTGCGATGTGGGCGAGGGAGTGAAGACAATCGGTTGGCGTTGCTTTGAGGGTCCCCGTTATTGCGTTGTTGAGGTGAGGGTCGAGCGTTCTCGAACGTGAGCTTGGCGACCAGACGAGCGTGCAAGTAACTCTGCAAAAGGCGACAATATTGCCAAGTGTGGCCATTCTTAGATCTCGGGGCTGACGCTCCTCAGGTTATCCTGAAGAGTTTTGTAAGAGAAGTCCAATCCTTGACTTGACATTTCCTAGGATCTTCTCTTAGATGAGTCCAGAAGGTCAGGCTTCAGTTGGAGGGTAACCCCAAGGTTTTTTTGGAAGGGGTCGTTTTTATCAGAGTTGCCACACAAAATACATATCAATCACGTCCCTTGTGGCCTTATTAAGATTAAACACAGTGGGCCCTTGTTTTAGTCACGTTGCTGAAAACCCCATCTGTGGAAGTATGTTCATGCTGCTAAGTAATTGGTCAGTATCTTGCTAACATTCTCGATGTTCGGCCCTCGGGTTATGAGGGCTGTGTCATCCGTATATATGCATTCGTGGGACATGGTTGATAAATCACTTACAAAGATTTTAAAAAGGGATGGTGCCTGAACCAACCCCTGTGAGAGTGTGGATCTAGCATGTTTTTTTTCCAAACAGATGCATGCAAATTGTGCAGTTGCTGTGAGCTGAGGAAAAGAAGCATATCGTCATGCGGCACTTGATTACAGCAGACCATGTCTACAGATGGTATCAGAGGTCGCTGAGAGGTTTATAAAATGCGGCCTCTCTTATTCTCTTTGAAAGTCAGTTTTTATTTAGCTGTGAATGCCAGAAGCAGATTGCTGCAGCTTCGTCCTGGGTGGAAGCCTATATGTTCGATTGGGAGGTTGTCCTCTACCCAGGGGTATAAGGTATGCGAGTAGGGTACGATCCATCACCTTGGAGGTCGCTAACAAGAGCAATATCGGGTTATGACTTGAAGGTTTGTCATGAGGCTCTCCTGGCTTGATGGTGGTAACCCTTTAGGCAATGTCCCTGTTGTGTGTATGACTGAGGGTCACCAGCCAGTCTCGTCCACCTGTGCCCTTATTCTTTAAAACTTCAGAGTAAATATGTAATTGTCGGCCACCTTGTTTGAGTTATAGCCCTTGAAGGCCTTATCAACCCCAGTCCTGAGATAGGGGGCTGCAAGTGAGGATGAGGGAGCGAGATGACAGAATGTATCTATAATGTTCTTGCTTGCAGACTTTGCGTGTTTAAGAGCTTATTGGTCAGCACCTTAGAGTGGGGAAGAATGCATGTCGCCACTGGGTTACTGTTTTTGTGTTTTGATTTTTAAAAAAAATCTGAGGTCTTGGTTATGGTCTGTGCACCACGTTCTGAAACGGAAAGTGCCTGGTTATTTCAGGTCGAAGAGTGCCAGGCTGTTTGGGGTCGAAATGAAAACCCATTTCTTTGATACTGCTTTTTAAATTAAATTAGTTGTACTTCCACCGCACCTCCAATTTGCACGGTTGGCGACGATCGGTATGAAAGAAGTTCAACATACATACATACCTACAGGTGCATGTGTTTGGCTGATGTGAATTCCGTGAGCTGTTCACCTACCTTGTCAATGTTTGAGTAGCCCCAGTCTGTGTCCGTGGCTGTTAAAATCACCAACGGGATCTCTGTGTGGCTTGCTGGTGGAAGTGCTGGCAGGGGGGAAGCCGATGTTCGGGGCCTTGCAACCTTCGATGAGTGTGACTTGTCTGAATCAGATTGTGATGGCAGATACGCATGTGTCCATCCACGTTCTTTATAAAGACTTCAAAGTCCATTAGGCCTTTCCTGACGCAGATGGCGAAGCCATATTTTGCATGATCGATGCCTGTGCTGAGGTCGTACCCAAAGATCCTGTGATTTGAGAGCTATTCACTGTTTTTGGCATGGGGCTCCTAAAGGGCGACATTGATGTTGTTGGCTGATCGAGTGCTGCTGGAGAAGTCTCATTTGGAGTGCTACTCGCGTAAGGTGCTACCACTACTATACAAGGTATGACTGTCAGTAATAATACTATATGATTGTAGCCTATATTTCTGTAATCATATAAACAGGTTCATTTCTATATATTTGGTTTAAAAGAAAAAAATAAGCCGAGATAGATGTGGTGTGACAAATTAATTCCTGTAACAGTATTTTCCAGACTTTTCTGTCTGAAATTAAGGAACGGACTTTGTTCAGAGAATTGTTGTGCAGCAGAGGCAGTGGACCAGGGCTCTGGGCTTCTGTTGTGGGGGAACCAAAGAGCTGTCTTCGCCGTCGTCATCTTGGAGCGGGTCGTCTTGATCGTCCTGGAACGGGCACCTTGTAGTCTTGGAAGGCTAGAGTTATATTGTCTCCGTGACTGCTACGCATCCGCTCCTGTGTAGCTCGCCAACTACACAGGGAGCGTCGCGTAGAGTCACATAAGTTACCCAAGTGGAAATAGTCACTCGCCGTTGCTCGTTAAGTTATCAGTGAGTCGGTGGACTTTATTCTTCATAAATATACATATAACTGAACAAGGTGTTTCTGAGAGCTACATTACAAAAGGAATGGAATGAGGACACCGTCCAATCTCCCCTCTCTTCACAGCCCAGTGCATGGGCACCTCCTACCCATGGGCCCACGTGCAGTTGCACCGCCTGCACACTCGTTAACGATGCCACTGAGCGGGTGACTGGGTAGTTGTACTCGGTTGGGTTGGTATAGCGTTGTCAGACAACGGTGAATGGGGATGCTGCTAATTAGGAGTTGCAGTGTCCCAGGTGTGGGTGGCGTGCGAAAGAACGATCTGGTATGGAGGGGTTCACAGGGTACCCTGGGGGCGGGGGGGGGTGTTGGGTGACCTCTTGAGGCAGCCAAGCTTCTGCTGACAAACAGCGCGGGTGGAAATGCGCAAGCATCCTCCGCGTGCACGTCCACGGCTTCCTGCCATTCACACGGCTCACGCCTTCTCAGCCACACACGTCACC
The DNA here is from genome assembly GCF_015708825.2 of Lethenteron reissneri. NCBI lineage: Eukaryota > Metazoa > Chordata > Hyperoartia > Petromyzontiformes > Petromyzontidae > Lethenteron > Lethenteron reissneri. The sequence continues at coordinate 12,981,145 of NC_083815.1, forward strand.
ACCTCCTCCTCTTCCTCCTCCTCACCACCTCCCCTCCCTCCTCACCTCTCAACCACACCGTCTTTGTCCTCCTCGCCTCTTACCACGCCCTCTGATCCCCCTTCATCACCTCTCACGCACTGCTCTCCCGCCGAACATATCAACAGCCTCTCTTCTCACTCCTCACCTCACCTCTCACCACCCCCTCTTCCTTTCCCTTCAAAATACAAAGTTCCTCCATATAGCCTTAACAGACTTTTGGGGCAAGTGCTGTTAGTGAGCACCTATGAAGGGATGCACGGCACACGAGGGGGTGGGTGGCCAGCACCACACCCGGCCGACTTTGTCTCCCTAGTGGCGATGTTTAGACACCTCACGAGGTACTCATTTGAGGCCGAGTCAACCTAGGTAAGGTCCAGGACCAGTTCAGATAATCATCACTGGTGTTGAGTTGTGAGTGGGAATCGAACCCGGGTCGCCGGGTTCGTAGCTTAGGGCGCTAACCACTGTACAACCGCTCCCCTCCTCACCTATGACCACATCATCTCCCTCCTCACCTCTCACCACACATTTTTATTCTTCATCCTCGCCTCTCACCACCCCTCTCCCTCCTCACTTTTCACCACGTGCTCTTCCTCATCACCTCTGGGCAGTGCATGAGATCAGCTAAATGAACACATAACAACAATGTCCACTGCATATGCCATGTAACACGTGTTTATATTACTGCTCTGGTCACACTGTGGGTAAGAGGGTGACTTGCAAACGGAAGGCTAAGAGTTCAAATCCTAGTTGGGGAGGGGGGGTTGAGTCAGCCTATTGTTCCTCCTGGGTCAATGAAATGAGTTACACGTTGTGGGAGGTCGGAGCGGTTAATCTATATATCTATAAATATACCAGCCCTCGTCATGAGAATGTAAAATGTCCACCACTGCATCAGGACCATGACCAAAAGTGAACAAACAGCATGCTCGTTTGAGCAGTAAAGATTGAGAGCAGAGAGTACATTTTAGGGCTTCCAGATATATCCACAAAGGGTCACATTGATGGGCTCTGTCTAATACATCAATTTGTACTCGTAACTATTGATTAGCCGTTAGAACTGGATGTGTATAAACTATGAATGCAAAAGTAAATAAATTACCCGGTGGCACATGGCAAATAATTCAACTAACGATTCGATGGGTCTAAGTTTCATCCATGGTTGGGAGTTAAGTTCCTCTAGAGTCTGTAAAATTAGTATCAAAATAAGTACCACTGTGTGAGACTTCAGCAGTGATCACCCTATACCAGGGGTCGGCAACTAAAAGAACAAGAAGATATATTTTTGTCAAATTCGGTAAAAAAAAAACACATTTCAAGAGCTGCAATGCACGTGGTGAATGCAAGACGGTGGTCCTAAATAAATAACGTCACGAATCAGTCCTTACAGAGCGATGCACAAAGCCTTGCCCTAGTAATATGGCTTGTCCACTGTTGGTTCAGAGCCAACAAAGGAGATGAGCAGCTTTCAAGATGTGAGCAAGAAGATACTTTAACCTTGTTTTTGAGTTCACAGACCTTTAATTGATGCTGTCTGGAGCAGCGCTGTATTACTATCCTTGGGAAATAATGGCAGTGATAACACTCCCAACACGACTACATAAGGGAGGTGTCTAAACTTGATTTTGTTTCCAAACAAATTGTTCATCGTCTGTTAACAATTCTCAGCCTTTAAGCATTTGGCCTCATTTCATACGAGGCGACAGAGAACATGTAAACAGGATTGTGTGCAGTGCCAAAAGACATCTGCGGAAACATAAACTTCCTTTAGAATAACTCACTTGATTTCTGAAGTGAGTAACATGTCTTCTCAGAGACACAGTCATGAAATCACACGCTAGAGTAAAACGTGAATATGAGCATAATCTAAGCGACCTATCTGCTAAGTCATATTCATTCATCGAGTAAAAGTAAGCAGTATCATTTAGATCACGATTTAGTACACTTCTACAGTGATCTAACCTTGTATAGACTACAATGTGCTCTATTGTCTATTGGTACTACCATAATGCATGTAAGTTACAGTTCACCACATTATCGTTGTCGACGGCTATAAAACGTCTATAACAATAATAAAAAAATACAACAATTTATAACGAGCACAAATTTCGTGAAACGGACACACTGTTGTTCGATCGACGCGGAACAATCAATGAGAGCGTGGCCAAAAAAGTCCCCTTTGTAACATGCAGCCCGGCAGCAAGATGGGGCTTCTGCACATTATTCTCTCGCAAGTCGGGAATATTTTGAATATGAAATTCAGTGGACGATGGATGGCGAGAGGATCTCCCGCGATGTGGCCACCCTGAAGCCCAGACCCGACAACGTGTGATCATCTTCTTGGTTCTTTCGGTAAAGTCACGTAGAAGGGAAATAATACAATGATAAAAATAAAACATAATAAAATACAATTCTCACGACGTTTCGGCCCCAACGCAAGCAGCCGTCCTCAGGTGAAGAAATGGGTCTGTCGGAAAGATGCTGAAATGGGTCTGTCGGAAAGATGCTGTCTGTGAGGACGGCTGCTTGCGTTGTGGCCGAAACGTCGTGAGAATTGTATTTGATTGTTTTATTTTTATTATTTTATTATTTCCCTTCTATGTGACTTTACCGAAAAAAACCAAGAAGATGAATCCCTGCAGTCACGAAAGCTTTAAATCGAAATTTAACGTGTGATCTTTTTCTTTTGAGGAATTATCAAGGAGAATGCTTCACGCTTAAGTTTGACAAACATTGAGAGACTCAAATATACATAAACGTACACACGCTAACTCGACCCCAACAGGGTAACTACATAACCGGATCAGTCAGTAACATCCTGACTGACCCACGACGCCGAGCGGAGACCGAAGATCGGAGAGACGTAGTGCCGAGGGTTGATTCCAGAGAACATCCGCGATCGTTCTCGGGACTTCCCTCTTATGCTCCCGAGCGTGGCCTTGCTCCGCTTTTGGCCACGCCCCCTTCTGGATCTCACCAAAAGGATTTCGACCAGCATCACGTGTCCCTCAAGCTCCCCTTCCGCCCCCCTCGCTACCCTGTGCCGGTCACGTGCCCTCTCAGGGTCACCAAGACTGTCACGTCCTCACATGCCCTCTCTATGGCCGTCATCCGAATCATGCCCTCTAGGGTCCGCTTCCATGGCATACACACCCTGGTGACAGAGACTCAAGATGCACAGTTCCACTCTTTTGACAGTAGTTGGCGCTAAACGCCATAGTGACTCCATTTACGTCACTACAAATGTAAGATCACGTTGTTTGGAAGGGAAGATAGACGAGACTGGTGATAGAATGGCAGCCAATGGGAGTAAAACAAGCCCAATTGAAAGACTGCCATGGGGATGAAGCGACGAGGTCAGCTCGTGTGCGGGAGCGAGATATATTTGTGTGAAATCCTGAGGATCGTGAGGGATGGCAAGGTCATCATCCAGCTGTGGAGAGATCACGGTTGATTATGGTAATGATTCGGAAACACTTTAAACATGGAAATGGGGTATATTAAAATGTTATTCACATTTTACTAAATAAAGATGTGGAATAGGGGGTTAACAGTTTTGATTTACTCTATGTGAGTAAATATAAATATTTACTCTTTGGTCCTTTTGGTAAAGTCACGTAGAAAATCAAATCAAATAATAATAGAATACGACGTTTCGGTTGCAACACAAGCAGCCATCATCAGGTAAGAATAAATGATAAAACACAGACACGGAAACAGCATAGGCAGACCCACATGCAAAGAGATACACACACAAAGACACACCGAGCGAGACACACACCAAAACAAACAGAAGGACAACGACTCTGTGCCGAGGTCTTAAATAGAGAGAGGGGTGAGGGGTCGGGGCAAAGAGAGGACTGCGGAGGACAAAAAAATGTTTCTACCTAGTCAATTACAATTTTTTCAAATATGCAGAATTAAATATTTTGTTAATAAAATATTTACAGAACAGTTCCAATCCATTAAATACTTGCTCGTGACACTTTTGAGGTCATTAAATCACCAGGTTTTTGCTGCTGTTCACATGTCAAGTTTATTTGTTTAACCAGTTAAGAACTCAAGAAACCAGGATAGCCTCATTTGCAAGAGTAACCCGGGTCCTCAAAATGCGATCAGGAGTCATAATCACCAAGTCCATTAATGCAATCATTTATCTCCATTACTCTCTTCCTTTTTAAATCCTTTATATTAAGTTCACTTGCTTGCTTGCTTGCGCGCTTACGACCGTGCAAATCTTTCGGTCGTTATTTAACCCACTTCCCGTGATCCAATCGAGCTGACATTTTTCACACAGACTCGTTGTGCGTGACAATTTATTTTCGTGAAATATTTTTTCAAATTTTCCACTTTTTAGGAAAAATTTAATTTCATATTTAATTTAAAATACCAATGTGATAAAAATGAAACTCTTACTCAAGAAAAACAGAAATGAATAATAAAATAAAACCGATGCCACGCATATAAAAGTTTAATAGTGAAAAACTTTGTTTTTACGGGTTAATTTTTACTTGCATAGTGGTGGTAAGGTCAACGGCCATCCCTCCCTCAAGGTCCATCCTCGTAGTTCCCCATCATCTGGCTTTAGGTCACCCCCCACTGGCCATTCACCTCCAAACTCACTTTTACAAAACGCACGTATTCTAATGAAAGCCAACTGTGCATCCATATCACTTGAAAAATAACGTGGACTCTGAAACCAACAGGGTCCAAAATGTGACTATACCTTGCTATGTTGAGTCTTAAAAGGAAGTTGAATCCTGTTTCCAAAGGATGCAGCTGTAAATGTCAGTCTGTATAGCAACATCCAACAAACAAACGCTATGTAGCCTGAATGAGAACTCCTCAGGGAGCAAGTTTCCCAGCCTAGCACAGACACATCCACATTTCATTAGCCCAAGAATAGCAGCGCACTCCTTATTGCTCATGCTAAATTAGTTTAGCGTTTTATTTTAATTCATTTAATGGGCTCAGTTACTTGTTGTCTAATTGGAAATTGTCTCTGTAACCTTTGCATAATAGATGTCCTCCTGCACAAGGTATTTTGTAAGTCATGTACTTTAAATAGAAACAGTATGCTGAAGCGTAAACACAAACTGTGGTGTGCGATCCAATACATAGATGGGTTTTGTAATATATTGGCTAACAATCAGCTCCAAGGCTACGTTGACCGAAAGGCATTTTTGGCACATGCCGGTGAGTGGCCCCAGTACTCCCCAGGGCCTTTCTGATGACCATGAGCAGCACTCCCATCTCCCTGCACCCCATGGCTACTACTGCTAGTTGTGCTGTCCGCGGCCCTATTTATGTCACCACATAGTCCATGGGCCAGAGCAGAAATTGTTACCACCAATGGTATTTACACGACTAAGAAGCGCGAATTACTTGATAACCCACTCAATTAAAATGGTTATGAATAATTAATTCACTGTTATTTTCCACATCAAGTAATTGGAACTACTGAAGTTATGCCACCTCAGGTGGGTAACGACAAGTTAAATATCTGGTCTGGGCTCATGGACTAACAGCACAGTTTCTTCAGAGGGCAGGTGCCAGAGGCCCCAAGACCCACTCATCCAGCGCTGGATAAATCTGATAAGGTGAACTAAAATTGAGAAGGTTGAAGGTTGCTATTATAAAGATAAACCTGACAAACTAGTGTCATCCTCATGATGAGGCTATGAGAATACTTGCATTCATAGTATGCTCATAATCTAATGAAACATCTCAATTTGTTGGTTTTTGGCCTAGAGGACCTCCAAATGACAGTTAACTTTTTGAGCAGTTAATATGCTCGTTCAACACGTAGGATTTCACGATAAATATTATCCTTATGGTGTTTTGGGTTATATCGCGTAAATATAAATGCGTCGTTAAACCTGTCACCACCCGACACAGCCAATTAGCAAGATTTGTCACGTGAGCAGAACATGGCAATTTGTTACTAGTACAACACACCAGTGTGTTAGAGAGTTAACCCACAACATTTACATTCGAGTACGACGTTTTGCTGGTGATTCCGACCAGCCTCATCAGGCGATAGCCAGAACACACCGGTGTACGGAACTTGAAACGAATTGGGTGGTGGCGGGCTTAACAACACATTTATATTTACGCGATCCAACCCAAAAAATATCGATGATGGAGTTAATATACTGTCTCTCATTCGTGTTTGCTCTCTGATCCATGTGTTTCTCTTTCTGTCTATCTATCGGTGCTTGTTTGCTCACGTGTCAACATTGTTCCATTTTCTTTGTTAATGTCCAACGTTGTCATAAGTAAAATTCACCGATTGAAACCCTTCTTGTTTGGGGACATAGTTATGTTGTTATTATCCGTTATAAATGTTGGTTTCCAAAATCAGTCCAACCTGATCTCTAGAGAGCGTGATGAACTTACATTTGATTATGTTCTCGTAATACAGCACTCTGCAGGACAACTCTTATCCACGGCCCAATTACCAGTGACTTATTTTCCGTGCCAGCTATAGAGTTTGCAAAAATCCTATTTTCCGTGGCCTTATTTCTTCCTATTATGCGCGTAGCAATGCGGCTTTCTATTATTCTCGATTTTTCAACGGATAATAGGGTTCACATGGCAAATTACTCCTGAAATTCGCGGTTATCCACATTTTTTTTTCATGGCCGTGATCAAAGAGCATGGGCAGTAAGTAGTTTATTTGATCACGAGACAACACAGACAACACACAGACACGAATATACTCACAGAGACAAAGAGTATACACAAGAGACGTGGAGATAAACATGGAAACAGAGAGACACAGAGACAGACAAACACGGATACACTCACAGAGACAGAGACAAATGCAAGAGACAGGTACAGAAACGGAGATAGACGCAGAGACACGGAGACAGCGAACGAGACGAAGATAGAGACAACGAGATAGGGAGACAGAGAAACCTGGACTCAAAGTGCACAGGGCCAGGCACAAGTAATCCACTAGAGCTATGCACTTTTAAATGTAGATTGCAAACTAATTTATTTAGAACTGATTTTCGTGTTTAGTTTGTTGTCCTTCCCAACATACAAGCGCCGTGGTGACTTCACCGCCACCCAGTGGCGACCGACGGTTGTTGTCGGTTCGGGTTGTGGTGGAAGATCGTCGTACGTTGTCTGCCTGGCTTTGGGAAGAAAGCATTGCAGATATCCCTTGCCTCTGCATCGTGGCCTCTACACAGATTTACACCCACATATGCCGTGGCCAGATAGAGCCATGGTAAAGCGCTCGAATCCAGGCCTGCGGGGTCGACTCAGCCTATCATCCCTCCGGGGTGGATAAAATTACTAACCACCTTTTTGGAGGCGTGTTTGCTGGTTCGCCCGGCAAGGAAGCAGCGGGAAGCATAGTGCACGCCGAGCATGTTCCTCGCAGCGTTCATCCACTGCCATCTGCTGTGCACAGCTATGCACTGTAAAAGAGTACGCTACGTTTTTTAATAAATACTGTATATATTTACCGAAAGTGTAATTTTATTATTATCGTCCTTTCGTAGTTTTTTTTATTATATCTACATTGCGAATGTCGTCGTTCCTGTTCTTAAATTTTACTGTATTTCGATTGTATTTTATCTACACTTGTTAGTAGTTTTTTTAATGTACAGCGCGTTGAGATATTTAATTTAAAAAGTGTATATATTATTAAGATTTGGGACAGTGACAGGCTTGAGCGGTAACGCGTTTACCATTTGTTGCAGAAGCTTGCGGTTCGAGTCCAGCGGCCGACCTCAGCGGCCAACCTAGTTAATACTGCGGAGGTATTACCATGAGATGCTACGCGCCGTCTGCATCACGTTGGACGTTAAAGATCCCGTGACGCTATTCGACAAATGGTCGTGGGCCGTGTATGCTGGTGTCACGGGTCAAAGTTTCCCTCGAGAAAAAAATAAGTTGGGAAAGATCAACACCGCCGCCTACTGAGGAATGAGAAGCACTTTGTTGGGTCGTCAAGAGCAGTTGTTCTATAGAGAGACATCCCCGCCAGAGGAAGGTTGCATTTCCACCACTGGCCCAGGACTGTAAAGAGGGGAGAAGCGAATATGGTAATTATGGGCTTCAGAATTCTGGTAAAATATTTGGCGTCGCTGTTTATTTACTAGTTACAATGCAATACTCTATTAAACATATACATGCACGGCACATCTCACTGGACCACATCTCTTTGGCGCTGAGAGATCTGCATTGGTTACTAGTCCGCATTAAAAAAAACTCAACATATCAGGCCTGGATGGCACGGGTCCTGCTTACCTCTTTAAACTTTTGGAGAGATTTGTTCCAACCAGAAATCTGAGATCCTGGACACAGTGCCTCGTGGTTCCTCAGTGTGGATGTGTTACTTTGGGAGGGCGCTCATTCCGTTATATCTCCCAGGTTGTGGAATGACCTCCCAATTGACATAATATAAGCTGAACAGGACCCTGCGGGGTGGGCTGGTAGGAACGAATAACCAAAGAATATAAACATAATGTATTATTACACTTGTTTAGCCAGGAAAGCCTCGCAGAGTCTAAAGGTTTTTGTAGGGTCATGCCAAGTGTTTTCAGTAGGGGGCGATGTTGCTACACCTAATCGGACGATCCGAAGGGAGATTTTGAGGCCTAGTTCTAGGCTTTAGGCCTAGCTGTAGGCTTTAGGGCGCTGTGAGTTATTTTTTATTTAAATGTTTTAATTATTTATGTATAATTTAAATGTTTTAATTAATAATGTAAAAGCTTTAAATGTAAATGTTTCTATTTTAAAACATCAGGGATTTGTAACATTGTTAAACATTAACTCCCTTTCACACACGCGGGGGTACGATACGAAGGGAGACTTTGAGGCCTAGTTCTAGGCTTTAGGCCTAGCTGTAGGCTTTAGGGTGCTGTGAGTTTTTTATTTAATTTCAAAGTTTTAATTAAAAGCTATCTCAGGGAATTATAAGGGAATGTTACATGTGTTTAGCCAGGAAAGCCTCATTAATTTAAATGGTTTAATTAAAAGCTATCTGAGGGAATAATAAGGGAATGTTACACTTGTTTAGCCAGGAAAGCCTCACAGAGTCTAAAGGTTTTTGTAGGGTCATGCCAAGTGTTTTCAGTAGGGGGCGATGTTGCTACACGTAATCGGATATCGGACAGACGGACGATATAATCTATTGTAGGCTGGTCCACTTCGTTATACCAGTATAATTTATTCACCTTTAAATGGCTGCTGAAGACCCATCTCTTTGGTCTGATAGCTTGACATCTGTCGTTCGTGGAACTAACGTTTTACGCTGAGAGTGGGTTCATAATTCGGGTTTGTGGGTTTCTCGTCTGTTTGTGGTCTCGTAGTTCAGGTTCATGGGTTCATAGCCTGGTGCAGCGTGTAGAGTGTTCATGGTGCAGCGTGTAGGGTGTTCCTGGTGCAGCGTGGGTGTTTCTGGCATTACCTTGCGCTGGTTCAATTCCTCCCTCTCCAATCAAAAGCAGTTTGTTATTTTTGGACGGCAACATTCTGATACATGTGTAGTGTCTTGTAAAATCACTCAGTCGGACACGTTGTTACAAGTCACCTGCTTACACTTTATTACTTTATTCTTGCACCAGTTGTAGGCACTCCTGTATCTGTCTATACGGTCAATTTTGTTAACCAACTTCCCCCATCTACTTTACACCTCGCTGACCTGCCTGCGGCAGCTCTTCCTCTTAGCAGCTCCGCACTCACAGCTCCGCACACAGACAGCAGCTCACAAAGGGCTTGCACACAGCTGCGCTCACACAGAGCTTGCACACAGCTTCGCTCACACAGATGCTTCGATCACACAGAGGCTTCGCTCACACAGAGGCTTTACTCACACAGAGCTTGCACGCAGCAGTGCTCACACAGAGCTCGCACACAGCTGCTCTCCCTCTGCGCCGCTGCCCTCGCCTACATTCCCTCAGACCCGCTCACTCGTCCGGTCCTTGTAGGGGATCAACCATCACCCGCCCGGCGACTCGTGAGGGTTGAAGTCCGTCCCTGGCTTGAGCGGCAGCGGCGAGATGTCTTCATCTTGGTCCCAGCAACCCAAACTCCCACTCCGCTCTCATGCACCCCCTTATATTCTCCTCTCAATTATCCAGCTCCTCCCTTGTCACTCTTTAGGGCCGAACAGGCTGGCACCTGTCAGGCCATCAATCACCCCTTATCGCATGTCTCCAAGGCAACACCGGCCCGACCCCATATGCAACAGATTCGTTGCACACGCCCACCTGCCTGCCCTCGGTTGCCCTCGGCCAGCAGTGCGCACTGCGTATTTTACCGCATCTCCACACACAGCATCTCCGCACACAGCGTCTTCGCACACAGCATCTCCGCACACAGCTTCTTCGCACACAGCCTCTCCGCACACAGCGTCTCCGCATACAGCGTCTCCGCACACAGCAGCTTCGCACATAGCAGCTTTGCACCCAGCAACTCTACATCTCCACCGCTGCGCTCACCTACGCTCCCTCAGATCCGTTCACCCATATGTCCCGGACGGAGGGATCAGCCAATACCTGCCCGGCGACGCGTGAGGGTTGAGGGCCCGTTGACGGCTTGAGCGACAGTGGCGAGATGTCTTCACTCTAGCCCCCGGCAATAACTCTCTCTCTGCTCACGCACACAGCCTTATATCACTCTGCTAATTATCTGAGACCTCCCGTGTGTCTCTTTAGCTCTCGCTAGGCTGGCGCCAGATGTCACATTAATAATCTCTTATCTCCCGTTTCCCTGGCAACACCTCCGGCCTCAGCGTGCTCAACCGGTCGACCCCATTTGCCCCCGCTTCTCCCTTTAATTAGGTGGCGGTTTGTCCGTGCAACCCCATGTTGCACACGTGCACCTGTTTGCCCTCAGTTGCCCTCGGTTAACTGTGCGCAATGCGTATTTCACTCTTCTACACATGTTCTATTCCCTTTAGTTTGCCTCATGGTTCAGTCCTCTGCCCACTGTTTTGTATATATATGTACAGTAAATGTATAACCCATATCTTACACAAACTCAGTCTCAGCTTAAATTGTTATGCTGATGACGCTCAAATTTACATTCATGCTAAATCTAGTAGTCTTAATTTTGGAGCTTTCGTGACTGCAGGAATTATTCTTTGGTTCTTTCGGTAAAGTCACGTATAAAGATAAAATAATAAATTAAATAATAGCATACGACGTTTCGATTGCAACACAAGCAATCATCAGCAGGTATAAATGAAATAGCAACAAAAAATCTAACCAGAAAACTATAGACAGACATATAAGCAGACAGATATCACCAAGATACATAGAGAGAGTAACACAGGCACAGAGAGGGAGATCGTCTCTGTGGCGTAGCCTTAAATAGACAGAGGGGGGCGGAGGTAGAGAGAGGGAGGGGTTATAGAAAAAATTAACATGTCAATGAGTAGTCTATCAGGTTTTCTCATTAATATCAAGGCTTAGATGCAATCCAATTTTCTTCAGCTGAATTTTTATAATATAGAGGCGTTGGTTGTTGGGTCCCCAGACCAACTTTCTAAGGCTGGCTCGATGTTTTGACAATCGATCGCCACAATATTGGTGCTGCTCAGAAATTGAGGGTGCATCGATGGAAATATGTTAACTACTTCCCCTGATATGAAGGTTGTGGGTTCGATCCCGACCCTGATGCCTGTATGTTTGTAGTTTGCATGTTCTCCCCGTGGTCACGTTTATTTTTATCCAGGTTTATATATTTTTTCCCTCCACATTTAGAATCATGCGTTTAGAGTATTTAGCTGCTTTAAATTTCCACAAAAGCCATGTGTGGCCAAGTCGCTTCCCTTACCTGGTAAAACAAAAAAATAGTTCCTTCAATGTGCACATTAACAATGCCACTAAGGCTTCCTTTTTCATCTTAGCAATATAGCCAGGCTGTGCCCTAACCTCTCACTAATCAGACACTGAGAAGCTGGTTTATGCGTTTTCCCTCGCATTGACTTTTGGAATTCACTTTTTGCTGGCATTCCCCTTAAACTGTTAAATCGCCTACAACACATGAAGGATGTGGCTGCCAGAATTAATATGTGCACGGCAGTTACTGAATATATTACCCCTGTGCTGGCATCTTACTTTTATATCTAGATTGCAAACTAATTTATTTAGAACTATTTTGTTTTTATCACCTCCAATTAGCACGGGTGGTTACGTACGGTACAAAAGCTCAACATACATGCATACATCTCTCCATTGGCTGCCGGTCCTGTTTCGTGTAGAGTTAAAGATTACTCACCTACAAGGCTCTGAATGATGCTGCTCCCTCATATATACAGGACCTTCTTCACCCATATATTCCAACAAGAGTACTTCAGTCGTCCGAGCTTGGAGTGTTGTGTGTGCTGTGCTCATGTCTCGCTAGGATGGGTGATTGGGCCTTTGCTCGTGTGGGCTTGAGGCTGTGGAATACACTTCCACTGGACGTTTGCTCTGCTGACTTCCCCCTCGTTTTATTGAAATCGCGCTTTAAGATGCAATGATTTTTAAGGGCGTTTTCTATTTCTTAAAACCTCTGTTTTGGGGTGGGATTTTATTGGTGCGGGTCTGCATGTGTTTTCTACAGTGCATTGTGATCACCAGGTGGCAAGCACAATAGAAGTGTACATTATTAGTAGTATTATTTGAAGAGGTAATAATAATGGTATTTATCCACCGAGGCAAGCCTCAGTCTCAAGGCCCTCTTTGGGTGGATCCTGCTACATTTGGATCTTTGACCAATTTCATTAATTGGGGTTTGACTCTGTGTGAGGGAACCCACAGCACATGTTACTCCACTGCTGGAAGTGGCCCCATCACACTGTGCGGGTCATGGGGGTTATTTGACCATACTTCAGCACGATGGTCACCATGGGTTGAAGGCGGGAATTGTAAAGGACAGGCTCAGATCCAGACTGAGGGACCTTTGGGATTTCACTGTTAAATACAAGGCTCATCGAGCTGGGATAAGGCTCTTTAAGGACCCTTGTGATTCATTGTTTATAAATAAGGCTTGTAGAGTCTGACCAAGGCGCTTCTAGGATGCTTAGCATTTGGTGTTAATGCCTTGTGTTAATAAGACTTCGTTTCTAGCTCAGCTCCAATCTGTTGCCTTATACCAAATGAACTTGTCTCCCAAGTGAGATGACCACCGCCTGACACACAATATAGAACGGCTGCATCAGGCGGCCATCTTACCTAGGAAGACATGCTCAATCAGGTTACATTGCCATCTCTTCTAAAAAAAAATCTATTTTCACAAAAGATACTTCGTTGAGCTATCATTTGTGTACAGGTCGCTTCTGAAAAAAAGCCCATAGCTCAGTGGGCTTTACTTGGGAAATTAAAAAAATAGTAAATGTCATTTTTTATCCTGGCCTATCTTCAGTAATTGCCCTAGGTATGCACTTCAGTGCTACCACGGTGGCCCACTTTACTCCAGTGACCCGGGTGCTGCTGGAGGGTCTACTTTCTGCCCCGCCTCCTTCCCCCCCCCTTCTCTCTCCCCCCCCCACTACCGAGGCCTATATAACCGCGTGCCACGGCAGATCTCTCGCCTACTTCAGAAGTTTTTTTCTTGCTGTGGTTGTCCCACCTGATGACGATTGCTTGTGTTGTGATCAAAGCGTCGTGATCTATTATTTTTCTACCTACATGACTTTACCGAAAGAACCAAAGAGTATGGATTCCTGCAGTCACGAAAGCTTCAAATCAACATCTCTACCTCATTTCCCTAAGCTTTTTTCCTTTTAATTCCTTCTCCTGAACTTCTCATTTTTATGTCTTCCTGTTCCTAAATTTCATCAACGCCATCTTCTTCATCTCCTCCACCTTGGGAACTTTCTTGCCATTCTCCCATTTCTCCTGCACATCCTCATTTGCGTTCACCTCTTCCGCCTGCTGCTTCTCTGTCAGCTGCGGTTGATGCTGCTGCCTCTGCTGTTGCAGCTGCTGCTCTTGGTGATGAGGATGCGCTGCCACTCCTGGAATCCCAGCAGGTCCCTCTGATGCTTGTGCTGCTGCAACATGCACTGCTCCACCTGGAACCTCTTCAACTCCTACACCTGCCGCTGAGTCTCGAGTTCCACGACACAGATCTCATGCTTGATGAGGCACTTCGAGCCGGGGTCTGTGGCATAAAACAGGGAGGAAAAGAGCACCGTCACCTCTTCCGTCTACCCTCTCTATCTCTCTCCCCCTGTCTATATTCCCCATGTTTCCCCGTATTTGTTCCCAATGTATGTATCTCTCCCAGTATCTATCTGACGGCTTGTCTTCCCGTGACTGTCTCACCGTGTATCTCTCCCACTGTCTGTTTCCCCCATCTGTGTCTCTCTCAGTGTCTATTGCCCTGTGTCTGTCCCCATATCTCTGTCCCTGTGTCTGATATTTCAGGTTGAAAGCATGGAGAGGTGCATTTTTGGAATAATTTTAAGACAGAAAGAGAAACATATGATGCATAATAATTTTAACTTATAACACAGATCAGTATTTACTCTCGAAGAGAGAGAATGACTCTAAAGCACAGAAAAGCACATACAAGCAGGAAGGCAGTAGCTTGATAACCAGCGCCAACTTCCCAGCCTCTGCAGTATTCTATATGTAGTGGTGATACGCGCTGGCAGTAGGGATCGTGTGGCAGCGCGTGGTGATTGGCTATGTAGTGGTGATACGCGCTGGCAGTAGGGATCGTGTGGCAGCGCGTGGTGATTGGCTATGTATTGGTGATACGCGCTGCCAGTAAGGGATCGTGTGGCAGCGCGTGGTGATTGGCTATGTAGTGGTGACACGCGCTGGCAAAAGGGATCTGTGGCAGCGCGTGGTGATTGGTCAACTAGAGTGGGTGCTCACATCGCGGTCCGCATAGGCTCCGCCCCCTCGGGAGCGGAGGACTATGAAAGGCGATGCGCGCGGGCGCTCGGGGAGTTGGTAATCAGTGAAGACAGAAGACGGAGGAGGAAGAGATAGGGCCCGGAGACCCCTAGCCCCGCTGTCCTTGTAAGGGCCGGGACCCTGTGTGGCTCAGAGGCGGGACCTTGGGACCCGCGGCCGGACGTCCTTGTGAGGGCCGGGCTGCGGGTCCCAGTGGTTGTGACCCATACCCCAGCCGGGGTGGGTCTGTGAGTTCCCCTGGAAGCTACGGGGCTGGAGAGCCTGTGTGTGGGTAGCCGGATGGAACGTGTAGCGTAGGCTGTAGTTGGCCACACGTGTTATTGTGGCTAAAGAAAGTGTTAATAAAGTGTGCTACCCGTCAAGTGGTCTCCTGCCGTAATTTACAATATTACAACTGGCGTCAGAAGTGAAACAGTCTTCCAGCCATGGATACCAGGAAGACTCATCGGACTCACGAGCGTGACCGGGAGGAAAACCACGACGATTCGGGCCAACGGGCATGGGGAGGAGAGGAGGAGGAGATGCCGGTGCCACAGGACCCCTCATGGGCGCCCAACGATCCGCTGGGGTCCGACACCGGACTCCGCGACGCGCACTCTCGTCTGGCAGAGCTGCTACTCGCCGCGGCGTCCATCCTAGCGGAGATTACCACGTCAGGAGGAGGGAGAACGTCGACGGACATCGAAAGGGGTCGCGTTGGAGATTCCCGCCAAAATGTGCTTCGCACGAATGACTTTGAAAATGCTGATATTTCTACCGAGCGGCCGTCTATTGGCGGGAATTGCGAGCAACACGTGGCCGGGGACCTCCAATCTCTGCCGCTCACGTCATCAGCGTGCGCTACGGGCCGCCATCAGCCACCCGTCATAGGGGCCGCCATTTCTCCTATCGACGGCGCGGCGCGGAAAAATCACGAGTCGGAGGACGACATGGTTTTTCAGCAGTGTCTTCCCGCGTTGACGGCCTTCAAAGCTGAAGGGGGTGACTGGGGCGCATTCCAGCGGAGATTTCTCGCCCATCAAGAAATGTCGGGCTGGTCCGACGCTACGGCACTACGGGCACTGCCTGCGATGCTGGATGACAACGCGCTCGCGGCCGTCAGGTCCGCCCCGAGATCGGCCCACTCCACACTCAAGGCCGCGCTGGGCCTCATGGCCAAGGTGTACGGACCACCTTCGGCCTGCCGCCACCAATTCTACGAGCGACGGAAGGGAGACATGGAGACCGCGCTCGCCTACCGCACGGCGTTGCTGGCTCTCGCGGACGCCGCATTCCCTCGTATGGACGAGGAGGGGCAGGACGCCATGGTTTTGGAACAGCTGCTGAAGTTGGCTCAGGACCTGGGGGTCCCCATCAACACAGCCGACGAGGTGGACAAATGTTCGTTGCGTGTTGCGACGAGCATCCAGGCGCATGAGGTCCTGAAGCGGAAACAGGCAGTCGTCTGCGCTTCTGCCGCGGTCTCAGCTCCGGCCCCGGTGGACACCGAACCTCAAGTCATTCGCCCACGGGAAGAGGCATTCGCTACAGCACGACCAGGGGATTGGAGGTCGGGGGGTCGTTCGCCTCTGCGATCGACCCGCAAGCTGGAGCAACCGAGACCTGCGATGTCCCTCGTCACGTGCTACAACTGCGGCCTTCGCGGCCACGTGGCATCCGGGTGCCGCGCTCCATGTCAGCGCGCCACGGGACCTCGGCTGGACGACGACCAAGGCCCCAAGTCGTCCCAACTACCCCCGGCAAGTCGCGGCACTACACATGCTCGGTCCACATACACGACACACATGGGCCACCGCTTCGCGGCGGAGGAAGTGCGATTGGGGGCCGGGGATTCGGTTCGGAAAGGGGGGTTCGTACGAGGGCCGGGAGAAATTAAATGGTCCGAGTTGGGCCACAGAATGGTGGCTGCGTCGGCCGGGTCGTCTGTCGTTACGGGATTCATAGACGGTATCGAGGTCAGAGTGTTGGTGGACACGGGAGCGTCGGCGACTATCATTTCCGATCTCATTTATAACATTCTCCTCGTCCAATGTCGGCCTCTGCTCCCGGTGGACGTGCCATGTTACGCGGCGAATGGGGGCTCGTTGGGCATTGTCGGTCAGATTCGGGCGAGCATTTGCATAGGGGATATTAAATTGGCGGGACCTGTTTTGGTCTCTTCTTCCCTAGCGGTTCCATGTCTGTTGGGTACAGACTTTTTGGCTAAGATGCCCATTAAAATTCTTGTTGATCAAGGTTGTATTGAGCTGCCATCGGGTCGTCGTATTTCCTTTGTGTCTAACCCTACTAAACTGCGGACGGCTTGTGCGACGATCCAAGCGCTAGTGACCCATACGGTGCACGTGCCCCCGGGTTCGCAGATGTTGGTACCCCTCCGGTTGCGGAAGCCATTGGGTGGGGAGACTGCGGGACAAGGCATGCTTTTGGGTCCGTCGAATAGAGCTGTCGGGGTCTGGACTTGGCGGTGGCTCAGACGTTGGTTCGGGCTAACGGGGACCCGTTCATCATGGTTTTGAACGCTGGTTCGCGGCCGGCCGTTATTCCTCAGGGCACCGTGCTTGCTCACGCGGCACCGGTCCCTACAGAAGAGCGGCTTATTGCACATGTTGATCCTGTCCCGGTGCAGAAAATTCAATCAGGTGAGGACCTGCAATGGTTGGACTCACTGTGTGCGGGCTCCAGTAATTTGTCGAGGGTGCAATTGGGTGCGCTGCGCACTCTGCTGATCGAATTCTCCGATGTGTTCAGCAAGCACAAATATGATATTGGGTGCACGGACCTGTTACGGCACCACATTGAAACAGGTGATGCAGCACCAGTCCGGCAGAATCTCTTCCGGCTGAGTCCTACCGAGAAGGAACACGTTCAATCGGCCGTCAATGACATGCTGACCGCCGACATCATTTCGCCCTCATCCAGTCCATGGGGAGCACCCATCGTTTTGGTTAAGAAACAAGACGGGTCCTTGCGGTTTTGTGTAGATTTCCTTCGCCTTAGTAAGATCTCCGTGGCTGACGCGTATTCGCTCCCCAGAATGGATGAGTCTCTGGACGCATTATCCGGGGCGCGGTATTTTTCTACACTTGACTTACTGTCGGGATTCTGGCAATTGCCACTCGACGATGAGTCTAAACCTAAGACCGCATTCCGGACCCCAGGGGGCCTGTTCCAGTTTAATCGGTTGCCCATGGGACTCCATTCCGCTCCCGCGACGTTTCAGCGCCTTATGGAATTGGTTTTGTCGGGTCTGCAATGGGATACTTGCTTGATTTACCTTGACGATGTCATCGTTTTCAGTAGAACTTTCGAGGAACACCTCCAACGATTAAGGGGGTGTTCTTGCGGATGCGATCGGCTAAGTTGAAGTTTAAACCGGCTAAATGCCACCTGCTTCGGCAATCCGTACGGTACTTGGGCCACGTTGTCGACTCTTTGGGGATCTCCACCGATCCCGCGAAGACGAACTGCATCAGTTCATGGCCGACGCCCACGTCGGTTTCTGAGGTCTGCAAGTTTCATTGGATTTGCTTCCTACTACCGCCGATTCGTTGAGCATTTCGCCACCATTGCCAAACCCTTGCATGCTCTGACAGCCAAAGGGGTCAGGTTTCGCTGGGGGCCAGAGGAGGAGGCCGCGTTCTGCTCCCTTCGGGATGCCTTGGTGGGTGCCCTGCCCTTGTGTTACCCTGATTTTACGAGACCCTTCTTGCTGGATACTGATGCTAGTAACACGGGCATTGGGGGGGTGCTCTCACAGGTGGTTGGGGGAGTCGAACGGGTGGTTGCCTATGGTAGCAGGGTTTTATCGCCAGCGGAACAGCGCTACTGTGTGACCCGTCGTGAGTTGCTGGCTATTGTTTTTTTTGTACAGCAATTTAGACCGTATCTCTATGGCCGTCATTTTACGGTCCGTACGGACCATGCGGCGCTTCAGTACGCATTAAGGGTCGCCCAACCCTCGGGCCAATTATCACGGTGGTTGGAGGTCCTCCAGGACTATCAATTTACGACCACTTACCGTAAGGGGTTGCGCCACACCAACGCGGATGCCCTGTCGCGGTTGTCACCTCGTCCCGAATGTGCGTGCTTGATGAGGTCGGCGCGCTGTAAACCGCATGTTGCTGTCCCCGAGAGTGAGTTGGTCGCGGCTGCGAATGCACCGTTGCTCGATGTTCCCGCTACTCCTGCGGGCGGGGACTCGCTACTCTCACTGTCTCTCGTTGAGTGGGGCCGACTCCAGATGGCTGACAGCTCCCTGCTTGCGTTGCGTCGCAGGGCGGGGGGTCCCGGGGAAGGTCAGAAGGGAGCCGGCTCCTGGCTGTTTAAACAGGGCCTGCTAATGAGATGGGACAATATGTCCCGGCGGCATGCACTCGTCGTGCCTTCCGCTATGCGGGGCAAAGTTCTGGCTGCACACGAATGCCTCTTGCATCTGGGAGTAAACAAAATGCTCGCTCTGCTCCAGCGTGACTATTATTGGCCGGGGATGGGGAGTGATGTGGTCAACATACTGAAGGGGTGTGTGGATTGCGCGCAACGGAAACCACCGCCCGTTGCGCCAAATCCACTGCTGCAGTCTATTCAGGTCTCGCGCACGAACGAGCTCATTGCGCTGGATATCTTGGGGCCTTTTCCTGTCACGCCTAGGGGTAACAAGTACCTGCTGGTTGGTGTGGAATACTTTACTCGATGGCCTATGGCGTGGCCACTCGCCAACCAGTCGGCGGCGGCCGTGGCGGACGCCTTTGTCCAGGGCTTGGACAAGGGGGCTCCCAAACGCTTGCTGACCGACCAGGGGAAGAATTTTTCGAGCAAATTTCTGCATGAGGTGTGCGACCTTTTGGGTACAAAAAAGGTGTATACCTCCCCGTACCACCCACAGACTGACGGGATGGTGGAGCGACTCCACAGAACTTTAACTTCCATGTTGTGCCAGCAGGTGTGCGAGGCACAGGTTGACTTAGACTTGCAGGTCCCGGGGGTCCTCGCCGCGTACAGGATGGCCCCCCATGCAGCTACGGGATTTTCCCCATTTTATCTGATGTACGGTCGGGAGGACGATCCGCCCATGGAGGCTCAGCTGGGGCTTTCCGTGCCACGGCCTAATTCCAAGTTGGCCGACTATATTAAATTTAACATTGCAAAACTGGCCGAGGCACGGGAGGCCGCACGGCTAAATTCAAGGTCTCGCCAAATCGCTAACGAGCGCTTGCGTGCACGGAAGGTGTCCGTGCACGATTGGAAACCGGGCGATATGGCCTGGCTGCACTGCCCTCATGCGCCGTTGGCTACGTCGCCTAAATTATTGAGGCCATGGCGGGGACCCGTGGAGGTCGTGCGGGTTGCACGACCGCAGTGTGTTCAGATAAAATGGGGAAAGTGCCGTTGGTACGTTCACCCCTCCCGGCTGAAACCATTCTCGCCACCATATGGCCTTCCTTTATGTCATGAGGACCGAGCATGTGATGTGACCGGCGACCCGGGGAGGGAAATGTCTCCGCCTGATCCTCACATGTTTTCGCCTGATCCGCTCCCAGGTGTCTCGGAACTGATGGCTGCCGACCACCGGCGACCGGATCCCCGAGTCACGGGCGGTTCTTCCAGGCCCGTTCCGTGCCTTCCTGGGCTGCCAGAGCCACCGGACGGTCGACAGCGTCCCGTCCCGTACGACGGACCGGCCAGGCGGACTCGCGCTAGATCGCACCACTTTTCCTGACCGAATAAATGAGGTGGAGGTGCGGGACGAGTCGGCCGGATCGTCTCGTCACAGCGTTCCCCGTCCGTTCGACCGCCCTATCGTTCCATTCAAGGGGCAAGCGGGAGGGGGATCAGGGGGTCGAGGAGACACTGGACACGTCGGTCTTTTGAAAATAACTTTTATTGTGTTACTCGTCGGTTTGTACATAGTTCATTGTTGTTACTGGTTAACGTTCGGCGTTGTGTTGTGTTGTGTTGTTGTGTTGCGTTGTGTTTATGTTACGGGGCACACTTGTGGAGTGGGTTTTTTTTGCTGCCGGGCCGGCTGCGAGCTATGTGGGAGGGGGTGATGTAGTGGTGATATGCGCTGGCAGTAGGGATCGTGTGGCAGCGCGTGGTGATTGGCTATGTATTGGTGATACGCGCTGGCAGTAAGGGATCGTGTGGCAGCGCGTGGTGATTGGCTATGTAGTGGTGACACGTGCTGGCAAAAGGGATCGTGTGGCAGCGCGTGGTGATTGGTCAACTAGAGTGGGTACTCACATCGCGGTCCGCATAGGCTCCGCCCCCTCGGGAGCGGAGGACTATGAAAGGCGATGCGCGCGGGCGCTCGGGGAGTTGGTAACCAGTGAAGACAGAAGACGGAGGAGGAAGAGATAGGGCCCTGAGACCCCTAGCCCCGCTGTCCTTGTAAGGGCCGGGACCCTGTGTGGCTCAGAGGCGGGACCTTGGGACCCGCGGCCGGACGTCCTTGTGAGGGCCGGGCTGCGGGACCCAGTGGTCGTGACCCATACCCCAGCCGGGGTGGGTCTGTGAGTTCCCCTGGAAGCTACGGGGCTGGAGAGCCCGTGTGTGGGTAGCCGGGTGGAACGTGTAGCGTAGGCTGTAGTTGGCCACACGTGTTATTGTGGCTAAAGAAAGTGTTAATAAAGTGTGCTACCCGTCAAGTGGTTTTCCGCCGTAATATACAATATTACATATATATTAAGGTGTTATCAGCCAATAAATGTTTCTATGTGGAACGAAACTGGAGGACCCAGAGAAAATCCATGTGTGTGATGGGGAAACACAATCCCATACAGATGGAACAGCCCACATTTTTGCTGTACAGCATACTTTTCCCTTACACGGGCTTAGCTATTGTGGTTTTGCAGTTAATCGTGCTAGATGTATTGATGTACAGTGTTCCTATCATATCTCTGAAGCTCAATCCTTCGCAGTTGAATGTGAGATTCCAGTATGCATCACAACCGCACTGCTTGTGATTACGCTGCGCGGAAGAACACACACGCCACCATGTCTTCATCTCGTTTCCCAAGTGGCCCATCGTTGGTCCCAGGTCATGTGTTCCCAGCCTCCAGTAAGGAGGCAGCCACACAATTTTTATTCCTGCAGTATACATTACTCTACAAGTATGTGAATAGTATTGTACACTACATTCTTTTTTTCTATACCTTTACAATATAAATTATACTTTACACTCGAAAATATGAATCATATTTTACATTCAAAATACTTCTTGTTTAATGTTTGGGTTGATGTAGGGTAACATAAAAAAATGAGGGGGTGTCGTATTCAGAACCGTCAACCAAACCCTAGTTTTCCTATTTGTCTTCGAGTTTGCATATCGCATATTGCGGCCATTTTCAAGAATGTAACCCTCGCGATGGGCAAGGGTTTGTTGTACTACATTTTCCTGGTGAGCCAGGATATGGCACATCTTCGATGCCCATGACCCAGCCAACGCAGTCTCACTTGCCGGAGGAGCTCACTCACAACGCGAATATTTACACACATTGCCAGATGCATCTAGCTGTTTGATATAACATACTCAACACGCTCACAGATGAAGTGAATATTCATATACATTTTGCCGTCCACTCGTGGGGCAATTGAGTGTCAGGGGCAAGTGATGGGGATGAGTGCGCCATGCAGAAAGAGGAATGGAGAAAGGGGTTTGTGTTGAGGTGAAGTTGAAAAATAAAGAGTGTATATAAACACAAAATACAGAGCGACTCAGCATCATTTCTTACATGTGTAGTGAGTGCCGACTTGTCGGGCAGCGGCCAAGCCATAGGCCATCGTGATAAAGAATCAACCCCTACCAAGAGAAACTTGTTCCCCCTTTGCGTGGCAGGAAAGGGCCTAAGGGTGTCGAGTGCGACCAACTCATTGATGCGCGAAACCGAGATAAACTGCAATGGAGGCTGTGGCGCATTCAGTGCAACCCTGAATGAAGTGGTGCACGTCGCTCGACATTCCTGACCAATAATCATCGCGTTGCAACGTTAGCAACGTTTTTCGTGCACCCCACGAGTCAGCTGTGGGAACTACAACACGATGACGGTGTGACCCATTCTCGTCCATCATCAAAAAGACCGTCCCTTAGGACCGGTCGCAGGCCGTCATAGGGAACGGACCCTTTTCGTCCTGCTTCTGCTTGATGCCGCAAGGTCATAAGGGACACATTTTCCATTTGCAATCCTTCTCATTCAGCACGCGCAAGGTGCAAAACACTATCCCCGGCGCGACCTCCTCGGCGGGCTCCACTCCCCCAAGCGCTGCCATGACAGCCGAGGGAATTGCCACCGGAGGTTCACAATGACCCGCGCCCGACGCGCACGCAAAACTATTGCCTTGAGGCAAGTGGGATAACGCGTCGGCGTTACAATGCCATATTTCTTCATAGTACATCACTCAGAGCGAGTACTCCTGGAGAATCTCCAGACAACGTGAGAGCTGCCCGGAGGGCTAGTCTACTCTGAGGGAGTACTGAAGGGCCGCATGATCTGAGTGAACCACAAATTCCCTGCTGTAAAGATAAGACCTATACTGTTGTATAAAGTATACCATGGCCAACTGTTCCCTACGGGTGACACAGTAATGCTGTTCAGCCATAGACAAGACGTGGCTACCATACGCGACCACTCTTTCCACACCATTTTTAACCTGGGAAAGGACGGCACCTATACCCGTGTCGCTAGCATCTGTGTCAAGAACAAAGGGTAGGGAGAAATCTGGGTAATCGAGTGGGGGCGCGTCACCCAAGTGTTCACAAAGAGCCATAAATGCATCCTCTTCCTCCGACCCCCACTTGAACCTTTGATTCTTAGCCATCAAGGCGTGTAGTGGTTTAGCCACTGAAGCAAATTGTGGCACAAATCTACAATAATACGACACAAACCCAACAAAACTTCGGACCTCCCCCACAGACTTGGGGGTCGGCCAGTCCCGCACACACGCCGTTTTCTCGGGGTCCGTCGCTATCCCGTTCACACTGACAATGTGGCCTAAGTATCACACGGAGTTTTGCAGCAAATTACATTTAGCAGGCTTCAATTTCAGATTAGCCGATCGCATTCGAACAAGAACAGCTCACAGTCGCTGGAGGTGCTGTTCAAATGTTCGGCTAAACACAATGATGTCATCTAAGTAGATGAGGCAGGAGTCCCACTGCAGGCCAACCAAAGCGAGTTCCATCAACTGCTGAAAGTGGCTGAGGCCGAGTGCAAAAGTTCCTGGGGCATACAGAACGAAGTTTTAGGTTTCGACAACTTGTCAAGGGGAAGTTGCCAAAACCCTGTTAACAAGTCGAGAGTAGAGAAAAAATGCGCGCCGGACAATGCGTCCAGGGAATCGTCCATGCGAGGGAGCAGGCACGCATCGACCACCGAGATTTTGTTCAATTTCCGAAAGCCCACACAAAATCTAAGACTGCCATCATGTTTCTTAACGAGCATGACGGGCACTCTCCAAGGGCTGGTAGAAAGAGAAATAATATCGGCGGCTAACATCTCATCTACCACTTTCTGCCCATGTTCCTTCTCCAGTGGACTCAGCCAATATCGGTTCTAACGAATGGGGCCGGCCTCCCCTGTATCAATGCGATGTTGCAACAGGGAGGTATGGCAAATATCGAACTTGCTTTTACTAAACACATCCAAAAACTTGCACAGCAGCGATCGTAATTTCCCCTGCTGCGCCGGACACAATTGCGGGTTCTTATGACACAAGACCTCCGCCCACGTCTCGTCCATTGTAAAAAAAAATTCCACCGCGCCAACAATCTCGTCGCGTGCAAGACCATCACCTTCGTGACACATGGCTGTCGTGTGAGCCAACACCGTCCCTGCCTGAACCACAGCTGTCTCCAGGCCTGCATTGAGCACCTGCAAGAACGGCTCCTGGTTAAGGCTGACGACTGTTTGTGCGCCAACCAGCGCCAATCAACGAGTCACCACATTCAACGGAGTCAACAAGATGCCCAATTCAGGATCTGCTACCTGTAACCACTTGCAATAGCGCAGCGGCACCAACATCTGGGATCTGATGGGATTTGCACTGAGTCCTTGGCAAGAGCCTGGACCTTAACATTAGCAACTGTACTCCTGTGTGGGGACCGCAAAAAAAGTTAGCGTCCCGACGGCTGCCCATGCCGGCTTTGCAGGCTTTGGGCACGGAGGACCCGTCAACTCGGCCTCCTGCTCTCCGAGAGTAGCCGGTTTCGAGTGCTATGAAGGGGGGGGTGATGTAGTGACATTGGGGATGTCACTGTATGGTGCTGGCCCTAGAGGGCCATGGCATGCGATGTACTTACATTGCGGAAAGCATTGTGTTGTTACTGAGTGATGCCGGCTCTAGCAGAGCACGGTGTGCAATGCACTGTCATCGCGTACACCCCGTCGGTGGGTGTAGTACCAGCCCTAGCGAGGCTTGGTGAGCGCTGGAATAGCGATGGCACCACACATAGCGTGCAGTGCGGGCTCCTACTAGAGGGAACGGGAGAGTGTCAGCCCAGGGACAGGGTTGTCCCGGGCCATGGCACTCTGGTTGACCCCGTAGGCAGTGATCCAGAGTGTCCATAGGGAGGCCCACATGTGGGGGGGGGGGGGCTATGGGGTGATCACGTATCCGGGGAGAGCTCTCAAGAGGGATCGGGAGAGAGCTGGAATGCTCTCGAAGGTGGGCGGGGCCAAGGGCGGAGCCGGCTCCAACCTGGGAAGATATTAGGTGGGTTCCTGGGAGGGACCGGTGTTGCTTCGTTCTGCAAGCTGGAAGCTCCACGTTCGACATCTGAAGAAGCACCAACACGTGGCCCGGGACCTGAGTACGGATCCGGTCTGTCGTAGCCATAACTCCTGTATGGTAGTGTAGTTAGCTAGGTGGTCACCACCCTATTCTGTATCTGGTAAAGGGGCAGCTACCCCTTTTGTATATACGTGTTGTGTAATAAATGTGTTGCCTCTGAAGAAGAACGTCTGCGACTCAGTTGGACCCACTACAAAAGTAAAGTAGGCTTGGACAGGACACATTGCTAGAACTAGTGATGGCCAGTGGTCAATAATAATGATGTTAGTGACAGACAAGGAATGCAATGCATACGGGAGCACATAGATCCGGGACATGGTGTGATGAGATCAGTTCGGGTCCAGGTGCTAGGTGGATTGTTACATTTAAGGATTGAGAGAGAAGGCAGTGGCTTAGGAAGACCTTCATCCAGCAGTGGATTGGCCATGGCTGATGATTAAGCCCTGTTTTTTCTTGACAGTTTGAATTGAACTGACAAAAAATAGATCATGGCAGTGATTTAATTTATACTCGTAGACCAGGAACATATTCCTGATTTTTAGATGTGAAAATAAAAAAAAATCGGGCCTAGATTGATGAAAACGCTATACACCACATCAAATGTTGCCTCTTACTTTGCGTCCCATCCATACATATCTTGCTAAAAGTGGCGTCACGTGGCATCGAGCGGCGTCACTTTTGGTAGCATGAAGACATCTCAAATGATGATGTATAATGTAAATAATCAGAAAATCCAAATTTCTGAAAATAGACGTAAAATTATCTTTAAAAAATTTGAAGTCTAAAATGTCTAAATTCTAAACTCATCCTAATAGTCGACTAAAAAGGTTGCATTGTAATTTCTTGCAGGACAAAACAGGAAATACCGAACCTGTAGTAAAGGGAACAGACGCTGTCTCCCCGACAGACCTGGTCTTCACCTGAGGACGGCTGCTTGCATTGTGGCCGAAACGTCGTGAGAATTATCTTATTATGTTTTATTTTATTATTTCCATTCTACGTGATTTTACCGAAAGAACCAAGAAGGGGAACAATATGGTTTCTAACAACTTACCAAACAACGAGTATTGAGCTGGCACCCGCACGGGCTCCCAGTCTATCTGTTTAAAAACTTTACGGAAGCAGGTAACATGACTTCCATAATTTCACGCATGCTATACGCTAATTTATTTATATTTGCAGCCATTTTCAATCCACTCCTGGATAAAGGCCTTCCACTACAGATCCATCTCATAGAGGTCCCTTACACCAGCAGTGGCATGAACAATTGCAGGGCTGCTCCTTTACCTTTTTACTTTACATCCAAATTAATGTATCTATTTGGTATCGTTAGTGATGGAGCATTATGTTGTTTTTCATTTTGAACTTGAATAGGTGTTACCGCTGAGGGGTTGGTGATCCTGCAAGACACACTGACGATGCCGTACATATACTGGAGGAAGGGCCTTTGCTATTGATGCCCCCAGGGTCTGGAATGCTGTTGCCAATAAATTGAAACTTGAGTCACTACCTATGAGATCTTCACTCAAAACTGCTCTAGAGGAGTTGTACACCCCTAGCTGCCAGTGCTATTCAGTGACCTAAAATAAAATGTTTCGCTCCGGATGATCGCTACAAAGTATGACCTGTGTTTTGATTTAGTGTGCTGATCTTAAAGGTGCATTGAAAAATTATAATAATCCGATTGATGCTCCTGCTGTTGTGGAGTGGCTCATGCAGCCAGCTATGGCTGCAGGGTTTTGGTAGTACATGTTTATGCCATTTATTGTGAAAATTCCGTCACAGTTCCTATGATTGCTTTTTCATTGCTTTCATGGCTTTATTTTGGTGATTTCGAAAAGTGTATTTGTTTAGCCATGTTTGTTTGTTGTAGTACAGTTAGACTGATGGCCTTAATCTAAGTTGTCTTATGGTTGTTGTTGTTGTTTGACTTGCATCCCACTGGGATTTTTGCACACAGCGTTGGTGTACGGTGTTTTTTTTTGCAAAATTTTGCTGTCTTTTCTTGGATTTTCTGTTTGCACTTAGTCACATATTCACTTTAAGATGTTTTTTGTTCGTGTTTTTTGTTTGTTGCGGTTGCACCCGATTCAAGAGCCGAATGGCTCACAAGGCTATCTAACCTATGTAATTCATTTTTTGTCTGTCTGTCTGTCTATCTGTCTGTCTGTCTGTTTGTCCGTCTGCGTACGCTCCCTTCCGGGGGATTTAGCTCTCGGACCGTGGGGTTCGCCGAGATTAAATTTTGCAGGTGGGCACGCCCCCGGCCCGCGGTAAACTTAGGCATTTCCGATTTTTCGTCTCTAAACTTTAAATCGGACCGATTATCGATTTAGTGCGATTGCTCTTTATTTAGTTATATATTTATTTATTTAATATTGCCGGCCGGCGCGGACCACGGCGGTTGCCCCTGGCAACGGGTAGCAACAACTTCGCTGCGGGATGGACACCATTTTTAATTCCCGTTACAAATATGCGCACGCATTAACACGCGACTCTGAGGTAAATTCATCAAAGTTTCACGTCCTCTTCACTCCCCTTCCACCCCAATGTGTGCAATTACTATTATAGGGTCGGTAGATAATACAATTATAGCGATTAGACAGTATTATTGTAGCGCGGGGGGGGGGGGCGTAATGGCCCCAGTACCCACCCTCAGCCGGGTGGGCAATCTAGGCGAGGCAGGAGGCTCTGCACGGTACTAGGCCTCGACACGCAACTCTGTCAGGCGACGACTTTGTGGTATAAACTCGATATACCCAGCGTTGCCCGGGGGAAAAATACATTTAAAATCTTCTGAAAACTTTAAAACATAACATACCAATGAAAATACAACTGTGTAATTAAAATTATAAACCCGACCGCGCCAAGAATCGATTCTCTGAATCGCGAAAATGAATCGAAGGTTGTAGATTAATTTAGAATCGCCTTATTTCCGTTTAATAAAGTTGGTTATAGAGTTGATATAAACTGCTACGAATGGGAAATATCCGGCGTTGACTGGGGCTAAAATATAATTAAAAACTCCTGAAAACTTTAAAAAATAACATAACAATGAAAATAAAACTCTGTAATTAAAAATGGAAACCTCATATGCGCCAGGAATCGATTCTTTGAATCGCGCAAAGGAATCATCGAAGGTTGTAGATTCCTTTAGGATCGCCCTTAACATGTGGTGAGGGAGAGTGGTGGTGAGGGAGACAGTGGTGAGAGTGGTGAGGGTGGTGAGAGTGGTGAGAGTGGTGAGAGTGGTGAGGGAGAGAGTGAGTGGTGAGGGAGAGAGTGAGTGGTGAGGGAGAGAGTGAGTGGTGAGGGAGAGAGTGAGTGGTGAGGGAGAGAGTGAGTGGTGAGAGTGAGTGTGAGTGGTGAGGGTGAGTGGTAAGTGGTGAGGGTGAGTGGTGAGGGTGAGGTTGAGTGGTGAGGGTGAGTGGTGATTGGTGAGGGTGAGTGGGGAGGGTGAGTGGCGGTTGTTAGTGTTGATTAGTGAGGGGTGAGTGGTGAGGGTGAGCGTGAGTGGTGAGGATGAGGTTGAGTGGTGAGCAGTGAGGGTGAGTGGTGATTGGTGAGGGTGTGATTGGTGAGGATGAGTGGTGAGGGTGAGTAGTGAGGGTGAGTGGTTGTTGTGAGGGTGAGTGGTTGTTGTGAAGGTGAGTGGTGAGGGTGAGTGGTAAGAGTGAGTGGTGAGGGTGAGTGACGGTTGTGAGAGGTGATTAGTGAGTGGTGAGGGTGAGTGGTGAGGGTTAGTGGTGAGCATGAGTGGTGAGGGTGAGTGTTGAGCGTGAGTGGTGAGGGTGAGTGGTGATTGTTGAGGGTGCGATTGGTGAGGATGAGTGGTGAGTAGTGAGGGTGAGTGGTGAGGGTGAGTGGTGAGGGTGAGTGGCGGTTGTGAGTGGTGATTAGTGAGGGGTGAGTGGTGAGGGTGAGCGTGAGTCGTTAGGGTGAGGGTGAGCAGTGAGGGTGAGCAGTGAGGGTGAGTGGTGATTGGCGAGGGTGTGATTGGTGAGGATGAGTGGTGAGTGGTCAGGGTGAGTGGTGAGGATGAGTGGTGAGCGGTGAGGGTGAGTGTTGAGGGTGAGTGGTGGGTGGTTAGGGTGAGTAGTGAGGGTGAGTGGTGAGCGTGAGTGGTGAGTGGTGAGCGTGACTGGTGAGGGAGAGTGGTGAGGGAGAGTGGTGAGGGAGAGTGGTGAGGGAGAGTGGTGAGGGTGAGTAGTGAGGGTGAGTAGTGAGTGGTGAGGGTGAGTGGTAAGTGGTGAGGGTGAGTGGTGATTGGTGAGGGTGAGTGGTGAGGGTGAGTGGGGAGGATGAGTGGCGGTTGTTAGTGGTGATTAGTGAGGGGTGAGTGGTGAGGGTGAGCGTGAGTGGTGAGGTTGAGTGGTGAGCAGTGAGGGTGAGTGGTGATTGGTGAGGGTGTGATTGGTGAGGATGAGTGGTGAGGGTGAGTAGTGAGGGTGAGTGGTTGTTGTGAGGGTGAGTGGTTGTTGTGAGGGTGCGTGGTGAGGGTGAGTGGTAAGAGTGAGTGGTGAGGGTGAGTGACGGTTGTGAGAGGTGATTAGTGAGTGGTGAGGGTGAGTGGTGAGGGTTAGTGGTGAGGGTGAGTGGCGGTTGTAAGTGGTGATTAGTGAGGGGTGAGTGGTGAGGGTGAGCGTGAGTGGTGAGGGGTGAGGGTGAGCGGTGAGGGTGAGCGGTGAGGGTGAGTGGTGATTGGTGAGGATGTGATTGGTGAGGATGAGTGGTGAGTGGTCAGGGTGAGTGGTGAGCGGTGAGGGTGAGTGTTGAGGGTGAGTGGTGAGCGGTGAGGGTGAGTGTTGAGGGTGAGTGGTGAGTAGTGAGGGTGAGTGGTGAGGATGAGTGGTGAGGGAGAGTGCTGAGGGAAAGTGGTGAGGGTGAGTGGTGAGGGTGAATGGTGAGGGTGAGTGGTGAGGGTGAGTGGTGATTGGTGAGGGTGAGTGGTGAGGGTGAGTGGGGAGGGTGAGTGGCAGTTGTGAGTGGTGATTAGTGAGAGGTGAGGGTGAGCGTGAGTGGTGAGGGTGAGGTTGAGTGGTGAGCGGTGAGGGTGAGCAGTGAGGGTGAGTGGTGATTGGTGAGGGTGCGATTGGTGAGGATGAGTAGTGAGGGTGAGTGGTTTATGTGAGGGTGAGTGGTGAGGGTGAGTGATGAGGGTGAGTGGCAAGTGGTGAGGGTGGGTGGTGATTGGTGATGGTGTGATTGGTGAGGATTAGTGGTGAGGGTGAGTAGTGAGGGTGAGTGCTGAGCGGTGAGGGTGAGTGGTTGTTGTGAGGGTGAGTAGTGAGAGTGAGTGGTGAGGGTGAGTGGTGAGGGTGAGTGGTGATTGTTGAGGGTGTGATTGGTGAGAATGAGTGGTGAGTAGTGAGGGTGAGTGGTGACGGTGAGTGGTGAGTGTTGAGGGTGAGTGGTGAGTGGTGAGGGTGAGTGGCGGTTATGAGTGGTGATTAGCGAGGGGTGAGTGGTGAGGGTGAGCGTGAGTGGTGAGGGTGAGCAGTGCCGGTGAGTGGTGATTGGTGAGGGTGTGATTGGTGAGGATGAGTGGTCAGGGTGAGTGGTGGTTGTGACGGTGAGTGGTGAGGGTGAGTGGTGAGGGTGAGTGGTGAGGCTGAATGGGGAGGGTGAATGGTGAGAGTGAGTGGTGAGTGGTGAGGGAGAGTGGTGAGTGAGAGTGGTGAGGGTTAGTGGTGAGGGTTAGTGGTGAGAGTGAGTGGTGAGGGTGAGTGGTGAGGGTGAGTGGTGAGGGTGAGTGGTGAGGGTGAGTGGTGAGGGAGATTGGTGAGGGAGGTTGGTGAGTGGTGAGTTGTGAGGGTGAATGGTGAATAGTGAGTGGGAGTGGTGAGGATGAGTGGTGAGGGTGAGTTGTGAGTGGTGAATGGTGAGGGTGAATGATGAGTACAGTCAATATGCACTGCTGTTATCATACCAGGTACCACCACCACAATATGTACTCCTCTCATCATAGCAGATACCACCACAGCAGTATGCACTGCTGTAATCATAGCAGGTACCAACACAGCAGTATGCACTGCTGTAATCATAGCAGGTTCCACCACAATATGCACTGCTGTCATCATAACAGGTACCAACACAGCAGTATGCACTGCTGTAGTGATAGCAGGTATGACCTCAGTCGGTATACACTGCTGTAGTGATAGTAGATACTGCTATCGAGTTGGTAGATACCGCTATAGTAAATACTAAAACAGTCAGTATATACCACTACAGTCAGTCAATACTGCTACAGTCAGTATATACTACTATACAGTCAGTATATACTGCTACGGTGAGTAGCTACTAGAGTCAGTAGATACTATTATAGAGTGAGTAGATACTGCTATAGATTTTGTAGTTACTACTATAGTCAGTGGATACAACTATAGAGTCAGCAGATACTATACAGTTAGTCGTTGCGAGTATATAGTCGGTAGATACTACTGTAGGCCCAGTAAATACTACTATGGTCAGTAGTTATTACAGTCACTAAATACTACTACACAGTCAGTAGCTACTACTGGCTCAGTAGATACTACGGTACAGTCAGTAAATACTACTACAGAGTCAATAGATACCACTTCCTCTGTTGTATGTAAGGTGTTGTTAGTACGAGGGGTAAAGATATTTTTTGAGGGGGGGGGGGAGACCACAATTTTCGGAAACCTTTTGACATCAACTATTTACCCCACACTTTCTACAACTTTTTGGACTTGTGAAAGCCTCTTATATTTGTTGGTGGAGAAATGTACAAACAGCCCACCGGGCTTTGACAATACCTTAGTATCTGTGTATATATATGTAAGGTTTTTAAGAAATATATTTTTCACCCGGGCAAAGCCGGGTACTTCCGCTAGTACCTAATAAATGAACTTGAACTTGCTGGCCACGAGAGGGCTTCATGAGAGAGTTTGTGTGTCGTTGCAAGCAACCGATCACTAAGGTGTGGACCCATCTGTGTGGGGGGGGGGGGTATCGTTCCACCCATAGTTATGGTGCGTTGGCAAGAACAAATGTGCACACTTATCTAAGCTGGCTTTTGCGTAGTGGATAAACTAAGGTAGTCGTGTTTTCTTAATGTGCTGTCATCGGGAGTTGCGGTTCCGTGGTGCGTTGGCAAGAGCACCCCTCAGGCACTGCGTCAGGTTCAGTCTCAGGAAAATTAGCAGTGTAGATAATAGAGTGTCAGTGCACTGACGTTAATTAATCAGTAGGCAACAGGCCACATCACAGACCGTCGCAGCGACATAAAAGCACAGCTAAAAAAGGGATTATTTAGCAACCTAATAATGAAAAATTAGTTTTGTGCACACAAACATTATTATTGTAATATCTGCCAACGTACTTGTTTAATAATAGTAAACAATAATACTCCAATAATCCTATCTAAGCACTGTAATAATATTCATATCTACAGACTTTATAGCAGTAACTACACGCATCGTGTTGGGGGGGGGGGGGGGCGAAGAGGACATCACACTGTGAAGAAATAGCCGCAGCGTTATGTATATATTTATTGCATGTTAAACGCGAAAAAGAAAATGTCCCCCATGAGCTCGACCGAACGCACATTACTTGGCAGGGTCCCCCCCCCCCACGCAATTGGTGTGAGTTGGTAGGTCAATGTCGCGCAATAAATCAATGAATATAGAAAAATCCCACTAAATTGCTAATTTAACTAATTAAAAGGTGACGGACGTGAAAAAGGAATAGCCTATTCTCACCGCGGGGCTTAGGGCGTGCTGGCTGGCAAATATTTTTTGATGTGAACCCCTCCGTTTGAGAGCTAAATCCCTCGCAAGTGCGCGCACGGAGACTTTTATATTTCAAAAAAATGAGAAAAATAAGAATAAGAAGATGTTGATTATCTTGTGCAGTCTGGGATGACATTGCTGGAATATCAGAACTTGATGCCCAACATTGAGAGTCTTCCGCACATCAAAACATACACCGATACATGCATCCACGTGGAGGTCCCATGATTCAGACCACTTGCCGATTAATTTTTATATTTACATTGAGACATACCACTAATTGAGAAAGCTAACAAAAGGTGAGATGACATCGTCATCCTCTCAGCCGACAAGGGCAATACTCGAGTCATCATTGACAAAACCACATACAATAACAAAATTCAGGACCTACTTAATGATGGTAGCTATATAAAAAAATTAAAGAGATCCCACCAACAGCCTGGTTACGAAAACCAAAAATATCACCACTGATTCGACATCTTTAATCGAACCAACCAAGCGGTTTTCCTTAACACCCTCTGCTGCTAGACCACCCAGATTGTATGGCTTACCAAAAATCCATGAAGAAGGTACACCCCTTCGTCCTATCGTCTCCACCATTGACTCACCCACCTACAAACTGGCCCGATTTCTGTCTGAGACCTTACAACCATTCACTGGTAAGACCACCTCAGCTGTACTTAACTCAGCTCACTTGGTATCGTTAATTAAGGACATCTCACTATCTGCTGGTGATTTGCTCGTTAGTTTCGATGTAGTATCTTTATTTACTAAAGTTCCTGTGCCTGACGCCATTGCAATAATTGAAGATTTGGTCCAACAAAGACTGAAGGCTGATGTACCTGCTCTGGTAAGACACTGCCTCACAAACACTTACTTCACTTGGGATGGAACATTCTAAAAACAAGTTAAAGGTACCCCAGTGGGTTCTCCATTATCTACAGTTGTAGCCAATGTTTTCATGGAGAAATTTTAGACAGATGCCATCCAGGCATCCACTCTACATCCATCCTTTTGGAAGAGGAATGTAGATGACACGTTCGTCATCTGGCCACATGGCCGACCAGCTCTGAACCAATTCCTCAACCACATAAATTCCATACACCCAGTCATCAAATTCACCACGGAGGTGGAAAAGGATAGCAAGCTTCCATTCTTGGATGTTTTCATCGAAAAAAGACCAGATGGCTCAATGGGATACTGTCTACAGAAAAGCCACCCATACGGATGCCTATCTAAAACCTGACTCCCAACACCATCCATCCCAGAACAATGCCCTCATCAAAACTCTACACCATAGAGATCTATGTATTTCCGACCATCATCACCTAGACAGTGAACTGGAACACGTATGCCAAGCTCTCAAGATGAATGCATATTCAGACTACACTATCCGTAAAGTTATCACCCGAACCGTTGGGAAAGAACCATCTGAGGACTCAATAAAACCATAACCTTTCCATACATAGCAGGGGTCACCAAATTGTTTTTTCAAAATCATGAGCAAACACAAGATCCAGGTTCGATTTAACACAGTACATAAAATTCATGATCTGATCCCATCTGTGAAGGATGTGATCCCTGGCATGCAATACCCCGGCATCTACAAACTAAGCTGTCTTCGGCAGTAGTTACATTGGGAAAACTAAGCAACATGTCTTGGACCGTGTTCGTGGACATAAGGCAGATTTGAAACACAGTGGGACCAATACCTTGGTCGTGGCTGATCATTGTTTTAATGCGGTGGGCTCACCCTAAATGTATTTCTCTAAGATGAAGGTACTTTGCAAACACACTGGCTATCAATAAAGATTCGTTCATGAAGCCATCCATATATACAGACTCAGACACAATTTCAACCAAGAAGATCGGTACAAACTGAGGAATCATTGGAAGGACATTATCAACCAGTTTAAGTCATAACTGGCTGTGATATTCCCCTCCTACCACCTTCCGATGTTAGT
This sequence comes from Lethenteron reissneri, assembly GCF_015708825.2. Classification (NCBI taxonomy): domain Eukaryota; kingdom Metazoa; phylum Chordata; class Hyperoartia; order Petromyzontiformes; family Petromyzontidae; genus Lethenteron; species Lethenteron reissneri. The sequence goes on from NC_083815.1 coordinate 13,016,542, forward strand.
TGTTATTTTCGGCTCTCCGATTTTACATTAACAAATTAAATTTCTCACACTTACACAGCCACCTTCGCGCGCCGACCTAGAGCTTGCGGCTCTGCAATCTCCCATTAACATGCTAATCTCTGCCATTAACATAGCCACTTCAGCACGCTCGCCGTGGAGGCCGCTCACCAATTTTAAATTAACATGCAAATTTTACCTGGCAGCCCTTCAATTGGTGGAAAACCCACCACCATCGCGGTCGCCGCCCACCACTTACATTAACATTAGCTGCCCCGCCCATGCTGCTGACATTTGGGCTAGGCTCATTTAAAACCTTTAAAAAGTTTGCCGTTAGAAGCTAACCCCCTTTTTCTAACGTTGACCGCTTGTGTTGCGATCGAAACCTCGTAGTTTTTTGTTAATTTCTTTGAACCTATCTATGTGACTTTACCGAAAGACCCAAAGAATATTAATTCCTGCGGTCACGAAAGCTTTAAGTCAAGATTTAAGTGGTTATTTTTACATTGTGAGCAAAAAACACAGCCTTTCAGCAATAACAACTGTCTCTATGTCCCACTTGCCAAAAGCGTGTGCTACTTAATTCCACTGCTTGATCACGTCACGTGCATGTGCAATTTTGCTCCAGGTCCTAGTTCGATGCAAAATTATATAAAACATAACTCAAAATAATAATTAAGACATCATCCACAGGAGAAGACGAGTTATATGCATTTGCACTTGTGGTTGTGGCAGATATCATATATAAACTCCTCACACACATATTCAATCGCTCAGTAATCGAATGTACATTTCCACTTGGGTGAAAATTCGTTCTTATTCGGCCAGTATATAAAAACAAATCGCTCTAAAGAAGACCCTAATAATTATAAACCAACCTCTAGTCTTTCAAGAATAATTAATATATTTCGAAAAAAACATTTAAATCACAAATAAACGGCTACCTAAAAAGTCACAAACTGCTACCTAAAAAGTCACACGGTCTGATTTTCTCGAGGATTACTGCACAACCACAGCAACAATGGATATACTGTATTACATTTTATCTTCATTAACCTGTGCACTATTCCTCAACTTAAAAAAAACCTTTGATGATGTTGACCATTACGTTCAACTTACAAGATTTTAGGCAACTAAAATTTGAAGACAGTACAATAAACTAGTTTAAGAGTTACCCATCAGACAGTTCTCAAAAGCTGCATCGTGATAACATCTCGTCCACAAGGTTCTCTGCTCGGTCCAATTCTGTTCTCCTTATATTTAAACAATCTTGGACCAAATTTAAATCAATTAGAATTACATCTCTCTGCTGATGACACTGTCATGCTGGTCTCGGGTGAATCTGCAAACAAAGTCAAACATAATCTCCAACATGATTTTGACTTAATTCAATACAATTGTAGTGAGTCCAACTGAGTCGCAGACGTTATCTTAGGAACAACACTATTTATTTACACAACGGTATGTAACATAACACAATCTACACTCGGGTATCGAATGCCCATCTAACCATGCTATGACAGAACTAGACACAGTTCGCTATCCCGGTCCGGACCACAAGCTGGGTCCCGGACCGCGTGGCTAGAGGCTTCTTCTCCCCGACGTAGATTTTCGTAACACCAACACTTGAAGAACCCCGAGCTCCTCACGGGGCCCTCGTTATATGCCCCCGGGCTGGGGCTGGCTCTGCCCTTCACCCCGCCCACCTTACAGGTCTCTCGAGCTCCTTCTCAAAGGTTCCTGAGATCCAGGGGCGGTTTCTTCATTAGGGCGATTGGGCGACGCACCACCAATGTCATTGTCAGCCTCTGGATATAGTCCAATCAGCGTCATGTCACGTTCTGTGGAGTACCGCCTCTTTTTGGGCGATTTCACTCCGGCTGAGAATCGCCCCGAGTGGCCCCATAGACTTACATTGAAAGATGTTTTTTTTCGACCGGGGGGCGCTCCAATGCATTCTCTATGGCTTCCGGGAGGGCAAGCCCTAACGTGCTTACGTCATCATACGTAAGCACGTTTCATCCAACAATATAATTTGTGGCCACAGAGTGGAATCTTTAATAAAATAAACTTGAGTGGTTTGTTTTAATAGTGAGTATAGAAACAAACAAGATGTATTGTAAGAGTCACTTTATTTTTCATTAATATTAAAGAAGTGAAGTTGCCTTTACATGCTTAAGCTGTTAATTTATCCATTGCATGGGTGGACCTTATCCTTATCAATCATCCAGACATTTGCCCCCCCTGAGAGATTTTGCAGGAGCCGCCACTGCTGAGATCTTTTTTGGACCATGTGACCGCCCCGCGGCCCCCGTCCAATATCATCCGGTCACGTGTCAGTAGGTCAACCAGCGTATCATGCCCCAAGGTAACCCTGGCTGGCTGACACTCCCTCTCGCTCCCTCACCGATAGCCCGAACCGCACACTGCTCGCGGTGCCTCTGCGCTAACCAGCGCTCACCCAAGCCCCGCTCGGGCTGGTACTACATCCCGTAACCCGGGCTGCCCATAATGACAACGCATTACCCGCCGTGGCTTCGTAAGCCCCGGTACCATACAGTGATAAGCACAGTCACTACACAATCACTAAAATTGTTCCTAATTACCCCCAAAACCAAGATCATGCTCTTTTGATAAAACAAAAATCCAGTTTAATTCCCTTAACCTATTACGGATATAAACAGCATCATACAATTCGTGGGTTTACTGATTGATTGAAAGCTTACATTACAACCCCATATTGATAACATCTGAAAAATGTTTTGGGTTGTATACAGAAACACCGTTTTCCCATTTGATTACACCTGCAAATTTTTAAAGCTATTATTCTACCACTTTTTTTACTATTGTACGCTGCTTACAGATCAGCTATTAGATTTGCTACAAAGGACGCACAAGTCTGGCCTCTACTTACGATTCAATCGCACGTCACTTGATGCAAGAAGAAATCTACATTTCGCCCTGTTCATCCATAAAATCCTTCTTGGCAAATCTGCACTGTACGGTACTTGGATAACACTGGTCAACACACTTTTTCTGGCATAAGGTATTCCAACGGCTTTAAGGTAATTTTGGGGTGCTGATTCCAAATCTGGCATTAGTTTGTGTCTACCTCATCAGGTATTTGAGATATCAAACATTGCATTTTCAATAAAAACTGCAGAAGAAAAATATGAAATAAATGTGGATATCTACATAAAATAATATTATAAACACACTATCCTAAAAATACAGCACCATATTTTAACACTAAAGCAGTCACTGTCTCGCAACAACTTGCAATCATAAGTGACAGAGTTAATTTCGGGTAAAATCAATGAAAATGGGGTATGCCCATAGCATAAAAATGAGATGTAATCGAGCAAATCTGAGATCAGATTTTGAATCAGCACCCTGAAATTAGTCTAAAACAGCTGCAAAAGTCCAGGCCAGAATTTTTTTTTTGTTGACCAGTGTAATTATTCATTAACGCCAGTGTCAAAACTAAGAAACCTAAGACGTCCATCAAATTGCCATTTTAACTATCTCAAGAACAAGAATTGGAATGGGCGACAGAGCATTTGCTGTTGCAGCACGAGGTTTTGGAACAACCTTGTTTCCTCCCTTAACATCGTAAATCTTCCTTAAAAAATATTCTGAAGCAGAAGATACAGCCACATTTTCAAATGTGATTTGTAACTTTGAACCTGACCCGTGTATAGTTCAATGCAAGGCCATAGCCATGGAGTCAATATTGGGGGGGACCAAATCTTCCAGGGGATATGGGGGTCTCCCCCCAGAACAAAATCTAAATTTGAAAAGAATTTCCTGCCTAAAATATGAAAAAAAAATCACTAACACATAGGATGGACTTTTTGTTTTACAATAATGTCGAATAGTGTATTGTATTACATTGCTGCTTTTTCTTTTAAACCTTTCTTGTTTCATCGTATGTAATGGCAGAGATTAGGGATTCATAAAGTACAACCATAACCACAATCATATAAAGAGAAATCTATTTAATAGCAATATGTTGGGGGGGGACATTTTGAGCATATTTGAATATTGGGGGGGGGGGGGGGAATGTGTCCCCCCCCAATATATATTATACCTAGCTTTACTACCCGGCTTCGCCCGGGACTTGGATTCACCACGCCCGGCCGCATTTGTCTCCCCAGTGGCGATGTTCACACAACACACCAGTTACTCGTTTGAGGCTGAGTCGACCTAGGGGAGGCCCAGGACCGGTTCAAATAATCGTCACCGGTGGTGGTCGCGTGGGGGTAGCGCAGTGCGCTAACCGCTACATTACCGCTAACCTAACACTCACCTGCAACGCGCTTCCATAGGTACACATACACGCGCTTGCTGCAGACACACACAACTTCCAGGGTGCGTACGGCAGTAAACGACTGACATAATAAAGCAATGCTGCGCGAAAAACGCCTTAGACCTGCAACATATTTGTATGGCACTTTACCCGCGGAGGGTTGGGGGGGGATGCGTGACGTCAGCAGACACACTGCGCATGCGCGGGTGACATGACAGATGTGACGTGACAGCTCACTTTTGCCGTGCAAAATATAGGGCATTATTGCGCCCCGCCCCCCCCCCCCAAAAATACAAAAGTCATTTTTTTTGTTGCATGGTGTATAGTCTGGAAATTACCCACATGGCAAATTTCAAGTTTGTTGCATGTCGGGAAGTATGCTAAACATTTTGAACAGACACACATATTCACAAATTTCCCTTTTATATATATCATGGGTGGAAAAAACCCAATTTTTCCAGCGGCAGGCATCGGGTTTTTTCTTTAATACAATTAAACCTGATTTCGGGGAATTAAAACCTGGTTTAATGAATACGAAACTCTGATAGGCTTAGGCTGCTTCCTCGTCGGTGCTGCTATCGTACTCGGGGCCGTCGGGCACGGGGTGGATGTAGAATGCGGGCAGGTTGGTCTTGATGAACACGAGCTTCTCCACAATCGTGGGCACCAGTGAGTTCCTTAGCTTAGAATGGATGAAGCCCATCATTGAGAAGTTCCGCTCAGATGCCGCGCTCGACGTGACCATGCTGAGCCGTCGGTCTGCCACCACTGCAACACGGTCTTCTTCCAATTGACCAGCATCTGATAGTGGAACGTGTTCACCGACTGTTCGGCCGACGCCACGATCATGAACGCCGTGTACTGCAGGTACAGGGCCTCCCTGCGGGCATCATCGACGGGCTCGATGTCGTTGGCCGGTGTGTTCATCAGCTTGTCCTCGAGATCTCGTTTGCTCGGGCCCGGCAGGCCCTCGCCGAGAAGGGATGGGTCGAGCAAATACAACAGGCTGTGCTTTTCGCCGTACATGAACAGGAAGCGCTGATGCGCAAGCTTGCATAGGTAGTTCAGCTCGTTGGTGTCGATGACCAGGGCCTGGAAGATCGTGTTGAACTGCGTCGGCAGGGCGTGGAAGTCTGGCAGCACCTGGGAGATGGGCATCTTGTCCGACTGGTACTTGACGATGAGCACGTCGATCGGGCGCAGTATCGCGAGCGTCTTGTTCAGGTTGCTGATGAAGTCCTCGTCCGTCACGGTCTCTCGGACCTTGAGCCGCTCCGCCTTCTGGGCCGCCGTCCCCTTGATGAAGTCGCGCGCCGTGACGAGCGCGTGCAGGTGGTGCTCTGAGTCCAGCAGCGACTGGGCCATGCCCTGAATTGTTCCCCAGCGAGTGGACGCCGCATGTACGAGCGTTCTCGAGTTGGTCGTCTTCTGCAGCTCGCGCAGCTGGGATTTCGGGATGTGGTGGTTGTGGAAGAACTTCACGACGGCCTTGCAGTCCTGCACAAAGTCCTGCATGGGCTCGAACGGATAGCCGTCCGGGTACGTCGGCTCGTCTTGGCTGGCTTTCTTGGTCTTGGTCGCTCCGAACACGTCCTTGACGAGCAGATGCAGGCCGTGCGACGTGCATCCCTGGAAGTAGGATGACGGGAACATCTTCTGTAGGAGGAGTCACACCTTCTTGTTGGTGGACGTGTTGTCAGTCACGACGCCAGCGAACGCCGTCTTCTCGTGCCGGCGGATGACGCGGGCGATGTCGTCAGCGATGAATCGGTGGTCATGCCCTTGCTGCCCCGTCGACACCGACTCCAGGAACAGGTAGCAGGCGGGCGGCACGGCCAAGTAGTTGATCTTGATGTTGGTCCAGGCATCGGTCATCAAGCACGACGTCAAACTGCATATGCGCTCATTAACCTTTGCCATGAGCTTGGCGTGGCATTTGTCGAGCAGTGTCGTCGTCAGCTGCTTCCTGTTCGGGAGCAAATCGCTGTTGGGCCCGAAATGTCCGGACCGCATGCATGAGATGCACATTCTCGACGCGCTGAAATGATGTCCCTGTAGCATAGAAGTGCATGGCGATATTCTGCTGGAACTGGACCTTCTCCTGCTTGGACACGGCGGGCAGCGCGAACTCCCTCATCGAGCTCTGCCGGCTCATGCTGAGACTCCTGGACGGGGTGGTAGACGACGACTGCTGCGAGGACATCGGCTTGGCTTTACGCTTGTACCAATCCGGCCGCTCCACGTCCTTCATGCCGTTCATGAGTTTGCGGAAGGGCTAGCACTTGTTCAGGTGCACCTTGACTGACTCAATCTTCTTGTGATAATTGATGAGCGTCTTGTAGCGCTTGCACATGTTCGACTTGGCCTTGTGCGGCTGGCTGGCCTCGGTGAAGAGCTCCCAAACGTCGGCTGTCTTACGGCCACGCTTCTTGGGCCGTTGCTCGGGGCCGTCGGCGTCTTCTTCATCATAGTTGTCGATCAACATGATCTCGTCGCCACCGGAGACGAACAAGACGGCGCTGCTATCATCAACGTCGGGGCTGAGAGCCGTGCGGGCGCCGCTGTTGGACATCATTGTTGGAATATGGAAATCACTCAATAAGAAAATGGCATCAATTGCGCAAATGGGCGGAAGCAGGCGCGGTGTCCGGCGGGCCGCTGGCAAAGTGCGGTTCTGCGATTAAAACCAATTAAACCGGATTTCTCCCAATCTCAGATGATCGGGTTTAATATAAAAAGACAATTAAACCCGATTGTAAAAAACCCGACTGTGCCACCCTTGATATATATAGAAGATTATGGCATTGGTTCAATGTTAATGTGCAATTTCATTGAGGGACTGTGTTGTCGTGGGCTCACTTCAGTGTTAAATGTAATGCAATGGTCAAATATCCAGCTTCATGGCAACGTGTATCTTGTCTTTAAAAAAATCGAATTCCCAAACACCCTTCGTAAGCTTATTATCAACTGTGGCATTTCACATTTTATTATTTTGTTTTGGCGATGTGCTAAACGCCTGACACTGTACGCTCTGAAAGGCTTATTAAAATTATAACTAATTATTAGTTTGTTACAAGAATAATATGTGATATATGGAGATTGTTTTGTTTATTAAGTAAATTCAACACAATCTTAAAATGTTAAGTCTTTTTCATTCAATTTAATATTGATGAACCCGTCACATGACGGGCAATTGCATTGGTTTATGAATATGGAATGAGCTCGATCTGGAGGGGACCCTTCCCTCTAACCTGGCATCACGAACTGCTCGGGGATTGGGCCGACCTTGTGGCTGGGTGTGGCCGTCCACGTGCGCGGGCGCGGTCCGTCACGTGACGTTAAACAACGGCTCGCGATTGGCGGAGCTCCCTTACTGCGACAGTCGCCTCCGAGGTTTTGCGGCGCCGGAGAAGCGATCCGCGGTTGTGATGCCAGCGGTCGATTCTGCATCAGTTATCGCCGTAGCCACCCGCAGTCACTGCAATTGCGAAGCGAGAGTCAAACGTCAGTTTATTCGATCTAACCTGGGTTCCCTACCGTAGGTTCAAAAATGTATAATTTCTTCTCAATGTCATAACATCGCCACGTGCTCGATTCCTAGCGATCCCTTTCGATCCGATGATGTGATCAATTCGCGTCTCGAGTCCGGGTGGGGAGGGTGGGGGGATCGATTCCACCTCGCGCAGTCGCAGCGCGGACAAAGAGGGCCCGGGGTAGGGTGGGAGGGGCTTGAGGACATAAAGGGTGGGGGCTCGTGGTGGAGGGGCGTAGGCAGGGGGAGGGGTTCGGGGTGCACGGGGGGCGGGGCTGGTGGTGGAGGGGTGGGGTTAGGGGGAGGGGCTTGGGGGAAATGGGGCCAGGGGGCGGGGCTGAGGGGCACGGGGCGGAGCTCGCGAGAAGCGACGGGAGGCGGAGAGATCGCGGAGAGATCGGAGAGCGACGACTGCGCATCGCTAAAGGGAGGAATCATGGCGCAGCTGAAGGAGATGTTTGACAACTTCGTGAAAGAGAAGAACGTGTTCACGGAGGCGCTGGATCTCGTGGAGAAGAAGACGGGAGTCAGCAAGAGCATTCTGGCGCTGGGTACGAGCTTGAGAAGCCGCGGCGGCGGCGGCGATGATGACGATGTGTGATGTTGCTGTGCATTGTAATGTTGAAGCAGGGGGAGTATGTTTGCGATATCTCTTAACCACATAGGCTCCTCGATTTGCATATCGACCGTTTTGCTAAATGTAGTCATCTGATTAAGGGTGGTTATTTTTTACAATGGTATTTATTAAATTAATGTAATAACTAGGTTGTACGAAAATAGCATTTACCCATTTCGTAAAACTATTTGTTTTTCCACTCACTAACGATCCAGCGGTGAGATGACATCATTGTTATACACAGCACTGTGCAGTTTATTGATCGTGCCACTCGGTGACAGCAGCTTGTGATGTCGGTGATTGAGGACTCATCACGGCAGGCTCGTGCGTTGCGTGAACTGCAGTTTCAGAACGTCATCTCAATTCATACTAAAATTATAACAAAGCACAACAACTTATATTTGTAATACTACGCATAAGAAACAAGATATCGCAACAATTCTCAACGTTAATTTTTGTGTTGTAAAAATGAAAATCGTGGCAACCCCAGCAGTAGATGGGTGTTAAGGTGACTGTCCGATGAGACTGTGATGATGATGTTGCTGTGCTGTGTTTAAGGCGGCGCTAGTGACGTGGCGCAGAGATCAACACTATGAGTTGGCCCCCATCACACGTATGTCCTGGGTTCGAATCCCAGCAGCGAGTTGATGTTCTCATCCCTGTCACGAGTGAGGAGCAAAACGCATCGTAGGAAGTTGGGTTGTTGTTGCAATGTGGCTAAATTCCAGCTCTCAAAATGGAAAATCGACTGCCACGCGACAAATTTAGCAGTGTGTGGGATAGCGCGCCTCCTGGAGTGTCTAGAAATTATTTGGTGGTGGTGCACATGCACACATTTTACGATTAACAATTTTATATATTACCAAGGCCCACTGGGCCATACAGTATAGCTCTTGAGTCAGAAGCGACTTGGCTATCACAAATGATAGCTCAACAAAAAGTGGCTTATGTGGAAATTTCTTGCAGTCAAATAATCTTAAATGCATGTTTCCAAATGCTGGAGGTGAAAAAACGGAGGACGCAGAGAAAAATCCACACGACCACGGGGAGAGAGACACCGTAGACTGCAAATATACAACAGCAGCAGGCGTCAGGGTCGGGATCGAACCCACGACCTCCTGCATAGCAGGCGAGGGAGTCTACATCTCCTAGCCACTGCAGCGCCCCCCATAATACAACTCAACGCATTCGTCAATAACTACCTCTGGACTCTCTTTGTGCTATGAAGATTGGACGTCGCCTCAAATGTCACTTATTTACTGTGTAAAGGGTAAAGCTGTTTCTCTGTCACATGAGGCATTCTGCTCCGTGTGATTACCAACTGGATTATTTGTATTGTGACATTGACGCTGATACCCGTTCAGTGCTCATTTCTATTCTACCACACCACATTAAATTTGATTTTGCACTTCATAGGGCTCAACGTACTGTATAATAAAAAATGTTAGTTTCATGATCATGCGACGAACATTCAGTAGCAGGGTGGGGTGGGAATGTGCAGCCCCTCGTGCGGAGGGCACTTGAAAACATTTCAGAAGCAGTTATGTGATGTCTCTTTTGCAACATTCTCAAAGATTAAATTGATGCGCTCTAACACAGTGATACACCGCTGTGCAAGAGTTCAAACTCGATGCTATTTCTCGTGACATTCTGATAAAACGATCATGGAAAATTTCGTCAAAAGGCAAACATTGTATTGATGGGTGTTTTTTTTCATCGGTTTTACTTATTCTAATTGTGAATCTATTTCACTGGTGTTAGAAGTGGTGGTGAAGGTGGTGCGGATGCTTAATGTGGTGGCAGTGATGTCTAAGATGATGGTGTAGATGTCGGTGGTTGATATTTTTGTGGAATATTGTAGAGTAAGTTCGTGGCAACAGGGTGTTGTTGGAACATGCCTCTAAAACGTTTCCAGCTTAGAATAGGTCAAGTTTCCAATATTAAATTACGGCAGCTGGCCTGCATGTGTACAGTGTACCACAGTTTATCAACAACCTATGAGAAGTTGCGTTTTTGTTTAACTGCCTCAGGTTATTAAAAATATATGACCGATAGATTTAGGCATTTACAATAATTTTTGTTTTTTAGGTGCAAGATTAATGTGGTAGATGTGCCATTACAGTGCTCACAAATGTGCTACAGTGTATTGTTGAGGTTGTATGCAGTCCAGTTCTTGCCATAGAAACACAGCTGTGTTTGTACTGTAACCATTGTTGATATCCTGCTCGTCCATGCAGCACATGAGTCCTTATCACCCAGCTTTACTTGTTGGTCGTATCACTTTTATAACTGCGGCATGGGATCAAGCTGATCTGTGACCAATCGTAAGCAATGACTCAAATCAAACGTGCTTCGGCAGGGATGCTGATGTGACCACAGTCGGGTGTGGTTCATTGCTCAATAAAAAGTCATGATTATTTAGGAAATCACACACTGGAGTTTAGTAGATGGTGTGTTAGTGCAGTGTATGGTGGTTCTGCAGACTGGAAGTAGTTGGTAGTCGGGCAAAAAGGTGATATTTCCTAGTTTTTGTAAGGGTTCTTTGTTAATAATGGTGATTAAATGTGATCGTAATGTTAGTATGGTGACACGGCTTGAGTCCTGCAATATTAATATAATAAAGAACATATTAAAAACTTTGCTTATTTATATATTCTATCTCCCACCAAACATTTCAAATTAGCCTCAAGATCTATTCTAAATAGTTTAGCATGGGATATTTTAAAAAAAAAAATAAACTTTATTTGCATATAGGAAAACATCTAGGGTGCATTGCATGGGAAAAAAACCCAATTCATGTAAAGCAGATCGAATTGAACATCAGCATGAATCTTTATTACAAATGCTACCTATGCAGGCCACCTCATTCCCCTCTCACACCCATGAATGCCATTACCATCCACCAACAGTGCCTTCCAAAGCATAGTCCAATGGGTGGGTCAAGTTTGGTCATGGTTGAGAGTGATGCAGTGGTCGAGGGTTGGGAGTTGAGGGGTCTAGTGTTGGAGGTTGGGTGTTGAGAAAGGGAGGCAGCGATGACGTGGTTCTGTTTGCGTTTGCAGAGGCGTAAACCGCGGTCATCGTTTGACAGGTACTGTTTGTGTGTGATTCGGTGGAGGCATTAGTGCTGTGTGTTGATTGAAACCCTGGTGGTGGTGTGGCGATTGTGGGAAAGCTTTGTGGAGTCGTGGTTTAGTGACAGTAGACATTGTTGATAGCAATGTTGTGATCCCAGTATTGTTTTGATCGTGTTAAATCTTGTAATGTTTGCTTCGTAAGTATGGGGTGTTGTTATTATTTGTATTAATATTCAACAAAACTGAGTAATATGATGGCAGAAATCTTTCTTTTATTTTCAAAAGAAAATGTGATATCAGGAGAAAAAGTAGTGGTGTGGTCAAATATTGTAAGCAGCTGTCTTTTCACCAGCACAGTTATTACTGTGGTCCCAAAATTTGATTTCTTATTAATTACATTCGTGGTCTGTACACTGCATTGAGTGGGAATGCGAAGCTGTGCATTTACTTTCATTAACCACGAGGTGTTGTACTGTAGTTATACAGGTACCAATTGAGTAACTTAAAAACATGGATGATGAAGTAAATGTCAAATATATTTTTGTAATCTGTCTTCCAGTCAGCTTTCTGGTTTAGTATTTTTAGAGATACATGCAACACAGCACATATGATGAACCTGGTGCACTGTGTTAGAGTATCTGAATGCTGTTGGTTCTATTGTGGGCACGTAGTTAAATCTGTTTCTCCAGCTGTGGGCTGCGTTATCAAATGCAGTTAATAGAGGCTATTTCGAGAATAGAGAGTGCGTGTGAAGGGTGGAGCATGTATTGACGCATGGTTTCAGGCAGAAGCGATGTTTCATCTGAAAGACATCTGTGCTAGATCATAACCTAGTTTTGTACGGTGTACAAACCACATTTCCTGCTGTGAAATACGTTTAATTTAAGGGATGATGGGAAATGCGATGTTTTACAATTAGCATATGCTATATGTCATGGGTTTACATGGTCCTGCATTTACTAGAAGCTTCAACGTTCCCTGCAATTTAAATTATTCATTCTCAATCCTCAATTGCTCGAGGGAGGAGGGGGAGGGCCTCATGGATGATGCGTGTTGTTGGTCACCGTTGCCAGCATTAGCAATTCCCTCTGGAGGCCACGAAATGGATGCAGTGAATTCTTAAGGAACGTGTTTTATGGAATAGAACATCAAATCTATACGTGGTTTATATTTAAGTGCTATATTTTATAAAGTCATAGACAACTAATTTATAAATATTGACTTAAAGCTTTCGTGACTGCAGGAATTCATATTCTTTGGGTCTTTTGGTAAAGCCACATAGATATAAAAAATAATAACTATATGACGACGATTCGATCGCAACACAAGCAATCGTCATCAGGTGAGAGCTGCTGAGGTAGGAAAAAAAAATTTTGTTATTATTTTTATTATATTTTTTCTATTTACGTGGCTTTACCGAAAGACCCAACAAAATAATTTATATTCACCTAAATGGAAGATTAGAATAATTTCTGAGCAAACAGTGTGATTGCCGCTGATATGTAATATTCGAAGGTTATGTACTTGGGAAGATACAGCTTGCAGCACTAGGTGTGCTGCTTATGTTTTTAAACGAAAGTTATTTATCGTGCTCATTTCAGATTGTATTCGTGTTAAAGTACCCCTGGTGATACCACCCAACAGGCAGCAGAAGCTGTGGCTCTTGTGCAATATTTATTTTAATTAAAGTATCGTTTTTCCAACTTTTGTGTCAATGATTACGGCGTTAGTCATTTTACTTTTGCCCACTTCATTATAATCCCTTATGTAACAATGCAAAAAATGCATACGTAATTTCATATAGCTTACTCGGGATAACCTTGGTTATAAGAGTTGCTCGTTTATAAATGTGTAGCGTCGGAAATACATAGCACACGCCACCCTATGTACACTTACCTGTAGTTGCGGGCACGGGTCTGTAGGGGGTGCCACCCTGAGCTAGACAGAGAGAGAGAGGGCCTGACCTTTGAGATTCCGAGTTCCCCAACCCCAGGTGAGGGGTTGGGGGGTTATTCCAGAGCCCCCTGGAAGGTTCCAGAAAGGGGGCGGTACTGGGGGCGGGGAGTCCCCGAGGTGGATATAAAAGATGGACCTCAGGACGGCTCGAGGCAGTGCTCTGAAGACGAAGACTGAAGACCAGCTAGGCTAGGACCCTGGTGACCCCCGGGAACCGACGTCCTTTTAAGGGCCGGGCCCGAGCGCAGGCAGTGGTTGAGACCCGTACCCTGGCGGGGTCGGGTCAGCGTAGCCTCCCCTAGGTCACCCTTAGCCGGAGGACTGAGCCCGTGGTCCCAGTGATAGGGCACTGTAAGCCCCAGGTAGCGGGTAAAGGGGCCGTCACCCCTTGTGTTAGAGGCCGATAACGTTATTGTAACGTTATTGAAATTAACGTGTTGCCTCCAAAAGCTACGTTTCCGGTCTCCGTGGGAACCCACTACAAATGTACTTATGTGTTTTCATAAAGTTATCGGGGCTGTACATATATATGACAATAACTTTGGTAAGTAATATGCACTTGATTTGCTTGACAATTTGTTGTATCTTTTGTGGGGCAAAATGGGCAGTCTGTTTCCTGAGGTAACGTCGGGTTCGGTGGTATGCGTTGGGTTAAAGAAAGACACAACCCATGGATGTGGCAAACCCACTCTCAAAAAGGGAGGCACCAAGCAGGCTCTGATCCGTGACACGAACACCCACTTGAGCTAGTACGCGAGTATTGCGACGGGGCACATTTAGGCGTGTGCAATCAAGCAGTGCATTTTAAGGGTAGATTCCAGGTGATTGAGCAAGGAATGTTTCAGACAACATTTTCAACAAAAGTTGGCACAGTGGTGGCTGGAGAGGCACGTCCCTCCATACCTCCGCAGCACCCACCTCACCACACCCTGCTGCAAGTGTGAATCGTGTTCTTGCGGGAATGTACAACCTTTAGCGATAAAGTGTGTTTTAGTTTATCTTCCCTTCCGCCGTGTGACAGGAACTTGGGTGAAAAACCGCATTTTGCGTGGCGTAGCTCACGTGTTTAAATAGCGAGGAAAGTTGCATCACTATTTCCACAAACACATTTTAGAATAAAATATATAAAAATGAATTCTGTGCAAACACATAATTTTTACGACCTTAATAAATTATTCAGAAATAGGCCAAAGCCAATGAATATTCAGGATTCATTCTTTATTACATCTCCTGTTAGATTGCTGATGAATAATGTTACATATACAGTAATGCCCCGTCAAACTGTTTTTATTTGAGTGGGTATGTTAGCGTCACCTTCCCATACAGTGGTTTCTTTAAGTTTTGTAAATTTAGTCTGAGCCCATTTTTTGCCGAGGTGACTATAAACACATCTATCTGTTTTGCAAATCGCCTCACTTTTGTGAAGCAAAAACAAATGCATTTGGACATTCGCCTTTGTGTTGCTGTTTGCTACTTTAATCTGTTTGAATGCTTTGTCGCTTTGGATGGATAAGATAAACAAAGGGTCCTTGTGTCAATCTTACTTCTTGCCTGTGTTGTTGCCCAAAGTTTCCGTGATACAGCAAACCCCTTGGCTCATTTTTGTATCTTACCAACCGAACTCATATGTATGATGACTGCGTTAACTGATGATTATTTACAGTTTGGTGGTATTGCTGTTTTGTAACTTATTTTCAAATACAATACTGTATTTCATAAGTGCGTTTTTGAAATGCATAAGGGGGTTTGTGCTGTCATTAACAGAACATACACACCGAGTGTGCTGCAATGCTCCAGACCGCAACAACGTGCCTACCTATAACAACAGTACCATGGCCGTACGGGCCAGCCTGTCTCATGCGTGGGTGGGGTGAGCAGCACGGGCAGAGATGGTGGGAGAATGGAGGGCGGCTCAAGTGCAGGGTGTCATACACGTCTACAAATCCCTTAGTTGTCTTACCCCACCATATCTCGCCATTCTTGTATATGTGTCGCCTTCTGGCCCTCTACGTTCTCAATCTTTGCTCTCTCTCTCTCTGTTCTCCTTGTGCTCAATCCACGCTTTCACTCTTTCTGTATTATCGCCCCCCTTCACTGGAACACACTTCCCCTCCACATTAAGCAGTCACCTTCACTCACTAATTTTTTTCTCCTCACTAAAAGATCACTTATTGTTCCATCGCTCACCCCACGACCCCTTAATCTCCCCCTCAAAACCACCACAGTTGTTTCCTCTTCATATTCGCATTATATGGCTATCACTCATTTCCTATTCATTCAATCCATTCATCATTTACTTTAATCAATTTCGCTTTCACCGAATTAACGCATTACAGATTCGCCCATTGCTTCCTCTCATTTATTTCATTCACCTCATCTCTGCCATTACATGTGTACGTACCATTCTTAATACTATGTAAAGCACCTTGGTTAAGGCGCTATATAAATTACGTTAAGATGTGTGGACTCATCAAGGACAATAATTTACTCAACGCAGATGCAGGCTTGCATATGCTCACGAACACATCTTCTCAAAAATAAACACAGATTTGCTTCATGCAAATACAATATGACAACAGTCCCTGTGGCTAGCCTTGTTACAAACTGTTAGGGAAAGTGTTGTTAACAAGCACCGATTAAGGCCAGCGCATTCCACAAGAAAGTGGTTCAGCAGCACAACGCCTCTCGACGTTTGTCTCCAGGGCAGTGGTTTTTAACCTTGTTGGAGGTACTGAACCCCACCAGTTTCATATGTGCATTCACCGAACCCATCTTAATTTGAAAAATAAAATATGATTTTTTTCAAATTCAAAACAGAGGTATATGTTTTACTGGTGCACAAAATGAACCGTGCATCAACATTTCTGTGTTCAAAGAACAAAACCAGCAAAACATGATTTTCACACAAAAACTAAATAATGAATACTTACCGCAAATCAGTGTGACTTCTGCTGTTGCCTTTGAGAGACCAGTTCAGAAATGCGCGGCTTCACCTTGGCAAGTGCCACTCTCATGTCATTTTCGCAACAAAGTCTGTTCCTTTTCTTCGTTTTTATGTCCAGCATCCTCAAAGGATTGCTCGCAAAGATATGTTGTAACAAACGGTATGAAAATCTCCAGGGCTTTCTTAGCAATAACAGGGTACGTTACCATTTGTTGACACCAAAACGTTGAGAGCGTTGTTGTTCTGAAGAGTTGCTGTTGAACCTGGCTCTGCTGAATTTCAATGATTTCGTCGAGGTATTCATCATTGACATCTGCTGTCTCAACACTAAACGTGAACGGCTGTCTCACCCATGCTGGATATGACTCTCTTGTAGGGAAGTATCCGTCGAGAGACTTTGCAAGCTCATCTAAGTGCGTGGCAATTGCTTGCTTCAGTTCCGCGGGTACAGAAATGTCTCTGATTCCAGATACATCTTCGATCTTACTTACATAGTCACCCAGCAGGGGAAAGTTTGCGAAGTTATCGTTCTCTGTTCGTCGTTTCCATAACGGTAGCTTTTTTTGAAAAGCCTTCAGGTTTTATTCCGCTTCAATGATGTTGACTCCACCGCCCTGCATCTGCTGATTGAGATGATTGAGAGCTGCGAAGATATCAGCCATGTACGCTAAAATGAGAATGAACTCAGAATTTTTGAAGCAATCTGCATGACAATGTTGGTGCTCTTGTAAAAATAGGGCTAATTCCACATGCATGGCAAAAACATGATTCAGCACCTCTCCCCGGGATAACCACCGAACGTTAGAATGGTACAGAAGTACCTCGAATTCAGAGCCAATTTCTTTACACAGCTCACTGAAGATGCGGTGCCTCAGAGCACTATTTCGCACAGTGTTCACGCATTCCACTACAATTTTTAATATTTCTGTCAGTTTTGGAGGCAAGGTTTTTGTTGCCAACGCATGCCTGTGCAGAATACAATGCGTAACAATGATGTGTGGTGCATCGGCTTTCACTAGCACACCAAAACCAGACTTTCTTCCAGCATGACTGGAGCTCCGTCCAAACAAACTGCAGAAACCATATCCCACGAAAGATTGTTGTCTTTGAAGAAGTCATCCACAAGTTTCTTCACATCGGCTGCCTTAGGTGTTGTAAGAGGCTTACAAAATAAAAAAAATCTTCCTTTATCACGTCGTCTTTCACACAGTGCACGAATACAGCAAGCTGGCTTAGATTGGAAACGTCTGTGGTCTCGTCGAGTTGCAGGCTGAATTTTGCCGGGCTTGAAATCAGATCTGCAACTACTTGAGCCAAGATGTCTTTGCTCATGTCCTCTATTCTGTCGCTGATGGTGTCATTTGAAAGAGGAATTTGGGATAACTTAACTTCAGCTGCTTTTCCTAGCATGATATTCGCCATCTTCAACACAGCTGGTTTTATGAGTGTTTCACCAATGGTGTGTGGTTTGCCCTGCTTTGCGATCAGGTAAGCAACTTCGTACGATGCTGTGAGGATCGGTTTGTTGATGGGTACAAAGCCGAGAACAGGCAGAGTAGCCTTTTCATCGAATCTGGCTCTCTTCACCTTGAATTCAGCGAGCATTGTGTTCTTGTATTCCCCATCTCCATGCAGCATAAGGAAGTGTTCCCTTAGTTTTGCCGGTGCTAGACTAGAATTGCTCAACTTGGCATTGCAAATCATGCAGTTAGGACGCTGACTCCCATCACGTTCCGTTATACTTGTGAATTCATATTGTACATATTCGTCCGACCACTTTCTTTTTTTGCTCGACATAGTATGAAGGGATTCAAATATTAAGAAAGAAATCACACGACGTACCATCATGACAGTCACAAGTCGACTACCGAGCGCACCAAATTCCCTGTAGCACAGATAGGCCAAGCGATGTAGTGTGATCACTTGCAGCCAATGATGGCCAAGCCGGACGTGTCATCACGAATCATATGAGTCGGGTGTGTGTCTTAACCTCCGCCGAACCCCTGAGACTGACTCACGGAACCCCTGGGGTTCGATCGAACCCAGGTTAAGAACCACTGCTCCAGGGCAATGATATGTACACACAGTGCCAGGTATTCAATTAAGTCAACCCAATGGAGGCCAAAGAACAGTTTCAATATCAGTTACCATTGATGTTGGCTGTGGCCAGGAATTTTACTTTTGATGCTGCTTTTGTAGTGTAGTGCACAATGATCCACAGTGCCACCACAATAACAGCAACCGGTGTTCGCCACTAATCAGCAGTGATGTCATCACGGTGCTTATACCAGGCTAGATGTACATTGAGGCTACGTGAAGTTTCTAAGGCTCGCCGGCAGACGATCACGGGACAGACCGAGATATACCATGGATTAGTCGACCAAGATGACTGGCAGATGCACCATCTACTTACCCCACTTTGCCAACCTGCATTTTAGCCACCTGGCGCGCTGGTCATTGTTATGAACGTCACTCCTTTTCCCTCCACTATTGTTGGAGGACCACTGCCCTCCAATAGTTCAATAAAGCAGAGATGCAGGTCCATTTGTTGTAGCAGATGAACACAGAAATGACCAGGTTGTGGCTCCTTAAGCTTCTCATCCGGATATGACTTGCAAGGTGATATTGAATAATCCATGCCAGGACCTTTCCCAGCACACTGAGGAGGGAGATGCCCCGCTAATGTTGCAATCAGTGTCGTCCCCCTTTTTAATAAGTAATATTTTAAAATACTTTTTTTAAAACACGCTTTAATGAATTGTACCGTATTGGTAAGGGCAGAACTCCACGATTCCAGGAAGTGGCCCCGAGGCTTGCCATAACTTAAGGGACCGTGGTGATTTACAGCCAAACGTGAGTTGAGTGTGGACAATTAGAGCCATGGCGAAACATAACATAAAAATGGTTTTAAAATATTTAGACATTTTTTAGAGGTAGAATATAGTATTGTCATCAGTATGACATAAGTATACCAAGTTTGCAGTCGATACCACATTGGGAAGTGGGTTAAAAATTAGTTACAAGATTTGAGGATACGACAACAACAACAACAGACAGTGAGTTAAATACTGTAAAAGGGTGTAAACAAATGGGGACCACCAGAGCATCCTTTTGATCGTGTTGAACCCATCCTGTGGAACAGACAGTTGTAATCACATCGCGTAGCGCAGTCTTCACACAAACGCCATCCTCAGCAGTTCGTTTGAGGTCTCGTCTTTGTCTGGCGCTTCCTTGGTCTTCGGCTCTGGGTCGCACTTAGCACATCAGTGAAGCACTCGGCGAGCGAAAACGACGTCTAATATAGGAGGCACTGAGGTCCCAGCAAGGTCAACCCCACCATGCCCTGTGATGTTGTTTGAGCCGAGGGGTTTCACCTCCAAGACCTCAGAATCGCTCAGTAAACCTGCAAAACTGTTCCTGGGGGTCAGAGATCAGACCATTTTTTCCCTTAAGGATGGTAATAAGTACTTTTAAAAATGGAAATACAATGGGGTTTGACCAGAAGATGTCAGTAACGCCTACAAGCCTTGTTGGCTGGTTCCATCGTGGCATTTGGTAATTGCATGGTGGAGGAGTTGACAGCCCCTCGCACACATTAGTCCATTCATGTACACAGAAAGACAGACATACCTCGAAACTTCCTATTCACTTCACCCTCACCACACTCACCCCTATTCACACTCCAGCCTCACCACGCTCACCCCCTACTCAGCCCTACTCACACAGGTCAACCTCACCGTGTTCACCCTCGCACTATACTACACCACACACTCGTATCAGTACTATACTATATACACTTCATTACACATACTACAATTTTCACCGCACACTACTGCACACCACCACTGTACCCACAGCACTAGTGTAGTGTACAGTACTCAACATACACATAAACACGCACGAAAATACATGAACACGTGTGGTCGCTAACAAACACCACTCAGACACCAACACGTGGGTGCATGAGCGCTGATCCTGTGTACGCGACAACTTAAAACAAAAATTATAATCCATTAACATCCTGCTGTACTGTATTAGATGGATCGCATTGCAGTTGGGCTGCGGATAGTGAGAGTTAAGCTCCAACGGAATTATGAATGTAAGTTTCTATACATTGGCCACACGAGCACTTTGGTTTTCAATCGCTCAATTCGACTTGGTCATATAAAGAGACATTCATAAATCTCGTCCATATGTTAACTGGCAAAAATGTGCGCGCACCGTGTGAATGCACACTCACTGGATGGGTGGCAGGTGGTGGTGATTCATAAACCCGAGTGGAAGATGCGAGTGACCAGTTTAAAATAAGACGCACCGCTCTGCATTTAGATCCGGCTGTATTTAGATAACGAGAATAAATGCCCAGGATGGGTGGTCTTGGTTTGAGTCGGCCATGTGAGGTTTCAAAGACTGCCCAGAGATATTCACTGTGTGGTTTGAATTTCTGTTTCGCCAAAGGCTGCCTTGGGCAAACGAACACCATTGACATATGCTACTTTGTGGGTTGGAGCATGTATGTATGACAGTGGGGCTTTTGTGTTGGAAATCGTTGGGTGAATGGAATTGTAATGTTCGGGTGTACGTAACTTGTGAAACATTCATCAGCGTTACAATTCTATTCAAGGGCATTGAAGCCGAGACCTTCGGGGCTGGACTGTAACCACAGCGTGTGCTGTACAGTGAGTGCAGCTGTTATTGTACGACTCCATTTGTGCATTTAATTATTTTATATCGTTATTTTAGTACGAGGAGCCCTAAAGGAAGTTTTGTTTTAACCAGAAATTCAAGATTAGCATGGTCCACCAAATTGTGGACAACAGGAAATCTCTACAATACTGTACTCGCTTAATCTCACCGATCAGACTGATGAGAAGCACGGTGGCATATGTGGGACATATCCATGTCCACGTGTCACCTGGAGATATGATGGACATGATTCTGCAAGGGAAAATGGAAGGGAAGCAGTTGGGGGAGATCACAAAAAGTGGAAAGTGTATAAATGACCGCAATTTGTAACACAACATGGAAACACGACCTCAACTTGACACATTTTAAATAAAGAAATCGCATGGTAGTGTTAGTGTGATTAACTCGCACTATAAACGCTATTCGTGCGTATGGCAATATGTTAATGAACCAAATACAAATGTCGGAAGTCTGCTAGCCACAAGAGATCTTAAGGAGATTTGTAGTTTTGCTATTCCTTCATTGAATGAGCACAGATCACAGTGGTTATTATATGTCCATAGTTTTATTGCGTGACCATAGTCGCACTGTGGCCTGTCTTTATTTTCTATTTATGAAGGAGGTGTGTGCAATGGCCTGTTGATGTTCATGTTCTGATGCAGTTAATGATACACCAGTCTCAGTGGCGGCTCCTGCAAAATCTCTCAGGGGGGGGCAAATGTCTGGATGATTGATAAGGATAAGGTCCACCCATGCAATGGATAAATTAACAGCTTAAGCATGTAAAGGCAACTTCACTTCTTTAATATTAATGAAAAATAAAGTGACTCTTACAATACATCTTGTTTGTTTCTATACTCACTATTAAAACAAACCACTCAAGTTTATTTTATTAAAGATTCCACTAGGTGGCGACAAATTATATTGTTGGATGAAACGTGCTTACGTATGATGACGTAAGCACGTTTGATGACGTAAGCACGTTAGGGCGAGCCCTCCCGGAAGCCATAGAGAATGCATTGCAGCGCCCCCGTTCGAAAAAAAACATCTTTGAATGTAAGTCTATGGGGCCAATCGGGGCGATTCTCAGCCGGAGTGAAATCGCCCAAAAAGAGGCGGTACTCCACAGAACGTAGCATGACGCTGATTGGACTATATCCAGAGGCTGCAATGACGGCTAGCGTGACTCTGTGGTTGAATGACATTGGTGGTGCGTCGCCCAATCGCCCTAATGAAGAAACCGCCCCTGACCAGTCTGATGTTTGGGTCTCAAATGAGGTGTATATTCTGGACGTCTGCATTGTTCCATTCGCCAGCGTTATTCTGGATCTGAGTGAGATTTTAGGAGGGTGACATTGTGATCCCAGAATGGGAATCGGCCCTTAATTTTGCAGTGAGATACATTGTTGAGGAACACCTCAAATACGACCTTCATATTCACCGCTGTGTGTGCTGTGTGGTTTTGGCAGGGCTGTCAGTATTTATCGGCATTTACCTGATCGTTGGCTATGGAGCTTCCCTGCTTTGCAACTTCATTGGCTTCCTCTACCCTGCATATTATTCGTGAGTACATCTATGAACTCTTCAAGTATCGCTTTTTATTGGTGATAGAATGACAGATGTATTTATTTATCGATTATTAAGCTCAGACTATGCGATCATTCATCGCAGTGCTTAAAACAATTGATTATTGAATCATATAGCAATTAATTGTGACAATACATCAAATCTTGGGGTTGGGGGGATTGCATAGTCCCTCTCCCTACCTTATGGGACCTTTCTTTCCAAGTATTAAAATATAACAATAGGTTTTAGCCTTTCTGGCAATGAAACAGGTGTCAAGATGTGGACCAATCCGTTTCAAAGACAATGCATATATTATTATCAGAGCATGTTTTTTGTTTGCATGTTCACCACAAGTACGGGTGGTTAATGCAGACAGGATTCCTTGAAAAAGGATTCTGTTTGGTGTTTTAACATTTTGAAACCTGTTTAATTACCAGAAAGGGTAAGCCCTTTTGCTATATCTCCCTACCTTATTGTTTATGCATACCTGACATGAACTGTTGAATGTGTATAATGAGCAAATGGTTTGTTATGATTATGACATAACGTGCATAAAAAAAAATGTAAATCTAAACTAATATCACTTTGGCCAAATGTATGGATTGTGTATATTGCACAGTTATGTCGCCAATCATGCGTGGGCATTCATAATTGCATGGGATTTTTCAATCCAGTCACAAACTGTGCACAGAAAAGCTGACAATATTTTTGTCCATCCTGACCATCCTTCCACCACCATCACGTGCTGTTTACGCCTCTCTGGTGCCCTCTTTAAAAGCAGAACCACACATCACAAAGAATAATCTGGATCTGATGTCATGGGCAAATGACTAGTATATCACTTTTCTCAAATACTTGAATGGTTTGTCTAACCATATTTATGATTTTTTGTCAAACAGTTTATCCAAAGAGTTTGGGCAAATACATTTTTTCCATTTATATTGACATGTTTGTGGCTCACAGTGTCAGAGTCATAAGGAAGTGGACATTCAGTTACATATGGCCACTATTAATTATGTTGGCATGAATTGATATATCAAATTGGCATTATAAACTGGAAATATTGAAACATGGTTCTATTTTTAAGTAGAGTGACTCCTCAGGGGCAGAGCTACTCATGAATACACTTGACTGATTATGTCAGGGTGGTAGTGTAGCAGTTAGCGCACTGCGCTACACACCCAGCGTCCCAAGTTCGATTATTTCACCCAGTCCTGAGCCTCCCCAAGGTCGACTCAGCCTCAAATGAGAACTTGGTGCGGTGTGTAAAAACATCGCCACTGGGGAGACAAAGACAGTCAGGCGTGGTGCTGGCCTCTCGCCCTCTCATATGCCGTTCCGGCCTTCATAGGTGCCCGCTTCATAGTACTGGTCCCAACAGTCAGTTAAGGCTATATGGGAGATCTTTGTGATTCATTGCCCCCGTGGGGAATCACACCATGACGTCATGAAGCCATGGTAGAACGGATGTGCATGCTACCGATTATGTGGTGTGGAAGTGCACCTTGTTTTAATAATGAATAGTGGCTTTTGAGGAAAGATACCACCAGCAAAACTTTTCACATGTGTAAAACTGCCATGTTCATTACTTGGGCCGCTCAAGTCAAACATAAAAAAACAGTGCATAACAGCTGTTTCAAACGCTTTATTAGCATTAACGAATATTTGGTGCCATTTTTGTGACGTTGATGTGATGCCAGAATCAAAGCCATTGAGAGTCTGAACAAGGATGACGACACACAGTGGCTCATCTACTGGGTGGTGTACGGCTTCTTCTGTGTGGTCGAATTCTTCTCTGACATCTTCCTCTACTGGGTTCCCTTCTACTACTTCATAAAGGTATGTCCTGTGGCAGTTTTCACCACTTTTTCAAAGTTGTCGTAGGAAAAATATGCGATTTTCCCAACAGCCAAACGTCCTTATTAGGGCCTGCCCTATCTGGACAGAAATTAATGCTTTTATGATCAAAGGTATAATTCTTACAAATGTTTCACACATTTGCCGGGCTACGTGTGTAATGACAATAGAGCTTGCATGCAGTGTGAGGGAATAATGGCCGCAGGAGTTAATGACAGCGAGGTCAGCCGACAGTATGAATGCACTAGTGGCCACAGGAGGTAATGACAGGGAAATCGGCTTACAGTACGGATGCACTATTGGCCACGGGAGGTAATGACAGGGGGGGTATCAGTTGTGAGTGCGAAGGGACTGGTGGCTATGGGAATGTTCGAAAAGGGAGCATGGTCAGGTGACGGAAGAGGACGGTAGAGTCTGCCAGTAAAGGAAGCATCCAGAGTCAGCGAGAATGATCGAGAAGGGGGGCATGGCCTCGTGTTGATATATAAGGGAGATGCGTGGGAGACTCGGGACTGTTGCAGTGGGATCTCCGCCTTCAATAAAGTGCCATCTCAAGATAAGTGTGTCTAGTCGTCATTACACATGTAATTGTAGTGAGGCAGTGACATCCTTGTCATCCTGTGTTAGAGCTGTGATAAGTGGTCTGAATGAGCTCGCCTCCTTCCCCCTCAGTGCGTGTTCCTTGTGTGGTGCATGGCACCCGTCAAGTATAATGGCGCGCAGAAAATCTACACGCTCCTCATCCGCCCATGGTTTCTGAAGCATGAGGGCAAGCTGGACGACATAGCCAACAACCTGGGCAAGAAGGCCAAGGAGGCGGCCGACGCCATCACGAAGGATGGTAACCTCTTCCCCCTACAGCGGGTGCACGTGGCTTGAGCAGTGAGGGCTTTACGGGGCTATATTGCCAGACAGAAGTTAACTTAAAAATCTTGGTGCTTCTTGGCTGTGAAAATTTCTCTGACCGTTTTCACTACCTGGAAATGAGTATTGTGCACAAGCCAGGTCCTCATTGTTTAACTTTTGATAAATCCAAATGCACATCTGCATCCCAAAGGACTTCTGATATAGGTTGTGTTCTGCCTCTTAGGGTTTACACAGTGGGTTATGAGTGTTGTGAAGAGGTTGAGTGGTGGTTGAGGAAGGTGATCAGTATGAGTCATCATTGTTTTGGCATTATATTATGAGAATTTCAAATGCCCATCATTCGTGGTGACCTAAATTTTGATAAACAGCTGTGTGGTAACACCTATGGGTCATCCTTGTAATGCCTCTCAGCTGTCTCATGAGAGTCTCAAACCCTGATTAAATCTTAGTTGATCGTATGACAGCAACCTCCAGTGCACTTACAATTTTGAGAGAGTGAGAATTTTCCAGACATTCCTGATAAGAATACTGAGGAACACATTGCAAAATTGTACGTATTTAAATCCTGTAAATCTACTTTAGACCTGTCCCCTAATAAGTATAGCAAACTTGGTCAAAGTGAAGTTCTTGCATTAGCTGAAGTCTGTATTTAAATGCCTTTGCAGAGTGCAGACTGTGCACACTACATCTAATTACTAGACCACTTGCAGGCTTTTTGATATTTATAACTGCCTGGTGTAACCTTCCAACAATCCACATTTCTTCTCCGTGGTTTAACTTTGGGAGTTGCGAACCCCTATGACACACGCTAAAAAGTCACTTGTGTGAATTTGATTTAAAAAACTATTTTTTTAATGTCACATTTGCGCTGGTACACTAAAGACACAGTAAATGTACGAGTACTCTTTCCAAAGTGTGTCTGTTCTCAGAATGTTTCCCCCGGTTGATGTGAAGGCTTAGAAGTAATGCAGATGTTCGCAACGCTTGACTTTGTCACCACTAATATTTTTACTTTCCCTTCATTCTGTATAACACTTCCACTATATTTATATTCATATCTTTTTAAAATCAAGTTGAAGATAGCATGTTTTAAAATCTTAAGTCATTCTGTCATCACATTCATTTTTTTGATAGGCTAATACTGAAGTCGTTTGTTTATTGCATTTATTTTAAACATAAAGAATTGGCCCAGCTCAGAATTTATTTACATTGTTTACTTTTTGTATTCTGTGCCCTTGACTTTGCTGGAACCGTGAATTTGTTTTGTGTTAGTAACTATGTGCAAAACAAATACATGTTTATCGTGAAATATTGGCACAGCTGATGGATACTCAGGAAGATGCACTAGAATTGCAGTCCAATTTTAAAGTAAAACAAGCATACATTAAAGTCTATTGTATGTTCACCTTTGGTCGTACAATATTTATTGAAGCGTAGCTTGCTTAAATCCATTTTAAATGCATCTTAGTATTGTAATGTGCCATTTTCAACTTCAACCAATGCAAATATTTTGTTTACATAATGCATAAGCTATCTTTCTTGCAGCTGGTTAAAGCAATGGATTAAAATGACGGTATAATTCTTCCATAATTATTTTACAAATCCCTTATGGAACAATGACTGGAACAGTATTTAAATTCCCATAGACCCGGCTGGATCTTGAAGGCATTGAAGCATTAGCATGGACACATCCAGGCCTCTAATTCCATTGTCTCCATTTTGTTAGTAAGTATTCCATCGTTTGATGTTTCGGAGAACCAATGACCATGACTGGAATTTAATTCTGTGAAGACCACATTGGAAAGCAAATAAATTAACCTACAGTGCAGTTAATTAACAAGTCACTCCACCTGTCCAAGTCACTGCTGCTGTGGCATGGATGTCAAGACTTCACCAATATCCATTTTTTAAAATTGTGATTTGGATGTGAAGCAATATTAGCCAAATATAATGAAAGTGTTTAATTAAACGGTTTAGCATATTTTATTTTGTTCAAAAAACTACACAAGAAGTAGTCTCTAAAGTTATTCTAGTTACAAAGGTGGTAGATGTTGTGGAGTTAGAGGGATGTTTGTGTGTTTTTCAGCTACCAAGGCTGCTACCAACATAGCAGCCCATGTGCTCAAGGGCGAAAAGGACTCGTGAGCGCCCCTCTGTGGCTCACTGTGGCCTGGCTCGCTGTCCTGCTTACTCAGTGCACCCCCTCATACCTTTTACACCTGTCTCTCGCTGCATGCCACTAAGACAACTCTCTTCAGGTTGAACTTAATATGCATTTCCTTGTCATGCTGCTGCTGCTGCTGTGCTTGTATCTCAACCTTTAAGTAAAGAGTGAATCTAGGAGCCCCATGTTAGCAGTGCCTGATCCTAAACCAAAGCCACACAATTAATTTACAAGTTCCAAGGCATTAAAAGGGATATTCTCATAGGTAGACATCACAAGCCATTACATTTATTAAACTAAACGAATGTTAAAATAATATTTTTTTCTGTAGAGCATACTGCACTTTTTTTTTCCAGAAGCAGGACCATTACAGAGCTCACAGTAACCATGTGATAACCATTGGAGGTGTAAACGCCACATGCTGTAACTGTATTTCGAGGAGTCTGGCTCATTGGGCAGTTATTGTGGGATGGGTTTTCTTTGTGCTATGAAAAAGCACGGAAATATTACAAAAAGCTCTTTAATATTAGAGGACACAGTAAGTGTGTAGTCTGGTAAGAAGTCCTTCGTTTTAACTTGTTGCATAGATGAGATAGTTTATGATTAGTGTAAACAATGCACTTTGCAAGCAGGCTGCACTGGCCAACACTTGCACATGCAGAAACGTAAGCTTTATTACGTAGTGTGGTGTGTGTTTTGGTTTTGAAGTTTGGAAGCTAAGTTGGGAATTTAGAATTCAGTAAAAAACTTTTTGACTTATTGAAATAATAAAAGTAGCTTGCAGTTTTGTTTTTAAGATGTTGAGGTTTTTTGCAGGGGATGGTGGGAAAATGTTTTGGGAAACATGCAATTGTAAGTCTGGTACAGAAACAACAATAGCAAAGATGGCTTAAGGAAAACATCCATATTCTCAAGTAATAATTATAGAACGACAATCCTTAGTGCATGTTATGCATATGTTTTATTTCATGTTTAAGCTTTTGTTTGCTTGTGTGAACTTACCTACAGGTATTAAGCATCTGGCGCTTGTTTTGAACGTGAAGTATGGGTAGAATTGGTTGCCATGTTGCATAATTAAAATGTTACCAATGTTGTTGGGAGTGAATTTATGTTCTAGATTTCATTTGTGGTAAGTTTTCATATGTAAAATAAAGCATGTGAACCAGATGTTTTGAAGTGTTGTCACGTGTATTTTAATCTATGTAAGTGTATATATATATTTTAAAGTTTCTATTACAGTGGACACTGCATATGTAATCACTGCTTGATGGTAATTTCCAACGTGGATGCATTATTTGACAATGGATGGTGAATGAGTGCCAAATGTTTTCCCCAATCTATTTCATCACATGTAATTCCTCTTGCAGCATTTTTACTTTGTCGTCTTGTTCAACTCATCTTTTATATTGGGCACATGTTGTTAGCACCGATTCGGCCCAGAACCTTGCACAAGGGGGGGTGATGTTTGCCAATGCACCACGCCTTTGGCTTCCGACGGCTAGTGATAACATTGTTCCAGGTACGGTACTCAGTCTATCGTTTGTCAGTATTACTGTTCCCCTGAATTCAATACACTCCACTTTACACAGCAATGAGGTGTGGGAATGTTGCATTAATCTATCATTACATGCTGCTTAGCACCAGATGTCTGAGTAATTTAACCTCTAACTGTAACCGAGTAAAATATATTTTAACTGCGTAAATGCAACGTGACTTAACTCGCGCGTAATTTCAAAGAATGATTTACAATCTTAAATGATAATCAATGACGCCACGAACCAAAGAAATTATTAAACGTGTTGCACAAGACTTGTCCCAGACTCTACCTTACACATTAAGCCTAGATTCACTCACCAGCTTAACAGTATTAACTCTGATAGAAAATAGAACACTACAAGTTTCTCAATGAGAATCGTTGAAAACACATTTTTATTCCAAAAGACGCCAATACTGAACACGTTCATCAGTCCACATGACAATGCCCCTTATCACTGAAGATCTATTGCAAACTCAACCTCCATGCGTATCATGCATTGCATTTAAATGGTTTTGTTTATTAAAAAACAAAAGGTTTGGGTTATGCATGTTGCTATGTACAGCATCTGGAGATGCTTCTAGTTCTCATATGCTGGGTACATTATTTAAATGAGATGCACAACGTGTATATCGATGCAGTGCAGTACATTTTCAATGTCTCGCTTAAACGCAGTATTGGAGCTGATACATTCCAAACCAAACAAGTACCACCAATTGTTTTTTCAGTTATCTTGCAGTAGGCTACAGAATTTTAAACACGCATCTGCAAGTGTAAGAATTCATGTTAAAGAGGACTTGTATCACTCCTGAATCCACCACTCCCGAGCCATGTGCAGTCTGACCCTTACCTGACACCATGTTCCGAACTGGTGAACTTGTATAACACAAATACAATCCAGCAAACGAGTAACTGTTGCCCACAGTGCGGCCGATGCTTTCACTCAAGGGCTGGGCTTTCATCCGACCAGAGCGCAGGAAAATGATCTGCTCGTGGCATTATATAGGCACGGGATGGGAGAGGGGGGAGTTTGGCTCTAGGAGTTCACAGGGGAGGGGGGGAAGGTTTGTGTCGTGCATGGATGGGTGGGGCTAGAGAAATTAGCAAGTAAATGGACTTGTAGTTCAAGTCGTAATCGGACGACAATCGGGTGGGTGAGTGAAAATCATAGCAGTTCAGACTTGACGTGGTTTATCACATCTTTCCAATGATTGCTCAATCTGAATCCATCTTCTCGATTAAAGTTTTGTCTGTTTGTATATCTGGATGGCTTCATGAACAAATCTCTGAAGGTGGCCCGAGGGTTTGCAGAGCACCTTGGTCTCGGAAAAAACAATGTCACGTGTGCCCACAGCGTTGAAACAATGATTCGCCACCGCCGAGGAGTTGGTTCTGCCGTGTTTGAAATCCGCTTTGTGTTCGCGAACCCGGTCTGAGACACGTCGCTTCGTTTCACCAATTAAACTGCTGCCGCAGACACAACTCAGCTTATAGACACCAGGACATTGCATGTCCGGAATCGCATCCTTCACCGATGGGATCAAATCACGGATTGTGTACTGTATTGAACCGAACTTGGATCTTGAGTTTGTTTAAGATTTTGGCAATCCTTTTGGTGACCCCTGCTATGTATGGTAAGGGGATGGTTTTGATTAGGTCCTCAGATGGTTCTCTACCCATGGTTGGGGATACAGCTTTGCGGATTGTGCGGTCAGAATATCCATTCCTCCTGAGAGCCTGGTATACGTGTTCAAGCCTCAAATCAAGATTATGTATTATTTCCCGAATAAGGCCAGCTGGCGAAATTTTAGTCTTTATTACCTCTCAGTGATGAAAAAATGCACTTCATTTTTAAATAAACTTGCTGTGCATCAATCTTGGGTTAGGCAGAGCAGAAATGAGTGAGTCTTTCCCCCACTTATTGCCGTCTCCAAGTCGCTGCGAGAGATCGAGATATGTCCCTTCCTTCACAGAAATCTACTTATATATCACATTTTGTAAGACAGCGTCATGTAAAATAACTTAAGGCATTTGACAAAAACATTAAACAAAACCCTCCACCTAAAATTCAATACTACGAGCATTTTCATATGGTGACAATATTTAAATACTGTGTACAGACAGTACTGTGGAATGGTTGCACAAAATCATGAATTTTTTAATCATTTAGCTCTGTCAATTAAATCAGAACAGAAGCAGTCTCATTCAATTACTAGCGGGCAGAGATGTATAATTAATAAAATACGACTTTATCGAATGCATCATGAGAAAATAACTGATGTTTCCTGCAAATATTGTACTCTATTCATGAGACATCGCATTCATGCTGAATCATGTGTGGAAGTCACTTAAAATCCCACAATACCATGGCGGCTGGGTGGTTCAGAGGTCAGGTTCCACTGAGATCTTCAGCTTGAATCCGGTTCAGCCTGCCTCTGGGTTCTCAAGTGTACCGAGTTAATGGTCTCAACCAGGTCACCAATGACTCCACCAAAATTACATTTGGTACTTAATTTCGGCTATAATTAAATATATCTGTAATGTAAAAAAAATGCATTGACTTTGTCGTAGAAAAAGCAATCTCAACAGTATATTGGAAAGAGTTAACTCCTGTGTTCGGGATACAAAAATAATATTTTTTTCAGAAGTATTGCGAAAAATCTGTTCCATAGCCATTCTCTGACAAGGGGGCGCACTGTTGTCAGAATTCCAAATGGATTCTTCATCTTTTGAAGAGACACTGGGAGAAAATAACATCTTCCAAAAATATATTTAAAAAACATTTAAATACAATGATTCCAAGCTCACTGTGGCAAGTATGAGCAATATGCCCCATTGTTACGCGAGTTACGTTAAAATCATTCAACACAATTTCAGCGGTTGTTGCTACCTCAAACTTTACATTACACCGCACAGGCGCCCAGCTGGAGACGGATGATGCCATTGGTGTGCAGCCTCAGCAGGTGTGCAAATTCCATCTTGAGATCAAAGACTTCCTTGACCTTTGATTCCTGGTCGCTTTGTTCAAAGTAGCTGTGCCGGACGGTCACGATGGAGGTCCTGGACCTTCTGCCCCGGCGACCACGGCGATTCACCGACGCGATTTCCATGGGCCAGAAGCCAAAGAGGTGCACCTCCTCGCAGGCTTCCAGGGCAGCGCTCGTCATGTGGAGGCCCGCGGAGAGGTACTTGGAAGCAAGGCCTTGGTGGTTCCACAGTGCTCTGAGCCCACGTGAGTAATTGGGGTTTAGGAAGAGGATGGACTGCCCTGTGGCAAAGTCATCCATGGTGTAAAAAGCCTGAGAGAGATGTGGGGAAATTAGAGTCACGGAAGTCACATCTGGGGCTGCATACAGAGAGGTCTGGCATATGAATTAAATTCCTGGATGCTTCCAATGTTCTTTTTGTTGTTGTTGAAAATTGTTATTTGTCGATCAATAGCTTTCATAACCACATGTAATATAATGCACCGTATTCTGGTGTGTCTTACGTGGATGTGGTATCGTGAGTTTATCGGTTACACGATGGGTCCAGATACAAAAACCAATAGAAATTAAAAGGAAGGTTGGGTAGATATTGGGGATGGATGTTTGTTCATCATAGTACGGATTTGGGATGTATTGAGTAAGCTGAGAATGTTTTAATACATATGGTATATCTCAATAGATATTAAACAATTTAAGCACCTTATTTGAGCAGCAGCGACACTGACGAATGTTGTTCATGCTGATTGGCCTGTTGTGAAAACAATCATGGAAACTAGGACTATGAAATATGTCTGAATCATTGCAGTAGTCTACAATTTCCTTATTCAACCAATACCTTGTAAGCGAGGTTGGTGTGAGTCAAGTGATTGAAAGCAGTGAAGAGGAAGTCACTGCCGTACTTCTGCATGTCTTCCACGAATTTAATCCTGCTGTCCCTCAGGCCCGAGTACCTGCAACAGCAATATTCGCAGAGTCAAGCCTAATGAAGCCAGTCATACAGGAGAACGACATGTGGGGTGACTGAGAACCATAGTGCTGAGACAGAACAGCTCGCACAGCAAGCTTTAATCAGTAAAATAGTGCGCACTCCTTCCACGGACGTGGTGCCAAAGAGTAATTATACAGCCACACGGACACTGTGTATGACTGAATCACCCAGAATTCGCCCGATCTCTTCAGATCTCAGCAGCTGAGCAGGCTTGAGGCTGGATGCTTGGATGAGTGACCGCCACATACGTTAGGTCATCGGCGGCCGTAGAGTTGTGCTACGTGGTGGTCAGCAGATGGCAATGCAGTTACGTCAATCATTGTACCCAGGGCCGTCCATAGGGGGATGTGAGGCCCAGGGCCAATCACGCCATGTGGGCCCCCCGTCGCTTTCAAACTAAACAAGGATTCGTTCATGGCTACATGAACGAATCTTTGTTGATAGCCAGTGGGTTTGCAAAGTTCCTTCGTCTTAGAGAAATCAATTTCGTGAGACCACCGCATTAAAACAATGATCAGCTACAC
The DNA here is from genome assembly GCF_015708825.2 of Lethenteron reissneri. Lineage (NCBI taxonomy): Eukaryota > Metazoa > Chordata > Hyperoartia > Petromyzontiformes > Petromyzontidae > Lethenteron > Lethenteron reissneri. The sequence goes on from NC_083815.1 coordinate 13,050,146, forward strand.
TCATGCCATCCATATATATAGACACAGACACAATTTCAACCGAAAATGGGTACAAACTGAGCAATCATTGGAAGGACGTTATTAACCAGTTTAAGTCATAACTGGCTGTGATGTTCCCATCCTACCACCTTCCGATGTTAGTTGTTATTGTCGGCTCTGATTTTTTACATTAACAGATTAAATTTCTCACACTAATACTGCTGCTCGGCGATCTCCCATTAACATGCTAATCTCTCACATTAATATCGCCCCCTTGGCGCGCTCGCCGTAGAGGATGCTCGGCGATCTTACATTAACAAGCAACTTTTTACCTGGCAGCCCTTTGATTGGTGGAAAACCCACCACCGCGGCAGTCGCTGCCCACCACCTACATTAACATTGGCTGCTGACATTTGGGCTACGCCAATTTCAAACCTTTATAAAAAGTTTTCTTTAGAAGCTAACCCATCTTTTCCTGATGACGACCGCTTGTGTTGCGATCGAAGCGTCGTAGTTTTTTGTTTTGTTATTTTCTTTGAACCTATCTGCGTGACTTGACCGAAAGACCCAAAGAATATGACGTTTGTCTTCACTCAGATGCTGCGGGACTGTCCATGCACATCGATTGGCCAAGGGGCGCTGTGGTATCAGCGTTTGACTCGCAGTCTGAAGGTTACAATTCCGGCAGTTAACTCAACACATTTATCCTCCAAGGTCAATTAAATCAGTACCACTTTGTGGGACGTTAAGAGTGGACTTACTATGGTCCTTCTCATAGAAATGTAGAATTCCAATTACTGACTCGAGTCCACCAATAGAAAGGAGAAACCACCTAGTGCTAATGTGTGCATGAAGACGCTGCCATTTGTATCAGAATTTGTTTAAGCAAGCAAACTCTGGAGTAGTTTTAAACCTACTGGGTCTTCGTAGATTAAAAAAGGTGCTGCTCAGTAAGTGTGATGACATAAAACATAAGAATGGGGTTTCAGCCACTTTTTTTAAGAATGACAATCTTGCTTAAGGGAATTTGCATTTCCCTTGTACACATACTTGTTGACAATGAGAGATGGCTTCACAAAAACCAAGTTCGTCTTCTCACCCACGTCCATGCTGTATTTTTTGCTGATGTTTGGCAAGTTACACCTGGTTACAAAACAACAAAAAAACCAAAGACGTACTATGAATCTAAAAAGGGACATTTCCTTCACGTTTGGGACTTGGACACACACACGTGTGAAGTGACAAGAAAAGTGATATAATGAAATAAATAAAGGCCTCTTCACTCAAGCCATATGGGTGGCGTGTTGCTCAAGAGTAGCATGAATTGGCATCACTTTACGCGATTGCATAACTTGGAAAATACCATACAGTGATAAAAACTAAACTTTGAGTTACACATAACAGTTACGCGTCAATCAGCATAACTGTAGCAGTAAAATAAGTTGCAGCAAATATTTACAGTATGGAGAATTCATGCATCTGACGTGTGATTTTAAAAAAATGTGCACCATGCATGTCTGTGCCTCATGCAGCAGAGGTAGCTTTAATCACAACCATGCGGGTTGGTGAAGAGGTGACCCATACAGCTATCATAGGATTTGTACGTTGACAGCTTAACATTATTTTCTCTTTTTTATCCAGAAATAAACATTGTTATGTAAGACAATGGACCTTCAGAATAGAGCATTGGGGAAATACGTTTCTCATACAGTATGGTGTTACATTACATAAGAGCGGTTGGCAACGTCTCACGTTATTCAAGGAGTCGTCATCAACTGGGAGGTTGCACTAAGACAAATATCGTCATTGAATCTCAGAAGCCAAGCAAAATTGAGTCTTGATGGTGCCCAATTGGGTGAATGACCATGCACGCAAAGTTGCTGTAGGTTTTAGGGTTGTGGTGCGCAGCAAAGGGGAGTGCATATAAATGTTCTGTTGTAATGTAATTTATATACCCCTATGGCTATTCTCCCTGCCTTCACCAAACCGCACTGACCAGCGGGAAGTGACACAAAACAATCCAACGACCCCTGTGACGTGGGAAGCACCTCTACCGGCAGTGCTGTGCATTGTGGGTTCAATGAGTGGATTTTAATCACAAACCTCATTATGAAGTCTGACTTATCAATCTCCTTTCCACATTTGCTGTTTAGCAGAAACCCAGAATTTCCCACTACAGCACATGTTTTCATTTTCATTTCAGGTCCAGGAAATGTCTGGAAACAATAATAATTACAATGACAAAAATATTCAGCTTAGGGTTTCACACATCAAAACACGCAATTATGAGAAACAAAGATTTGCAATGTGTTTCATAGAGGTACTGTTATTATTCCCAAAACACAATGGAATGACCTCTGTCACCACTCCTCCATGCAGTGCCATATCGTAGTGCATTTGACGCACACCTCAACCATTGCCATCATCATTATCACCACCCCTTGTGTGATGGCCTCATCACCACAGGTGCTGTGGATAAAAAGGTGAGTTTATCCAAGATTGTGAATAACAGGAAGTGCCAATCTGTGGAACAATTGGTGTTGCAGTGGTTATCAAGCTGCACTAAATCTGAGCTACTCAAATTTTATACCTGGTCACGGCTCACATCATTTGCACGTGCTAAACAGCATGTGGTATCTGAACTGGTCCTGGGTCTTCCCCTTCACAAACCCACACACACACACACACCAGTGTGGTGAACAAGACAACCCCACATCCAGCACGGTGAAAGAAGGTCTTCATCCAACAGTGGATTATAATCACAAAAATGTCACCTTGTAATGCACACATTATTACGACTCAGAAGCACGAGGAACCACAGGCAAGCGGAAAGGCAGTAGCCGAGCGATGTGCCGGCACCAACAATTGCCCAAGCTCTCTGGCCTTCTATATATTCAGATGGATTAAGCCAATTAATGAGTGTTTACATTTCAGAGTGGGCAACACTCTATTCCCATACAGATGGAATAGATGGAGTCCGCATTAGCTGAACCACCTGGCAAGTCAGGGTGTGGGAACCTTGACACTGACAGGGAGGTTAACAACATTTGTATGATCCGCCAAACCTCGCTAACCACTGTGCTAGATTACGGGCTTGTGCCACCGTCAGATTGGCAAAGTGTTGCAACCTGCAGAAAACATGAAGAATGATCGGCCCAACCCTCGTGGACATTAGGCATCACGGATAAAAGGGGTTCTTTCAAATTATATAATTGTTTTGCATCTCAATACAATATATACTGTGATTCACCTGATAACTTAGTTCAGACATTTACAAAATATCAACTCAAAATCACTGTCATCATTATGACACTACACCACAAGATATGCCTCGGGGCTCTTGTCTGCCCATCGACAATTATAATAATATTTGCTGATATACCACTGAACTGCGATTCACAAGGGTGGTGAGGGGAAAGGACTGTCCCTGTAGATCACCCCCCCCCATACCCCCCTGGGGCAGACTGCCCTTGGGACTCGTTGATGCTGCCCGAGCTTCCCATTGAACTTATTGGACCACCCCTCCCAATGCATCCCTGTGCTCATCCCACTTCCCATTTCACCTTCGTCGCGAATGTTGCCCCTCACTTATATAATGCGTTGTGAGATGCGGTTGCATTGAGATGCCACACACATAAAATGTTGCTGGTGTTGTATTCCAATTGCATGATGGTGGGCTTAATTTTCACGTGCACATTGGATTTACTGCACTATGGATATTTGTCTTCTTGAACAGTTACCATTGGAATGATGTTGGTTAATTCAGTTCCAACTGTGAGCTGTGCGTTTCCAATGAGGTAGGATATGTTGGAGCCGAGCGGAGAGTTATTCTGCGTCACCACAATGTTTGACGATCCATCCGTGAAGCACTTCATGTAGATCCTGCACACAGCAGTGCCAGAGGCCACACGTGGTAATAGGGCTTGAGGTCAGAGGTTATTACGTGGAGTAATGTCGCCAAACGGATCTCAAAAAGTCACGACATGTTGCTAGATAGTCGTTGTACAGTCATCAAATATGTCTCGAGACAATTTACCAGGTATTGCACATTAGCAAACTCATGGAATATCCCTAATACACACCTGAAATTGCTCCTACATCTGCATAATGTCCTCGTTAGATTTGTTCTTCGCCGCTTTAACAAAAAATATATTTTCATTGTGGAATTCCAAAAAGTCGCCAGACCTCGTGAGAAATTGTCAGAGTTGGCAACACTGATGGAGTGGAAGGGATTCAACCCCCCCCAAAAATATGAATCATATTCAGTTCTATTACATTAAAATGTTAAGGATGAAGCATTCAACGTTGTTATTATATAACTACATACAGTACAGGTACTGGATATGCAATATGTTTGGGAACATGTGATATCTACCAAATTTGGCATGGAGAATAAATAAAAAATGAATACCATACATTTTAGCAACTACAATCGTGCGTGTAATGTAATTCAACACACACACTGACCTGTAGGCTTCTTTTTTAGACGCATTGGCCTTCCACTTGTTTTTGTTCACACTGATCGCTTCCTTAAGTAGGGAGTTATCCCGAGAACTAACACACATCCAACGGGGCGTGGGTGCAGGTTGGTTCACATGTTCACAAGTTAATTCACGAGGCACTGTCCACAATGCACTGCATCAGAGCACCATCATCACAACATAAACGGGCATCAACAGGCGACTGCACGCATCTTCATACGTGCCAAATTAAAGACAGGCCTCAGTGTAACTCCGGCCATGCAACCAAAGCTGTGGACCATGTCGAAATAACTATAGGCTGCATTCCTTCAACAAAGGAATGGCAAAACTACACAGACTATCCCCTGAAGCCCTCTCGTGGCTAGAAAACCTTGACATTGGCATTTAGCTCCTGAACATATTGCCACGTGCACGAATAGAACCTTGACAAATTAGTTCACACATTTTACAAGATAGACCACAAGTTCACACATCATTTCAGAAAGGTTACAAAGGAGGTTCACAAGTTGTTTCACAAGTTTACAAGTTAGTCTACACATTTTCACGCGTGCCAAATTCCATTTGATGTACTAAATGATATTCCGGTATAAAACATATTAATATTAATCGTGTGTACAACCTTTTGTCAACCCATGGGATGAATTCCTCCCCATGAACCACTATACCAGCGTGCCACCTGAAGAATGCTATTATCGTAATTTAAAATAGGGATTTTATTATTTCATCCTATCAACTTCATGCAAAGTGAAACGCTCAGGTGACTATGTTCACATTTTGTCAGTAACATTTTTCACATTTTAAGCTCAATCACCAGTGTATTGCATGTAATAGGGTGACCCAGTTAATAGTAATACATTTAATTCAATTCTAACATATTTCTGTACAAAGTCAAAAAAGGCAACCGGCTCATGCAATTGTCTCTATTGCTGAATTGTCAGTGCTTTGTCAGGTGTATAGACTGTGGTGATATACTTGTGGTTCTGGTCATTTCATATCTTTGTAAGCCTATGTGGCATATTCTGTTGGAAATGTGTACTGTGTATAACTTGCCTCTTTATACTGAAACACTTCAGCAGGATAGTTGAATAATTTTTGTCAGAAAAAAAAAGGATTCAATCCACTACATCAAACTTAGACGTGTCTCCCTGCAAATCATGATCTTATATATTACCACTAAATTAGGTTCATGTAGAACTGTGTCATGAATGGTTTGCACATTACAGTACCCTATCCCTGTTATAGTTGGCTAAACATGTGCAAACATCAGTCTTGAGGAGGATTTTGCCTATCACTTGGATTCAAGTCCTCAGAAACTTTTTCACTTCTTATATGTATGTACGTTGAACTTATTTTGCACCATACGTAGCCGAACGTATGTTGCAACTACAAATCCATAATTCTGGACGTACAAACAATTGTTAAAATCCATTATCCATGTTGTATGTATGGTGAACTTTTTTTACACCGTAAATAGCCAACGTGCCAATCAGAGGTGCGGGGGAAGGACAACAAACTAAACACAAAAAGCAGTTTCAAAGAAGCGCATCCGAAAGCAAGTGATGCAGTGACCATCTTTGTTCGATGGCTAGCCAAAAGCTACTTTATCTAAACATGTGAGGATGCTATTTTCGTGTGAACACACATGTATCCCAGCATTGCAGGTCACCTACTTCAAGAAGGCCTTTGCCTTAATATAAACTGTGAAGAAACATCTCTGCCTGTGTGTAATCACATCCACTGTTGCGGAGGTTGATTCTGAGGGCCTGCTTTGGAGGTGCAGCAGGAAGTGAGGGTCATGTGATGTGCTTATGCGTGGCACCTTATAGGGAGCGCTATGGGTTTTAGAATGAACTCGGGTCTTGTACACGAAGTCACAGATTGCACGTGGACGATCTTTTTGACTCGTCTCGCACTGAAAGAAACAAAAGCACCATTTTTCAAACAGCAAGCCAAGATAAAACATGTCTTGGTAATGCTGCATTGGCAGCAGTGCACAAGCACAAATAAGACAAAACACTCAACACATTCCTTAATAACACTGCCTCAATGTTTCTAATAGGCAACGTTTCTGGCAATGGCCCCTCTTCACAGCTGTATTCCTCTGACCTCACTATGTGCTGTGAAGAGAGCCATTGATAAAAACGCAAGCTACTTGATTACATGCTTTAATTTTAAGGCAAAATAAACATGTAGATTATTATTGTGTATTGCAGGTATACACATAACAAAGAAAATAATATGTAGTGGTATGTTTTATAAAAACTGTCTTGAACCATATTACATGCATGTGCTTTATCAAATCTACTATAATTCCGAAGGCTTATCTTCCTGTTAGCTTGCAAAGTGTTGAAGTCCGACCTGAGGAGGCGTTACGGTCAAACGCTCATTAGGACTGTTGTTCTTGGCTCATGAATATCAAAATTAATGAATATTAAAATAAATATTGTTTATTTAAATAATAAATAAATGTTAGCTATTTTAAAGTTTCATAGCTCGTAAAAAAGTCCCACACCTATGAGTTTTCATTCGAAGCTGTCAATGTACAAAACCAAGCCGACTCTGGAGAAATCCAATGAGCTATTTTCACAGATGTCCAGTAGGGGCGGATTAGAATGTTACAACAGCAATCAATAAAAAACGACAGGAGGTCAAAGTATAGGAAGGGTAAACATCACTAAAAATAAATACATTAAATAAAGTATATAAGTACAAATTGTATAAGGAAACCAATTCCGAAGCTTGGGCCAGGCAGCAAAACAACCGAAAAAACAGATCCAAATCACACCAAGACAACACACAGTCCCTCAATAAAATTGCAAATAAAAATTGAACGATCGATACATGGGTAAGGATGAAAGTTACAAATGACATTGGCAAATGCAGTTGTATCCAGCATTAATTTTCTGCTTCAGGATATTTTTTTGAAAATGTACGATGGTTAAGGGAGGAAACAAAGTCTTTCCAAAACGTTGCTGCTGCAACGGCAAAGGCTTTGTCACCTATTATTGCCCTTGGGATAGTTAAAAGGCAAATAGATGGACGACTCTAGTCATTTAACATCATGACATTTTACAAGCGGATGATGGCCTTCATTTCCCTGTGAAAGGAGCCAAAGAGACACATCGGTCAGTGTTAAAAAAAAAGAAAGCCATAGTTAAGGTCAGAAATTGAATCAAACAATAGCTGAGAATAAAAATTAGAAGAGGATGCAGGCTAAGCTGAAATTAATCACATTAAAAGGTGTTAGAGACAGTGTCAAACACAAACAGATTAAAATAAGTTGCTGATAGAAATAGGGAGCTAGAGCATAGCATTGTCCTCTTATTTGTGAGAGATAGTGGCAAGAGGAATTCTAAGAAAACTGGTTTATAACCAGTTAAGAATTGCAGTGGCACATACGTTCAGTGCATGACATCTGACACAACTGGTTTAACCACGAGACTCGGTGGAGTCATTGAGAAAACATCAACCCATAGGGCGAAAAGTAATTTTCTTGAGTTGCAGAATACCAGAGAAAGAAAAAAAGAACCAAAGTACAAATATACAAAAGCAGCAAAAGAGACGTTAAATATGGCCAATAGAAATATGAAGGAGAGGACTGCATTTGGTAGAGAACAGCAGCCACGGCTGTGGAATTGGAATAGAAATTAAACGTCTACATTTGGAGGGCTGCTTTTGCTGAACATTCCATGCAATTGTAGCTTTTCAGAATGTATCTTGAGGGAACACCAGTATAGGGCAGGTGTTGCAACGGTGACATTATTACCATCGGGCAACTCATAGAAAAGAGCTGGGAATACATAAATTAACTTTTATTGAGATTTATCCAGTTAAGTAAGAATACAATTCTTTACATTTTTAAAGACCGAGGTTTAAAAAAAAAATCCGGGAAAGATAAAGCAATTGCTTAACAATGTTCATGATGTGCCTTAGGCTTGTATGTTGTTAGCAGTGGTGGGTGGACATCATTGACAGTGGAGAGGTCTGCCACTAATTTCTTCGAAATGCACTGGAGCCTGATTCACATCGTAATTGTTCTCTAGCAGATGGATTATCTGGCCTTAAATTCTGTACCGAGCTAGACATTCCCATGGCTCTGTGTGTATGTGCTTGGATGACATCTGTAAAACAAATCGAAAACTTCTTCCCAGTGACACGGGTTTAACATGGAGAGCAACATTCTCAATGTCCATAAAATATAAAATGCTACAAAACAGCACTTGTAAAGCATTGTTGTGATGTCGATAATATTCATAAAAAGATCATGGGTGTGGGCTCCGGTTGTGTGGCATAAGCTCAGTCAACGTTGCTAGGATGGAAATGAACAGATGAGGTTTAACCTTTCCTTCTGTGCTCGCAGTACGAACATGCTCAGCTCACCTGTGTCTCGGTCTCATGTGCCTCCTTGGTGGTCGGTTCTCCGTTGCCACGTTTTGGGTTTCCGATGTATGGTTGGAGAATAATTTGAGTGTTGAAATATTCATATCGTGCGATTTCATGTGCCTATTAAAAAAGAAGAGGGCAGCATACATTTGCGAATTACAGAACAGCTGTTTCAGGCCATTAGCAACCACAGTAATACTTTATCCACTGCTTCAATCCACTGCTTCAATCCAAATTATTTCCATGCTGTATCGGTCATGGGGCTTGTTCGACTGCACTTTACTGCGCTGGTCAGTGTGTGTCGGTGGAGTGAGTGGGAAAGTAGTCATGAAATGAACTATTTACAATAAATGCATTGCACAGGACTATACTGATGTGTTTATAATTACTGTACAGCATGAGATTCACATGAAGAACAGTCATAATTTACCCATCTAGATTGTATTTTGCTTCTGACAGCACCACAATCACATTCAATTCTCTTCCCATTTACATTCCACCAAGAGTCACACATTTGTTGGTTTTCGGAGGAGCTGTTACCTGTGACTTCCCATCCACAAATTATTTTATCTGCAGGACGAATTGAAACTCCAAAACTCCTGTGATATGTGGCTAGAGTTGTACAATTAGTCACAACATTTCCGTAGATAAGAATTTCCACCTAGCAGTGGTTGTACGTAGTATCCTCTAAATCAGTGGTTATTAACCTGGCGTGCATGCACCTCCTGGGGGTATGAGACGCCCTTTATGAGAACCAAAGGGGTGCAGGCTGCAGTAAAGGTTAAGAACCACTTCTCTAACTTCATTCAGCTAACTGCAATTGCCATGAATAAAATATGCGTATGATGCCAACAAGTATTGAGATCATCATTATTAGTATGCTGCTGTGGCTGATGCTGCTGATGATGTGATTTATCCAGAGTCTCAAGACACTTTGTCAGGAAAGTACTAATTTGGAATGCTTGACAAGTGAATGCTTGAGGAAAATGTTGTACATGGGAATACTTGGAACAAACTCATGCATACGAGGCCGTGACACTAAAAGGTCCACACAGATAAGTTCACGTACACACTTGCTGAACACTACCATCTCCCTCCCATTGGGTTTGGCAGGGGGATGTCATCCGCCAACGCTCGCTGGCGCTGCAGTGTACGTGCGGATCAGACTACAGTGATGGATGGCAGCCAAAGAAGAGAATACACCCGAGGGGATGGCCACTGGAGAGGGACCAATTGTCTCATTTCACACGTGAAAGACACTGACGGAGCCGTCCCAAGGGTACGGTGAATCAGGGTGATTGCCCCGGGCCCCACGTTTGGGGGGGGGCTCATTTTGATGTTACGGTGTCAGATGTAATACTACCGGTTTAGTTTTAAGGCTTCGGGGGGCATGGTGGTATTTGTCCCGGGCCGCGCAACCACAGCTATGGACGGCCCTGACTATTGATTTTGGCATTGCAGAGTTATGTGGGATGTTGACAGCGTGGGGAGGTCATTTTCCAGCAGTCGATAAATATTGGCGAATCATGAAAATATTTTTTAAATGAAGATTGATGATCATAAGATGGTCATGTAGATGATGGTGTAATTTTTTCTGCTGCTGCAATCATGGCATAACTGCTGCAATCATGGCATAGAATACAGGAGACCCATGAATATCGTGGGGGTTACGTGGTTCTTGAAAATGCCGTGAAAGCCAAACGCGCAATATTCATTACGTACGTCTTACCTAACTAATGGGGTTGGGTACACGACAACCAAAACAGACAGCATATAAGTACTGTACTGTATGCAAAAAAACACAACATTTTTTGAAATAAACATGTAAAAACCGGATACGAAAACATTCCTAGACAATAAATAGAAATATAAAGACTGAATAAATACTGTACCTATCAATGATGATGATTATTCAAAGCAGGGGTGTGTGTGTGTTTGTCTGCGAGTGGGGGCGGTAGTGCTAAGATTAGCACGCTGCGCTACGAACTCGGTGACCCGAGTTAGATTCCTACTCATGCCCAACATCAGTGGCGATTATCTGAATAGGTCCTGGGCCTCCCCTAGGTCGCCTCAGCCTTAAATGAACGAACGATAAACCCGCGAGATTCAAGGGTGTCCTGTACTACCCCACCACGCTGTGCCATGGCACGACACGGCACGCGACATGGCACACCACACTACACCACTTCACTACACGACCATACTACACCACCATACTACACAAGGACACTGCACGGCACACCATAATACACAATCCTACGACACAACCACACTACATAAATGCATTACATGGCACACAACACTACACCACCGCACTATGCCATCACACTACATCACCAGTCCACCATACACCAACCCACTATGCCACCACACTACAAATCTCTTCCCTAACCATCCGCCGCAATGCTGCAACCATCCAGGAAGTCCTGCGAATCGAGGAAAACAGTTGCGTTCCCGTTCATCAAGACCTCAATAACGTCCCTCGTCATCGTTTGAAGTCACTCAAAACCTTTAGGACCCATGCGCTTAACCTTCAACAATGCGAGTTCAACTGCAATGAAGCCTGGAGAGTTGAATGGAGTTCAAAATAACTCACAAACAAACATCTTGTGAAAGACCCCACGCAGAAGGGTTTGATCTTCCACAAAGCGCATGGTCCCCCCTTAACCGCATCCGCACAAACCATGGCAGATGCGGATACTTGATGCACAAATGGAAAACTCTGTGGTGTGCAACTTTGGTCATCCAGAACAGACTATACAACATATAATGATGCAATGCCCGATCCATAAATACGAAGAAGACTATCACAGCGATACACTCCGCTGCTCCTGACGCGGTTATCTGACTTGACCACCTGGATGTGAAATTGTAGTTGTTGCTGTGCATCTACATCAGCCATGCGAAAGAAAAATATCACACTACCCCACCACACTTTTCCACCACACTACATGGCACACCACACACCACCACCCCACTATGCCATCGCACTACATGACACACCACACTACACAACCACCACAATGAAGCTCTTTTGCCTAATCCTTTCATGTGCAAGATTTTGTGGAAAAGACACGCAGACATGGCTGCCTTTGTGCATAGAATCAATCCCATTATCTGTGAATGTTCACAAATGGGTGGCGTTGCATGTTAACTTAATACTACCATGTTGTGGATAAGAGTGAGTAAGAATAATACTTCTCGACGATAATAGGACGAGAGAACTCCTCTTTTCAATGGATCTGCTCATTCGTGAAGGGTATCTGCCACCTCAGCACGGTTAATAGGGCCTCCGGATTCTCCCATGTTTCAACGCAGTCACCTCCGATTAGCACGGTTGGCCACGTTCGGTGTGAAAGAAGTTAAAAGTCCATACGTACAACTAAAATAGGATGATGTTCGCAAACACCAGTCAGCCAGAGTGGCGTGAGCTTTCCCGTGCTGGTATCCTCAGAAATCCTTAAAAGCTGCCAATCACCAAAATGTTAACACGTGGGTTTGGGCATTAATAACAAAAAACACTGCTCTGCACAAGAGACATGGCTATCACAGCCGATAGCTATGAAAATAATAGGAAAGCTCCACCCTTTCCTGCTAAAAATCCAAAGCGTGACAGCACAAGTTGTCTCGGTGAGGTGGCCGAGTGGTTTGGTTGTCGGAGCGGTGACCTGGCACTGCTGACTGATGTCCCCTGAGTTTGAATGCAGGAAGCCACCTGTGACTTCTGAGTTATGTTAAACATCCAGATTTAAGGCCACGCAGCTTGAGTAATTGTTGGTGCTGGTTAGGACTGCCTTCCCGCATTGTTTGAAGTTTCCTGCACCTCGAAATCATTCTCTTCCCTGAGAATGAACTCTTGCTATGCGTGTCATAAACTCTACATGACTACTATGAACTGTGTTTTAAAATGTAGTGAGTTGATGATCTCAGCCCAGTAACCAATGACCGCATACGAAAAACAAAATCAATATTAAATTTATTTCTGCACTTAGTTTGGCCAAATTCCAGGTGTGAGAGTTAAATTATGTAAGGTTGTTAATCGAATAACTTTAACCTCAGTGGCGGAGTGTGTCGTAAAATGCTGTCCCATACTGTGTGGACCAGGTCACCTTGAAGAGGTCTCAAAAAGGTAGTTAGTTCTGTATTTTGTGCTACCTTGGGCTGCTATTGTAATACAAAGGGTTTCACTGCTCTGTAAGAAATGTGAATGGACATTTCATTGCATGACATGATGAAGTACAATCAGAGTAAAACGGGGGGAAATAGAGCAAAAAAACAAAAAGAGACCTCTCTCGGTTTGTGTTGCTGATGTAGAGTGCCCATCTTCTCCATCTCGGATAGCTACATGGCAGCCTGCGGTATGAACGGAGCCTCACCACTTTTATCGCTCACTACCATGCACTACTTGTGCCCTGGCCAGCAAGGACACTAAGCTGAATTTAGTTGAGAAATCAGCCTTCCCTGAAAATGTGTCTCCAGTCAACTTGACAAACACATGCACTACTTGTGCCCTGGCCAGCAAGGACACTAAGCTGAATTTAGTTGAGAAATCAGCCTTCCCTGAAAATGTGTCTCCAGTCAACTTGACAAACACAGTAGCATCCCATTATCGGAATCCCCCTCCTCACTCTGACGATTCTCTTTTACCCGCCATATTTCATTATCCGCTTTTAATTCCATGGGTCCAGACATGTCAGTACCACCTGAGGTGGAATTACATGAGGGGTTACAACTTCTCTATGTGGCCCACAACAGTAAATCACGTGATAACCTGGTAAAGTGAATGGGGTCATCACACAATTCACTCGTATTCGCCGATTAAACACATCGTTGTAACTAAGGTTTTGCAACCTCAGGTGGTGCTGATTATTTGCTCTAGCCCATGGACTACTTCCTTTGACTTACCCCCATCCACTGCCTATAATTGTGCAATGGATAATATCTCTCATAGCTACTTTAGGCAAAAATTCGCAGTGGTTTAAATCACGTATTAAGTATCATTCTTCTTTCGTGAATGTGTCATTAAACCCGCAACCACCTGACACAGCTAATTAGTAAGGTTTGTCACGTAAACATAACATGCCAATTCGTTACTAGTACAACACACTGGTGTGTTGGTGAGCAAATCCACAACATTTACAATTTACATTTGTGGATTTACTCTTCAACACAGCGGTGTACTGTACTAGTAACGAATTGACATGTTCTGTTTACGTGACAAACCTTACTAATTGGCTGTGTCGGGCAGCGGCGGGTTTAACAACACATTTATATTTACACAATCTAACCCAAAAAAACATTATGGATGCCATTGGTCGCGAAAGCCTATGTGTTAAACTACTTAATAGATTAAAATCAATAGTAAATAAATATGTATTTTTTTATCCTTGCATGTTTATCATGAGAAACACGATTTCAACATGCTTTCTAAGACTTGGCATGCACCCTGAGCTGTGGCTGTCCCCGCTGGCAACCACCTCTACAAGCATGGAGCTCGCTCTGCAGGCAGGCTGCAGGAATTTCCGTCATCTCTTTAACCTGACTTTACATTTTCTACCATAAACTCCACAAAAATGTGACCTCTTCTGAGCAGCTCTCCATTAACCCCCCACTGCTCTCTCAACGCTGTTGCCTACGCTCCCCACCAAAACCAAACTCAAAAGTGTGTGCCTGACTTTTATGATGTTAACACAAGCTTAGGCCTCTACTGCTTTCCACATGCATGGTGACGATCCATCTAATTCTATCTCTACCACCTCTGTGTCACTTTCTGAACTCCATGCATCCCTCTCAATTGTAAAGGACGTCGAAGGATTGATCCTTATTCGGCAGTCATTGAAGTCGTTACTCGAAGCTAAGCATCAGTTTCACGGTTTCATTTGGGCTGGTCGCTGTATTTCCTTAATGAATCAACAAAATAATTCTGGTAGGTACGACAATGCCATCTTGTCTACTGCTGTGAATGAAATCGCTTCTACAAAGACTTGTAACTTTTTTAGATCCACCTTGAATACGATCACTCTTTTGTAAGAAAAATACAATTAGTTTTAGACTTCAGCGAAGACGAGTCAGCTGTGCCGAGTCCACATCAGACTCATATGTCCAGTGCTGCTGTCAGCCCCATGTTCATTGAATGACCTCGTAATCAGTTGGCAGAAGAGTTATAGACAAGGGATAGCACTGTAATAATGGAAGGGGAAATGTACACTGACATATTGATATAGTGAGATTAAAGGTATAAACAAAGAATATAAATGTTAGCGAGGTATAAAAAGATACAGATGAGACAGCAATGTCGTGAAATGAGAGAGATGTCGACAAGGGCGATTATAGAAGAGAGATGAATACGATATAATTTTAGTGATAAAATATAGTAAGATAACGTGATGATAGAAATATTCGGATACAATATCAGGTAGGAGATGCATTCACATGAGCTAACAGAGATATCATGGAAATGTGTTAAGACGTAGACAGGTGACAGAAGATACATTCAGATGAGATATAAGGGAGAGGTGGTAGAAGAGAGATGTCCTCAAATGAACAAGACGGAATAAGTAAGAGAGATGTGGTATGAATTATCGCTGAAGTTGACATTTATCACTGCGTGTTAGCCAATCTTTTGAAACACTTTGCCGGTATCTATAGGGCAAGTCTCTAACGGAACGCAACTTTGTACTCAAGTTGTATATTTATCTTGGATTATCTCTACGAGAGATAAAGTGACCACCTGCTACCGACACGCAGCGCTAACTATAAATGGATCTTTGAAATCAATGCCGTAATTATAATATATATTGGGGGGGGGGGACTCAAAATGTCCCCCCTCCCCAATATATTGCTATAAAAAATTTGCTATGCTATGTAAATAAAAACAACAATTTGCTAAACCTTGGCCACAATATCTGGACTTGTCTTCATATAAATCAATGCATAGATTTCTGTTTATATGATTGTGGTTATGGTTATACTTTATTAATCCATAATCTCTGCCATTACATACAATGAAACAAAAAATGGTAAAAAAAAGTAAAAACAGAGCAATGTAATACAATACACTATTAGATATTATTGTAAAAAATAAAGAAAAAGTCCATCCCATGTGTTAATGATTTTTTAAATATTTTAGGCAGGAAATTAGTTTTCAAATTTAGATTTTTTCTGGGTTGGGACCCCCAGACACCCTGGAAGATTTGGTCCCCCCCCAATGTTGACTCCGTGGTTACGGCCTTGTTTGAAATGACTCTCATGTGCATGCGTCACTTGAGTGGTACTCCTGTGTGACCACACACGGGTGTGTGCCCAGTCACCTGGAGGGGGTGAGCTCCAGTCGGATGATCTCTTTCATGAGCACGAGCACCAGCAGGGTCAGTCCCACGCTGAGCAATAGGCGCACGTGAAGGCGAGCCATGCCAGCCGAGATTCGCCGTGATCCTTCGAGTAGTGGCGAGAGCTACAGAGAGACAGAGACTCAGCTGTCGACTGCAGACTCGAGACTCCTAGACGCACAAAGCACAGCTAGACAATGAACTCGGCTCTCGACTATAAATGAACAAATTAGACGACACGGCTGTAGGATCACACATCAGTGACAGAGCTATCGACTATACCAGGGGTCGGCAACCAAAATAACAAGAAGAGCCATTTCTTTCCAATTCGGTACAAAATTCAGTATTTCAAGAGCCGCAATGCATCTGAGTACATACTGTACATATCGTCAAGAAGCAGCCCGTAAAGAGCCGCATGCGGCTCCGGAGCCGTAGGTTGCCGACCCCTGGACTATACCCACACAGCATAGGGAATCTGCCGGAGGTTATATGCTCACAGCAGAGACAGGAACTCAGCTCTAGACTCACAGCGCCGACTCGTCTCTAAACTCACGACCGGACCCACAGCAGAGAGACAAAGGACTCGACTTTTAGACTCACAAGTCCTGGCGCGACACTCGATCCGCGTGTAGACTCGCGCGGAGCAGCAGCAGCAGCAGGCAGAGGCGTGTGTGAGCCGTGCCGTTGCTGCCCAGAGCAAGGGGTGTTCAGGTGCGTTACCTGGACCCCTGCGTGCCGCGATACGTTGCGTCTCCGCCTCGTGCACCTTGGGCTAGTGTTACGGTTATGAATATTTAAACAAATTACATAAGCATCGTTCATTCATCAGTGATACGTGCGTTTTCTTTACGCAAATCGCTTCATAGTGACATTGTGTTTCCTCTCGAGACGGAAGTTGTTGCCCGGGTGCAAGTTGAGCAATGCTTATTCGCGGGTTCGGAATGTTTAAAGTGTAAAGAGACACTCTCGTGGGGGTGGGGAGGGAGAGATTGTGAAATTCCTCGTAGAGGAAACAGTAAAAACTGGTTTGACGCGCTATCGGGGTAGAACGTCGTAGTCGGGCTGCTGTATGCAGAAACCAACGTGGGACGTTTGTTACAACACGTACATATTTACTTTGGTGATGCCCTTGCCCAAATAGGGGCCTGTGGAATTAAGGTTGAACGCGCACTCGGCCAAAACCAGAGAACTCCGATGAGCACGTTTGGCTACGTACGGTGCGAAAGAAGTACAACATACGGTAATACATAGATGTGGCTGCGGCAATAGCATCTACAAATCCATAATTATGGACGTACAGACAATTGTTAAAACCATTATCCATGTTGTATGTACGGTGAACTTCTTTTGCACCGCACATAGCCAACCGTGCCAATCGGAGGTACGGGCGAAGGTGCAACAATCTAAACATAAACATCCACTGCTGGATGAAGGCCAAGTTGTCGGCATCTCAGGATCTCCAATCGGAGATCAATAGAGTAGAAATGTGTTCATTTGAATGGTGATAAAGATCGCGAGACCAAACAGGAAGTATGAATCCAAGGCGAGATTGCGTATTTTTGCGTATTTCAATTCCTGAAAAAGGTCGTGCGGGTGAAAGCTCGAGATAAATGCTTCACGCGCAGTCCACCCGATATACGTACAATGTCAACACAGCAAACAGATGTGGTCATTTTTTTAAAATTAAAGCCTTGATTTACGACTACATAGCATTAATTTAAATTTGTCATTGTAATTGGGAGCGAACTGAAAACAAACACAAATAAAAGGGGCTATGTAAAAATTTGCAACGTTAACACACTTAATTAAATCCTTCACATTCAACAGCATATGTAGTATTTATATAAGTGTATGATACAGCTTGTGTATATTATGTGACATATATTCCGACAGGGCAAAAAGCAAAACACTTTAATGAACGCTGCCTTACACGGTAGTCCTTGACTTACGGAAAAGTTCAGTTCCTGGGGGTCGTTCGTAAGTCGGAACACAATAATATTCTGTATTTAAATGCACATAGGTCAGTGTTATACATTGTTTTACGGTTCAACAAATAATTGAAGCATTGTTAAACTAATAAATAAGAAGAAATATAGCACATTTGCATGTAATATCGTCATAAATATTGTACAGTAAATCGATGTTTACACATTTCACCAGGTACTCATTTGAGGCTGAGTCGACCTAGGGAGGCCCAGGATCGGTTGTTGTGTATTTGCCTTTTCTAATTTTATTTTTAAATGCAAGTGTATTTTGAATGTCATAGTTACTTGTCAACATATGTGTGTTCATTGTGTTCTGCGAGTTGAAAAACCAGAAGGGCAACAAAACGATGAGCACAAAGTTGGAAAACAAAACAGGCTTGATGGCTTGGGATGATAAGAAGTGGCACGAACCGGGAAGCCCATAAATGGGGACCCTGCTGTTTTATCTGTGCCCATTGCAGCAAACCGGCAACACTGAGCATCTGAGATATTTTTTAAAATAAAAAATTAGTCTTGGCATTTGCAGAATGAAAACAATCAGAATGAAAACTACCGCATATGAAAACATCATGGTATTAAAATTTAACTTTGATGAGAGGACGTACGACCACATGACAAAACAGCCCAGGGTAAAAAGGTTTTTAATGACTATTTTGCATGATCGTTTTAACAATCACTGTTATAAAAAAATACTAGCTGTACTACCCGGTTTCGCCCGGGACTTGTATCTACCACGGCCGGCCGCCTTTGTCTCCCCAGTGGCGATGTTAATACGCTACAGCAGTTACTCGTTTGAGGCAGAGTCGACCTAGGGGAGGTTCAAATAATCGTCACCGGTGGTGGCCGTGAGCGGGAATCGAACTGGGATCGCCGGGTTGGTAGCGCAGCGTAGCGTTAAGCACTACACCCACCGCTCCTCACACACCACACACGCACAGACACACACACAGACACACACACAGACACACGCAGACACACACAGACAGACACAGACAGACACACACACACACAGACACACAGACAGCACGCTAAGCACTACACTATCGCTCCCCACACACCACACACGCACACACACAGACACACACACAGACACACACACACAGACACAGACAGCACGCTAAGCACTACACTACCGTTCCCCCTACACAACACACGCGCGCGCGTCCATAGGAACACATACACGCGCTTGCTGCAGACACACACGACTTTCAGGGTGCGCACGGCAGTAAACGACTGCAATAATAAAGCGGCAATGCTGCGCGAGGAACGCCTTAGACCTGCAACACATTTGTGTAATGCGAGCGTAAACACACAAACACATACAAACACATACATACACACACATACACACAAACACATACACACACATACACACACATACATACACACAGACATACACATACACACAAACACACACATACATACACACAAACACATACACAATACACACACACATACATGCAGACACACAGAGACACACATAACACACATACATACACACACATACATACACAGAAACACATACACACATACATACACACACACATACATACACACAAACACATACACACATGTACATACACACATACAGACACACAGACATAGACATAAACAGATACAAAAAAACCCACATACATACACACACAGACATACACACAAACACATACACACACATACATACACACATGCATACAGACACACAGACATACACATAAACACATACACATGACCCGGTTTCGCCCGGGACTTGGATCCACCACGCCCGGCCGCCTTTGTCTCCCAAGTGCCGATGTTAATACGCCACACCAGTTACTCGTTTGAGGCTGAGTCGACCTAGGGGAGGTTCAAATAATCGTCACCGGTGGTGGCCGTGAGCGGGAATCGAACTCGGTTCGCCGGGTTGGTAGCGCAGCGTAGCGTTAAGCACTACACCCACCGCTCCTCACACACCACACACGCACAGACACACACACAGACACACGCAGACACACACAGACAGACAGACACACACACAGACACACAGACAGCACGCTAAGCACTACACTACCGCTCCCCACACACCACACACGCACACACACAGACACACACACAGACACACACACAGACACAGACAGCACGCTAAGCACTACACTACCGTTCCCCCTACACAACACACGCGCGCGCGTCCATAGGTACACATACACGCGCTTGCTGCAGACACACACGACTTTCAGGGTGCGTAAGGCAGTAAACGACTGAAATAATAAAGCGGCAATGCTGTGCGAGGAACGCCTTAGGCCAGCAACACATTTGTGTAATGCGAGCGTAAACACACAAACACATACAAACACATACACACACATACATACACACACATACACACAAACACATACACACACATACACACACATACATACACACAGACATACACATACACACAAACACACACATACATGCACACAAACACATACACAATACACACACACATACATGCAGACACACAGACAGACACATAACACACATACATACACACACATACATACACAGAAACACATACACACACATACATAGACACACACATACATACACACAAACACATGCACACACGTACATACACACATACATAGAGACACGCAGACATACACATAAAGACATACAAAAAAACCCACATACATACACACACACATACACACAAACACATACATACACATACATACACACATACATAGAGACACACAGACATACACATAAACACAAACACACATACACATGACCCGGCTTCGCCCGGGACTTGGATCCACGATGCCCGGCCGCCTTTGTCTCCCCAGTGACGATGTTCACACACGACAGCAGTTACGCGTTTGAGGCTGAGTGGACCTAGGGGAGGGCCAGGTCCGTTTCAAATAATCGTCAGCGGTGGTGGGCGTGAGTTGGAATCGAACTGGGGTCGCTCAAGCAGCTTAATGAGTGTTTGTACAAAGAACATATAAAGAATCGATTATAATAACCAGGCAAGAGTCCACATTATAGACTGCCAGTACACGCACTCAGCTTCATAAGCAGGCTAGAGTGTACATGATAGAGTGGCAGTACGCTCACCGAGCTTAATAAGCAGGCTACAGTGTACATGATAGACTGGCAGTACGCTCACCCAGCTTAATGAGTATTTGTACAGTGAACATTAAAGTAATCGATTGTTGGCGCGTTGGGTTTAAAAGTAATATTAATAGCACACATTGTGGTGGGGGTGTAGTGAAGAGTAGGAAAAACTTTGATGAATTTACCTCAGAGTGGCGTGGTGGGTGTCGAGGCCTAGTAGCGTGCAAAGCCTGCGGCCTCGCCTAAAATTGTCGGCTTGGAAGAGGCAGGGTACGGGTGGCGTTCCTTCCCCCCCCCCTAGCGCTCCAACAATACTGTGTAATGGCTATTATTTAATTAAATACGGAGCTTATGAAAGTGGCGAAGGCGTGGCTAGCCGTTGGCAGGGGCAACCGCCGTCCAATGAAACTGCAGCCCTTGGCGAAGGCGTCGCTAGCCGTTGCCAGGTCCAATGAAAGCGGCCAAGGCGTGGCTAGCCGTTGCCAGGGGCAACCGCCTTCCAATGAAAGTGCGTATGGGCCGAAATCCACACACACACAGACAGACAGACATTCACGATTTTATATATATAGATGCTCCAAGCTCGTGTGCTGTTTTATTCAGACGCTGTCTCCCCGACAGACCTGGTTTTCACCTGAGGACGGCTGCTTGCGTTGTGGCCGAAACGTCGTGAGAATTATTTTATTATGTTTTATTTTTATTATTTTATTACTTCCCTTCTACGTGACTTTACCGAAAGAACCAAGAAGATAATAGAAATGTGTTGAACTCAGCTCAATGTGGTTCCAAACTACACATAGTCATTATTTTTATGTATAGGCTACTCTTATATATTTACTAAACATTAATTAACCCCAGTCTCGGTTTTTACAGTGTACTTGGTGATCCTGAGATTGTCCCAACCAATCATAAGCCGTCATTCGGAGACTATTGGTATGTTGAGACGCCAAAGATTTGGGCTACCAAGCTGCCAATACTCTGGGCATTTTGTTGCCTGCACCTTTGCCAATAACATTCTATTTTTCCCATGTTAGTATATACACATTCTCTTCTTTGTTATTTGTTTTAAGAATAAAATGCAATTTCAATGCAAATTTCCAACAAAATCGCACCGTCGTAGATGGATGCTGCTATTTACCGTTTTCACAGCAATTTTTGGTTGCTCTTGCTAGATTTTGTATAATACCACTTTTACAACGTACATGTTGAAAAACTGGTTTAAGGTAATTTCCAGGAAAATTCAGCTATGGGACATTTTGAATGAAATTTGGGCCCCGAGTGGTGAAAGAGCGCCTTCTATTGGCAAAGGAGCGCCCTCCAGTGGTGATTACAGCACCTCTCTAGCGATGAAACAGCGTCGTCTAATGCAGCGGTCCCCCCAGCCTTTTTGGCACCAGGGACTGGATTTGTGGAAGACAATTTTTTCACGGACGGGGGGGGGGGGTCATCATTGGGTCTTTCCCCCTTTTTAAAGAAGCTCTCCAGCGACGTTTGCTTTTACTCATTTTGGCTAGGGTTAGCTTGTTGGCTTTCCAAAGTGGCCGTCCATAAATTATGTCACGCGATTTTGGACAATTTTTTACCCACCCCCCCCCCCTTGTCACACGGGGTCACAAAAAGTCAGACCCCCCCCTCAAATATGACGTCACAAAGCTCTGCCCCCCCCCCCCAAGAAAATAAAACATGCTTCAAATCGCTTTAAACTATTGTCATTGTAGTGCGTATTTAATGTGCCGCTGCACTCTGATGTAGGAGAAAACATTTGTTAAAAGTAGCATTTTGATGTGACGTCACATTTCTTACCCCCCCCCCCCCTCGTCACACATCGTCACAAATGTCTGACCCCCCCTCTCCAGGTGCGTGACGTCATTTATGGACTGCCGCAAAACTGTGACTGAGGCAATTGCGCAGTGTGGTAAAGAGGCGCGGACGGAAGTGGTAAATGACATCATGGGGGCGGGCCACGCGCGGACTCACCGCCCACCTCGTGCTGCTGCTGCTGTGCGGCCTGGTTCCTAACAGGCCGCGGTCCGGTACCGGTCCGCGGCCCGGGGGTTGGGGACCCCAGTCGAATGCAACAGCACTCTCTCGTTGTGAAACATCACCGTCTAGTGGCGAAGGAGTGCCGTCTAGTGGTGAAACAGCACCATTAGTGGTGAAACAGCACCATTAGTGGTGAAACAGCACCATTAGTGGTGAAATAGCACCCTCTAAATTTCGATTTAAAGCTTTCGTGACTGCAGGGATTCATCTTCTTGGTTCTTTCGGTAAAGTCACGTAGAAGGGAAATAATAAAATAATAAAATGTCTTATATGCACACGCGGCTCCACGTTCACTCTCCCGCGCACACCAACACTCACGCTAATGCGGTGCACAGCGGTATGACCGCACCCACACCTGTGAGCGATTACCTCTCAACACGCGCGCACACGCTGCGCTCCACATACAAATCACAGACACCACACCAATGCTCTGTGCTAAGTTTTATTCGCGGCGCAAATACACACTACCTGGGGGAATATTTCGCGAAAAGAGCCTAGCCTAACGCTGCCTAAGTGCCTAGTACCTCAAATGTCCTACCACGTACCGTGTAATTGTACTCACAGCATCGCATAGATGCTGTGAGAGTAGGAGAGGATGTAAAAAAACCTTGCCTATCACTGCCTCGTAGCGACACTCACTGGCATCACACCGATGCTGTGAGCGGCTAGAGAAGGCACGACGGCAGGGAGTGGGTCTTTGCGGCCCAGAGGTTGAAGACAAGAGACCGAAAATCGTCTCTTTTTATTCCCTTAACTTCAAAGGCCTGAGGTGGCATTGTACCACGCGGCCAATCGTGCGCCTACCTGTGGTTACCGCCCCCTGTTACCGTGTCTTCTGTGGAGTGCCGCGGTGGCGGCGCCGGCCATCCCTTGTCCCTCGTTGCTCATTGTCTGGAAGGGCGCCCGGCTGGCGAACACACACCTTGCCAGGGTGTATTCGGTATGAGGGTCGAGATGGGGGTGGCAGTGGCGCTGCGATTCTCTTGACATCATGGTTTGCTGTTCTTGCTTAATATTCCACCCTCAGTCCCTCCCGATGTCATGAATAACTCATTGCGGCTGGCCCAGTGAACCGTTTCTTTTTGCACCCATACAATTTTACGCCAACTCAGGGGCACCGTAATGTGATCTGTCCTGTGAGGGTCGGGCAATCTCCTGGGACCGGGAAACTGTGGGACTTTCCACCTAGGGCCACCTCCACCTCCGCCAGGTCCGGGTCCCGATGCTGGGCCTGTCACAGCTGTTTGTTGTCTAGACCAGGGAATGCACAGCCGACGTCCTCTTGGATCCGACCGGGTTGGTCGGAGCATTCCGTTGGGCCAAGAGGTGCGGGATCCGTGCCTGTCGGGCGGCCCCCTGGCCCCTCGGCCTTTCCATGGGCCCTCTGTGACACACACGGCACTCTCTCTCAACTGAGGGGGGTTAGTCTCAGGGCGTTCCAGGGGGGCTGCTGCCTGTTGGCAGTGCCCCCCCATGAAACACAGGCAGGCCTCCTGAGCCCATATCTCGGAGCACACCGCGGGTCGTCTCGACAATGCGTCCGCATTTGCATGCGTCCGTCCAGCCCTGTACTTGATCTGCAGGTTATATTCCTGCAGCTGCGTCAGCCAGCAGGCCATTGCCCCCGTGGCTCCTTTAAAGTGAAGAGGAACTGCAGAGCATAATGATCAGTGCACATGTGACATTTCTGGCCATACAGATACGGCCGGAACTGCTTGTACACGACAGGTCACGCAATAGTTCAGTTCGGCTGGCGTACGCGATGACCCGTTCCACCCCATCCTGCACTTGCGACAATACAGTTGCCAACCCACTGCTGCAGTCGTCAGTGTCCAGGATAAAATTTGTGGAAAAGTCAGGGAGAGACAAAATACAGAGACGGAGAACATAACGTCGTTGTTTCACTGTGTTCTTTGTGTGTCTCTCTCTGCTTGTGTGTCTCTTTATGTTCTGTCTGTATTTTGTCTCTCTCTCAAATTTAGTAATCTTTGGAAGAACGTAATCAACCAGATAGGGTGTTGACTGTTGTGTTAGCCGACTATCTGTGTTGTATTACATTACATTTCTAAGTTTACTAGGTTTGTTTTCTCTTTTATTCATACCTGATGACGGTTGCTTGTGTTGCTGTGTGCAGATCAAGCATGTTGGCTTTCCATTAACCTCCATGAATAGCAATTCCTCTTTTGTTGGACAACTCTATACTCAGTTTATCACATAGGCTTTCGTGACCAATATCCATAATAAAGCTTTCTTATTATTAAACCGCCTAAATACAAATGTCGTTAAACCCACCACCACACGACACAGCCAATTAGTAAAGGTTCTCACGTGAACAAAACGTGCTAATTCTTTATTAGTTCAGGACACCGGTGAGTTGGAGAGTAAACCCACAACGACGTTTCGCTGGTGATTAAAACTAGCTTCGTCAGGTGATAGCCAGAGGCCAGATTACACTTGCTGATGCATGATAGCTGTTTCACATTTTCCTTGACACATTTCTTCCTGTTCCATCGTGAGGCAATCACTAACGTGTATTTGTATTCCATGCCTGTGGCTACAGTGACCACACTGTTATTCCATCTACTAGCTTGTCACTATCAATTAGGACTTCACACTCCCCTCACTTTTTTTTGAAACTCTGGGCAGATGTAAGTGGAACACCAAATAAACAAATTTCTCAGACTGTTCAGCAGCTTCCATAACCCCGCTTGCTCATCTCATCCAGAAGAGCTTGTGAAGAGATTATAACGGTATAATTTACATCCGGTTGGAACATCCACGTTCTAAGCCAAACTATGTACGACACTTGGTCCCTGACTTAATCCTTTTTCTGCACGTCGAGTTTGCGATCCTGCACATGGCTCCATTTGATATATAAAATCGTTCATGTCTGTCTGTCTGTGTGTGGACTTTGGCCCATACGCACTTTCATTGGACGGCGGTTGCCCCTGGCAACGGCTAGCCACGCCTTCGCCGCTTTCATTGGACCTGGCAACGGCTAGCCACGCCTTCGCCAAGGGCTGCAGTTTCATTGGACGGCGGTTGCCCCTGCCAACGGCTAGCCACGCCTTCGCCACTTTCATAAGCTCCGTATTTAATTAAATAATAGCCATTACACAGTATTGTTGGAGCGCTAGGGGGGGGGGGAAGGAACGCCACCCGTACCCTGCCTCTTCCAAGCCGACAATTTTAGGCGAGGCCGCAGGCTTTGCACGCTACTAGGCCTCGACACCCACCCCGCCACTCTGAGGTAAATTCATCAAAGTTTTTCCTACTCTTCACTACACCCCCACCACAATGTGTGCTATTAATATTACTTTTAAACCCAACGCGCCAACAATCGATTACTTTAATGTTCACTGTACAAATACTCATTAAGCTGGGTGAGCGTACTGCCAGTCTATCATGTACACTGTAGCCTGCTTATTAAGCTCGGTGAGCGTACTGCCACTCTATCATGTACACTCTAGCCTGCTTATGAAGCTGAGTGCGTGTACTGGCAGTCTATAATGTGGACTCTTGCCTGGTTATTATAATCGATTCTTTATATGTTCTTTGTACAAACAGTCATTAAGCTGCTTGAGCGACCCCAGTTCGATTCCAACTCACGCCCACCACCGCTGACGATTATTTGAAACGGACCTGGCCCTCCCCTAGGTCCACTCAGCCTCAAAAGCGTAACTGCTGTCGTGTGTGAACATCGTCACTGGGGAGACAAAGGCGGCGGGGCATCGTGGATCCAAGTCCCGGGCGAAGCCGGGTTATGTGTATGTGTGTTTGTGTTTATGTGTATGTCTGTGTGTCTCTATGTATGTGTGTATGTATGTGTATGTATGTGTATGTGTGTGTATGTATGTGGGTTTTTTTATGTCTTTATGTGTATGTCTGCGTGTCTCTGTATGTGTGTATGTACGTGTGTGCATGTGTTTGTGTGTATGTATGTGTGTGTCTATGTATGTGTGTGTCTATGTATGTGTGTGTATGTGTGTGTATGTATGTGTGTTATGTGTCTGTCTGTGTCTGCATGTATGTGTGTGTGTATTGTGTATGTGTTTGTGTGCATGTATGTGTGTGTTTGTGTGTATGTGTATGTCTGTGTGTATGTGTTTGTGTGTATGTGTATGTATGTGTGTGTATGTGTTTGTATGTGTTTGTGTGTTTACGCTCGCATTACACAAATGTGTTGCTGGTCTAAGGCGTTCCTCGCACAGCATTGCCGCTTTATTATTTCAGTCGTTTACTGCCTTACGCACCCTGAAAGTCGTGTGTGTCTGCAGCAAGCGCGTGTATGTGTACCTATGGACGCGCGCGCGTGTGTTGTGTAGGGGGAACGGTAGTGTAGTGCTTAGCGTGCTGTCTGTGTCTGTGTGTGTGTGTCTGTCTGTGTCTGTCTGTGTGTGTCTGCGTGTGTCTGTGTGTGTGTCTGTGTGTGTGTGTGGTGTGTGGGGAGCGGTAGTGTAGTGCTTAGCGTGCTGTCTGTGTGTCTGTGTGTGTGTGTGTCTGTCTGTGTCTGTCTGCGTGTGTCTGTGTGTGTGTCTGTGCGTGTGTGGTGTGTGAGGAGCGGTGGGTGTAGTGCTTAACGCTACGCTGCGCTACCAACCCGGCGAACCCAGTTCCATTCCCGCTCACGGCCACCACCGGTGACGATTATTTGAACCTCCCCTAGGTCCACTCAGCCTCAAACGAGTAACTGGTGTGGCGTATTAACATCGGCACTTGGGAGACAAAGGCGGCTGGGCGTGGTAGATCCAAGTCCCGGGCGAAGCCGGGTCATGTGTATGTGTTTATGTGTATGTCTGTGTGTCTGTATGCATGTGTGTATGTATGTGTGTGTATGTGTTTGTGTGGGGAGCGGTAGTGTAGCGGTTAGCGCGCTGCGCTATGAACCTGGCGACCCGGGTTCGATTCCCGCTCACGGCTAACACCAGTGACGATTATCTGAACCGGTCCTGGGCCTCCCCTAGGTCGACTCAGCCTTAAATGAGTACCTGGTGCGGTGTGTAAACATCGCCACTAGGGAGACAAAGGCGGTCGGGCGTGGTGCTGGCCACCCACCCCCTCGTGTACCGTTCCGGCCTTCATAGGTGCTCGCTAACAGCACTTGCCCCTACAGTCTGTTCAGGCTATACGGGGGATCTTTGTATGTGTTTGTGTGTATGTCTGTGTGTGTATGTATGTCGGTTTTGCCGCCGTGGTGGATCCAAGTCCCGGGCGAAGCCGGGTCATGTGTATGTGTGTATGTGTTTATGTGTATGTCTGTGTGTCTGTATGCATGTGTGTATGTATGTGTGTGCATGTGTTTGTGTGTATGTATGTGTGTGTGTATGTATGTGGGTTTTTTTGTATGTGTTTATGTGTATGTCTGCGTGCCTGTATGTATGTGTGTATGTACGTCTGTGGATGTGTTTGTGTGTATGTATGTGTGTGTCTATGTATGTGTGTGTATGTGTTTCTGTGTTTGTATGTGTGTGTATGTATGTGTGTTATGTGTCTGTCTGTGTGTCTGCATGTATGTGTGTGTGTATTGTGTATGTGTTTGTGTGTGTTTGTGTGTTTACGCTCGCATTACACAAATGTATAATGCGGGTCTAAGGCGTTCCTTACACAGCATTGCCGCTTTATTATTTCAGTCGTTTACTGCCGTATGCACCCTGAAAGTCGTGTGTGTCTGCAGCAAGCGCGTGTATGTGTACCTATGGACGCGCGCGCGTGTGTTGTGTAGGGGGAACGGTAGTGTAGTGCTTAGCGTGCTGCCTGTGTCTGTGTGTGTGTCTGTGTGTGTGTGTCTGTGTGTGTGTCTGTGTGTGTGCGTGTGTGGTGTGTGGGGAGCGGTAGTGTAGTGGTTAGCGTGCTGTCTGTGTGTGTGTTTCTGTCTGTGTGTCTGCGTGTGTCTGTGTGTGTGTCTGTGTGTGTGTCTGTGCGTGTGTGGTGCTTAACGCTACGCTGCGCTACCAACCCGGCAAACCCAGTTCGATTCCCGCTCACGGCCACCACCGGTGACGATTATTTGAACCTCCCCTAGGTCGACTCTGCCTCAAACGAGTAACTTAACTACTGTAGCGTATTAACATCGCCACTGGGGAGACAAAGGCGGCCGGCCGTGGTAGATACAAGTCCCGGGCGAAGCCGGGTAGTACAGCTAGTTTGATATATAAATCAAGTGAAAGATACAAGACTATATCTTGTAGCCAGTGGATCGCCTTCCATCTTATGAATTGTTTTCAACCATGCCTGCAGAAATACTCAACCATCAATTCGTCGATTGCAATATGCTCAGATATTGGCAGTCTTGTTGATCTTGTTGAAACTCAAAAAATTGGATGACTCTTGAAGAAAGGGTTACTTGTGATTTTGGTATTGTTGACATAGATCGAAGACATATCGTCAGTTATGCTAAAAATTACATTACGCTGTAAGACAAATTGATTTATCCCAAGTACATTTTGTTGGAAGAAAAGTTATGGTGGATCTAAAAAAGTCATGTAGAGAAAACTCGCTGAGAATTTTTTTTACATTGTTTTGGGGAAAGGGCTACAATTGACAGGGTAATTATATACATTCATTAGTTAAAACAAATGAAAGCAAGATTTTATGAATGCATTTACAAGAGTAAAATTAAAAAAATCTCGGCATGTTATCTGTGGACTGACTATTGTGACCATGTGCAATTTTGATTTGCTTTTGAAAATAGGCTACGAGTTTCATGCTGTTAGGGCCTGCCTGATTCTAGATTAGTTATACAGTAGGTCGAGTAAATACAAATACATTTGGCATAAAAAGTTACTATAACCTCACACATCCATAAATCATGAAAGTTCGACGAAGGCTAAGCCATGACTCCTCAAAGAAGCACCTTGGGAAGTGGATGGAATCACGTGATGAACAGGAATACAATCTTCCAGAGACAGGAAAACGGTACAGCAGCATAGACTTTGGCAAACGTTTGTAACCCGGTGGGAGCTTTGGTTAAAACAAAACATTTCCGGGCCTGGAGGTAAAACCTCTGTCGTGACACCACTGTGCCGACCGCTGCCCCGACGACCATTGCCCAGGGGCGACGTGTGAGGCGAGCAGCAGCAGCGAGGTAAGGCTCCGTGTGGAACTCCTCTCCGCCTCTCCAGGGCTCATGGAGCCTCGTGCATTCGCGGCGCAACCGCGCCCGGTGCGCGTCCACAGCGCGGAATCGGCTCAAGCGGCGGCGGAGTTTGAACTCCGCCGCCTCTCGATGCCGGCGAGCAAACTCGCGAGTGCAAACTGCCCCGTCGCCCGCACCTCGCAACGCCCGGGGGTAACGCGCGCCTCTCTCGGCCGCGACGCCGCCGCCGTGGAGGCATCCAGCACTGGCTGCTGCTGTTGCTGCTGTTGGGACACGCGCTTGGTTAGCCAGCACGCTTGGAAGTCGGCACGCCACACGAGGGGGGAGGTTGGTGGTTGTTGGTGTTTTACACACCGGTGCTCAATTGAGGCTGAATTGATTAAAAAAAACATGCAGGACCAGGACCGGTTCACGATATTATTCGCCGCTCCGTGACCGGGAATTGAACTCAGGTCGCGGGGTGAGTTGCACCAGCCTGCTTTGCCATTGCACCACCACCCACACGAGAATGCACACTCAAGGTAAGTTAAGATAAAACTGAAAATGTAACTATGTTACTTTATTTCATTTTCGCTACAGTATTTTTTATATACAAACGTACAATATTTTTTCTCATTTATGAGTTTAACAATGCTTTCCTTTTTTATTGAACCTTAACACATTTCGTAACAATGACCTATGTGAATTTAAATATAGTGCATTATTGTACTCCGACTTAACTTACGAACGGGCCCCGGGAACCAATTATGTTCGTAAGTCAAGGACTGTCCATAAGGTAAAGTGCTGTATACAATCTTCACGTGTCATTGCGTGTTTGCTGTTTGGCAATTGACACCCGAACGACCGTGCAAAATGAGGTGCTTCATCTCAAGTGATCATCCAGGTTAAATGTATCAACAAAAAATAACGACCGGTTCGATGCGGATTGGTCGAGAGGCCTTCACCTCGCAATGGATGACACGGGCGATACATTATAAGGGGCCGTCCATAAATCACGTCACTCGATTTGGGCCGATTTTTTACCCCCCCCCCCTCGTCACACGGCGGCACAAAGTCAGACCCCCCTCAAATATGCCGTCACAAAGCTCTGCCCCCCCAAAAACCATATTTCCATTTTGAAAATAAAACATGCTTCAAATCACTTTCAACTATTGTCATTGTGCGTATTTAATGTGGTGCTGCACTCTGTTGTAGGAGAAAACATGTATTAAAAATAAGGCGTTGCAAAGCAGAAATTTTGCATAAAATTAATTTTAAAATATCTAACTAAAACTGCAGATGTTCAGAATATGATATTGAAATTCTCTTATGATTATCAAATATTAAAAGTAATTATAACTATTAAAAAAATACTTGAAACTTTGTAGTAGAACGAAGCAAAATGGAGAGTACAATTATAACAATCACATATTCATTCCACAGAATGAAAAGCCCTGGTAGAATCATTAGATAAAAAATGTTTAATAACAATAATTCAAAAAAATTATACAATTTATGCATATCCATTCTCCCATGGAGAAACAAAATGCTCCTTCATAGAATAAATAGGGAGAGTATGGATCTCTTCATCCTGTGGAATGGATATTCCATTCAGATCAAGCTCTTCTTCGTCTATCCCAGCGGTCGGGAACCTATGGCTCGCGAGCCATATATGGCTCTTCCGGTGACGGCATATGGCTCCCAGACAATTTTGAGTTGAAAAAAATAATAATAAAAAAATCAGTTTGGAACTGATTTTAAAATACTTGTGGTATTGCTTAATAATACTGTGTCATTTTAAAGTAAACAGAAATTAGTTTTGAAGATAAAATTTCTCGGGTCACGGATCCCGTGACCAGAAGTTGCATTAAAAGTAAGACATATTTAATCTATTATACGTTAAAAATACTATATGGCTCTCAATGAAATATATTTAGAAATATTTGGCTTTATGGCTCTCCCAGTCAAAAAGGTTCCCGACCCCTGGACTCTATCCAATCTGCACTCTCTCAATTTTCTTCGTTCACCCATTACAACCATTAGTTCACGTTGCCGATGTGCAGCAACTCTCTGTGACCTGATGCGTTTGGGCGGAATAATAATTGATTCCTGCTTGTGTGATACAGAGTGGCTGTGCAGCATGACTAACGACGCGAAGTATGTGTGACATTTCTTGCAAATTCTATCGCTATTCACAGATTGTATTGACGGACAGTACAAGTCATATGGAATCGACCGATAAGGATTTGAAGAGTGAGGAAGGATGTTATCCACTTTCAAACTTTGTGCTGCAAACAGAGAGGGGAATTTATGAGATGCTCCGTCTGTTGTCCAATCTGGAATTTTAATACAGGGCCTTTTCGAATTTAATCGGCTTCCGATGGGGCTCCGCGCTGGCTACGTTCCAATGATTGATGGAGTTGGTCCTAGATGGACTGCAGTGGGACTCATGCTTGATATACCTCGACGATGTTATCGTCTTCAGCCGTATATTCGACGAACATCTTGATCGGTTACGTGCTGTCCTTCTCAAAATGCGTGCGGCAAATCTCAAATTTAAGTCCCAAAAATGTCACCTGTAAAAATCCGTGTGGTATCTTGGTCACATTGTCAGTAAATCGGGCATTGCAACGGACCCTGAGAAAACAGCGTGTGTTCGGACTTGGCCGACCCCCACGTCGGTGGGGGAGTTGCGAAGTTTTATAGATCTAAATTAAGTTTTATAGGATTCGTGTCTTATTATCACCGTTTTGTTGCCGGGTTTGCTACCATCGCGAAACCCCTCCACGCCTTGACGGCTCAGGTTCAGAAGTTTCATTGCGCAATTAAAAAAAATTTGCACGTAAAATACTAAATCGTGCACATGATATACTCAATCGTGAGAGGTTGCATTTTTTCATTTCCATAAGGGAACTGTAGTTAAATCAAAGATCCTAAATGGTTCAATTCAGTCCCTCATGGTTCATAGTCGGACAATGGCGAAAAGAAGCATGACGCCATTTTCTGGGCACAAAGAACTAAAATTTAATGGAGGAATAACACTGGTCAACAAAAATAATAATTCTGGCCTGGACTTTTGCAGCTGTTTTAGACTACTTTCAGGGTGCTGATTCCAAATCTGATCTCAGATTTGCTCTATCACATTTTTATGCTATTGGCATACCCCATTTTCATTGATTTTACCTGAAATTAATTCTGTCACTTATGATTGCAAGTTGTTGCGAGTCAGTGACTGCTTTAGTGTTAAAATATGGTGCTGTATTTTTAGGATAGTGTGTTTATAATATAATTTTATGTAGATATCCACATTTATTTCCCAGATATCTTTTGCTACATCTGTGGCAGCTTCACTTTGCAGGATCAAAGGCACAACATCAATACCTTTGTCAAGAAGGTTTATCTTGCCTACTTTAAAGTACGACTTAGAGACCAAGACAAAAATTGGGCTCCTCACAGAGTGTGTAAACCCTGTGTTGAAACTTTGCGATCATGGTCTAAAGGAAAGAATGCTAAGCTGAAGTTTGGTGTGCCAATGGTTTGGAGAGAACCTACAAACCATTTGGATAACTGCTACTTCTGCCTTGTTTAAAAGGTTTCAATAAGAAAAACAAACAACACTTACGATACCCAGATATCCCATCTGCCAGACGACCAGTTAAGCACTGTGAGGAAATACCTGTGCCTGTATTTACTGAGCTACCAGAGATTGATGTTGAATCCCTCAGTTTACCTGCTTCTACAGATGATGATGATGCTCAGATCGAATATACGCCATCTGATGCAGATTGTGATGACATTTCTCTGTTTAGTCAGCCTGAATTGTATGATCTTGTAAGAGATTTCTATTTGCCAAAGCAGTCTGCTGAATTGTTGGCTTCCAGGCTGCAAGAGAAAGGATTACTCAGACCTGGCACGAGTGTCTCCTTTTATCGTAACAGAGAAGCAGCACTGCGAAAGTACTTCCATTCAGATGGTCAACTTGTTTATTGTAATGATGTTGAAGGGCTTCTTCTCAATATGGGACTGCCCGCATATGATTCAAGTGAATGGAGACTTTTTATTGACAGTAGTAAAAGGAGTTTGAAATGTGTGTTACTTCACAACAGAAATATATATGGTTCAATCCCAATAGGACATTCTGTAAAAATTATTGAAGAGTATGCCAACATCAAGATTGTTCTGGATAGATTGGAATACCATGTTCATGGATGGCTAATTTGTGTTGATTTGAAAATGGTTCATTTTCTGCTGGGTCAGCAAGGAGGTCACACCAAATACCCTTGTTTCCTGTGCTACTGGGACAGTAGGGCTACATTAGAACACTGGGTTAAAAAGAACTGGCGACCAAGAATCAGTTTGACACCTGGTGACAAGAACATCAAGAAATAGCCTCTGGTTGATAGGAATAAAATTGTATTTCCCCCACTGCACATAAAACTTGGGTTAATGAAGCAATTCGTCAAAACTCTCTATCACACTGGAGACTGCTTCAGCTATATATGTTCAACCTTTTCAAGTCTCAGTGCCGAGAAGAAAAAGGCAGGAATATTTGATGGCCCTCAAATAATAACACTCATCAGGGATCCACACTTTGTTACAACAATGACTGTGGCAGAGGCTAGAGCTTGGAATGCATTCTCTGATGTGGTGTGGAATTTCCTTGGGAACAGGAAAGCGGGCAACTATCGAGAGATTGTGGAGGAGCTGCTTTTGAGTTTTCAAGCACTTGGATGTAGAATGAGCATCAAGGTTCACTACTTAGATAGTCACTTGGCCCAGTTTCCAGAGAACATGGGTCACGTGAGCGAAGAGCAAGGTGAACGCTTTCATCAAGACATTAAAGTTTTGGAAGAACGTTACCAAGGCCGATGGGACTCAAACATGATAGCAGATTACTGCTGGTCCTTGATGAGAGACATACATTGGAGATCGTCAAAGAAGAGGTGGTATATGCAGATGTAACATCACTATTGTGAATGACCTTTTTGTACATATTTTTCTTATCTTCATAATTCAATTCTTACATGGTAATATGCATTCACTCACATTGATATGCAGTCACTCTCACAACTTTGTGCTACGGCTCATTAAATGTTTGTTTCATTATTATTGTATATTGTATCTTATCTTATTCTTGTATGGATGTCTGTTTAGCTATTCGTATATGAGCATACATTTTCTGTTTTTATTGAAAATGCTATATTTTATATCTCAAAAACCTGATGTGATAGACAAAAACTGATTCCAGATTTGGAATCAGCACCCCAAAATTACCTTAAACCCGTTGGAATACCTTATGCCAGAAAAAGTGTGTTGACCAGTGTAATTAATCATGGAGGAAGTGTTGGCTATTGTACGCTTGACGAATGACATATATTTAGTAGGTACTCCATGATTAATTATCCCTCCATGCTAAAAAATGGCTGTTTGATATCTTTGTACCCAAAAACTTTTCTTTTTATTATAAATGTTATCGTAACATAATAGTATAAAACTGATATTTTAAATTAATATTTAATAAACAAATGTGTGTGATTAAAAATTATGTCGATTGATATGACAGGAATAATAGTACTTACGTTTTTAAAATTCTTATTCGAAACTGTCAAGCGTTTTTAATATAACGACTGCATTAAAATTTTATTTGCACTTCCTGACGAAGTATTCTTTCTTTTTTTCTTCTTTTCTTTCTTCTCTTTCTTATATATAAAAGTTTCAAACAATGGGGTTAATGTCGAATTTTTTTTGCCAGACAGCACGCCCTAAGCCCCGCGTTGGGAATAGGCTATTTTTCACGTCTGACACCTTTAAATTAGTTACATTAGAGTTTTTTTGGATATTTTTATTAAATTATTTAGTTAGCTTAACTACTATTTATTTATTTCCCTTCGCCGCGCGCTGGGTCACAACGCAGCCAGCTGCACTTGCGCACAGCGCCCACGAGCTTACCCCCTGGCAATCCACACGCGCCATCGCCCAAGGTAAGTCTCACACTTTTGCATTATATGCATTCATATAAGACCTAAGTCCCACAAATGAGTCTTATAAGCATTTATCTCATTACACTTTGCACTGCTCACATGGGTTGCCCCTAGCAACGCACACACGATCGCCACAAATTTTAATTCGCCTTACACATGCAGCAAAACACCAAATACGTACATTCTTCACAGTGTGATGTCCTCTTCTCCCCACCCCACCCCAATGATACCGCAATGCGTCCTGAAACAACTATCAGTCCCTCCAGAAAAACGCGATTATGCGATCGCATGATTCCATGCAAAATCAGCCAAAGTCCGCATATTTATGCGGGGGGCGCGTTTTTTCAAATACGCCGCACTTTCGCCGCATAAATTGCAGATTTCCGCGCGCAAAATATGCGGGCTTGCATGATTTCATAATCCCCGCATTTTCATTGCAAAAAGTCACATATCTTAGCAGAAAGTTGAAAAATGTTGCGTTTACTTCACACAAGCGCAGCCATTTCCCCTGTTGCCATGGGAACGTTATGAAGTGACGTCACTCATTACGCGACATCATTGAAAAGCTGCAAACCCCGCGATGCCAATGAAACCATGATGAAGCCCGCAAATCTTTCTCATTTGCCAACAAACATAAGCGCAAAAGACCGCGCAAAGCAGTTTCCCAGTGTGTTACATGACAGTGGGGGCAAATTATTTTGCACTCCGTGCAACTGCGTGTTGGACCACAGGAGGAAGTCGACGCTGGACAGTCACTTTGCAACCGACAAACATTTGAGGATGGTTAAAGCAGCAGCGGAATCAGCAACAGCATCTACAAACTAGTGTTGTCTAACCGAAGAAGATCAACTACCAACCAAAACCTCAAAGCCTTGGTCTTCCTTCTCCATAACCAATGAGTCTGCAGTGGAGCATTTGAGAGGGAGGAGATGGTGGAGGGGGAGGAGATGGACACTGAGGGAGAGGGGATGGAGGATGAGGATGGTGAATGATTGGCCAGTGTTAGAGGCTACGTAGTTAGTTTTATTCAGGAGTTTATGCAACTTTACAGTTGTAAGATTGCACTTTTTTGTTAGTAGTATGTAAATTTACATTACTGTAAGACTGTACTGTTACTGTATTGCTTACGTTACTGTGCACTGAAAACACTTATTTTAACAGAAGATGTCTGTTTTGTATAGCTACCTCTGTAAAACAGGAAGCACACATTTTATTTTTTAATATTTTATTTATTCATTTTTACAGAAGTTGTAGCATATTCATTTAGTAAAGCTACAGAACTTGTTCGACTCAATGTTTTGTAAGTTTGAGCCATCTGTTTGTTAAGGTCTGAAATAAAACAAGATGAGAACTTAAATATTCCCAGCACTTTCTGTGATGTAGTATGCTTGCTTATCATAGGAAGTAATAAGAAATGACTCTTTACATTAAAGTAGTAGCCTAGTGAATAGGGTGTTGGGGGAATCACTTTTTTTTCTCTTTTTCATCAAACCGCAGTTTTTGCAAGTGCCCGCAATTTTTGCAAGTTCCCGCAATTTAATCGCATAAAATTGCATAAATATCCCGCATATTCCATCGCATTTTTTAAGAAAACGTGCCGCATAATCAACGATTTTTGCCCGCAACAATCACCAAAAAACTCCGCGTTTTTCTGGAGGGACTGAACTATAGAGCCCCTACATATCATTATTGTAGCGCTTACATGCCATTATTGTCGCGTGGCCGGGGAGACCGACCCAGCCCCCAGCCTGCCAAGGTGACACCTCGGCGGCCTGGGAAATCTAGGCGAGCCCGGAGGCTCTGCACGGGACTAGGCCTCACCACGGCACTGTCTGCTTACTACTTTGTGCTATACATTCCATATATACTGCTATACAGTCATCATGTACTACTTTAGTGCTAGCAGGTACCACCACAGTCACTATGCACTGCTGTCATCATAGCAGGTACCACCATTGTCGCTTGCCCTGCTGTAATCATAGCAGCTTACACCACAGTATGCACTCCTGTAGGGAAAGCAGCTACAACCACACTGCACTGCTGTAATCATAGCAGGGACCACCACAGTTACTATGCACTGCTGTAATCATACCAGCTACCACCACCACAATATGCACTGCTGTAATCATAGCAGGGACCACCACAATCACTATGCACTGCTGTAATCATACCAGCTACCACCACCACAATATGCACTGCTGTAATCATAGCAGGTACCAGCACATTTAGTGTGCACTGCTGTTGTTAAACCATGTACCACCACAGTATGCAATGCTGTTATCATAGCAGCTACCACCACAGTCAGTATGCACTGTTGTACTGATAGCAGGTACCACCACAGTATGCACTGCTCTTGTCATACCAGGTACCACCACTGTCAGTGTGCACTGCCTTTGTGATAGCAGGTTACACCACAGTCACTAGGCACTACTGTAGTGATACCATGAACCACCATAGTCAGTTTGCATTGCTGTATTTGAAGCAGGTACCACCACAGTCGGCATGCACTGCTGTAGTGATAGTGCATACCGTCGATGTGTGTGTGCCTAAGTCCATGTATGTGTGTTAGTCAATGTGTGTGTAGACAACTAAAAATTGAGTTCCGTCCATGTGTGCGTGTGGGTCGATGTGCGTGTCTGCGGCGATGTGTGTGTAAGTCGATGTGTCTGTGTGTGTGAGTCAATGTGTGTGTGTGTGAGTCTATGTGTCAGAGTCAATGTGTTTGTGTGTGTGAGTCGATATGTCTGTGTGTTTGTGTCAGTCGGTGTGCGTGTGTGTTAGTCGCTGTGTGAGTGAATGAAAGTACATGTATGTTTGTGTGGGAGTCTATGTGTGTCAGTCAATGTGTGTATGTGTGAGAGTCCATGTGTGTGTGCGTCGATATGTGTGTGTGTGTGTAAGTTCATATGTCTGTGTGTGTAAGTCGATGTGTGTCTGTAAGTCGATGTGTGCATGGGTCCATGTGTGTGTGTAAGTCCCTGTGTGTGTGTCTTAGTCGATATGTCTGTCTTTGTAAGTCCATATGTGTGTGTGTAGGTCAATGTGTCTGTGAGTCTATGTATATGTGTGTGTGAGTCTATATGTGTGTGTAAGTCTATGTGTGTGTGTGAGTCGATGTGTGTGTAACTCAGCAGCAGCGTGGTAGCTCCAACTCCTCCTCTGAATGAGCAGCTATTACCAAATCATCGGCATACATAACGTGGTTGACCAATAGGGAGCCATCCCTTGATGGCACCCGGGCATCGATCAGCCTCCCATTATATCTGTACCAAATTGAAATTTCCCCGGTACAGCTATTGAAGGCTTCACGAACTACGCAGTCAAAATAGATGTTAAATAATATGGGAGCCAGAGGACATCCCTGCCGCACCCCAAGGTGTACAGGGAAAGGCTCTGACTCCCGGCCAATTAGTTTTACCCGGGCCCGCTCACCATCATGAAGGTCCTTAATGATCGTGAGCAGAGGGTCAGGGACTCCGAAAGCACGAAGAACAACCTGCTGAGACTGGAGCGTGCCACTAAGAGGTGGGGCCTTACCATCAGCCCCACCAAAACTAAGTACCTGCCTGGGTATTTTGTACCATCGGACACTCCACCCACACAACTCCCAATCGGTGATGGGGCAGTAGTGGAGAGAGTGGAGAGTTTCCCATACCTGGACAGTCTGCTCATGACCAGCTTCGGTTTAACAGCAGAGGTCTCTGAATTAGTCGAGCGGCATTATCTTTTCATTGGTTGCGTAACGCTGTGTGGAAGCTACCTGGTCTGTCGCTCTGCACGAAGCTTCAGGTCTTCTCGGCCACAGTCATTCCCTCACTTCTCTATGCTTGCGAAACGTGGAACCCCCTAATGGAACATCTTCGCCGGTTACAAATATTTAGGCTGGCCTGCCTACGATCCATCCTGGGTTTAACCAGGCTGGATTGTGTGAGGAGCTCACAAATCCTTGAAAGATGTGGACAAAGTCCCATTGGTGAGCTCCTCCAGTAGGCAAGGCTGCGTTGGCTGGGCCATGTAGCCCGCATGCCTAGCTACCGCATGCCTAAACAGCTTTTGTTAGGTCGGATAGTGGGGCTAAATGGGCGCGGCACGGGCTACATAAGAGATGGAGTGATGTCCTACAAGAGAATATGGAGCTGCCGATGACTGGTACCAGTTGTGTCAAGATCGGCCTCTGTGGAGGAGGCTCGTGAATTACGCTACTGGCCAGTTGGAGGCAGTCCTCCAACAACAACGGAGGGCGTTAGGAGCGACGCTCACAACAATTGGCGCAGCGTCGGGTGTCTAAAGCAAAGCAAGTTGGCACAGTAAGAGGCACAGGTGGTGCATCAGCCAGTTGTCTCAGTCGACCTGTGGCATCTGGGTTTGCCCCGTGACCTGCCAGCGGGCATTCGACACTTCACGTGGCCTCAAGGTGCACATAGCCTGGCACAAGCGTCGTGGTGACGTCACCACCATTTAGTGCCGAATGGCGGTTGTTGTATGGTAGTGATATTTTTTACACTTTTCATTATTTTTCTATCTACGTGACTTTACTGAAAGACAAAATGAATGTACATTAATAATGTTTGTGTGCAGACAACTAATTTTTCTATTACCGTATTTTCCCGCATATAACCCGAGGGGTATACCACTTTTAGCAAACAAAACAAGACCCTGCGGGGTATATGGAGGTGCGGGCTATCCCAAAAATATTTTACACGTGTGACATGTCATAACTCGTTAAATTTTTTCATGGTAGGACTATCCACTATGCAACACTTACCTTTGACTAAAGCACTGCTGAATAAACCACTCACACTAAAATTGCACATGTTATCACATTTTAAATTAATTGTTTATACAATTAAACGACAATGTTTGAAGTGCGCGCACTGTTTACCTGCGACGGAGAGCTGGGGGGAGAGAGAGGTGGGGGGCGAGGCAACGGCGTTACTGTAGTTCTGCTATTATCTGCGCAGTGCGCAATCTACCAGTTATGTGTTACTTATTTATTGGATATTTACTTGTGTTACTTATTTACTGTTTTAAGTTCACTCGTTTCCGGTTAGTTTGTTTTATTTGTGCACATTATGATTTTAATGTTAACAATTGATAGTGGAATGTATTACAAATGTAAACTTCGTATTAATATGATGGAATTAAGCTGCGGTAATGACGTTAAAGATATGAATGCATGCGGGGTATATGGAGGTGTGGGCTATCTGAAATTATCTTTTACACTAAACGCTATTTTTGCGGGGTATATGCGTCTGCGGGTTATATGCAGGAAAATACGGTACTTGCTTCTTTCGCTCAACTCATGTACACAGAAACCTAGTATTTTAATAATCACCTTGCAAATATTCACATACTTTCGTTTTTGCGCTCACAACTAATAATTTATTAATAACTTGGTCTGCATTGATATATTTGTTATTGTGTCAAATCACGTTGATAGGTACATATTTTTAAAATAATCACCTTGCAAATATTACAATCATAATGTTTGTGTGCGGACAACTAATATTTCTGTTCTTTGCTTCTTCTGCTAAACTCATGTACATAGAAAGTGTGTAAGTCGATGTGTGTGTCTGTCTTTTTCGCCCGGGCAACGCCGGGTACTTACCGCTAGTTCTTTATAAAAGTGTGACGTAGTTTGACTTCCGGTTCTTATGTTTAACATAATATAATCTGTACTATAAATAAAAGGTGACCTTAATCAATTTAAATAATCAAAACCTTCATAATTAAAATTAATTATATTTAATTAAGTAGAACGTGTTGTTTATATTTATTTAAAGGTGCGCATTTTTACATCATGTCACATTTCTCTAACCCACCCTCCCCCCCTCGTCACACATCGTCACAATTGTCTGGCCCTCCTCCCCCCCAGGTGCATGACATCATTTATGGACGGCCCCAAAGGACTGATGCTGAAGTGATTTTTTGGTGGTAACTATAATGTCATTCGGATTTTTCCTAGTTGGGAGCATTTCGTCGAGCCTGTGAGTGTTCAAGAGTGTGAATGAGTAAGATCAAATGGGTGTGGGTATTGAGTATTTAAAAAAAGAGTGAAAGTGAGCGAATGGGTAAAGGAGTGTGCATTTTAGAGGTGATTGAGTGTGTAAGAGTGAGCGGGTGTACTTAAACGTGAGGACATGATGAGAGGCGGATGAGAATAGGTTGAAGTGATTGTAACGTCGCACTCAGATTGTAAATATGGTGGATTTGCTCTTCAATACACCGGTGTGCTGTACTAGTAACTAATTGGCATGTTCTGTTTACGTGACAAACCTTAATAATTGGCTGTGTCGCGATCGAACCCAAAAAAGCTATATTATGGAAGGTTGAAGTGCTTTTGCTAAACTGACCTTACTAATGAGAATGAGCACAGCAGTGTGCCTGAAGAAGACGTTTTAAACATTGGATATTACCTGTTATGACATACAGATCATAAACAATGTTAAATAAAATGGACCAAAAGCTGAAAAGTGCACAAAGGAGAATGGAACGATGCATGAAATGACACTGAGAGACACAAAGAGGAAATAAATACACGAATTAGAGAACAAATGAAAGATTGATGCATATTTTGACTTCATAAAAGTCGCTTGGGCAGGACACATGGCAAAAAGTGATGATGGCTGATGTCATAGTGACAGCCAGAGGAATGAATGCACCCGAGAGGCTGTCCACTGCAGAGATTTAGCTCGCTCATGTAATCGATGTGTTTTTGTATTGCAGTACCGTCATGAGCATTAGCGACATCGTCAGAATTATCAGCAGGCCGATAGATAATTAAAAGTAACTTTTAAAAAGTAAAATATAACCTGCCTCATAGAAGTACGGCCATTTGTGTCTGAAACATTTAATAAAAAATATAACCCCCTTCCTAAAGCATTATATAAACTAGCTTAAAAAAACATTTGACCCAAACATTATAAAACGACATCCCAGAGATGGATGATGTGTTCTGTGTTGAAAAGTAATTTTAAATTGGTTTTATATCAACGGTTCAGCCTACTAAACCGGCTCACATTCTTGTATGTAGACAGAGGCAACAGAGGTTACACAAAATGCGTGGGTGCGGGTGAGCTTCTGATATTTTTGGTTGCCCCTAATGCTAAGGTCATAACTAATAAGGACCGTGAGGGTAACCTTCCCAACCCTGTTTACCTCGCTCTCACGCCGTGTGTGATATGTTTTTCCATTAACCAATGTTTCATGTAAGTTGGATGCAGTTGATGAATGTTTCTTTGCTCAAACTTTGGAGTAAATATTGGTTGTACATTATACATGAAACATGCAAATCATGGCATTTCTGAACTACTGACTAAAATAGAAAATCTACTTGTTTTTTCATTGTTACATTAAGTTATAATTTTAGGAGTAGCTTATCCAAAGTATTTAAAGTCCAAACAACAAGCTTGTATTTTTTAAATCGTATAATATGTTAATTGAATAATCTCAGTCATTTTCATTTAAATATGATCCCTAATCCAAAGTTCTAATAAGTAATGCCAAAGAACACTTTGTTCCTACATCTACAAAAAACACAGCAGCCACTTGTGGTTCCTTACAGGAACAATTCTGGGTGCACTAAATCCACACACGTACAACTTGTGAGAGCTTGTGTGATCTCAGGAAATGTTGGCAATGTCATGGGCACTGGTTCCAAACATTTTCCTTCCCTTTTCTATCCAAAGTTTAGGGCTGAAGGCAGATCTGGGGCAGCTACGTAGGCTCGTTTCTCCGCAAGTGGGCCAAGAGGGACTTTAGCAGATGGTGTTTAAATGTTTCCTCATTTGGTGGAAGACATCTTAAATACATTGTGTTTCCACTGTTGAAGAAATGTGCATGAAGTCCTGATAGGGAAGTGAAATCACACCCACCATTAAAAGCCATTATAGCATTCCGAACTTCCTTGATTAGCT
Organism: Lethenteron reissneri; assembly: GCF_015708825.2. Taxonomy (NCBI): domain Eukaryota; kingdom Metazoa; phylum Chordata; class Hyperoartia; order Petromyzontiformes; family Petromyzontidae; genus Lethenteron; species Lethenteron reissneri. The sequence continues at coordinate 13,094,395 of NC_083815.1, forward strand.
CATCTGTGACTTTACATTGTCCACATAATCTACAACATCATGTTTCTACAAGGTAAGAAGTATGATTGAACCAATGCTCCAGATAAGATGCACTCCTAGAAGGCCATGCAACTGGTGGGTTATGTATAAAATACCTTTATCTTTTTTACGTGGATAGACATTTTAGGAGGTGTTATTGTTAAGTCAATATGATTCATTCTTTGCATCCTGCCATGAAATTCGGTGAAATATTTTTATGGTCACTGAAATGCTGAATTTGCACAGATACAACGCATATCTTACTGTGATGTACACTCATTCAAAAGTTTCCCTCTGCAACGTTAATCGGTATGGTTTAAATGTTTAAGGGAAGAGCTGGCAGTTGAGAAATATCTAGACAAAAAAGGAAGGGCAAGTTTAATTTAATATTGACACATGATAAGCATGAAAAAAATTGCCTGCCTAAAGAGGAATATCAAATTGTAATAGACAGGAAAAGACTGAGAGCACGTTAATATGGGTGTAATTTCATGTTAGGGCAGCATGTGTTGGTAAGAAGTGTTACCAACGTGTGTCGCTCTGTGGCACACCGTCTTGAATGCTTTTCGGGTGGAAGGAATCTCGCGCTGTGTCCCTCGGGCGCTAGATAGCACCCACATACGTTCTAACACACTCGTGCTAACCACACTGCTATGCTGCATGAAGCTCAATAATTTGATACAAATGCTTCATTTTTATTTATTTGATGAGCTATTTGATAATGTTTCATAGTTATCGATTTGGAGGTTTTACATTTTATCATGATAAAAGCTTCATGATCATGTAGTATATTTAGCAAATTATCCTTATATCATGATTATCATTGTTAATTTTTACGGGTTTAAATATTATTTCTGAACAGTATTAATGAAATAACGAATATTATACAACTTTTCTGAATATTTTTACAGCATTGTGGTTATATGACTACTTTCTGACACCATGCACATCATAATGTTACACATTTTACAGATAATAATTGTAAAGACTTATGGCAGGCTTATGTTGAGTGAACTTTAGTGGAATAACGTTTAAGTCGTCTGTGCTTTCAATAAATCAAAGCACAAAACAAGATGATAAAAATGTTAAATGGTTAAAAAGTTAAGGAAAACTGATATCACAATAATATCGTGAAACTTACTTTATTTAAAAACATTATACCCCAACAACTATAGTTTTCACGAAAACATGGCATGTGTCCTCAGACAGATGGACCAATCAACATATAATCCTCAGGCATAGCAATAAGTAACGTATAAAACCCCTAAAAAGATTGACCGTCAGCCATGCTGTATCTTGGCATGAAACTGGCTTCTGTTTCTCCCTGAGGCTGCACTCTCTTCTCCATAGGCTGGTGTTTTGTGTCATGGCTGTGTTTAGTCTAATTTGCACTGCCCCTATGACTTTGTCCAATCCTACAAGGAAGCTTGAGCGCCAGACCATGCCCAGTCAGCCAGTGAGGTTTTGATGTCTTAGCCTGAGGCCATAACTGTGTGCACCTGCCTGATCCATCGGTTGAGTGTGCACCACCCTACATTTTTCAAATATTGAGTTATAAAGACAATGCCGTACATACTCTACCAGTCCTTACATTTTTTATTTGGAATTGCCTTTATTTTTTTTTTATGAAGTTGAAAGAAATGACTGTAAACCGTACAACACATTTGCAGGTTGATGTGTTATGTTTTTGTGTTTCAGGTTACGCACTGACGCAGGCCTTCGTTGTCTGCGTGGGCCTCAGTATGGAGACTCCCAGAAAGGACCCTGCGGTGTTTGTGGCCTCTCAGTTGCCCTCAGATGCACGGTTCATGGCGGTGCTTGCCAATGGGTACCTGGGCACCCAGGTGTACGGCCGCTCGCTGCACATGGGCGACGTTTACAACGGGAACGGGACAGAGAGTCACCGTGCGCATATCCCCTCCACGCTCAATGTGCTGCTCTCGAACACAGGCCCAGGGGAGCTCCTGTATGGCCTCAACACCAGGAAAGGTATGCACTGTTGCAGGCACTGATGCCTTGTGCCATTTGTGTGTCAAGAACATCCATACTTCTTCTTGGTTCTTTCGGTAAAGTCACGTAGAAGGGAAATAATAAAATAATAAAAATAAAACAATAAAATAATTTCACGACGTTTCGGCCACAACGCAAGCAGCCGTCCTCAGGTGAAGACGCTGTCTTCCCGACAGACATGTTCTTCACCTGAGGACGGCTGCTTGCTTTGTGGCCGAAACGTCGTGAGAATTATTTTATTATGTTGTATTTTATTATTTTATTATTTCCCTTCTACGTGACTTTACCGAAAGAACCAAGAAGATGAATCCCTGCAGTCACGAAAGCTTTAAATCGAAACATCCACACTGCCCAGAAGTGTGGGCTTGGGTGAGCGCTGGTCAGCGCGGAGGCACCACGTACAGTGTGCGGTGCGGGCTCCCGGTGAGGGAGCGAGAGGGAGCGTCAGCCAGCTAGGGTTACGTTAGGGCATGATACGCCGGTTGACCTGCAGACACGTGACCGGATGATATTGGAGAGGGGCCACCGGTGGATGGGGGCCGCTGGGCGGTCACGTGGTTTAAAAGAGCTCTCGGGAGCCTTCGGAAAAGAGCTCGAGAGATCTAGAAGGTGGGCGGGGCGAGGGGCGGAGCCAGCCCCAGCCCAGGACGATATAACGGGGGCCCCGTGAGGGGCTCGGGGTTCTTCGTGTTGCTGGTGATGTAGATCCTCGTTGGGTAAAAGAAGCCTCTAGCCTTGCGGCCCGGGACCCAGCTTGTGGTCCGGGCCGGGATAGCAAACCGTGTCTAGTTCTGCCGTAGCGCGGCGAGATGAGCATTAAACACCCATGTGTAGGTTGTGTTATGTTATGTTGCCCTTTTTAGTGACAACCTTACTAGTTGGCTGTGCCGGGTGCTGTCGGGTTTTACATTTATATATTTACGCGATCTAAGCCAAAAAAAACCTTATGGATAAATTATTAAGCCGACTGAAATGGTGCAAATTTTTTTTAAACAAAGTTTCTTAAACAATATTTCGTCCATGTGGATCAACATGGCATAATGATGGCCATTTTCGTACAAAATCTGTATTATTTTGCATTCAGAGAATCACGTAGCCGTTTGCACAAAAACACAGCCATTCAGCCACCACGCAATTGGGACAGGATTCGGGTGGAGCCAATGATGACGGAAGGTTACCGCAAAACAGTTGGCATTTGAGATCAAGGGAGCTCAGAAGTAGATAAATGATTCCTGCTTGCACAGGCCGTTGTATAACGTGGGGTATGCATTGTTTTGCTGGAATTCTATGAGCATACTTAAAGTGATGTCGCACCGGTTGCTCTATTGGAGTAAAATTGTTGAAAAGACTAAAAAAATTACTTATGATTGAGAATTAATTTTGCTGATTGAACCCATTTAATTCAGCATGAGGTTCATGTTTTATAATATTCACTTGGGCACGAGCTCTCTGCCTCCACGGAATACTGACATGGCTAGGCCGAGGAGGGAACCTTCCCTCATCTCCGCAGTATGTGCTTGTGAGAGAAATGTCAAACATTTGGTCCAAACCACAGATTGCTGGATCTTTCAAGGCACTGCAGTAAAACTAACTGAGTTAAAATCATTTTTCTTTATATGGTATATGGAAACAACTCTCTGGAACTACTACGCATTCATATGTGTTTAAATATACATGCACAACCCTTTTGTCATTTCACTGCGCAAGTCGTAGGAGTTGTTTGAACATGACCACCCTGGTCTCTGGGTTGGTGAAGGCATGTAGCATAGATGGGTGAGCATAGAAGAATCCAACAAAGCATTTTTCTGCATTACCCTCTGATTACCACAATATGACACAGCTTCTCAGCTGCATATTTCAACTAATATGTGCATGGTGGTCAGCCATCTAAACACTATCCAGGCTTAATTCTGCTTTGCTTCTGAGGCCTGATGAGATTGGGCTCTTTTTTAGGTGATTTGGTAATCGGCTTGTGTGCATATATGTGGTGTATATTTGCTGTAACCTTTATGAACCTACACAAGTGTTACATTCTCTTGCAGGTGTGTTTGAATGCGTGCTGAAGAGCGAACGTATGCTGGTGGTGCAGCGAATGTACGCGCACCGCTCTCGTAGAAACCTGCTGGTGCACAGCGTGCATGTGCGGCGCACTGGCCCGGACCAATCTCCCCTCCACCTCAACCTGTCCAGCAGCTTCACACCTTTCAGTGAAGATATTGACTTTAAAGAAGGGTCTGCATTTCTTGAAGCAAGGTGAGATGCAGCATATGATTGAATTGTTGCTTTGAAAAGGTTATAAATTTTATAAATGTAAATTTCAAAAATGAATGCACACAGGAACAATTGTTTTAAAGATCAACCAAAATGAAGAGCTCATCTCGTCATCAATGCCACCCCACCTTGTCATCGCTTGCTTCCACAATTGACATCCGACCTCCATAAACCACAGTTACTCTATCCGTCCATCTAGCTTTGCGTGTTCCCCTTAGCTGCTGATCTCGTGGTGCAACTGCAATGTTTGTGTAAGGACGTAAGTCGCGTCCCTACGGGGTGTATGCGGTAAGCACCCACGATCTATATGAGTGAGGGCACGTACCTCTGCAGGGAGTCGACGGAGACGTTGCGGGAAGCGGGTCCTGCTGGGCGGGGCCCCGTCACTGGAGGAGAGAGGGGATGTGCCGGCTCATGGGAGTTCAGGGGACCCGGGTGGGAGGGCCCGGGGACATGTGACGCTGGCTCCTGTTCTCTCGAGAGACCGAGCAGCAGGAAGCGTGGCCAGGGGCGGCACGGGGCCTGGCTCGGGGGTGGGGGAGGAGAGAGGAACGGGGGTGGAGCGGAGGGCTCAGTCCAGCGATGGAAGCGATCGGTGCGGCGGCGCGGGGAGCCTGGGAGATTGGCTATAGGGGCTGAGGGATAAGGGGACCCCTTCCAAGGGGTCTAGTATTGATTCCCCTTCCCAAGTGTTGCCTTCTAGAGTTGTGTTGTGTTATCCCTAGGCGAGATGTTATAATAAAGTGTGGTGCCTCCAGATTTCTGCGTGTGCCTCGTCCAACACACTACACTTGTCTCAGTAACTTGCTCTCCTCAATCCACAAGTATTCTTCATTTGCTACATATCAATAACCTTACTGTCACCCATTTTCTGGTGGGGAGACAGACATTCGTTATCTTGCTTTTTATTTTCCCCATGTTTGGCACCATCCTTGTTATTAATACAGGTGATGTCTTAAACTATACACCCATAATACTACAATGTGTGTAGGTATGTACATTGAACTTCTTTAGCACCGTACATAGCCAACTATGCTAATCCGAGGTGCAATTAACGTATCCACATGTGGCATGGTTGAGTTTATTATGTTATAAAAATTCTATAAGCATGTTGACCCATTTAATGTGAGGTTATTAAACATTTAGTATTTTGGTATTTTAAAACATGCTTTTGTTGTGTTTTTAAAAATGATTTAATATGATAATATAATTGTGACATTGGTAATATATGGGAATATATATTCACATCCATTTGAGAGCTGACCAGATGGCCTAGGGGCTCAGAGCGCTGAATTGGCATCGCTGAGACTTGAGTTCGAATCTGTGCCTCGGCATTCCGTGAATCTGGGTTCTGAAGTGTCGTGAGTGGAGTCTCAGCTGAGTAAACAATGACTGTACTCTTTGGTTCTTTCGCTAAAGTCACGTAGGTAAAAAATAAATAAAAATAAATTAAATCACGACGTTTCTGACGCAACACAAGCGTCCGTCATCAGGTGGGACAACCACAGCAAAAAACCGTTGCTGAAGTAGGCAAAAGAGCTGCTAGTAACGGGGTTATTTACCGCTCGCTGCTCCTCAGGTTATTTGCCGTCAATGTCATATTTGCTTCCCCCCCCCACCCTCTCTATCCTTGCCTCCGCCCCCCTCCCTCATTTATATATAACCCCCTGTTACTAGCAGCTGTCTTGCCTACTTCAGCAACGGTTTTTTTCTGTGGTTGTCCCACCTGATGACGGACGCTTGTGTTGCGTCCGAAACGTCGTGATTTAATTTATTTTTTACCTACGTGACTTTGCCGAAAGAACCAAAGAATATGGATCCTTGCAGTCACGAAAACTTCAAATCTAGAATGAATAACCAATGACTGCACAGAGAAACATCACATTAAATTCATTTTTTCACTTAATTGGGTTAAATCGCAACTTTTAGTGTTTCAAATATTGTTTAAAGTTTCATGCGGTGAACATGTGGGGAAGTGTGTTACCTAGTTTGGATAAGAAAACTTCACATGAAGTGATGTTGGAAGTCCTGTTATACTTTTTTATGTGAGCTGTTATGTAACACATGGTATTGTGCCACCAATAGCCCAATTATCAATACGTTGGCGAAAATACGAACATACAACATCCATTTGAATGTTGAAGTCATTCTCAAATGTAATAGTGAGAAAAGTTTAGGAGCATCCTTTTTTAAATTATATATTATAGATCATGAGGTTTAATGGGCAGCATGTTGTGATGCAATGGCTTATGCACTGCGATACGAACTCACCAACCTGGCTAACATCACTGGCGAGTAATATCTGAACCAGTCTTGGGGCCCCCCCATTCACTATCTCGGATTGACCGGTGTGGGGAAGTATGGGCAAATAAACCCCATGCCTGAGAAGGGTATAGAGTCCTTCATATAACAGTGGATTTACAAAGGGCTGTAAATTATTATTTCTTATTAGACAATGATGGCAAATGCATTGACTTTCGCGGGGACTTTCTCATTGTACATATGATTATCTGCAGGTACATTTACGGTGAGATTCATGCGCCGGAAGGGAAAGAATGTTCAAAGACCACTGTGCATATGGTCTGGACACCAGTCCCAACTTGCTTGGAGCTGCCCGCTGGACAGATCGTGAAAAAGTGGACATTTCTAACAGCCCTGAGCACGGATGAGAGTGAAGCCAAAGCCGAATACCGCGCGGGTCTGCGTGCAGCTGAGACACGCGAGCTGTACCTCACCCACAAGGCAGCCTGGTCCCAGCTGTGGGCCGCAAGCTGCATTGACATGACTGGAGACTTTTACCTTACCCAGGTGTTGTATGCGTGCATGTTCTACATGCTCAGCGCATTGCCGTCTACGAGCACGTTGGATCATCCCTTCTTTGGACTGAGTCCTGGCGGGCTGTCCAACGGAGAGAGAAACGAGGACTATCTTGGACACGTTTTCTGGGACCAGGTAGCTTTGCATGGCTTGTAACCTGTAATAGTGGCCACTTTGGTTGTGTTACGTAAATTTATAATCATATTAATGGGACCTCCCTTGCCAATATCAAAATATAAGAATATTTTTACCCTTTCTGGTAATAAAACATGTGTTAAGATACTCTTTGGTTTTTTCGGTAAAGTCACGTAGGTAAAAAATAAAAATAAATTAAATCACGACGTTTCAGAAGCTTGTGTTGCGTATGGACCCTTGCAGTCACGAAAACTTCAAATCTAGGTGTTAAGATGTTAAAACACCGAATAGAAACCTTTTGCAAGAAATCATGTCTGCATTAACCACACATACTTGTGGCGAACATGGCGACAGGGAGGTCACATGGGTAGGGACTCCATTCCCAGCCCCCTTCGCCACCTCCCAGTCCTGTTATACATTTATCAAATGATCTATGCAGAAGTGTGAAGGTTCCCTCTAAACCTACTTTCCAATTTGTAATTCGAATTTAACGTGGTTGACGTAAAAAGTGATGTTTTGTGTGGTCACATGTTTTCAGGAGACATGGATGTATCCCGTAGCGCTGTTGTTCCACCCCAGGGTTGCACGCACCATGCTGGAGTACCGTGTGGCACGGCTTGGTGCCGCACGTGAAAATTCTCGGGCCGCTGGACACAGGGTACCAAAACTGCTTGCAGGCGTACTTTGTTTACTATTTATTCATTATGGATGCATTGTTTGCACTAACTTCACTCCTTTGAATGAGAGCCAAGCCACAACATTTAAAATCTGAGTACGACGTTTCACCAGTAATTACAACTAGCTTCATCAGGCGACAGTTAGATTTGTGGAGAAGTCTTAATTGTTTCATTCCTTATATAGAGGTGTAGATGTGGTGACCACGCTTCTGTGCTCTTGCGCAATGTGGGGGGGGATGGATTACTGAGTCAATGTACATTATGCATCTGCATTATGCGAACCCTTTGATATTATCCTTCCTGTCTCGCATAATGCACATGCATAATGTACATTGACTCAGTAATCCCCCCCCCCACTTTACGCAAGAGCGCAGAAGCGTGGTTACCACATCTACGCCTCTATATAAGTGTAGAGGAGCAGCGGGATGACGTCATGTCATGGGCGCCGCAAAGTGTGATGACGTCATGTCATGAGCTCTGTAAGGAGACCTCAAGAAAGGGGGCGGGTCCGAGTGAAGGGGGTGCTTAAGGAGGATCCCGTGACGTGAGCGGGGCCGTTGTGGGGAGCCAGAGGTGGATCGCCTGTGAGAAGTCTCTCCCGCTCGTGACCGGACGGTGTTGGCTTAACCCCCGTCCGGGGTCGACGAGTGGGAGAGCCGGGGAGATAGCCGAGAGTAGGGCTACAAGAAGTGTGGGAGAACCCAGTCGTAGTGAGAGAGCCTGAGGGATAGCCGAGGTTAGGGCGAGTAGAGCCTGGGGGTCCACGGGAAGGACCGAGTGTAAAGAACGTCTACCTCTGGTGTAAGCTGAGTGTTACCCTTGTTAATAAATGGCGAAAGCCCTTATATGAAGTTCCGTCTCCATGTGGTTCTACGCCTCAACATAAGGAACGAAACAGTTAGACTTCTCCACAAATCTGGCTATCGCCTGATGAAGCTAGTTGTAATTACTGGCGAAACGTCGTACTCAGATTGTAAATGTTGTAGCTTGGCTCTCCAACACACCGGTAGTGCTGTACTAGTGACGAATTGGCATGTTCGGTTTACGTGACAACCATTTTTAGCTGGCTGTCAGGTGGGGGTGGGTTTTAATGACACATTTATATATTTACGCGATCTAACCCCCAAAAACCTCTTCTGGATTATATTAGTCGCGAAAAGCCTTCGTGTTAAACATCACTCTAACGTTAACCGGTCTGTTAACGTGGGCCATCTTTTTGCAAACGGAAACGTTGCTCATTTTTTGTCAACAGGGAGCAAAGTTCCCCTGGGAGAGCGCTGTGGCTGGACATGAAGTTTGCCCGGAAGACATTTACGGGCAGCAGGAAATCCACATCAATGGAGATGTGTCCTTTGCTTTCCAGCAGTACTTCATTGTCACTCAGGTACCATACACAGAACCCAATGGGAGCACAGTGATGGTCCAAACGAGTAATTTTGTATAGCATGTACAGTTATGTATATTTTCAAAAACATAACGTAATGAATGTCCTTTTTGGCGATGTTTTCCAGTTATCTTCCGTGAAAGATGGACATCTGCCTCTCTATCACCTCCATTCTACAAGTCTATTGTAGTGATCACTCTCTTTAAATATGTAGTGTTTTTATTTCACGCAGACAACTTCTTCTTTCTTTTTCTCCGGTGTCACTTTTATTCAACAGAACTTCTCGCGTTCAACACCACGTAACTCCGTCGCAACTCTCCCGCCGGCGCTGCTCGCCTCCTTCGCTCCGCTCGCTCCGCTTTCTTAGCCTCTCCACTGCTAGCCTGTTCTCTCTCTCACTGTCATTGCCTCTCCACTGCTAACCTGTTCTCTCTCACTATCCTAGCCTCTCCACTGCTTGCCTGTCTGCCTGCCAAACTCCGCTCGCTTCGCTCGCTTCCACTGCTGACCTACCACTACACACTCTGATAGCTTCCCACTGTGCACTCTGCTAGCCTCTCCACTGCTGGTCTCTCCTTGTTCTTCTGCTGGCTCTCTTCTGCTAACCTATCACCTCACACTCTGTTCGCTTCTTCACTACTAGCCTTCCGCTATATATTCTGCTAGCTTCTCTACTGCTAGTCTTCCGCTATAAATTCTGCTAGCTTCTCTACTGCTAGCCTTCCGCTATACACTTTGCTAGCTTCTCTACTGCTAGTCTTCCTGCTATACACTCGGCTAGCTTCTCTACTGCTAGCCTTCCGCTATACACTTTGCTAGCTTCTCTACTGCTAGTCTTCCTGCTATACACTCGGCTAGCTTCTCTACTGCTAGCCTTCCGCTATTCATTGTGCTAGCTTCACTACTGCTAGTCTTCCGCTATACACTCGGCTAGCTTCTCTACTGCTAGTCTTCCACTATTCACTCTGCTAGCTTCTCTACTGCTAGCTACACACGCTCACACTTGGGATTCTGCTAGCTTTTCTACTGCTAGCTACACACGCTCACACTTAGGATTCCGCTAGCTTCTCTTCCCTCGCCTCTCCTACCTCGTCCTTGCCACCCGTGGGGGTTCAGCCATCACCACGGGTGAGGGCGAGGTGATAAGAGCGGTGCTTGGGACTTCCCTTGTATGTGTTTCTGCCTTCACTATGACCAACTCAACTCCTCTGCCTCACGCTCCCGTATATATTAGCCGTCTCCCTTCCTTGGCTCTCTCTTCGCACCTGTCTGTCCCGATGCGACCTCACTGTCCGTAACTTCGCACATGCATGCACACAGCTTGCAAGCCCCCGCGCGTGTTATTTCACTACAAATATAAAGGCAACTGTTGACTGCCTGGCAATACGTTAATTAGCCTCTCCATATGGTTCTAATTTTACCAACCAAATAATAAATGTGCTATTAGCCATAACTTTCCATTCTTCTCACTGATGAAGCTTCACACTCAGGTCAGGCAGCCTTGAATACACATTCCCTAGCTATTGCAATATGAGAAAGTTTGTTGGGTTTTGTTGTTTTTAAATGTCTACATTTTCAGATTGCGTGAGCCCTTTAAGGTTGCCTTTTTGTAAGAAAGACCTGGGTGACATGAGAAAAATATTCTGAATATTGTGCAGCTTTGCAGATGCACATCTGTACTGATTGTCATCGTACTGTCACAGGATTTAAAGTTCTTTTCACAACTGGGAGGATGGGATGTGGTGAAGTCTATCGCGGAATACTGGAAAAGTCGTGTGGAGTGGAATAAGACTGAGAAATGCTATGACATTAACAGTAAGTCTTATGTACATATAAGTAAGGACAAGTTGCATGGGGAATTTGAGGTTATTGAATAACAAAGACGTGCATTGTTAGATAATGGTACTGTCCGTGTGTACTTGGGAAGGCTAAGCAATAACGTTACCTCAAATGGTAGCAATTGTCCAGTCTATTCGAGGTACAGGCAGTCCTTCTCAATCAAAGCTTAGATTGTTGTTTTCCTTGCACCTTCCCAAAAGTAAAAAACTAAATGCAACAATCTTTAGTATTACTCTTTGGTTCTTTCGGTAAAGTCACGTAAGGTAGACAAAATAATAGATCACGACGTTTCGATCACAACGCAAGCGACCGTCCTCACCTGAGGGTGGTAGCTTGCATTTCAATCGAAACGTCGTGATCTATTATTTTGTCTACCTCCGTGACTTTACCGAAAGAACCAAAGAGTATGGATTCCTGCAGTCACGAAAGCTTCAAATCAAGATTGAATCTTTCGTATTTTTGTGTTGTCTTTCATTTAAATAGATCTTTGTGTTTTGTGGCAAGCAGTTGTAATTTTATAGATGTCATTGTAACTTTAAAAAAATCTCCATATTTTAGCAGAAACGTTTCTCTATCAATGGCAACTGACTCTGCCCACTTCGAGCCATTCTGCAAGTGTGCTGTAAAAGTGGAATGGGAGTGTTTGTGTGGAATTTGCCACTTGGGTTACAAGATATGGAATGGATCGAATTTTATACCAAATATTTAAAAAAACCAGACGCTATTTTTTTTTACTGATCTGGTAATTAGTGGAGTGTTATTAAAAGGGGGGCTTTGAGGATGTGTAAAACACAGACTGGTTGGAGTGAACAAGGCTTAGTAGCAATGACACTTCATCCATTTCAGTATATATTTCCTCATCAGATTTCTTAACTCTTTTACATAACCTGTGACCAGATTTTTTTAAATCAATATATAGATTACAACCATGTCGTTTCTTTTATGCAAATCACCTTTTTCACGTTTTATTATTATTACTCCTGTTTTTGTTACCAGCCTTCATGCATTTTCTGTCGGATGTGTTTCTCATAATCTACAGAAAGTGTTTAAAAGTGATTTCGATATATATTTGTTCAAAGTGCTAAATCATATCAGGGGCAGAGAAAATGCTGGAGGAAGTTTGGGTTGTTCAGGAGTTTTGAGTTGTTTCAATGCAGTGCAAAGGGTGGAAATGTGGTGTTCAAAATAGGAACCATTTGAATCTGTAAGCCATGGTTCAAAGGACAGTATGAAATAGCAGTAGCTTCCAGTTCTACATAATAGAATGATTTGCTTGCTATCGAAGAGGTTGATCCCACTGAGCCACTTGGCCACAACTGCTCTGTCACGTTGAATGTGTTCTCTTTATAGATGTGATGCCTCCAGATGAGTACCATAATGGCGTCAAAAACTCTGTCTATACAAATGTCGTGGCCAAATACAGGTAAGGTAACTCACGTAGGTAAAGGTGCAGCCTTGCAATTGCTTGCTCATGTCCGCGCTGGCAGAAGGGCCTCCACGAGAGAGAGCTCAAGAGACCCTTAATCGAGAGTAATTTGGCCTATTTTTCCAGACATCTTGAAAGAGGTGGAAATACGTACCCATGTTTTCCCCCCACCACTTTTGACCTTCCACTCGATTAACTTTACACCAACTCACATAAATATTCTGCAGACCTTTGTATTGTTGTTAATCTATTTAATTTTAGCCTCTGAAATGTACAACTTCCACGAGCGATTAATGACAATGTGTAATGTATTGCTTTGATTAATCAATTACTTATTTCTAAAGCTCACAGACAATTCATATGTGTTGTGGTGTAGGACTATCACAGAGTAAGGTTCCAAGAACACTTTATAGCAGATACAAGAAATATGAGATTTAAATTTTAATGAGATTTGAAGGAACTGCCTTGGCAGTAGTATAGGCAGAGGATCCTATTAATTCATAATAACTATTCTGGCAAATTGCCCGATGATTCTGGATGTAATTACCAGCAAAACGTCGTACTAAAAAATTGTAAATGTTGTGGATTCACTCTTCAACACACCAGTGGGCTAAACTAGTGAACTATTTATACCCTTTGATTTTTTCGGTAAAGTCACATAGGTAGAAAAATGATAGATCACGACGTTTCGATCGCAACACAAGCAATCGTCTTCAGGTGAAAAAGAGGGGGGAATCTTCTGAGGCTGGCGGTTTTTATAAAGGTGTTGAGTAGTTCCGACGGACGTACTCGGAGACGGAGGTAAGTTAGGGGCTTCCGCCAGGGTTTATTAACACTTATCAATACTACACAGGGTACACAACTCCCAGGGGCTAGGGGTCCTACTCTGAGTCCGGGTCCCTGCCGGCTAGCTCCAGTCTCTCTCTCTCTCTCTCGTGTCGGATCGTGGAGTCTGCCGACTCCACCGACCGGAGAGAGAAGCACCTCTACGGCTACCACCGGCTTCTCCCCAGACTCCCTATTCGATCCCTCTCACTATCCCTGGTTCCCTCTTCACCCTGTTTACTATCCCCGTTCCTACAGTGACCCCGCTTACGTCACGGGGTATCCCTTAAATACCCTAGGAGACGTGACGTCACGTGCACTGCCCAGCGCGTGCGACCCCACGTCCCGTGATGTCATCGCACCGGACAGCGCACACGACGCCACCACTCTCCTCTACTCCTCTACAAAGGTTTAGAGATGGGCAGGGCAGCTAATGTTCATGTAGGAGCGAGTAGGAGAGAGATATTTGCTTGTAAATGTAAGCTCGGCAAGGACTATTTGTCTTTTGTCAACGTGACACATTTTTTACTGATGGGCCGTGTCGGGTGGTGGAGGGTTGCGACACATTTATAAATAACGCGATCTAACCCAAAAACCTTTATTATGAATAATATTGGTCGCAAAAGCCTACGTGTTAAACTGATCCTATTAATTACTACAATGTACCACAAAGTGCAACTTAATACTAAATAGCACCAGAAATTACCACCTAATACCACAATACTTGAATATCATAAACAACAAAGCATTTTTAATAAATAACAGACACAAAACATAATTCGAGGTAATTATTTCAGTACTTTGTGGTACTTTGCGATACTTTGTGGTAATTATTGAGGTGCTTCATGGCACTTTTTGGTAATTAGTGGGACCCCATTAACATTAACTGTACAAACCTTGAAGTATAAAACTGTGCACTCAATACAGATTCTAATTTGAGCATGCACCTCTTAAACTCTTGACATCTTGCTGGCTTTGAGCACGTCGAACCCTGGAGTTGTCATCAATCCCCAAGTTTTGTCTCTTGCAACATCTCAACTTTGCAGGATCTCACACCTCCGCTTGGTGCAACAGCTCCCGAATCCACATCTTTTGTTGAGACATATAACCATGCATTCGTGTGTCTATACTCCCCTGAAACTTGCTTTTCTCAAGACTAATTCTACAGCATGCCACTTATCGATTCGCATCACCACCATACTCATATCCCTCTGGCTCCTAATTCAACTCTGTATCAACTAAAGAATGTTGTGGTCAAATCCGTGGTCTGTGTAAGACACCTAATCAGACTTGCCTTCCCATGAAGTCTAACATTAAATAAAAACTGTTTCTTAACTTTTCATTTATTTTATTTGCTTATGTTATTTACTACTTACCTGTCTTATGTTATTCGCTGCTCACGGTTGCACTTTATTTTGCGCGCGGTTGCAATTGATTCTGGTCAGTCAGTGTTAGCCGCTAAAAGGCGTGACAGGTTTCTGTTCTCAATCCTGTTGCTCCGTGCCTCCTGTACCGCTCCCATTCTGTTGTAATGTGTACTGATGCCGAATTTATTGAGGGTGATATTAGCACTTTAAAAAATTAACCCGTAAAAACAAAGTTTTTCACTATAAATCCTTTATATGCGTGGCGGCTAGAGTCCTCTCGTCCTCTGGCTTGAGATGGCTGCCACCTATGGGTCAGATGATTGTCTGCCACCATTAAGCAATTGGTAATTAAATATTTAAAAACATTTCCCTAAACAGTGTAACATTTTTGAAAAAAATGTTCACGAAAATTAATTGGCACGCACAATGAGTCTGTGTGCAAAATGTCAGCTCGATTGGATCACGGGAAGTCGGTTAAAAAACGACCGAAAGATTTGCACGGTCGTAAGCAAGCAAGCAAGCACGCAAGCGAACTTAATATAAAGGATAAAAAAAAAATTGATTGCCTTTACTGTCTTCAAAATCCTCCATGGACTCACCCCTGCCTACCTGTACCCTTTCATATCACTCTACTGCTTCCTGATCTCCACTTAAACAACAACAAAGGTATTCTGTCAACCCTTCATCTACCTTTGTTCAATAGGAAGAACACTGGTGACTGGAATTCCTGTGCAATGGCCATCTACACTGCTAAGACCGATTCAAGTCCACATTCAATACATTTCTTTTCTCTTTTGCATATAACTATCTCTATAAAGTGTCTTGCTAGACTATTCTACCATAGCATAATCTTATTTCCCTTTCTCGCCAGTGATTATACCTAACATATACTGCTGCCAAAGAATAAAAAAAACTCTTCAAACTCAAACATTGTTTGTTGATAATGCATTGGTGCACAATTATAAATAAAAATAAAAACTCACATGCATCAGTAACACTACCTTCAAAAGTATATTATAGGGGATGTGTCAGGCAATGGCCCTTCACAGCACACAGAGAGGCCAAACTCGAGATGAGCACGTGTCTCGTATTTGTGCAGCGTCTTGAGATACGGTCATATATTTGTATATTTGTCTTATTTCAGTCGTAGGTGCCCAATGAGCTATTAGGCTTTATTTCATGGGCATCCTTCGACGGTACAAATGTTGTACGGTACACATCTTCGTTACAATCATTGTTTCATGTGTCACATTACAAACAGCAAGTATCGGTACATTCTATACATGTTACAAGAATAGGGGACTGGCAAAAAAACATTACTACATTTTATGAACAAAAATTAAGGAAGAAACAAATGGTATTCAACAAAACAAACACAATCACTTTTAGATACTTTATTTATCCAAATTGTATTGAAAATATCTGTTTTATTTCAAAAGCTAATGCCAAAGGGGTGAATTACTGCAGAATAATTTCGTACTGAACGTTTGTGAGCTTGTCAACAAATTGTGAATTGGGGTTAATTGTGGACTGTACTCTTGCTTATGGGTAAAATATTCCCCAATGTATTGTGATAGTTTCATTTAAAGCTTAATTTGTAAGTTGTTAGTCCCATCTATTTCTACTCCCTGAAATTACCTTAAATTACACAATTATTGCAGTCACAAAAGCTCCAAATCAAGTTTACACAATCCATTTAATTCTAGATTTGAAGCTTTCGTGACTGCAAGGATTCATACTCTTAGTTCTTTCGGTAAAGTCACGTAGGTAAAAATTAAAATTAATAAAAATGAAACAATAGAAATCACGACGTTTCGGAGGCAACACAAGCTTCCGTCTTCAGGTGAAACCGTCACAGCAAAATATCTGTACCTTATATAGTGGTTAAGGGGGGAGGAGCCAGGAAGGGCAGCGGGGGAGGAGGAGTTGTGAAGCGGTCAATTACTGCTTTTGTTATACTGCTGGGTGGGTAAATGAATTAGATACGATTAAGCCGCTCTTTGTTATGCTGGTTGTGCGCAAGTCACTGTGGGATGAATGGACTCGTGGTCAGAGACGTGTTGCGCAAGTAACTGTGGAGGTACATAATAGAAAAGGAGCAGAAATGCCCATGGTTATACCAGTGTTGGCTGACAATAAAGAGTACTGTTAAACGTTAGGGATGTTAACACTCGGTGAAGTAAAATAGTGCCTGTCAGATAAGATGGTCCAAAAATGTGTAATTAAATCTTTTTTTGCATGGTTGATAACATCTTTCCAATGATTACTAAGTTTGTACCCATCACGGTTGAAATTATGTTTGTGTTTGTATATCTGAATGGCTTCGTGTACAAACCTTTGATGGTAGCCAGAAGGCACTATATAAGGTACAGATATTTTGCTGTGACGGTTTCACCTGAAGACGGAAGCTTGTGTTGCCTCCGAAACGTCGTGATTTTTATTGTTTTATTTTTATTAATTTTTATTTTATTTTTTATCTACGTGACTTTACCGAAAGAACTAAGAGTATTTACACAATCCAGTCAGCATTTTAAATTTAGTATGTTGATAATGGACCACCTATTACCAAATTGCTCGGAATCCACCGGATCGTATCTGATGCGAAGCAGAGTTGTACTTGGTAGTGATAGGATGGGTAATCATGCATAACAGGTGTTATCAGCTGTGGAGTTACAACTCACCGGAACCTGAGTGGTTCTGGAACCTGAGCACCATGTTCAGTTGACCGAGAAACCACTTCAACTTTGTTTCTGAGTCTTCTTCTTATTTTTATGGCTGATGTAGATGCAGAGCAACAACTACAATTTCACATTTAGGTGGTCAAGTCAGATAACCGTGCCAGGAGCCGTGGAGTGTATTGCTGTGATGTCTCCACGTTTGTGGATAGGGCATTTCAGCGTTATACGTTGTACATTCTTGATGAACACAGTCCCACACCGCAGAGTTTTAAATTTTCCATTTGTGCATCTGCCATGGTTTGTGCAGTGGATGCAATTTATGGTGGACCATGAGTGATAATGTACGTGCCGATTGTAATTTTTATTTCCATTTTGCCACAGCCTTGACTTTGCCTCGGATCTTGGAGAACTACTGAAAGTTCCCGTCCCTCCGAAATGGAAAGACATTTCAAGCAAACTAAAAATTCCCATCGACCACGAGAAAAACTACCACCCAGAGTATGATGGATACAATCTTGGTAAAACATCCAAACTGTTTTCAGTATTAGAGGCATTCGTTAATCTTTGTTGAAAACCAGGGGAGATGCTATTGCGATGCGGATTATATTGTCCGAGTTTATCAATTAATTTGACACCTCTTATCCAAGTGGCAAAACCCAGATAACGTGCTTAAATTGTCGATTTAAAGTTTTCGTGACTGCAGGGATTCATCTTCTTGGTTCTTTCGGTAAAGTCACGTAGAAGGGAAGTAATAAAATAATAAAAATAAAACATAATTAAATAATTCTCACGACGTTTCGGCCACAACGCAAGCAGCCGTCCTCAGGTGAAGAACAGGTCTGTCAGAAAGACAGCGTCTGAATGAACACCACCAGGCTTGGCTGCGTATATTTAAGCTGGGTTGGAAGGGGAAGAGTGCCCCGACAAAGGAATTCGCATATCAAGAGGAATCTAGCATACCCATGCTGCTAATCCTGCATAATGCACGGGCATAAGTGGTACTGGTTGCATACCTGCATTTCCCATGGGTATGCTAGATTCCTCTTGATATGCGAATTCCTTTGTTGGGGCGCTCTTCCCCTTCCAACCCAGCTTAAATATACGCTGCCAAGCCTGGTGGTGTTCATTCAGACGCTGTCTTTCTAACAGACCTGTTCTTCACCTGAGGACGGCTGCTTGCGTTGTGGCCGAAACGTCGTGAGAATTATTTTATTATGTTTATTTTTATTATTTTATTACTTCCCTTCTATGTGACTTTACCGAAAGAACCAAGAAGATGCTTAAATTGTGTTTTTTCTTGATACGTTTCAATTGTGCAACACTTTCTGGCTGTTAGGGCTCTATGAAGTTTAATGTGTTCACTACCGCTCTACACAGCCTGGTCTATAATCTGAGGTTGCCCATTCTCACCTGTGATCACACTTTTTTAGGGTCCTTTCGACATGTTTAGCAACTTATGCTTATTTGCGAAAGAACATTACTTGTATATTTTGTTTACTACCACTGCGCAAAAGCGAGCGGCTCGCAATCAGAAGGTTGAGCGTTTAAATCCTGGCTGGGGGTTGACTCAGCCCTTCATCTGCATGGGGGTCAATAAATGAGTACCAACTTGTGGGAAAGTCAACCGTGGTTGTCCTAATGATAGTTTCACCCCAGCCATAAGAATCTGGAGTTTCCACCACTTGCTCAGGGTTGCAAACAAGAGATGAGCACCAATGTCTAAATGTTCATTTCAGCAATAATTGTTTTTCTTTGTCCAATTATACATCTATCAATCAGATTGCTTTCCTCACACATAGCGTTGCACAGAAAACTTATGAAAAAATATAGCAATAATAATATACAAAAAATGTAAGTTCAAGGTGAACAAAATAATATTCTGATTAAACGTTTAAAAATATTATAATCTTACCATCGAGACATCAATTTTGAAAACCAGAACAATAATGTCTGAAAGCACTTTCCATTGAGATATAAATAAATAGCAATCAATGGTCGTGTGTAAAACAGCTTCAAATAAAGTTGACAAATTTGTCTTCAGATGTGAAAGCTAAGTTTTAAAAATGTGTTTAATCTTGAAAACCCAGTGTTTTCTCGAAATCCAGAAGATGCTTCTTTAAACCTAGCTCTTGCGACTCCTACATGAGTCCATTTAAACATATGGAGGTGTAGGTGGTGCTGGCCACTCACCCGGCTCGTGTGCTGTGCCGACCTTCATAGGTGATCGCTAACAGCACTTGCCCCAACAGTCTGTTCAGGCTATACGGGGGTCTTTGTGGGGAACGGTAATGTAGCGGTTAGCGCACTGCACTATAAACCCAGTGTCCCGAGTTCGATTCCCGCTCACGGCCAACACCAGTGACGATTATCTGAACCGGTCTTGATCCTCCTCTCCTAGGTCGACTCAGCGTCAAATGAGTACTTGGTACAGTGTGTAAACATCACCACTGGGAAGACAGAGGTGGTCGGGCGTGGTCCTGGCCACCCACCCCCTTGTGTACCGTGCCGGCCATCATAGTTGCTCGCTACCACCACTTGCCCCAACAGTCAGTTAAGGATATACAAGGGATATTTGTCTTTGTTTCGTGTAACATGGCAGGGCTTTAACAACTTCAGTATCGTTTTCACACGGAGGCACGCTCACGGTTGTTTCCTGGTGTTTTGACTCTCAGGTGAGTCAGTGAAGCAAGCCGATGTGATCCTCCTTGGCTTCCCTTTGGGGTTTCCCATGAGCGCACAGATGAGGAAGAACGACCTGGAATTTTACGAGGAAGTGACAGACCATGATGGGCCTGCCATGACCTGGGTACGATTAAACTTGCAGAAATTAACTTTCCATGAGTGGTTTGTTATTAAATATGTACGTATGTTTCTTGGTCGTAATCGCATCTTGTACAAGTGGCCAAACCATAGTTGCCTTGGCAATTAAACACAATACTATACATATACTCTTTGGTTATTTCGGTAAAGTCACGTATAAAGATAAAATAATAAATTAAATACTAGCATACGACGTTTCGATTGCAACACAAGCAATCATCATCAGGTATAAATGAAATAGAAACACAAATCTAGTATACTTAGAAATGTAATGTAATACAACAGAGAGTCGGTTGATTACGTTCTTCCTGAGAATGCTAAATTTGAGAGAGAGATGAAACAGAACCAGAGACATATAAAGTCACGTAGAAGGAAAATAAGACAATACAAATAAAACAATAAAATAATTCTCACGACGTTTCGGCCACGACGCAAGTAGCCGTCTTCAGGTGGAGAACAGGCCTGTCGAGAAGGCAGAGTCTAAATGGCACGCCCCAGGCTTGGAGCGACTTTATGCTGGGATGGAGGGGCGAAGAGCGTCTTTACAAAATAATGTGCATATCAAGAGGAATTTAGCATATTTATGGGAAATGCAGATATGCGATTAGTTCTACTTGTGAAATGCGTAGGAGGTTTGGCGAGGGGTTTAAAGTCATTATGCCCATGCATTATGCAGGATTAGCAGTATCAAAGGGAGGGAGTAAGGTTAGACTTAATAAAGGGAAGGAATGTTAATAATATGGCGCCGCAGCAACTAATATGCTTATAGACTATACATTGTAATATTACACTATGTATTATTCTACCCACCCAACTGTATACCACACTGCTATATATTCACTATACAATTACGATACTATATATTGTCTTATACATTGTATTAACCATTACATTTTAATACTATTTATTATTATTATAAAATATGCTATACACTATACCATTGACCGTCGCGTGAAAGGTACTAAGAGGAAGCAACGAAATATGTCAATGGGAGAGTGGTGGTAGGAAGCTTGCAGCGGAGCAAAGAATCCATTCCTTGCGGAGAATACAAGATATATAGTCAATGTCAGTGAGTGGACTGCGGTCTGAAAGTCCATGGTCCTCTTGATATGCACTCCGCAGGGAATGGATCCTTCGCTCCGCTGCGAGCTTCCCACCACCACTCTCCCATTGACATATTTCGTTGCTTCCTCTTAGTACCTTTCATATTGTATAATAATAAATAGTATTAAAGTGTAATGTTTAATACAATGTATAAGGTAATATATAGTATCGTAATTGTATAGTGAATATATAGCAGTGTGGTATACAGTTGGGTGGGTAGAATAATACATAGTGTAATATTACAATGTATAGTCTATAAGCATATTAGTTGCTGCGGCGCCATATTATTAACATTCCTTCCCTTTATTAATTCTAACCTTACTCCCTCCCTTTGATACTGCTAATCCTGCATAATACATGGGCATAATGACTTTAAACCCCTCGCCAAACCTCCTACACATTTCACAAGTAGTACTAATCGTATATCTGCATTTCTTATAAATATGCTAAATTCCTCTTGATATGCAAATTATTTTGTGAAGACGCTCTTCGCCCCTCCATCCCAGCATAAATAGTCACTCCAAGCCTGGGGCGTGCCATTCAGACTCTGCCTTCTCGACAGACCTGTTCTCCACCTGAAGACGGCTGCTTGCGTTGTGGCCGAAACGTCGTGAGAATAATTTTATTATGTTTTATTTTTATTATTTTATTATTTTCCTTCTACGTGACTTTACCGAAAGAACCAAGAAGATGAATCCCTGCAGTCACGAAAGCTTTAAATCGAAATCAGAGACATATAGACAGACATATAAGCAGATATATCACAGAGATACATAGCGAGAGACAAACATGTTGGAAAACTAACGATTGCAGTATTCATCAATTTACCGGTGTAGATTAATGCTCTATTGCATTCTTATTTGTCTAAAATGTACCTGGGACATTGTAAAATGTTTTTTAAAACCCAGACACGTGAGGCCAAATAAGAGTATGTTTAAGGAGTCCTTGCAATATTCGATGAGAAACAAGAGCATTGACATTTTGACTTAAAACTTTAGGGACTGCAGGAATTAATATTCTTTGGTTATTTCGGTAAAGTCACATAGATAGAGAAAAAAAATATAAAGTGAATAAAAATAATAAAAATAACATCCTGGTTCTTAATCTGAGTGAGTGTACTGGCATTCTATAATGTAGACTGTAGCAATGGTTATTAAGTTTGGTGAGTGTACTGGCAGTCTATAATGTAGACTGTAGCAATGGTTATTAAGTTTGGTGAGTGTACTGGCAGTCTATAATGTAGACTGGAGCCTGGTTCCTAACCTCGGTGATAGTACTGGCAGTCTATAATGTAGACTTAATCTTTGATTCTTTCGGTAATTACATTTACTACTACTATCATCACTTACATTAACATTAGCTGCCCTGCCTATGCTGCTACACCTGAGCTACGCCCATGTTAAACCTTTACCTGGCAGCCCTTTAATTGGTGGACGCCGTCGTGGCCCACGACTACCATCAGTTACATTAACATTAGCTGCCCCGCTCATGCTGCTGACACTTGGGCTACACCCATTTTAAACCTTTATAAACAGTTTGCCTTCAGAGGCTAACCTCCCTTTCCTTGATGATGCCCGCTTGTGTTGCGATCGAAATGTAGTGGTTTAAATGTTTTTGTTATTACTGAAAGAACCAAAGAATAAGTCTACATTATAGACTGCCAGTATGCTCACTCAGGTTAAGAACCAGGCTACAGTCTACATTATAGACTGCCAATACGCTCGCCAAGCTTAAAACCAGGCTACAGTCTACATTATAGACTGCCAGTACACTCACCGAGATTAAGAACCAGGCTACAGTCTACATTATAGACTGCCAGTATGCTCACCGAGGTTAGGAACCAGGCCACAGTCTACATTATAGACTGCCAGTATACTCACCCAGCTTTTTAACCATTGCTACAGTCTACATTATAGACTGCCAGTACACTCAATCAAATTAAAAACCAGGATTTTTATTTTATTATTTTTAGACACTTTATTTTTCTATCTACGTGACTTTACCGAAAGAACCAAAGAATAGGAAAAGCATTGACAGTTGAATCTAATTAAAGCTCAAATCATTATCTGCAAAGAGTTTGAAAATATAATAGTAATACATGAGCCATTACTAAATGTCTCAATCAAATGCAAATCGCAGATGTGGAAATGTGTCTTAACACACATCACGTATTATCAGCTTTGCAGTCATTAGATACTGTCAAAAAATGTATATATAAAACACTTATGACTGTGAGTGTTGTGAGTAGAGATTTAATTTATGTCGATGTATGTGAATTTCTTTATGTTGCAATGTGTCGTTGTTGCACACAGAGTATGTTTGCAGTGGGGTGGCTTGAAATGAATGATTCCGAAAAGGCCAAGAAGATGATTACGAGGTGCTATCAGAACATTCATGAGCCCTTCAAGGTAACCTGAGCAAAATTCTGGGCTGCTTCCCATGGGAGCCACAGATAACCACAGTCACTTAAACTCCCTTTTCGTCAGCAGCATCCGGGCATTCCAGTACTTTCCAAGTGCAACTTTTAATGCAAGTGGTAATATACATGCATGTTAATATGCTATAATACATTATTTTTGGTGAAATTGCGTTGGAAGTGGTCACACTTACAAATAACCAAACAAACCCTTTACACATTCATCAATGATGCTGCCTTAAATGTAAAAATTATATAATACTAGCAGGAAGTACCCGGCGTTGCCCGGGCGAAAAATACATTTCAAAACTTCTCTTAAAAACCTTACATATACATACACAGATACTAAGTTATTGTGAAAGCCCGGTGGGCCGTTTATCCATTTCTCCACTAACCAAATTATAAGAGGCTTGCAGAAGTCTAAAAAGTTATAGAAAGTGGGGGATAAATGGTTGATCTAAAAGGTTACCGAAAATTGTCGACCCCCCCCCCCCTCAAAATATATATTTACTCCCGCGTATGTATATATACCGACACACCCTATATACAACAGAGCAAGTAGTATCTATTGACTCTGTAGTTGTATCTCCTGACTGTACAGTAGCATCCACTGAGCCAGTAGTAGCTACTGACTGTATAGTAGTATGTATATTCTTAGGTTATGAATCCTTGCAGTCATGAAAGCTTCAAATCTAGAATTAGTAGTACTGTATGTACTGACTCTAGCAGTTTTTACTGACCGTAGTGGTACATACTAACTGTTTTAGTATCTGCTAACTCTATATAGCAGTATCTACCAACTCGATAGCAGTATCTACTATCACTACAGCAGTGCATAGTGACTGTGGTGGTACCTGCTATCACTGCAGCAGTGCATACCGACTGTGGTGGTACCTGCTATCACTACAGCAGTGCATACCGACTGTGGTGGTACCTGCTATGACTACAGCAGTGCATGCCGACTGTGGTGGTACCTACTATCACTGCACCAGTGCATACCGACTGTGGTTGTACCTGGTATGACTATAGCAGTGCATACCAACTTTGGTAGGACCTGCTTTCACTACAGCAGTGCATAGTGACTCTGGTGGTACTTGTTTCAACGACAGCCGTGCATACCGACTACAGCAGTGCATAGCGACTGCGGTGGTTCCTGCTATCGCTACAGCAGTGCATACCGACTTTTATGGTAGCTGCTTTCACTACAGCAGTGCATACCGACTGGTTGTACCAGGCTATCACTACAGCAGTGCATACCGACTGTGGTGGTAACTGCTATTATTACAGCTATGCATACCGACTGGTGGTACCTACTATCACTGCACCAGTGCATACCGACTGTGGTGGTACCTGCTATGACTACAGCAGTGCATACCAACTTTGGTAGAACCTGCTTTCACTACAGCAGTGCATACTGACTCTGGTGGTAATTGCTTTAACTACAGCAGTGCATGCCCACTGTTGTGGTGTCAGTCGATGTGTGTGTGTTAGTCAATGTGTATGTGTGGTGTGTGTGTGCACAACTAATATTTCACAAATACCTTACTAAATTTTTTAATAATAATGTGTGTCTAAGTCAATGTGTGCGTGTGAGTCGATGTGCGTGTCCGCGTCAATGTGTGTGTGTGAGTCGATGTGTGTGTGCGTGAGTCGATATGTGTCTGTGTCAGTCGCGTGTATGTGTGAGTCGATGAGTGTGTGTGGGGAGCGATAGTGTAGCGGTGAGCGCGCTGCATTATGAACCCGGCGACACGGGTTCGATTCCCAGTCACGGCCAACACCAGTGACGATTATCTGAACCGGTCCTGGGCCTCCCCTA
This sequence comes from Lethenteron reissneri, assembly GCF_015708825.2. Classification (NCBI taxonomy): domain Eukaryota; kingdom Metazoa; phylum Chordata; class Hyperoartia; order Petromyzontiformes; family Petromyzontidae; genus Lethenteron; species Lethenteron reissneri. Next base: position 13,120,001 of record NC_083815.1, read on the forward strand.
GGTGGGCTCAGCCTCAAATGAGTACTGTACCTGGTGTGGTTAAACATCACCACTAGGGAGACAAAGGCGGTCGGGCGTGGTGCTGGCCACCCACCCTCTCGTGTACCGTTCCAGCCTTCATCGGTGCTCGCTAACAGCACTTACCCCTACAGTCTATTAAGGCTATATGGGGCATCTTTGTCTGTTTATTTTGTGTGTATAAGTGATATTAAAAAATCAATTGTGTGTGCGTCGAAATCGATGTATGTGATTCGATGTCTGTGTGTGTGAATCCGTGTGTGTAGGGCGTTGTGTGTTTCAGTCTATGTATATGTGTGTATGTGAGTCGATGTACGTGTGTGTGTAAGTCAATGTGTGTGTACGTTTGTGTGTGTGTGTGTGTGGGGGGGTCTATGTGTGTGTGTGAGTCGAAGTGTGTAAGTCCATATATGTGTGTGTAAGTCGCTGTGTGTGTGCAAGTTGATGTGTGTGTGGGTCGATGTATGTGTGTGTGTAAGTCCATGTGTTTGTGTGTGTCAGTCCATATGTATGTGTTAGTCAATGTGTGTGCGTGTACAACTAATATTAAAAAATTAGGTTACTAAATTTGAAAAAAATAATGTATGTGTCTAAGTCCATGTGTGCGTGTGAGTCCATGTGCGTGTCTGCGTCGATGTGTATGTGTAACTCCATGTGTGTGTATCTAAAGTCGATGTCTGTGTGTGTGAGTCCATATTTGTGTAGGGCGTTGTGTGTGTGAGTCTGTGGTGCCGGACAGGCAACGCCTGTCGTGGGCAGTGCTGTGGGGGGAGGGCCAATTCCGGCCTTTCCCCTTATGGCGTTTGTGACCACCACAGCAGGCAAATGGGGGCTCTGGATGGGTGCGAGGGGCTGGTAAACCCTCCACCTTCAATTAATTACCGCTAAACCACGAGGGAAAATTGTAATTAATAAGCTTGTGCCGGAGGCCCGAGTGGGACAGGCGTCTATGACGTCTCCTGGCCAAACCCCATTTGGTGGAACTAGGAGACTTCCTTACCCTCGGGGCTCCTCCAGAAACAGCAAAAAACCACTACACTGGAGGATACTTTTTAAAAATACAATAGTATAAATAAAAGCGTAGAGATAAATAATGAAAGTATTTATTATCTCAGATTTGCTGATGACATTATTCTTCGTAACTTTTGCCATACATTACCGAAATTGATTGAACTTAATAAAAACAAGGCTGCAAAGTGCTGCTAAAAAAAGTAATACGAACAAAACTGGAAACACAGAGTATGCACCACCGATATCACGGTTGGTTACGTGTGGTATTTATAGAAATTCAGCATACATGCACATCCATGCCAAGGACAGTAATTGAAGGTGGACCATGTTAAAAATGTTGAAATAAAGAGGTCGATAAGAACAGAATGGAGTTATTTTTGTTTTACTTAGTCATGAACAGCAACATAGCAATGTGCATAAAAAATGTAAGTGTTTAGTCAGTATTATATTAGCATTCATACTCTTTGGTTCTTTCGGTAAAGTCACGTAGGTAGAAAAATGTAATAAAAAATAATATATCACGACGTTTCAATCGCAACACAAGCGGGCGGAAAAAATAATCCAGCAGTGGAACTGCTGAACCAGCGAGAGAGCGGTTACAACAAGAGGTTAAATATGTGGCGAAGGGCAACCAGGCGGGGTCTGAGCTGGAAAGGAATTCCATCCCCGGACGAAAGGACGTCAGTTGTGTTAATGGGGGAACTTCCGGAGAGAGATTAGATGGAAATGAGCTTCCGTCGCCGCATAAGAGTATCGTTCCCGCATATCGCACAACAGCAGTGTTAATGGAAGATTAGCACGATGTTGATGGGAGAGATTAGGCAGGGAGATTAACGGGATTAGCAAGTTAATGTCATGTCTATGTGTAACACAAGCTGCGGCGCTGCCAACTGCGTGAGGCAAGCGCGTTCACGCAAGAGAACCACCGCAACGGTGGTCGCGCCAGTGAGACAAACAGCCCATCACACAGTCAGAACCATCGATACCTCGATGCTAAGGGAGCAGAGGTGGCCATGTTAGTGAGACCCCAGCCTGTTAATGCAGAGGCACCCAATAGGACAATGCAACTCAGGGAGTCAGAGATAACAGCCAAACGGCAGGAAGGATGGAAGCACCACAGCAAGTTACGAATTTATTTGGTTAATAACGTCCTTCCAATGATTGCTCAGCTTATACCCATCTTCTCGGTTGAAATTGTCTCTGTGTTTATATATCTGGATGGCTTCATGGACAAATCTTTCATGGTAGCCCGAAGGTTTGCAGTGTACCTTGGTCTCAGAAAAAACAATATCGTGCGAGCCCACTGCGTTATAACAATGATCAGCCACGGCAGAGGTATTGGTTCTACCGTGTTGTATATTACTTTCTATAATATACGGATCATGAACATGGATCCTTGAGAAAGCATGTAGAATGAAAGCAGAGGTACCGAAGGAAGCGTGCAGAGGTGTATACTTCGTATTGCATGAGAGGAAATGAAGATAGAGCAATGAAGATCGGCTTTTGTGCAGGAGCCAGATAGATTTGTGGCATCACAGAAGCATGACGGATGGAAACAATGAGGGGAGGTCTTCATTCAGACGTAGATTGATAATGCTGACCATTATGATTCAGTGTGGGCATTGGTTTAACGCCTTCTTTAACATTTATGCATTTTTCTTTGGAAAGTGCAGGTGTGGAGTGAAAACCCGGATGGCTCTGGAGCTGTGAATTTCCTCACAGGAATCGGAGGATTCCTGCAGGCAAACCTCTTTGGATACTTTGGAATAAGGTACATGTCTTGCACGTTACACACTTCGCTGGCAGATGTGATTCGAGCTCTCGCGCTTCCTTTGGAGATGTGCACCGAGTTGCACGTATGACTCGTATCTTAAGCAAGGTACATCCATGGGCACAAACTCACCAAACAAGGGAAGAAAATCCCATGTTTACATAGGCTTGCAACATCAGCGATTTGCAGGTGTAATAATCTACATTATTTTAGTTTATAAATAATATTTGACAGATGAATAGTGACCGTAGTATTGGTTATAAAATATATGGTAATTTATTAAATACAGGTTAAACTGACGGTCATGTGCAAATAATGATTACTAGCGATGGCAATATGGATTATTATAGGTCGAAGTAAATTTTGTATAGGAAACCGGTCACCGAGGTGATGGAGGGTTGTGGGCCATAGTAGAGCAAGTGGCAGGGCTGTTGGACAGGGAGTTGACAATGCAAGTAGGAAGGATAACACTTCTACCTTACTCTCTGGTTCTTTCGGTAAAGTCACGTAGATAAAAAAAACACGACGTTTCGGTCGCAACACAAGCGTCCGTCTTCAGGTGTGAAAAAATTATCTGCTGTTGTGGCTTTATATAGGCACGGGAGGGGAGAGGGAAGGGGGGTTGGAAGGAGTTTGGCTGTGGGAGTTCAGAGGGGGGAGGGTTTGTGGCGTGCAGGGACGGGAGGGGGCTAGCATCGGGTGGAGAGGGGAGACGGGTTTGTGGCGTGCATGGACGGGTGGGCTAGAGAAATTAGCAAGTAAATGGACTTGTAGTACAAGTCGTAATCGGACGACAACAACCGGGTGGGTGAGTGAGGACGACGACAACCGAGTGGGTGAGTGAAAATTATAGCAGTTAAAAGTTGACGTGGTTTATCACATCCTTCCAATGATTGCTCAATCTGAATCCATATTCTCGATTGAAGTTTTGTCTGTGTTTGTATATCAGGGTGGCTTCATGAACAAATCTCTGAAGGTGGCCCGAGGGTTTGCAGAGCACCTTGGTCTCGGAGACAACAATGTCACCGCGTGTGCCCACAGTGTTGAAACAATGATCCGCCACCGCCGTGGAGTTGGTTCTGCCGTGTTTCAAATCCGCTTTGTGTTCTCGAACCCAGACCTTAATTGGCTAGTAATGCATGCTCAAGTCACACACTTATAAATAAGAGAATAATTGAGATCAGAAGCCTAACCTAGTACAATAAAAAAAAATCAGTGCTACTGCATTGGCAGTGTTGCAAAAACACAAATAACATAATAACACTTTGTCACAAAGGATATGCAGTAGGCCTTCTGTTTAGCACATAATTTAATCGAGTGCATTTCTTACGAGTGACATTCAAGGTGAATAAAAAAAAGTATATTAATCGACAGCAGATGCGGGTGGAAGATGAATTTCGATTGTAATGAAAGTTACATTTGGACTCATTCATGGAAATTGTAAAACATATTCAAGGCTCAGTGTTATGCATATTTAAAACTGCAGTGGTAGCATTTAACATGCTAAGTTTATATTTACATATTAAGTAGTGATTCTAGACCAGAATGAACAATCATTTGACTCAATTTCTCAATTATCAGCAACATCAAGCTCGTTAGAAATGATATAATTTTGTCTTTTAAATACTCTCATTTTATTTTGCTGTCTAGGATAACAAAGGAAGGTTTAAAATTCAACCCGAATATTCCCGACAACGTTTCAGAGGGTGTGGTGACTGGCTTGACTTACCTGGGCAACAAAATTAAGTTTTCTGCAACAGTAGCCAATGTGGTGCTGACGGTGACTGCAATAGACGAAGCTTCACACACAGAACTGGAGGTGGTGGTGAGCAGCACCGAGAAAGTCTTCCCTCTGCTCCTGAGTAAGGCCACACTATTCTGCAACAGATATATCTTCACATCTTAGATAACGTATCTCCTTCATCTTTTACTCGGCACACCCCGTTTATATAGAATGCACACTTTTTCGTCATGTTTCGCCATTTTTCTCTCATCATTTTAAAAAGGTTCATTAGTTCACAATATATATCTATATTAAGCTGACCACAGATTCAAGCCATTACCAAAGTATTGTAAAAAATACATTTCATTATCATAGGCAGCGTTAAATGCATTTAGCAGTGTGTAAAGTCAAAGTCTGATAATACATTATTTTTGACCATTCAACCGTTTATTTTATTCACGGCAGTCTTTAAACTCACAATGTATTGTTACCCAAGGATTTCAAGTGATGTACAGATAAATCAGATGACCGTTTGGCATTAACTTCCCAACTGTTGTTGTGGCCAGAAACGAAATCCCACACTGGAGCACAGCCCCCATTACTTTACCATTGGTGTTTGGTTTGTGGGGAATCACACTTATCTGTCCACCTCAAATACAGAGCAGTCGTTGCATGTAAAAAATGGGTGACATTGCCCACTTCGTGTATCATCACAAGGGCATGACTCACTCTGTCTCTCCAGCGACAGTGCAATTGGGGCAGTTTCCCACAGTTTCTAAAGTATAATAGCCCTCTGATTTCTGCTAATATTAGGAGGATTATCCTATTATCCTATTATTTGTTTTTGGCCACGCATTTATCTCGTATCCACACATGAGAGAGTGTCATTAAATAATGGGTTTAATTGGCTGATACTTCCATGGTATCCACACATGAGAACAGACAATAGAATGAATGACGTACATTTGCAGTCAAACCTATGGACAAGCGCAGATAATAAGACGACTTTGCCACAACTTACAAGTTAGGTGAATATTCCAGAATCTCCATTGTCCATCCATAGACTCCCCATTCATTTTAATGCAGATTCAATTGAAGTCGATTGGATTTTAATGGCGATTCCACATCACATATGAGAAAGCAAGCTTTAGAAATCCTCATAAAAGATCCTGGCGATTCTACATCTACAAAGATCCCACAATCCCTTTAGGAGTCTTAATCCAAGAATCAAAATTAGTATTACAAGATAGTCATCTTGGGATACGCCCAATACTAACACTCATCTGTGTTAGTAACAAGTTGATACACTTGTAGGTCGTTCTGGTGAGGCGGTGTGGAACCCAAACCACCACAGTTCAGATAATATAACCCAGGAATAATTGACATGATCAGTGGGCAACTCTCCTTGCTTGTGAATTGTCTTATCCTCGGTCTCATTCATCCGCATTATTGTTTTATTAATGAATTACTAAACACATTTTCATTGTTATGAATAAATGTAAGTCCAAGGACTTGAGTTTATAAAGTAAATGCTAATATGTTTATGAAATGTATGTTTTTTTCTGAATGTGCTGCGTGAGAGATTCCAACGTAGCCACCTTTGATGTGTTTCAGAAAAGCCAGTCACCTTCCCGACGTCTCCTGGAAGAATTCAGATGTTGCATTGAGATCATAATTCATGAACATTTATGTTTTTATGACAAAGTACACTTTTCATTCCTATGACAAACATGCCTTGAAGAAGGCATTGGATGTGATCTTGGTATATAAGTTCAAGTCAATATGAGTTTGTCTCATGCCTTGCACTGGTTGCAAAGTTACAATCATAACAGTATAATGCTTGAATTTATATGGTGCTTAAATGCCTCTGCAACTCAAAGAGCTTTACATCGTATCTCAACTCATGTTTTTATGGGAGGATTACATTTATGTGTGTACAATATGGAAAATGTATCCATTGTGCCACAATCTTCTTTGTGTTGTTTTTTACAAAAATGTAGATTACTGTTTAACATTGAATACCATATATATCATGGATAGTCTTTCACATATTTTACATTAATGTTTTATAATTTAGATGTTTAAATTGATATATTATATCAATGATATTCTTTGGGTCTTTCGGTAAAGCCACGTAGATAGAAAAATATATGAAAGCAAAGAAAACACGACGTTTCGGTTGCAACACAAGCAATCGTCATCCTGCTTCACCAGCTCTCCCGCTATATTTTTTTCACCTGATGACGATTGCTTGTGTTGCGATTGAAACGTCGGGATATTTTTTTATTAGTTTTATATCTACGTGGGCTTTACCGAAAGACCCAAATAATATGAATTCCTGCAGTCATGAAAGCTTTAAGTGACGTCACGCGATTTTGGCCGATTTTTGACCCCCCCCTCCCCCCCTCATCACACGGCGTCACGAAAAGTCAGACCCCCCTCAAATATGACGTCACAAAGGTTTGCCCCCCCCCCCCAAAACCATATTTCCATTTTGAAAATAAAACATACTTCAAATAACTGTAAACTATTGTCATTGTAGTGCGTATTTAATGTGGCGCTGCACTCTGATGTTGTAGGAGAAAACGTATTAAAAAGGAGGCGTTCGAAAGCTGGAATTTAGCATAAAATTCACTTGCAGATGTTCAGAATATGTATTGAAATTCTATTATAATTATCAAATATTAAAAGTAATTATAACTGTAAAAAATACTTGAAACTTTGTCGTAGAACGAAGCAAAATGGAGAGTACAATTATAAAAATCACATTCATTCCACAGAATGAAAAGCCCTGGTAGAATCATTAGAATAAAAATGTTTCATAGCAATCATTATATATTTTTTATAAAATGTACGCTTCTCGATTCTCCCATGGAGAAGCAAAATGCTCCTTCATAGATTAAATAGGGAGAGCATGGATCTCTTCATCCTGTGGAATGGATATTCCATTCAGATCAAGCTCTTCGTCTATCCAATCTGCACTCTTTACATTTTCTTCGTTCGCGATTGCAACCATTAGTTCACGTTGCCGACGCGCAGCGACTCTCTGTGGCCTGATGCGTTTGGGCGGAATAATAATTGATTCATGTTTGTGTGTTACAAATTGGTTGCGTAGCATGACTAACGACGCGAGAAGTATGTGTGACTTCTTGCAAATCCTATCGCTAAGCACAGTTTTTATTGACGAACAATACAAGTCATATGGAATCGACCGATAAGGATTTGAAGAGGGAGGAAGGATGTCATCCACTTTCAAACTTTGTGCTGCAAACATAGATGGGAATTCATGAGATGCTCCGTCTGTTGTCGTTCTGGAATTTTAAGACCTTCGCTTGTTTGAACAACTGGTAAAGGAGGAGGAAGAAATCTGTCTGTTACCACACTAAAATAGGAGCGTCTTGGTTTCAAACAGCACTTGTTGTCGGAGCATTTTACAATCGGTGTCAAGTATTGGCTTGTTCGTACGTGGACATACCATTTCTGATATCTGGACAAGAGGTTTTGTTCCTGGAGCTCAGACTCGTTTGGCTCGATGTATTCCGCCACTGTCGGAAAATTATCGACCATCAACTGTGACCAAATTTCGGCTAGAGTGTTTTCTGCAAACTTTAAATTTTTCATCTCTAAATCAGCGTCGATGGTAATGCCTCTTTCGTTCAAATAACTACCGTAGTGGTCATGTGGTAATATCAATCCAGTAAGTTCCTTACTGAGTGGCGCCATTTTTCTCTCGACCATAATAAATGCGCTTCTTCCTGGAGCGTTGGTGGCGAGGAATATAGCGTCGAAATCATGCTGAAGAAAGTGGTGGACCTTAATCACGTTTTGGTGTCTCGGGTTCTCGTCCGGGTCACCATCAACTGTCGACACCAAAATTGGTTTGACCAATCGATCAATACCACTCCTTGTAATGACGTCAAACTCCTCGAGAGTAAGCAAGTTTTCCGAAATCAAATTTATGGCTGAATGCTGTTTATAACGAGTGTTTTCCAGATGTAATTGCTATGTAGGTCGGTCCCGAATAACCAACAGCTTCTCGGTTTCCTAGACCATTAGACTGAATTTGGATTCCGGCATAGACCGAAGGAATTAGCTTGTGTTCTGCAGCCACAACCCAGTCATGGTCAGGCAGACTGACTCTGTACTCGACGTGCATCAGCAATGGACTTTGCTTGTTAGCAGCGGTCAACCCTGTTGGAACACGAGCTTTGTCGTCTTAACTCACAAAGCACACAACGTTCGGTCCTAGCATGGACGCCAACTCTTCCAAGTGCCTTATTGTTGCTGTACAAAACAAACCTTCGATATGTTTGGCATTACGATCGTTCTGTGCTCTATTGGAGTTTCACAGGGACCGTTGACACATGACGCTGCCCTTCAAGAGATGAACTGCGCTTTAGAAAAAATTAACCCGTAAAAACAAAGTTTTTCACTATAAATCCTTTATATGCGTGGCGGCTAGAGTCCTCTCGTCCTCTGGCTTGAGATGGCTGCCACCTATGGGTCAGATGATTGCCTGCCACCATTAAGCAATTGGTAATTAAATATAATTTTTTTTTCCTTAAAAGTGTAAAAATTTGGAAAAATAATTTCACGAAAATTAATTGTCACGCAGAACGAGTCTGTGTGCAAAATGTCAGCTCGATTGGAGCACGGGAAGTGGGTTAAAAAACGACCGAAAGATTTGTACGGTCGTAAGCGCGCAAGCAAGCAAGTGAACTTAATATAAAGGATTTAAAAAGACGAAGGTAGAGCCATCCATCTTCAACTGTTCGGTCAGCTGATCGAATGCGTTTATGCTTCTGTACACGTCGCTTTGCCTTCTTTCATGCAATGCCGATCCATGCATAGCAATATCCACAATAGCTTCCAGTAATGAAGGCTGATCTTCCTCAATTTTCGGCCTTCCAAGCTTGGCCCTGACGTTCAGAGATGTGTGTAGGTCTGGATTATCTTCAAACAGAGCATTTCATTTTCTATTCTTTTCATCTCTTGCTTTCTGTGCTTTTTTTTTAACACCCTTTTTCTTCGACTGGTTTTCCAATTCAGTTTTTTTTTTATTTTTCTCTGTCAGGTCCACATCCTGTTGCTGTGTAAGCATTCCACGTTTTTGGCGTTCGTACAAGCCGATCAGATCACAATTCAGAATGTCAATCTGTGACTGCAAATGCAGCTGTGCTGTAGCACTTCTTGATGTTGCCGACTTGCTAGTACTAGGCGCTGAATCATCAGCCTGAGCATCAGTCACTTGTCCATCAGACTACGATACAGAATTCTGCGGTATTTCGACAGGCACATTTTGGAGGTTTTTTTATCGACATGATCTTTGTTTAGCCCAAAACGTAAGAAGTGATCCTTTTATTACGGTGGAAATCGCCTTTAATTATTGCAACCAATGATCAACTTTAACATACTCTTTGGTTCTTTCAGTAAAGTCACGTAGGTATAACATAAAATAAATTGTGATTTATTGTATTTTATACCTACGCGACTAGATTGATCAACTTTAACTTGCAAATCTGTATCATTTTTTATTTTATTCCACTTTTGAACCAGTTCTTCTAGGCAAACCTTTTTGCTCATTGTAGGATATGCCAGCACGTACGCGTCAACAAGACACTGATAGATTTAAATTTTTATCCATCATAGCGGTCAATTCGCTTTAAAAAACATATTTGAGATTTTATTGGTATAATATCAACTTTAATTATAATATTTTATACATGTATATTTGAATTATTATTTGAGTTGAAAGTAATGACGAGCCTTACTATTTTAAATAGATAGCGTCAAATAAATTAATTATTTGATTACCTATTCTATGATTATTTGATTACTATGATTGCTCAATTATCTCAGAATAAAACTGATACGAAATATAAAAAAGAGCTAGTACGGAGCACCTTTAGAGAAACATGTAAAAGAAACATTTCAATTATATGCGCAATTTATTTTATTTGTGCAAATGATTAGTTCTTGCGCAGAATTTATTATTTTTTGCGCATAAAATACTAAATCGTGCACACGATATACTGAATCATGAGCGGTTTTATTCTTTTTTCATTTCCATAAGGGAACTCCGTAGTTAAATAAAATATCCTAAATGGTTAAATTCAGTCGCTCATGGTTCATAGTAAGACAAGGGTGAAATGAAGCATGACGACATTTTCTGGTTACAAAGAACAAAAATTTAATGGAGGAATAATTAATCAAGGAGGACGCGTTGGCCATTGTACGCTTGCCGAATGACGTATATTTAGTAGGTACTCCATGATTAATTATCCCTCCATGCTTAAAAATGGCTGTTATCTTTGTACCCAAAAACTTTTCTCTCTATATTATTAGAAATGTTATCGTAGCATAATAGTATAAAAATGTAATACTGTTATAAAAAATGTATATTTAATAAACAAATGTGTGATTTAAAATTGAGATTAAGAATAATTCTGCCAATATTTTTTGAAAATAATAAATCGGGGTGTAGCGTGGGGCACAAAAAAAATAACAAAAACCCTCACCCCTCACCCCTCGCCCCGCTGCCCTCACCCCTCACCCCGCTGCCCTCACCCCTCACCCCGCTGCCCTCACCCCGCACCCCTCAGCCCGCTGTCCTCACCCCTCACCCCGCTGCCCTCACCCCTCACCCCGCTGCCCTCACCCCTCACCCCGCTGCCCTCACCCCTCACCCCGCTGCCCTCACAAGTCAGACACGAAGGCAGCTGGAGATAAGCCATGAACATGTAACACTCCGACCGTGAAGGAAGGAAGGAGCCAGGCCTTGATGAAACAACTTATCACTCCAATAAAATTAGAACAAACACACACGTACCCAAAACAGCGGGGAACACAAATCTCCCCGGACGAGGGGTGACGAAACAGGCAACGTATTTTTTTGTTGTTGTTTTAATACAACGGTAAAAGTTCGAAACTTAGCGACAAGAAGTCGACATCATAGTCTACCAACACACTCACCAAGATAAAAAAAAATAAAAAACAGATTGTAGTCCAAATTAGTGGCCTGGTATTATTAATGACCTTATTTTACTCTCATTTACGTCACATTCTTATTATATATTGCTATCTACGTGACTTTACCAGAAGAACCAAAGAATATGAATTCCAGCAGTCACGAAAGCTTAAGTGAAAACTTAGTTAGATTTCCAACCTCAGGATATCAAAATATAACTCGAGTATAAACAGTACGGATCCCTGGATACAGACGGGGAACAAAGGTTAATTAAACCCTAGGAATATACGTGGTAATAACGATGATAAATCACAAATCTTTGGAAACATAAACCAAATAATAATTATGAAGTATTAGACCGAGGGTCATCCAGAAGAGATACAAATAGGTCAATCACACATGACCAAGATAAAATGTATTCCATATAGAGAAAGCCTCCCAACCGCCTTTGTCTTCCAGAATAGCCATACAATCACAAAGGGAGAGACTGCGCCCCTCTCAAAAGAGAAACACAAATATAACACCCCACCATGAGGGAAGAGGGGGGGATGCAAACAGGCAAAATGAACTCTTCCATCCAGAGTAATTATTACAAAAGTTTAAAAACTAGGAAAACACCGAAAGGCAATTTGGAGCATCTGTTTTCCACGGATGAAAAGGTGACTTGAGAGGGGCAGGAACCAGGCCAGGGTGAGACTTAACAGATTACTTAATAAATCAGAACATACACACACACCAGGACACGTACTCGTATAACTTCCCCCACAGCAAAGAGCGAAATCAAATGAGGTTCCGGTCCTTTGTGAGAAGGCGAGCCGAGGGGCGAGAATTCCACCTAAAAACAGAGACACGACCCATACATTGTCAGTGCTGCGATCGGCAGGGTCCGGGAATCTGCCCCCGTGACTGGCACATCGTCAACGAGCTGCATCAGCAGCAGCCACGAGTCTACGAAGTCAATGCAAAGAGTTGAGTACTGCAAGCGGCAAGCTCCGGGGCTGGGCCCTGCAATCGACCAAGGATGGCGAAGCTTGCCGAGCCGCGATGTGTCACCGAGTGTGAGTTCAGAGCTGAAAGACGAAGTATTGCAAAAAGTTAATTCAACATTGAGTGCCAGCTCCCACCAGCAGCTGCAGCCCGAGAGAAAGAGTGATGAGCAATGTCAAGCAATCAACCTGGAGAAAGGGCGGAAAGCGTCAAGCATCGACCAAGCCAGCATTGCAGAGGACCAGCTGCAAGCACAGTCGTGCACTGCCAGAGAGCACCGAGCAAGGGTGTCAACTTCCAGCCGACGAGCGGCGAGCGCGATCGAGCACCTGCAAAGACAAGCATCGTGCCGACTCAGGTCATCCAGCAGTGAAAAGAGCCTGCAGCTGCCGCCGAGCGAGAGAGTCGTTGGTATGACACGTCCACCCACACACACTCATCGCTCCGCAGGAAACAACTAAAAATATTGGTATAAGAAGGCCAAACCTCGGCGTCTGCTTAACGCAAATAGTTGAACAAGGAGACAAAACCACCAACACACATATAACACACATATCGGGACTAATAATAAGAAGACTAATAATGAGAGTGTGTGAACTATTAGCTGATCATGAAGAACATTGCTGCCCATTGAGTTACGTGGATACGGTCGTTTAGAAGTATTTTAGTCAACTCTTTTTGTTAATTGCATAAATGTACCAATGAATTCATTGATGAAACTACACATTTAGAAACCTACGTTACGAATCTACACACTCACAGGGAGACTTGTGTTAAAACCTTTCTTTTGATCACAGAATCTTGCCCGCGAATGTATTGAAGCCTTAGCCAATTGATAAGCATCTGCTGAAGCAGGCACACTGCCGCACACCATTGTTCCAAGACGTTTAGTTAATTGCATAATCTTACCAATGAATTCATTGAGGTCTACTTTTGCTTTCGGGACATGTTTCTTTATTGCCGTTTGTATGAATATCGTCACATTCATTTTAAGAACCTTTTCCTATCGCCGTATATTCCCGCTCTACACTGAGGAATTAACCGATTGTTACCCAGTTTGACAAACGTAATCATTGAGGGTTAAATGTACGGATCAATGAGGAGAACATCTCCAGGAGTACTGTGTTGACATTCCAAGCATAAGAGTTCGCATATTAGAGTGTTATGTTTTTGTTTAGAGATTAAAGTTGCTTAACACAGAAGTGTCTGAGTGGTGGCTTCCTAAATTCATGCATAATAATCTTGATTATGAGAACTGTATCCTGCGATGAGATTTGAATTTGGAGACCTGACATAAACACACTAAAACACAATCAGTAAAAGTTAAACCGAGAATCACTGTATTATCCCGATTGATAATACAACCCTAGACAACGAAGACGAGCTTAATTTAGCATACTTACATCACACTTGCACAACTTCATACAACTCATTGTATTATCCCGATTGATAATGCGACCCTAGACAACGAGGCAGAGCCTAGTTATCATAACTGCATTCATTAGCATCATCTCATGCATTTGTATAACTTAATACAATTACACCTCCATAATTAGCATAAACTATGTGCATAATGACATAAATGAGCATAATTTCGAATAATGACACATCTTCCAATTTTCGTTTAATTCTTTTTTTTATACAACAATATGACAGGAATAATAGTGCTTACGTTTTTCAAATTGTATTCGAAACTATCAAGCGTTTTTAATATAACGACTGCATTAAAATGTTACGTGCACTTCCTCTTCCTAACGAAGTATTATTCTATATAAAAGTGTGACGTGTTTGACTTCCGGTTCTTATGTTTAACATAATATAATCTATACTATAAATAAAAGATGACCTTAATAAATTAAAATAATCAATAGCTAATAATGAAAATTAATCAAAATTCGTGTTGTTATAACAATTCTATTGAATTAAGTAGAACGTGTTGTTAATATTTATTTAAAGTTGCGCATTTTGATGTGACGTTACATTTCTCAAACCCCCCCCCCCCTCGTCACACATCGTATCAAATGTCTGACCCCCCTTCCCCCCTAGGTGCGTGACGTCATTTATGGACGGCTCCTGACTTATATAATCTATGTGGAACCATTTTGCCACGGTGGTGGGATGTTAGCTATCTCGCCTGGCATATAGGAGGTCGGTGGGGGTAATCCTGACCCTGACACCTGCATATTTGGAGTGAAAAATTTCTCCCCGTGGTCGCATGGATTTTTCTGCAGGTCTTCTAGTTTTCCCCGCCACATTTAGAAACATGCGCTTAGAGTATTTTGGCTGCTATACATTTCCGTACGATAAACCACTTCGTTGAGCTATCATTTGTGGCCAGGTCACTTCTGATAAAGAGCTATATAACTTAGTGGACCTTAACTGGTCAAATAAAAAAAATTGTTTAAAATCTATTGCTCCCATCTTGCCATTCCTAGTTTTCATATGAAATATAAATCTCTAAAGTCTCCTGGTTATATGAAGTTAATGATGAATCATGAAGTGCATTGTTAACATAAAGCTCAGTATTATACTAATTATATTTGCTTTTTACTGCTGCAAACAACATGCTAATGCACTGTGTGCTTGTCTATTTACAGCAAACGATGTATACACGTTAAAGTTTGCAATTTTTGATCAGCAGTCATTTTTTATCCATTGTTGGATGAACACCTCACAAGCTGTCGCCACCTCTCACACGCCAGAGATACCATTCGAGCACCTGTGCATGTGTAGTGGGTTGAATAACTAGAAGGCTTCTTCTTCTTGGTTCTTTCGGTAAAGTCACGTAGAATGGAAATAATAAAATAATAATAATCAACCAGGCTATGCGTTAATTGTGTGTTGACCGACCCTCTGTGTTGTATTACATTACATTTCGATATTTTGCTAGGTTATTAAATTTTAGTTTGTCCTTCTGATTTTCAGACTTGCTTGCCGTGTCATCGCACTTGCAGAACCTTGTTTTTGGACCACTCATTGATATGCAAATGTTTTCTCCAACCCCCTCCCTCTCTCTGCCTCCTCCCCCCTCTGTCTATTTAAGGCCACCCCACAGAGATGATCACCCCTCTCTGGTTCCTGTGTTGCTCCCTCTGTGTA
Source organism: Lethenteron reissneri (assembly GCF_015708825.2). Lineage (NCBI taxonomy): Eukaryota > Metazoa > Chordata > Hyperoartia > Petromyzontiformes > Petromyzontidae > Lethenteron > Lethenteron reissneri. Next base: position 13,135,577 of record NC_083815.1, read on the forward strand.
TCTTGGTGATATCTGTCTGCTAATATGTCTGTCTATAGTTTTCTGGATAGATTTTATGTCGCTATTTCATTATACCTGATGATGATTGCTTGTGTTGCAATCGAAACGTCGTATGCTATTATTTAATTTAATTTATTATTTTATCTTTAGACGTGACTTAACCGAAAGAACCAAATAATCATTTACTGCAGTCACGAAAGTTCTAAAATTAAGATCATAATAAAATAATTCTCACGACGTTTCGGTCACAACGCAAGCAGCCGTCCTCAGGTGAAGACCAGGCCTGTCGGGGAGACAGCGTCTGAATGAAACAACACCACGCTTGGAGCGTATATTTAAGCTGGGTTGACAAAATAATTTGCATATCAAGAGGAATTTAGCATATTTATGGGAAATGCAGGTATGTGATTAGTACTACTTGTGAAATGCGTAGGAGGTGGGCGTTATGCAGGATTAGCAGCATCAAAGGGAGGGGATAGGGGTAGAATTAATAAAGGGAAGGAATGTTAATAGTATATAGCTGCAGTAACTAAACACCACGTAAAAAACTCAAGTATAAACTACATAGTATCATCAGTATACTAAATATACTCTCCAATAAGCTGAGCTACTAACAGTAAGTAATACATTACAATTCTATGTCGCAAAAATTATATGCTTCCAGCTAAACTTTTTTCCTTACATCACACGGGTCTACCCCATACTATATGCTGCCATAGACAAACCCAACATTAAATTATATACTGTATTACTATACACCACCCTATACCTTAGAATAATACATAGTGTAATATTACACTATGTATTATTCTATCCACCCTACTGTATATCACACTGCTGTATATTCACTATACAATTACGATACTATAGATTGCCTTATACATTGTATTAAACATTACAATTTTATACTATTTATTATTATACAATCTGCTATACACTATACCATTGACCGTCGAGTGAAAGATACTAAGAGGAAGCAACGAAATATGTCAATGGAAGAGTGGTAGTAGGAGAATTGCAGCGGAGCAAAGAATCCATTCCTTGCGGAGAATACAAGATATATAGTCATGCCAGTGAGTGGACTGCTGTCTGAAAGTCACCGTAAACGTGAACAATCAGTTAAGATCCGAAATGGTTTATTACGTCCTTCCAATGATTGCTGAGCCAGAATCCATCTTCTCGGTTGAAATTGTCTCTGTGTTTGTATATGTGGATCGCCTCATGAACGAATCTCTCATGGTAGCCAGATGGCTTGCAGATAACCTCTGTCTTGGAGAAGTCAATGTCACGTGAGCCCACTGAATTGTAACAGTGATCTGCCACGGCTGAGGTGTTTGTCCTACCGTATTTCAGGTCTGCTTTATGTTTCATGGAGACTGACGCCATCCAGACTGCCACTCTACGCCCGACAATATGGAAGAGGTACGTAGATTACACTTTTGTGCAGGTTGTGTGATGGCCCAAATCACTTTTCCAGAGAAAGCAAAAGGCCTATGGCAGTGCAAAAGCTGCATACCACGGATCAGGAGAACGAAGATGAAGATCTCCACAGCGTTGCCATAGTTTATTCAAAGGAATGCAGTACAACTAAACATCCAAAATACCGGAAATGGTTTGTAAACCTAATCCTGAACAAGAAACTAAAATCCTGCCAACTGGACTGTGATGTAATGAGTCTGAGAGACAAGATAAAGCTATCACTCAGGGCCCAGATACAGCCAAGTGAAACCAAACTGAAGCTGTACTTAGGAGAGCTGATGAAGTTCTTGAGACTTTTCAAAACAGTGGCCCATACGTGGGCAAAGACACAAGCTGGAATTCATTGAAGAAAATTAGAAACCGCTGTTGTTGAGTTTGACATGCGACTGCCTGGGACTGATGCAATTCACCATTCTGGCAGAGTTGAACAAAAATCATCGGTGGAGCAGGCCCCTCAAGAAACAGCAGTTCGTCACAGCATATGACGATGTGTTCAATGGGCCAATATAATCCATTCCAGGGGAAGTCAACTTTGAACTAGATCCAAACATTCCACCAATACAATATACCCCACGCAATGTACACGTTCCCATAAAGCGAGGGGTAAAGGCACAGCTCGACAAGTATGAAGCAGACGGCCACATTTGCTTCGGTGACAGAGCCAACCCACTAGATAAGCAACAGAAAAACTGCAAATCTGCATTGAGCTGAAGTTCTTAAACAAAGCACTGTGAAAATCTCATTACATCATGCCGATGCTTGATGATGTCGTATACGCGTGTGTGAAGACAGTGCGGGTGCAGGGACAGTGTATGGAATAGCGGTCACGAGCGGAAATTACAGGTGATTGATAAATAATAGAGGGTGAGTTGTGACAAGGGGGAACCATCAGGGAATTTAGGGAACGGGCCAGAAAGTTTGAGAAAGGGGGCATGATCAGGGGTGGGGTAAGGGCCACGTCGGGGATAAAAGGAGGCGAGGGAGAAGATTCGGGGTGGCCGTGGGATCAGGGTCGTCGCTCTCTTCATGCCATCGCTGTCTTTGCTTCTTTGCTGTCTTCGCGCCGCCGCTGTCTTCCCGCCGCCGCTGACTTCGCATCGCCGCTGTCTTCGTGTCGTCGCTACTTGCGTGCCAACCCTGGCCAAAGTTATCTGCGTGTCATCCCTGGCCAAGTTTTCTGTGTGGAGCGCCCTAATTTAAATAAAGCAACCCTCTACAGTTTGTGTCGTCCGAGAGTCTTTACAACTGGTGTCAAAAGTGGCTACATCGGTATGTCAAGATACACAAGAAAGAAAAATCCACCTGCATTGACTTCGGATGAGGGAGAAGACGAGGAGGAGACCCTCCTCCAGGCAGTCCCAGGAACCAGGGTCCTGGTCAGCAAATCCCTGGGTGCAGGAGGAGCGGCATGTTGTGAGGTTGTCGACTCCAATGCTGGGGATGTCATAGGCACGATGGAACAGAGAGCTGAGTCGGATGGGACATGGGCAGATACATTGTGTGCAGGAGAATCCACATTTATCCCAGGTGCAACGGAACGAATTGCGATCATTGCTAAGGGAATTTTCGGACATATTCAGTCACAACAAATTTGATATTGGTCATACCTTGTTGTTGCAACACCATATCGATATGAGCGACGCAGATCCTATTCGACAAAACTCATATCGGTTGAGTCCTGTAGAAAAGGAACATGTGCAGCAGGCAGTGGAGGAAATATGGCGGCTGATATAATTTCACCATCAATCAACCCTTGGGGAGCCCCTGTGGTGTTGGTCAAAAAATAGGATGGAAGCTTAAAGTTTTGTATCAACTTTCATACATGAAAGTCTCAGTGGCAGACGCTTATCCGCTTCCACATATGGATGATTCCCTGGACGCATTGTCGGGCGCTCAGTTCTTCTCCACATTGGACCTATTGTTGGGGTTTTGGTAACTACCCCTGGATGAGTCATCTCGACCAAAAACTACATTCTGAACGCCTCAGGGACTGGACCAATTTAATTGTCTCCTAATGGGATTGCATTCAGCACCTGCCACTTTCCAGAGGCTTTTGGAATTGGTCCTGGTGGGACTGCAATGGGACTCCTGCCTCATTTACTTAGATAACATCATCATGTTTGGTCGCACATTTGAGGAGCATTTGCAAAAGTTGCAGACTGTGTTTTCTAGGGTACGGTCGGCTAATCTCAAATTGAAACCCGCTAATTGCCATTTGCTACAAAACTTGGTGTGATATTTAGGCCACATTATCAGCGCAAAAGGGATCACTATAAACCCCGACAAAACGGCATGCGTACGTGATTGGCCAACCCCCATGTCGGTGGGTGACGTGCGCAGTTTCGTCGGGTTTCCTTCATATTACCGAAGGTTCGTTCCACAGTTCGCGATGGTTGCAAACCCCTTGCATGTCCGGATGGCTAAAAACCAGAAGTTTAAATAGGGCCAGGAGGAGGAGGCCACGTTTGTTGCACTGCGAGATCACCTTTCCAACGCGCCTCCCCTTGATTATCCGAATTTTTCCCTGCCGTTCATACTGGACATTGATGCTAGTGACCTAGGCATCGGGGCTGTCCTCTTCCAGGTGAAGAACAAGGTAGAAAGGGTAATTGCATATGGAAGTCACGTCCTGTCCACCGCTGAGCAGCGGTACTGTGTTACCCACAGGAAACTTTTGGCCATGGTGTACTTTATTCAGCAGTACAGGCCTTATCTTTATGGCAAGGACTTCGTAGTCTGCACGGACCATGCGGCCCTCCAGTACTCTCTGAGAGTTGACCAGCCTTCTGGCCAGCTCTCAAGCTGGCTGGAGATACTCCAAGAGTAAGACACTGTAATGCAGATGCATTATCCCGCTTACCTCTAAACAAACGTTGCGCATGCTCGTCGGGCGCGTGCTGGTGTAAACCACCAGCACCTGGGTCACCAGGGGTTGTAGCGGCATTGAGTGACCCGGCACCAGCTGGGGTGGTCACACATAGGGATAATACTTGGGCCTCACGCATGCCGAATGGGGCCAGCTCTAGATGGAGGATGTTTCTTTGTTGAACTTACGGCGCAGTGCTGAAACAAACCACAAAAACCCTGCCCCTAAGGGAGTTTCGCAGTTCGTCCTTCAGGAAGGACTGTTGATGAGATGGGATGAGGTTTCACAACATCGATGTATAGTGGTCCCCACCTTCCTGCAGGGTAGGTTAACGTGGGTAGTACACTAATATAAGTTTATGCACTTTGGGCATTGAAAAACATTGCTAACCCTGCAATGAGACTTTTATTGGCCGGGAATGTCAAATGATGTATACCATCTGGTCAAAGGTTGCACTGATTGCGCGCATCGAAAGCCACCATCGAAAAAGTCTCAACCCCAATTGCAGTCCATCACAGTGTCCCGTATGAACAAATTGGTTGCGCTTGACATCCTGGGACCTTTTCCGAGTACACAAAGAGGAATACATTTCTCCTGCTTGGGGTAGAATATTTTTCCCAGTGGCGAATGGCTTGTCCATAGCCCAACCCAGTGGCGTAGCTAGGATATTTTGCGCCCGGGGACGAACTATAAAATTGGCGCCCCCCCCCCCCCCGTTTAATCACATACAAAATGTAATTACATGACATGTAGGCTGTGTGTGGCGGGATATATAAACTTTTAGGTTGAGGTGTAGATTTGTGCAGTAGTTTCAGGCTGCTGCGCCCGCCGCAATAAGTTATAATGTAACGTTGTAAGCCTAATTTTGGCGCCCCTTTACCTTTGCGCCCGGGGACATATGTACCCCCCTGCCCCCCCTAGCTACGCCTCTGGCCCAACCAAATGGCTGCATCCATTGCCGATGCATTTTTGCACGACTACGTGATGGACAACGGAGCCCCCAAGCAGCTTCTCACTGATCAGGTTCGGAATTTCTCGTCCAAGCTGCTGCGCGAAGTGTATGACAAAGATTAGAATGTCGCCATACCATCCTCAAGCAGATGGTATGGTGAAAAGCCTGCACAGAACCTTGACATCGATGCTCTGTCAGGCAGTTAATGAGGCGCAGATAGATTGGGACTTGCACGTTCCGGGAGTCTTGACAGCATACAGGATCGCCCCACACACCTCTACGGGATTTTCCCCGTTTTTTCTTATGTACAGGCGGAAAAACGAACCCTCCATAGAGGCTCAGTTGGGTATGACCTCGGGGAAAAAGAGATCAGCCGTGCCCCTGCAGGTTATGCTTGGTCGTATTAATGAAGCTCACGAAGCAGTTATTTGACCTATCCTGGTCCTAACACCAAGCCTAACGGTTACTCTCTCGTTGAAACAAACTCAGGTTACCTAAAGGTGAACTCACCAGATATTAAGTAATCACATATACACTTCGATTTAAAGCTTTCGTGACTGTAGGGATTCATCTTCTTGGTTCTTTCGGTAAAGTCACGTAGAAGGGAAATAATAAAATAATAAAAATAAAACATTATAAAATAATAATTCTCACGACGTTTCGGCCACAACACAATATAGTTAGAAATAGCAGATGCCTCCAGACATAATGGGCACTCCTTTCCACAAGCTAAATTTGCAGATGTCTCACCTCAGTATAGGTAAACTTCAAAGAAGACATACTATTTTTGAATAGACAACCATCACACTGCTATATCTTGCAGGAGGAATGACAAGCCAGGCATACAGCATCACTGTTTAAATACATGGGGAGATATTGTAGCACCTCCTCTTGTGTTCACCCCACCACTTCCCGAAAAGCCTTTTCAAAGTGAATCCAGGGAATGGCTTGGGCTTACGGCACTTCCTAGCCCCTCCCGGAAACTGCTCTCCCCCTTTATATTATTTTTTCCACCTAAAACATCCCTGGAGACTCACAGAATGGTGTAAATGCGTTCTGGTGAGCCATGGTTGTATTGACATTCTCCTTGTCATCATCCACTGTTTTGCACGACCCCTGTTACAGCCCTTCAGTGAGCGTCGTGTGAGCACATACATGTGTAATGGGTTCCGGAGACACTTGTAGAGGTAACTTCTTTATTACAATACAACACTCCAACAGTCCTGATGCTCTGTTACAGCCTAGGTACACAGCCTAGGTACACAGCCTAGATACACTACTCTGGCTACGCTCTGGGGTCCTTTGCTACAATTACCCTAGGGGAGGCTACCTGACCCGACCCAGCCAAGGTGCGGGTCTGGACTCTGGCTTCCTCAGAACTCGCTCTTACAAGGACGTAGAGCTGGGAGTCCCAGAGTCCCACCACTGGCCCTCACAGCGTCCCGGCCCTTACAAGGACAAGCGGGACGAGGGGGTCCAGGGTCCTAAGCTAGCTGGCTGGCGGGTCTTGCGCTGCGACTGGCCCCGATCGGCCAGGGAGCTGCCCTTTTATGCCTCGTCCCCAACGAGGGGTGGGGTTGTGTGCGCCCCAAGATATCCCACAGAGCACACACAGCCCCCCCCCCATTGGTGGCGCCAAGGGGCATAACTGTGGGGGTATCTGGGATCCTAGCGCCTGGCGTCGAGGGCTTATCTGTCTAGGGTCACAGAGCACCCAGCAGCCCCTCCCGTCTTATGGCACTACACATGTGTAGAGGTGTAATTGTGTAGATGTATGGGCACGGATGGGTAACAAACACAAGGGGCGTGGTTAGGGCCGTACACAGAGGAGGTGCTCACACCGACGTCCGCACCTACATCCCCCACGGGCCCCTCCCGGGGGCCGAGTGCTATAAAAGGTGGTGAGCCGGAGGGCTCGAGGTCGAGTGTTAGCTTTAACCAGCGAAGAGTGAAGATCAGCTAGAATAGGCCCCAGAGCTCTCCTGGCTCGCTGTCCTTGTTAGGGCCGACCAGGGCAAGCCGGTGGCGTGGCCCCGAGAGCCCAGACTGACGTTCTTATAAGAGCCGATCTGGAGACTCAGGGTGCCGGGATCCCAGCTTGACCAGGGCTGGGATAGGTAGCCTCCCCTAGCTCCATAGTGGAGGACTCGGGCGTAGGTTAGCGGGGTTAGACGTTGTGTCTCCCTGTTAGACGAGTGAAGGGGACGATACCCCTTCAAGTGCTGTGTGTACCCGTTACTGTACACAAGTTGGTATTAATAAATAAGTGTGCCTCCGACCCCGTCGTCCAAGCCTCTTGCAACTTACTACATCTGGGGTCAGAAGTGATCATGCAACAATGGACACACAAAGGACGACACGTACCAGGGAGTCGGAGATGGAGGACACCTCGGCCAACTCGGCACCAGAGATGACCGAGGTCGGATCCGAGCAGCCGGGGCCGAGTACACCCGCGCCGCTACGACAGGAAGGGTGGGGTGCGTCAGCCGAGGGACTTCGGCTGGCTCACTCCCGCATGGCGGAACTGCTCTATGCTGCGGCCGCCACGTTGGAGGAGATCACGCGGCTGGGGGCTGAAGGGGCTGCGCGGGACAACGACGGCAGCCGACACGCGGCGCCGTTTCCCGCCACCCCGACGCGGCTCGCAGTCAAATTTCCCGCCATCGCTACAGTGGGTGCAGAGGGCGGGGCCGGCCCGCGTCAGGTGACCGCCGGGGGCCAAGCACAAGCCGTGATGTCATCAACACCGGCCAGCGCGTCGACAACGGAGCGACCGGCGATGCCATATGCGCAGCCCACCCACACTGTACAGAGCGCCGGGAACGACGGAGCGCGATCCACAACCACGGACGTCACGTTACAGCAGCGACTGCCGCCTCTCAAAGAATTCGTGGGCGCGGACGGGGACTGGGGCGGCTTCAAAAGACGGTTCATCGCTCATCAGGAGATGGCGAACTGGACGGACGCCGAAGCATTACGCGCGCTGCCGGCGATGCTGGACAACGACGCCCTGGCTACCCTCACCTCGGCGCCTAAGGAAAAGCGCGCCACGCTGCACTTGCGCTGCAGCTGCTGTCCGCTGTCTATGGCCTGCCTTCGGACTGCAGGCAGCTGTTCCACAATCGTCATCGGGGCGCCAACGAATCGCCTCTGGCTTTCCGGACGGCTCTCCTGGCCCTGGCCAAGGCAGCTTTTCCGTGGATGGACGAGGAGGGAGTGGACGCTATGGTGGCAGAAAAGCTGTTGCTACTCGCGGACGAGCTGGACATCGCCGTCTTGGCTCAAGACGACACGGAGATGTCTTCCTTGCTGGTCGCGCGCCACATCCACGGGGGCTTGCGGTCCCTGCATCGCAAGGCCGCCAAGGGGGTGGCCGGCCATGCCATGGCGGCTCCCGCCCTCCCATCGGAGGAGGTCTGCGGGGTGGAGCGGCGGGGGGAATGGAGATCTGCGGGACCACAGGCTCGGAACGGACCGAGCCGCCAGGAGCAGCCCAGGCCATCCGGGGTGCTCACATGCTGCTACAACTGTGGCCTTCAAGGCCACGTGGCTTCAGGATGCCGGGCTCCTCGTCAGCGCGGGGCGACACCTCGTCAGGACGCCGCGCCGCCTCCACCCAAACTCCAGCAGAGAAATACGGCGAGTCGTGTTACCTCACACGTTTGGCCCGTGCATACATCTGTCACACACTCACTCGCTGAAACATACACGGCTCGACATTCGCCGGGCATTGCGTCAGATTGTTCTGAAATGCGGCAAGCGCTCCAACCGGGCCAGTGGTCGGAGCTCGCCCATCCTGTCGTTGCAGCGTCGGCGGAGTCGTCGGTCGTGGTCAGTCACATAGATGGGGTTGAGGTGCGGATTTTAATTGACACGGGAGCATCGGCGACCATTATATCTGATTTTATTTATAACATCCTTCCTGTTCAAAGCCGTCCTTTGCTCCCGTTGACGTGCCATGCTATGCTGCTAACGGGGGCTCGCTGGGCATCACTGGGCAGATCCGCGCCAAAATTTGCATTGGGGACATTAAATTATCCGGGCCTATATTGGTTTCCTCCTCGCTGGCGGTTCCGTGCCTGTTGGGGACGGATTTCTTGGCCAAAATGCCTATCCGTATATTGATCGACCAGGGGTGCATCGAACTCCCGTCGGGCCGACGTGTAACATTTTTGTCTTCCCCCGCCACGGAGCGTCGGGCATTTGCGACCGTGCAGGGGCTCATGGCGAGAACTGTACGCGTACCCCCGGGAGCTCAGATGCTCGTCCCTCTTAGGTTACATCGGCCGTTTGCTGAGGGGGTTGCGGATCGGGGGGTCTTGTTGAGACCATCTCGAGCCGGGGTCAATGGACCCGATTTGATAGCGGCTCATAACATGGTGAAAGGGGATGGGGACCCCTTCATTGCAGTCCTTAATGTGGGATCGCGAATGGCCGTGGTTCCTCAAGGGACCGTGCTTGCACACGCAACGCCGGCACCCTATGAGGAACCTCTCGTGGGTCAGGTGAGCACCGATCCTCCGTCGCGACCACGTTCGGACTTTGATGACGGATGGCTGGATGCGCTTTGCGCGGGATCAGTGGACCTGTCCGACTCACAGCGTGAGAGGCTGTGAGTTCTCCTGAAAGAGTTTGCCGACGTTTTTAGTCGACACAAATTTGATATTGGTTGTACTAAATTGCTGCGACACCACATTGACACGGGTGACAGCGCGCCAATCCGCCAAAATCCCTTTCAGTTGAGTCCCGCCGAAAAGGATCATGTCAAAACGGCCGTTGACAACATTCTAGCCGCCGATATCATATCCCCTTCCAACAGCCCGTGGGGCGCACCGATCGTTTTGGTGAAAAAACACGACGGCTCACTGCGGTTTTGTGTCGACTTTCGGCGGTTGAACAAAATTTCAGTAGCCGACGCGTACCCGCTTCCTCGAATGGATGAGTCGCTTGATGCCTTGGCGGGGGCGCGATTCTTTTCCACCCTGGATTTACTTTCTGGATTCTGGCAGCTTCCTCTGGATGACGAATCTAAACCTAAGACTGCTTTCCGTACACCGCACGGCCTTTTCCAATTTAACCGCTTGCCGATGGGCTTACATTCTGCGCTGGCAACTTTTCAGCGGTTAATGGAACTGGTCTTGACGGGCTTGCAATGGGATTCGTGTTTAATTTACTTGGACGATGTCATCGTCTTTAGCAAAACATTCTATGAACACCTCCAGAGGTTGCGTGCTGTTTTTCTCAAAATGCGGGATGCCAATTTGAAATTTAAACCGCAGAAGTGCCATTTGCTCTGCGAATCGGTGTGGTATTTGGGTCATATTGTTGGTTGCTCGGGGATATCCACCGATCCCGCCAAAACGAAATGCGTCAGCTCCTGGCCGACTCCCACCTCGGTGGGGGAGGTCAGGAGTTTCATTGGGTTCGCGTCGTACTACCGACGGTTTGTGGCTGATTTCGCTACGATCGCGAAACCCTTGCATGCCTTGACGTCCAAGGGAGTCAGGTTTCGTTGGGGGCCGGAGGAGGAGGCTGCTTTTCGCTCCCTCCGGGATGCCCTGGTGGGGGCTCCGCCGTTGAATTATCCCGATTTCTCACAACCCTTCTTGCTCGATACAGACGCAAGTAACACGGGCATTGGGGGCGTGCTGTCCCAGCTCATTGGGGGCGTAGAGCATGTGGTGGCTTACGGTAGTCGGGTGTTGTCTCCGGCGGAACAACGGTACTGCGTTACCCGTCGTGAACTATTGGCAATCGTTTATTTCATTCAGCGGTACCGCCCGTATTTGTACGGTCGACGTTTCACCATCCATACAGATCATGCGGCGCTGCAGTACGCCCTGCGGATTCAACAACCATCGGGACAGTTGTCTCGATGGTTGGAGATTCTCCAAGACTACGACTTTGTCACCACATATCGTAAGGGCGTCCGCCACACGAACGCTGATGCTCTGTCGCGGTTGCCGCCCACTTCGGAGTGCGTTTGCTTCTCGGGTTCGGGGCGTTGTAGGCCCTCGAACGTGACCACGGATTCAGTCCTTGTGGCCGCCGCCGATGCACCTTCAACTTCGGGTCTTATCGAGCAAGAAGGGAGGGATTCCTTGCTGGGGTTGTCCGTTACGGAGTGGGGACGCCTCCAAATGGAGGACACCTCCCTCCTCGCTCTGCGCCGTCGCATCGGGGGGGTTGGTCAGGGGGCGGCGAACGTTGATTCGTGGGGGTTGTTCCAGGGGCTTTTAATGCACTGGGACGGGAAATCCCGCCGCCAACGGCTGGTGGTGCCTGCAGCATTGATGGGTAAAGTGGTGTGGGCTGCGCATGAGCGGCTCCTGCACTTGGGGATTCACAAGACCCTTGCCATGCTCCAGCTCGATTTCTTCTGGCCGGGCATGGCAAAGGACGTGGGGGATCTCCTGGGGTCATGCACTCAATGCGCGCAGCGGAAGCCACCAGCGAGGGGGTCCAACCCTCCGCTGGAGTCCATAAAGGTTTCCCGGATTAACGAGCTCGTTGCTCTGGATATTCTCGGGCCATTTCCCGCTACACCCAGGGGAAATAGGTACTTATTGACAGGGGTCGAATACTTCACGAGATGGCCCATGGCCTGGCCCCTGGCCAACCAGTCGGCAGCAGCCATTGCGGAGGCCTTTGTCCAGGGCTACGTCCTCGACAAGGGTGCTCCGGAACGGCTGCTGACTGACCAGGGTAAACATTTTTCAGGGAAACTCCTCCACGAGGTGTGCGACTTCTTGGGTACGGAGAAAATTCGGACCTCCCCATATCACCCACAAACTGACGGGATGTTGGAACGGCTGCATCGGACTATCACGTCCATGCTGTCCCAGCAGGTATCGGAATCCCAGACAGATTGGGACCTTCGCATTGCGGGTGTGTTGCAAGCCTACAGGATGGCTCCCCATGCGGCCACCGGATTTTCACCTTTCTTTTTAATGTATGGCCGCGAGGCTAACCCGCCTGTGACGACTCAGCTGAAGCTCTCGGCGCCTCAGGCAATGTCTAATTTGTCCGACCACGTTAAATTTAATATCGGGAAATTAAGAGAGGCGCGGGAAGCGGCCGTGCAAAATTCTGAACTCCGCCAAAAGGCGAATGCGAGGCTTAGGCTGGGGCGGGCACATGTGTTCCAATGGAAACCGGGGGACAGGGGATGGTTGCACTGTCCCCAGGTGCCACTGGCGACCTCGTCGAAGCTGGTGCGGCCGCGGCGGGGGCCCGTGGAGGTCATACAGGTCTTGCGGCTGCAATGTGTACGCGTCAAGTGGGGGAAGCGTCGGTGGTACGTGCACCCCTCCAGGTTGAAACCGTTCATTGCGCCGCCCCAGGGTTCTCACACACACACGCATGGCCAAACGTGTGAGGGGTCCGCCGACTCCCCGGCTTCGCTGCTTTCGCCTAACCTGACACCGACTGTTCCATCTCCAGGTGCACCAGGAGTGACGGGTCCACGACCGCCAACCCCTCCCGGGGGGGTTGGGGGTCACTCAGCAGTGAAGCCGGACACTCTCGCACCCGGACTGTCGACACCCGCCACTGGGCGAGCCGGGGCGGACCCTTGTGACGGGCCCGCCGCGAGAACGCGCGCCAAAAAGCGCAGACTTTTGTGAGGTCGGCCGTTGGGGGGCCCTTGCAGAAAAAGTGGGGGGGGGGGCGTCCGGAGTGCGTGTATATATGTTGGTTTTGCGGAATGGGGTATTTATTCAGGGGGGGGGGGGTGCGTCGGGTTGTTTTTTTCTGTTTCCTGTTGTTATTGTTGTTGTTCTTGTTAAAATTACGCGAGGCACACACGGTTTTGGGGGGGGATGCACCTTTATTGTGATTTTGTTGCAGCCGGGGATGGCTGCGAGCTGTACAGGGGGGGGGGTGATGTAGAGGTGTAATTGTGTAGATGTATGGGCACGGATGGGTAACAAACACAAGGGGTGTGGTTAGGGCCGTACACAGAGGAGGTGCTCACACCGACGTCCGCACTTGCATCCCCCACGGGCCCCTCCCGGGGGCCGAGTGCTATAAAAGGTGGTGAGCCGGAGGGCTCGAGGTCGAGTGTTAGCTTTAACCAGCGAAGAGTGAAGACCAGCTATAATAGGCCCCGGAGCTCCCCTGGCTCGCTGTCCTTGTCAGGGCCGACCAGGGCAAGCCGGTGGCGTGGCCCCGAGAGCCCAGACTGACGTTCTTATAAGAGCCGGTCTGGAGACTCAGGGTGCTGGGATCCCAGCTTGACCAGGGCTGGGATAGGTAGCCTCCCCTAGCTCTGTAGTGGAGGACTCGGGCGTAGGTTAGCAGGGTTAGACGTTGTGTCTCCCTGTTAGACGAGTGAAGGGGACGATACCCCTTCAAGTGCTGTGTGTACCCGTTACTGTACACAAGTTGGTATTAATAAATAAGTGTGCCTCCGACCCCGTCGTCCACGCCTCTTGCAACTTACTACACATGTACTGTAGTTCATCGGTGCTGCCACCATTGTAATGACCACGCCGGGAGCTTGTCAAAGTGAAACAGGTACATGTTTATTTCATGAAAGGTGTGCATGCCAGAGGAAACAACAGATGCAACCCTGGTTCAATTACACTTTACCGCTGCCCGCACTATTGCCATACCTACCTCTGCAGGATTGAACTCAGCAGCCACTCGCTGACTTACAAGCAATGCGATATACGTATTTTGCCATCTTCGTTTATGATGGACTACCAAGAAAATCACTTTGCTTAAGGGGGGTTGGGGGGTGGAACCTTCCCATAGCCTCCATCACTCTGCTGGGTGTTTTCATAGCCAACAGTCGGCTTTACTTTATTGTTATCTAGCTTCCTTGTCGGTGGTTTTGCGCAAGACTCTGGACCAATTCTCTCCTCAAAGGAATCCTGAGCTGAGGTTACACACTAAGCCACCTGGCTAGACAAACTAGGATGGAGGGGTCTGATATCAGGGGCTATTTAATAGGTAAACAAGCATGTATGGCATATACGGTATAAGTGGTGTCGGGGGTGTCTCCTCTGGGCAGCTCCAGTATTGGTCTTCATCCAGCAGTTGAACAGATCATGCCTGATGAGTGACTTGGACCTATGCCAGTCTTGCCCTGATTTCCTTGGCCAGGGAGGTATGGTGTCCTGCAAATGGAAAGAAGGCGAGGCAGCCTTGTCTCGGGGGCACTAAGTATCAAATGCATGTATGTTTAAGAAGAAACAAGCATATGTTAATTATTAACGAGATCATATCACTCAATCTCAATTCTTGTATTTCCTGCCGAGGTCACCGCACCTCCCTTCCCACAGTAACATAGGCGAGGCCCAATTCACCCATCAACACCAGCCATTTAGTGTTTCTTTTCTTTTCTTTAATCAGCACATAACTCAAGAGATTATGCTAGTCTCATTTGCAAGGGTGACATTAGTCTGCCAGTAGGGGGTAATGATTGCTGAATAATCTCAATTGATTCGTGAATAATTTTCTAATTTGACAAATTAGGACATTGCCGTTGACACAATGGCCTACGCTTGCAAATGACGTCAGGGGACCTTTAATGCTGACTATGAAGCAGTCAGCGCATATTATGGTTATTACACCCACAGTGATCATCAGGGCAGCCACTGTATTCCGACCATAAACCTCTGCAACAAGTGGTTAATGTTTTCCAGCTAAGCATCGTCACAGCCCATAGTGTGAGATTTATATATGTTATTGAAGAGGCACAAATAATTACAGGTTGTCCCCGATTAACACAATTGCTGCGTTCTTCTAAATATTTGTGAAAAGTTAAACCGTGTTAATCGAACACTAATTTCCCAGTAGAAATAAGGCATAGAATTGCGAGATAAAACACACACACACGTCTGAGTTAGCACGAGACGGAACAAAGACTGAGTGGGGTGCCTCGCTGCTGCCCGCTACGGTCATGTTGTCTCATTATTGAGTACTGTACTATGCACTGGAACATAGCAGAAAAGACCGCGTCTGGAAAATTCCACCAAAATTGAGTGAAAAATCGTGTTAAGTCGAGCGCTTTAATCGGGATATGTACCTACTTTGTAAATCGTGTAATCGGGAACTACCTGTATAGTAAAACTCCAGGTAGACAGGTTTCACACAATTCAACATTGGTTTGATAAATAATTAACTAATTATGCTCAACCTCCACTCAGTCTCTGTGGCCGCATAGATCACACAAAAGAACTGGTATTGCATGTGGAAGTATCATGCAACTCAAAAGTTTATGCAATAAAAGGGGATCGTTGATCCTAAGAACTGGCTCAGTTTCTGGCCTATCCCGCCTTCTACACTTTGAACGCGGCGTCCCACTCAATAAAAAACACCAACACCCGCAGCCCCACTAATACAGCAACGTTAAAGGCCGCCGCGCGCGCACACACAACCAGGTGCTCCAATTGCGCTTCGTACTGAATGAGTGGGGCTGCTTAGCAAAATATTCATAGTGATACAAAACGTATGTTGTATTTTCTGAAGATAAAATTAACAACTAATATTCTAGCAGGTTAAGTCCCTTCTTTCTATTGTCCACTGGTAAAGGAGGAAACGAAACCAGTTTTCTAATGTTCACAAACTATTGCAAATGCACATGAACAAAGAGCTGTTTGCTTGCGATGCCGGGGTTGCTACAATAAGTCAATACAATTGTTAGATGCTTACTTAGGCGTACTTACTTAATAAAAAGGATTTACGTAATACCTTTGAAGCTACATTACTGCAAATAAGACAATTTGTTTGATAAGCCCTAACTCTGCTACACCTCAGAGCCATTGCATTGTCTGTAATCGCTCTCTGCAGCTCAAAACTTCAACATGTTTCCTCATATAAGTAATTTGGTATCTTAAATCGTTTCTCGTCTCAACTTCAAATTTCATATTGAAAATTTCTATTCAAATTTAAGAATTAATATGGGAACTTTGTAAAGAAACAAACCCTGTTTCTCATCTTCGACAATAAAACCGGATGTCCCGAGGTGCTTCCTATAACCCAACACTTGTAACAGGTCATAAAAGGCATTTAACTTATCAGATTTGTCTCTTCACCGGTGTTCTTCATTGGAAACATAAACCACCACCACCATTCCTTGCCTCCTGTTAATGGGGAGGTGAGCCCACAGTGGACTGGATCTCACAGCTTCCCACACCTCACCATCACGCCCCCACAACCATTTCAATCGTTTGCTCAGAAGAACGTATAAAACGACGTGAACATTTATAACCAAAAAACGTAACGCATTCATGAATAACACTGCCTTAAATATAAACAGCATATATTAGGCAATGATTCAGGTAATGACCTTTCTTCACATGCATTCATATGAACATCCTCATCAACACATGTAGACACACACACAGCATACACGACACAAACCCCCAATCGCACATGTTCAACGCTGGACCTTGTTAAAATCCACCCAGTTTGGGCATTGAAGTGCAAAGCACATTTCATAGATATACCCTGATAAATGGTGGGTTATTTGATGTTCCGAGGTGTTTTGTAGACATGTCAGGGTCAAAATGTAAAAAATTCAGATTGGCGATAACTTTTCGGCAATGTCCTTAGGGGCCGTCCATAAATTACGTCACGCGATTTTGGACGATTTTTGACCTCCCCCCCTAGTCACACGGCGTCACAAACAGTCAGACCCCCCTCAAATATGACGTCACAAAGCTCTGACCCCCCCCAAAAAAAATTTAACATGCTTCAAATCGCTTTAAACTATTGTTATTGTAGTGCGTATTTAATGTGGCGCTGCACTCTGATGTTGTCGGAGAAAACATTTATTAAAAAGTTGATTTAATTAAGTAGAACGTGTCTATATTTATTTAAAGTTGCGCATTTTGATGTGACGTCAAATTTCTCAACCCCCTCCTCACACATAGTCACACATGTGTGACCTCCCCCCCCCCCCGTAGGTGCGTGACGTAATTTATGGACGGCCCCTTAGTCACTTCCCCCTGAAGAATGACAATCATTAAAGCTTTTGTTTGTGAATGAATAAGTGCAATACTAAAGATTGTTAGATGAAATTTGATTGCCAGTTGCTTATTGAAACTGATGAGGACGCTCAATCTGTGTCATTTACAATAAATATTTGTTGTATAACAGATCATGCTCGACAGGGTGATATAGTTACTTGTTTTCAACATTAAAAAGTTATCTACGTACTTCTATACATGTTTGGTTCCCAGTGTAATATTGTGTAAGTCACCTTTGTTTCCTTGGCAACAATTGTATTGAGCTGACGCTCGTTGGGTTTGTGTTTATTCACCTTGTATTACCCTTGAACATTATAACAGTAGTGTTGCTATAAACTGCTGCAACCTTCTGGAAAGTCCTGCGAATCAAGTAAAAAGGTCGCCCTCCCATCCATCAGGACCTCAATACCGTCCCTCATCATCACTTGACTTCACACAAGCCCTTTTGGACCCATGCGCCTAACCTTCAACAATGCGAGTTCAAACCCTATGAAGCTTGGATAGCCGAATGGAGTTAAAATAACTCACAAACCCCTTGTGAAAGACCCAACGCAGAAAATCCTTGGATTGTATCTTCCACGAAGCTCATGGTCCACCCTAAACCACATCCACATAATGCATGGCAGATGCGAATACTGGATGCACAAATGGAAACTTAAATCTCTCAAGTGTGCGACTGTGGTCATTCAGAACAGACCAGACAACATACAATGCCCGATCCACAAATACAAAGAAGACATGATCGCGATACACTCTGTTACTCCTGACAGGGTTATCTTGCTTGACCACCTGAATGTGAAATTATAGTTGTTACTCTGCATCTACATCAGCCATACGAAAAAAAAGTTAAATGCATTTACTTTCAGTTTCACATTTTTGTCTTTTATTATCTTAAATTTCGATTTAAAGCTTTCGTGACTGCAGGTATTCATCTTCTTGGTTCTTTCGGTAAAGTCACATAGAAGGGAAGTAATACAATAATAAAAATAAAACATAAATAATTCTCACGACGTTTTGGCCACAACGCAAGCATCCGTCCTCAGGTGAAAACCAGGTCTGTCGAGGCGACAGCGTCTGAATGAAACAGCACACGTGCTTGGAGCATATATATAAGCTGGGTTGGAAGGGAGGGAAGGGCGCCTTGACAAAGAATTTGCATATCAAGAAGAATTTAGCATATTTATGGGAAATGTAGGTATGTGATTAGTACTACTTATGCCCGTGCATTATGCAGGATTAGCAGCATCAAAGGGAGAGGATAGGGGTAGCATTAATAAAGGGAAGGAGTGTTACTAGTATATAGCTGCAGTAACTAAAACCACCACGTAAACAACTAAAGTATAAACTACATAGTATCATCAGTATACTAAATATACTCTACAATAAGCTTAGTTACTAACAGTAAGTAATACATTACAATTCTACGTCGTAAAAAATATAATATGCTTCCATCTAAAACTGTATTCTCTTACATCACACGAGTCTACACCGTACTATATACTGCCATAGACAAACCCAACATTAAATTATATACTGTATTGCTATAAACCACCCTAAACCTTATACATTGTAATATTACACATGTATTATTCTACCCACCCTAATGTATATCACACTGCTGTATATTCACTATACAATTACGATACTATATATTACTTTGTACATTGTATTAAGCATGTAAATTTTATACACTGTACCATTGACCGTCGTGTGAAAGATACTAAGAGGAAGCAACGAAATATGTCAATGAGAGAGTAGTGAGGGAAACTTGCAGCGGAGCAAAGAATCCATTCTCTGCGGAGAATACAATACCAGTGAGTGGAACGCGGTCTGAAAGTCACCGTAAACGTGAACACAATCAGATAAGATCTGAAATGGTTAATTACGTCCTTCCAATGATTGCTAAGCCAGAATCTATCTTCTCGGTTGAAATTGTCTCTGTGTTTGTATATGTGGATCGCCTCATGAACGAATCTCTCATGGTAGCCATATGGCTTGCAGATAACCTCTGTCTTGCATTATGCAGCCATGGCAGATCACTGTTACAATTAAGTGGGCTCACATGATATTGACTTCTCCAAGACAGAGGTTCTCTGCAAGCCATCTGGCTACCATGAGAGATTCGTTCATGAGGCGATCCACATATACAAACACAGAGACAATTTCAACCAAGAAGATGGATTCTGCCTTAGCAATCATTGGAAGGACGTAATAAACCATTTCGGATCTTAACTGCTTGTGTTCACGTTTACGGTGACTTTCCGACCACGTTCCACTCACTGGCATTGTATTCTCCGCAGGGAATTGATTCTTTGCTCTGCTGCAAGTTTCCTCTTGTTACTTTCCCATTGACATATTTCGTTGCTTCCTCTTAGTATCTTTCACATGACGGTCAATGGTACAGTGTATAATAGCAAATAGTATAAAATTGACATGCTTAATACAATGTACAAAGTAATATATAGTATCGTAATTGTATAGTGAATATACAGCAGTGTGATATACATTAGGGTGGGTAGAATAATACATAGTGTAATATTACAATGTATAGTCGACGGTATAGGGTGGTTTATAGCAATACAGTATATAATTTAATGTTGGGTTTGTCTATGGCAGTATATTGTACGGTGTAGACTCGTGTGATGTAAGAGAATAAAGTTTATATGGAAGCATATTATATTTTTTACGACGTAGAATTGTAATGTATTACTTACTGTTAGTAACTCAGCTTATTGTAGAGTATATTTAGTATACTGATGATACTATGTAGTTTATACTTTAGTTGTTTACGTGGTGGTTTTAGTTACTGCAGCTACATACTAGTAACACTCCTTCCCTTTATTAATGCTACCCCTATCTCCTCCCTTTGATGCTGCTAATCCTGCATAATGCACGGGCATAAGTAGTACTAATCACATACCTGCATTTCCCATATCCCCTCCCTTTGATGCTGCTAATCCTGCATAATGCACGGGCATAAGTAGTACTAATCACATACCTGCATTTCCCATATCCCCTCCCTTTGATGCTGCTAATCCTGCATAATGCACGGGCATAAGTAGTACTAATCACTTACCTGCATTTCCCATAAATATGCTAAATTCCTCTTGATATGCAAATTCTTTTGTCAAGGCGCCCTTTCCCCCCCTTCCAACCCAGCTTATATATATGCTCCAAGCACGTGTGCGTGCTGTTTCATTCAGACGCTGTCGCCTCGACAGACCTGGTTTTCACCTGAGGACGGCTGCTTGCGTTGTGGCTGAAACGTCGTGAGAATTATTTTATCATGTTTTATTTTTATTATTTTATTATTATCATGATCATTTTCCTTAAGATTAGTTTTATGGTTTCAGACAATGTTCTCCCTGGTTGCCTTCTAGCCTTTCTCCACACTTTAAATCCGCTGCCCATTATTATGGCAGTTCATTACTTAAGATGGTGATATCATAAAATTCACTTTTTTGGCCATCTTCATTTCTTTCTTAAAGTTAATCTCAAATAATCTACCTGATTTTGGTGTTAACTGTCTTGGTTGTGCCCTTGGTTGGTGTTATATTTCTGTAATAAATAAAAGTGTTACCTGAATGGTGCATGGCTTGAATGTTGTTTCCTATATTGCGTTTGCTACTCAATCTATACAATGTTAAGATTGATATGCTGCAACTACCTTTTTTCACCAAGGTCCTACGTGGGTCATTCTTTTAAACCAACTTAAGGCTGAATATGTTTACCCATGTAAACAAATGCAATGAATCAATCACTCCTCCATAATTGTTATCAAGACTCGCTCTAGAAAAGGTTTCCACTCTTCGAAAGTATGGAGTTCTCCCATTTCTTTCTCACCTTGCTGAAATCAACTATGTTGCATTTTCAACAAGGTTTAATTATTCTAGTCATGTTATTTATTTAAATGCTTCTTATTATATGTGACTTAGTCAATAGCAACTTAAAGAGTAACCATGGATATGTTTGAAGCAATAGAATTTGAGGTACTTGGGGTTTTATCAGAGAATGACTAAGAACTATCTATTTCCCCTGAATGCGATTGTGTCATTACCCCATTGTCACATCAAAGAAACCTAAGATGAAGGAGTGGAAGATGGCAGCCTTCACGCAGCCCACTCTGTTAAGGGACAATTCACGATGCATGCTTCAACGTGGCGACCAAACATCGATAATTATCGATCTCCTGGTCTCCAAAACAACAATACAAGCCACACTAATGGCCCTCTTTACGGACAAACAACGCGCAAAGTAGTCCCTGGGACAAGTATCTTCCAACTCAACATTGATGAACTCTTCCAGGTGAAATGCGAGTATCTTGCTATCATAATCAAAATCCATATCTTTGATGTCATCACGCTCCAAGAAACTCATGTATTGGATGACCTACATGTCAGTCGATACCACATCCATGGATGCAACCTCAAGACAAGCCATTACCACACGAAATATGGCTTGGTCATTTAAGTGAAGAACACATCACAAAGTTCTATGCCTTCCCACCAACTGAAAAATAAGCCACCTACACCACCAGCATCGAGATAGGGGAGCTACACATCACCAACGCGTACAAAGCCCCTAATTCAAGATAGCCAAAGCCAGCGCTTCCAAGTGGACAAATCCCACCCCTATACAATGGTGATTTTAACAGCCATCAATATTTGGGGCTATGCATTTGATCAGGCCGACGGTGAAGACCTAACGGACTGGACGTTCGCCAAAGAGATGCACCTGGTTTCAAATCCCAAGCAGCAAACAACTTTCCACTCTACTCGCTGGCAATTTAACTGCAACCCTGATCTCACCATCATTTACAAATATCAAAGTGGTAGCACACCACGCATCCCACAAACTTCTCCCATGCTTCCCCAAAAGTAAACAGGCACATCACCCATACTGGCATCGAAATTCCTGTGATTGTGTCAAAACGATTACCAAGGGGGAACCTGGTCAAAGCTGGTCAAAGTACTGTTATAAGGAGGTTGTAGAAAGAATGGTGAGTCTAATTCCCATGGCACGGGAATGTTATCACCATTTTGTTGGCCTCATCAATGCATCTGCCAAGAAGAACGTCCCCTGAGGTTTCCAGAAAAAATACACTCTCTGCTGGACAAAAGAGACTCCGGACCTGCCCCGAAAGTATAACCAGTTGGGCAGGACACAGGTTAAAAATGCCCTACTAGAGTCTTTACACTCTAGACTAAACTTTACCAGGTACAGCCCACTGAGCTACATAGCTCTTTTTCACAGGCGACCTGGCCACAAATGATAGCTCAATGAAGTGGCTTATCATGTGGAAATGTATAATACTCTCAACGCATTTTTCTAAATTTGAGAGATAAACCAGAGCACCCGGTAAATAATCAACACGGCCATGGGAAGACATGCAAACTCCAAATATATAGGTGTCTGGGTCGGGATCAAACCCACAACCTCCGGTATACCAGACAAGGTATTCATCTTCTTTGTTTTTTCGGTAAAGTCACGTAGAAGGGAAGTAATAAAATAATAAAAATAAAACATAATAAAATTATTCTCACGACGTTTCGGCCACAACGCAAGCAGCCGTCCTCAGGTGAAAACCAGGTCCGTCGAGGCGACAGAGTCTGAATGAAACAGCACACGATCTTGGAGCATATATATAAGCTGGGCGCCTTGACAAAGGAATTTGCATATCAAGAGGAATTTAGCATATTTATGGGAAATGCAGGAATGTGATTAGTACTACATATGCATGTGCATTATGCAGGATTAAAGGGATCTGCAGTTGCTGCTGCTGCAGTTGCTGCTGCTGCAGTTGCTGCTGCTGCAGTTTCTGCTGCTGCTGCAGTTTCTGCTGCTGCTCCAGTTGCTGCTGCTGCAGTTGCTGCTGCTGCAGTTGTTGCTGCTGCTGCAGTTGCTGCTGCTGCAGTTGCTGCTAACTGCTGCTGCAGTTGCTGCTGCTGCAGTTGCTGCCTTATCCATTTTAATATAACACTATGTATTATTCTACCCACCCTAATGTGTATCACACTGCTATATATTTACTATACAATTACGACACCATACATTACTCTGCACACTGCACCATGCCAGTGAGTGGAACGCGGTCTGAAAGTCACCGGACACCGTAAACGTGAACACAATCAGTTAAGATCCGAAATGGTTTATTACGTCCTTCCAAGTCAATGTCAAAGTCAATGTCAAAGTCAATGTCACGTGAGCTCACTGAATTGTAACAGTGATCTGCCACGGCTGAGGTGTTTGTCCTACCTCAGCCATGGCAGATCACTGTTACAATTCAGTGGGCTCACGTGACATTGACTTCTCCAAGACAGAGGTTCTCTGCAAGCCATCTGGCTATCATGAGAGATTCGTTCATGAGGCGATCCACATATACAAACACAGAGACAATTTCAACCGAGAAGATGGATTCTGGCTTAGCAATCATTGGAAGGACGTAATAAACCATTTCGGATCTTAACTGATTGTGTTCACGTTTACGGTGACTTTCAGACCGCGTTCCACTCACTGGCATGGTGCAGTGTGCAGAGTAATGTATGGTGTCGTAATTGTATAGTAAATATATAGCAGTGTGATACACATTAGGGTGGGTAGAATAATACATAGTGTTATATTAAAATGGATAAGGCAGCAACTGCAGCAGCAGCAGCAACTGCAGCAGCAGCAGCAACTACAGCAGCAGCAGAAACTGCAGCAGCAGCAGCAACTGCAACAGCAGCAACTGCAGCAGCAGCAACTGCAGCAGCAGCAACTGCAGCAGCAGCAACTGCAGCAGCAGCAACTGCAGCTCCCTTTGATGCTGTTAATCCTGCATAATGCACATGCATATGTAGTACTAATCACATTCCTGCATTTGCCATAAATATGCTAAATTCCTCTTGATATGCAAATTCCTTTGTCAAGGCGCCCAGCTTATATATATGCTCCAAGCTCGTGTGCTGTTTCATTCAGACTCTGTCGCCTCGACAGACCTGGTTTTCACCTGAGGACAGCTGCTTGCGTTGTGGCCGAAACGTCGTGAGAATAATTTTATTATGTTTTATTTTTATTACTTCCCTTCTACGTGACTTTACCGAAAAAACCAAGATGAATCCTTGCAGTCACGAAAGCTTTAAATAAAAAAAAAATAAAACCCGGCAAGGTAGTTAACATCTCGCCACTGTGGCGGCCAACCAGACATCAGCGGTGAATTCAGTGCGTTGAAAGCTTGGAATTCACACATATCAGCCATCCCTGCCTGGGCCCTACTCTGACATCTGGGTGATGCTAATCCAACAAAATACCGGACCACAAAAGTTATGCCCAATTATATAGCCTCCAAAATCGTGGATAACACGAAAGAACCCCGTGACAAAAACATTTTACGAGAGATCCATTGCCAATTACACCAGACATTGACCTAAATTTCTTCACAAGACCCCACTCCATCAGCTGCAACGAAGAAAGGCAAGGCTGCTGGCAGAAATTGTGTCCTCCCAGAATTCCTCCCTCATTTAGGCCCTAGGGGATTCTAATGGGTGGCAAACCTTGACACCAAAACCATGAAAACCGCATACATCCCAAAAGCATGGCAGGAGGCGATGGTCATTGCAATACCCAAACCAGGCAAGCCAACCGACAATCCAAGAAGCTATAGGCCAATTTTACGTCTGTGCACGACCTATAAATTTCCTGGAATGTATCATCCGACAGAGAATCAGCCCTTTTGTCGAGTCAGTGATCCCTGAAGAACAAGCGGGATTTCAGCCTGGACGCAGCTGTTGTGACCAAGGTGTGGGCCTTGCGACGCACAATGAGGTTGGATTATAGGAGAAATCCGAGAATAGCACTGCCTTTGTGGACTTGTCATCGGCCTACAACATAGTTTGGATTAAGGGCTTGATATAGACGATGCTGAGCAATAGGCTACTGCGTGTCTATATGGGTGACAAAGTCAACTCACCCCGGTTGTTCAACAATGTTCCGTACTCGCGCCAATGCTTCAATGTCTACACCAGTGACATGCCACCAACCGGGTCATGCAACTTTGTATATGTGATCACCTTGCACCCGCAAAGCAAGCAGCCACTTTCATTGACATCGAATCAACTCTGAACAAAGACCTAACACCATAACGGAATATTTCTGGAAATGGTGGCTCAAGCCAAATCCCCACAATACAACGGTCACTGCAATTCATCTTGATAATAGGAGCGCCAAGCGCACTATGAAAGTGACCTTTTGCGGCAACACTGTGCAACACGACCCCACTCCAACCTATCTCGTAGTGAAGCTGGACTGTACACTAACCTTCCATGACCAATTGAACAAGGTCGCCATCAAGACCAAAACAAGAAACTGGCAAGGACAAGATGGGGAGTATCAACACCAGTATCAACACCAGTGTTACGGAAATCCATGATGGGTCTTGTGTACTCTGTAGCTAAATACTGTGCACCAGTATGGACCAGAAGTAGTCACACTCGACTTGGTGATGTCGAACTGAACACTGCAATGTTGTCTTGCTGTGGTTTGGGATTGTTTTTGCTTTGGTGTTACTGCCTTGAAGCTTAGGAATAGATTAAATGGTATACTTTATTATTGAAAGCGTGCCACGGTTGTGTGATGTTATCTTCCTTGCCTGGAATGCATGAATGTGGGGGTTTTATCCCAACTCTGACGCCTGTATATTGTGAGTTTGCATGTTCTCCCCGTAGTCGCATGCATTTTTTCTTCGGGTCCTGTTTTTCCCTCCACATTTAGAAACACTGCGTTTAGATTATTTTGCTGCTATACATTTACACATAAGCCATTTCGTTGAGTGATCATATGTGGCCTGTTCGCTTCTTAAAAATCTTATAGCTCAATGATCGTTACCTAGTAAGATGACAAACATTATTTAGTTTAATTAATATTAAGTGATTTGTTTACCTTTTCTATGCATTGCACGCCTATCGTGTTTTGTATTGTTTGTTGTTGTAACGTTATGACATGGCCCTACTGGACCCATCAGATTCATCCTACAGTATGAATAAATATTCTGATTTTGTATTGTGAAGCATCAAATACTAAAGTTTTTGGTCCTGAATCAACAATTTAATACCTAAGGGCCGAGGTTATGTGTGTATGCATGAATGAACTTGGTTCAATTAATCTCCCTGAATTGAAAGTGAGTAATAACCAATCTAGGAGTAAGGATAACCGTGATGAGTAGATTATTAAGCTTGTACGATGAAGCATGAAGCAGAAACATTTTTTACTTGGTAAACCCAGTGGTTTTAAAGCATGATTTATGTTTGATGTAAGCAATGCCTATGAGAGGCATAATACAACATACAAAACGTACGTGGTATTTTCTGAAGATAAAATTAACAACTAATATTCTAGCAGGTTAAGCCCCTTCTTTCTATTGTCCATTGGTAAAGGAGGAAACGAAACCAGTTTTCTAATGTTCACAAACTATTGCAAATGCACATGAACAAAGAGCTGTTTGCTTGCTATGCCGTGGTTGCTACAATAAGTCAATACAATTGTTGGATGCTTACTTAGGGGCACTTACCTAAAAAAAAGGATTTACGTAATACCTTTGAAGCTATCCTACTGCAAATAAGTAAATTTGTTTGATAAGCCCTAACTCTGCTACACCTCAGAGCCATTGGACTGTCTGTAATCGCTTTCTGCAGCTCAACACTTCAACATGTTTCCTCATACAAGTAATTTGGTATATTAAATCGTTTCTCGTCTCAACTTCCAATTTCATATTAAAAATTTCAATTCAAATTAAGAATTAATATGGGGATTTTGTAAAGAAACAAACCCTGTTTCTCATCTTCGACAATGAAACATGATGTCCCGAGGTGCTACCTATAACCCAACACTTGTAACAGGTCATAAAAGGCATTTAACTGATCAGATTTGTCTCTTCACCGGTGTTCTTCATTGGGAACATACGCCATTACTACTATTTCTTGCCTCCAGTTGATGGGGAGGTGAGCCCACAGTCTACTGGGACTCACAGCTTCCCACACATCACCATCACGCCCGCACAACCCTTTCAATCGTTTGCTCAGAAGAACGTATAAAACGACGTGAACATTTATAACCAAAAAAGGTAACGCATTCATCAATAACACTGTCTTAAATATAAACATATATTAGGAAATGATTCAAGTAATGGCCTTTATTCACATGCATTCATATGAACATCCTCATCAACACATGTAGACACACACACAGCACACACAACACAAACCCACAATCGCACATGTTCAACGCTGGACCTTGTTAAAATCCACCCAGTTTGGCCATTGAAGTGCAAAGCATATTTCAAAGATATACTTGATAAATGGTGGGTTATTTGATGTTCCGAGGTGTTTTGTAAACATGTCAGGGTCAAAATGTAAAAAATTCAGATTGGCGATAACTTTTCGGCAATGTCCTTAGGGGCCGTCCATAAATTACGTCACGCGATTTTGGACGATTTTTGACCTCCCCCCCTAGTCACACGGCGTCACAAACAGTCAGACCCCCCTCAAATATGACGTCACAAAGCTCTGACCCCCCCCCCCCAAAAAAAAATGTAACATGCTTCAAATCGCTTTAAACTATTGTTATTATAGTGCGTATTTAACGTGGCGCTGCACTCTGATGTTGTCGGAGAAAACATTTATTCAAAAGTCGATTTAATTAAGTAGAACGTGTCTATATTTATTTAAAGTTGCGCATTTTGATGTGACGTCAAATTTCTCAACCCCCTCCTCACACATAGTCACAAATGTTTGACCCCCCCCCCCCCCGTAGTTGCATGACGTAATTTATGGACTGCCCCTTAGTCACTTCCCCCTGAAGAATGACAATCATTAAAGCTTTTGTTTGTGAATGAATAAGTGCAATACTAAAATATCTTAGATTAAATCTCATTGCCAGTTGCTTATTGAAACTGACGAGGACACTCAATCGGTGTCATTTACAATAAATATTTGTTGTATAACAGATCATGCTCGACAGAGTGATATAGTTATTTGTTTTCAACATTAAAAAGTTATCTACGTACTTCTATACATGTTTGGTTCCCAATGTAATGAAACAAGTTGTTTAATATTGTGTAAGTCACCTTTGTTTCCTTGGTAACAATTGTATTGAGCTGACGCTCGTTGGGTTTGTGTTTATTCACCTTGTATTACCCTTGAACATTATAACAGTAGTGTTGCTATAAACTGCTGCAACCTTTGGAAAGTCCGGCGAATCAAGGAAAAAAGTCACCCTCCCATCCATCAGGACCTCAATACCGTCCCTCATCATCACTTGACTTCACACAAGCCCTTTTGGACCCATGCGCCTAACCTTTAACAATGCGAGTTCAAACCCTATGAAGCTTGGAGAGCCGAATGGAGTTAAAATAACTCACAAACCCCTCGTGAAAGACCCAACGCAGAAAATCCTTGGATTTAATCTTCCACGAAGCTCATGGTCCACCCTAAACCACATCCACATAATGCATGGCAGATGCGAATACTGGATGCAGAAATGGAAACTTAAAACTCTCCAGTGTGCGACTGTGATCATTCAGAACAGACCAGACAGCATATAACAATACAATTCCCGATCCACAAATACAAAGAAGACATCATAGCGATACACTCTGTTACTCTTGACATGGTTATCTTTCTTGA